>NC_081415.1:167047858-167678952 GCF_030272615.1 Cryptomeria japonica
TCTCTAGTTCTTCTTCCATGGCTTTGACCTAGTCATCATCTTTAAGAGCCTCCTTTATTGTTTTGGGCTAAAAAATGGAGAGCATACAACCATTCTCTCTTGCTCTTCTTCTTGTTAGAACTCCTGCATCCTTGTCACCAATGATATTTTGTGTAGAGTGATTATTTCTGACATACTTAGCCAATACTGGTTCACTCCTTAGAGCTTCTTCTACTAGTTGTGTAGGTTCTACTTCATAGTCTTCTTCATTTTCTACTTCAATAGGATCTTCTTTAGTAGGTCACACCGGTAAATTGTACTCGAACCCTTTATAGTCCTTTGGTTCACTCTTATTGTCCTGTTCATTTTTCTCAGAGTACTCATCTACTCTGACATTTGCACTTTCCACAATCTTACCAATCCTTTTGTTTAAACACCGGTATGCTTTTATCTTTGTTGAGTAACCTAAGAAGGTTCCTTCATCACTCTCGGGATCAAATTTTTTAGTGTACTCATCCCTCTTGATATAGCACCTACTTCCAAATACTTTAAAATAATAAATATTCGGTGAGTATCCACACCATAATTCATAGGGAGTTTTATTTGTCCCTTTCTTTACCTATATCTAGTTCAAAGTATATACATTAGTGCTTATTGCTTCTCTCTAGAAGATATGTGGAATATTATTCTATATCATCAGAGTCCTTGAACTGTTGGCATATGTGCAAAGTCTGATGACATGATGATATTGTATGTTGTCATTGATGTCAATATGCTAAAGAGAGAACTGGTATATTGATGAAAAAAAATTGGCAAGTAAACCAGTATGATATTCAAACCGGTATATGTGAAAAAGTGAAGTGGTATGTTGGAATGAGAACTGATATGTGGGAAGTTTTGTATTTGTATCGGGGTTTCAGTTGGCATGACTACCGGTTGGTAGTCTCTACTTCAAGGTTTTTGGTTGACACATTCCAAGCCAATGTGATTCAATCGATGACATCTTGTGATGAGTTAGCATTGTTATGAAGATTAGATTGTGTTGCTACATCATCCTTGTGCGCATGAAGAATTTCTTTGAGGATCTTGCATGAAGAAGATCGATCCTATCTACCTCAGGAATGAGCAAAGTCTCTGTAAGTGGTGGAGAGTGCGTGATGGGTTATTAGCTTCTTGAAGTGGCAAAGAATGAATGTTGGAGAACGTCTTGAGATCTATTCAAGACTATTGTATTCAATCCAATATGATCAATGGTCAGGATTGAACCAACTGAATTGATAAACCTAAATGTTTAGGGTTTAGTGTTTATGCTACCAACCTATCTATTTTCTATAAGGTCGATGATATTTTTCATTTCAAATTTGTTGGCAAATGTTATGTGTGTATCCAAGTGAAGAGATACCTTATTCTTGCAAGACTAGAGAAATGCATGTATACTTGCAGAGTGTGATTGCAGAAGAAAAGGAGCTAAAGAGGATCTACCTTGGCATTGTATGTTCTTTTTCACATCAGTGATTTACCTGTTGACTTCTAACCATTTCACCAATTGGAAAATCCCTTAACCGGGTAGCTTTAATAGGCTTTTGTGTAAATCCTTTAACAGGGTGACTCAATTCAATGAGTTCTTGAAATCCTCTTGTGAGGTAACCTTTAACAGGGTTTTAAACTTTAATTAGGTATTTAAGCCATCCCTTAACCGGGTGATCCCTAACAGGATTGGTTCCTAGCATAACCTATTATAAAAGTCTTTAATCGAACTAGGCTCCTAACAGAGCAGACTTTAGAAGAGTTCAAAGAACAACTTGTGGTTATTCATCCCCACTGTGGTTTTTCTCAACTAGGTTTCCACGTGAAAAATCTGTGTGTCATGTGTGATGCCTTTTCATGTGATGATTAGTGTTTTCTATTAAGTGGTAATGCATGTTGGTCCAATGATTACTATATATTTGATGATGTATTACCTATCTATGCATGTGAGTGAAGTGAATAAGAGATGTTAGGTGAGGTAAAAATATAAGTATTAACTGGTTTATATCTTTTAAAGTCTCACTGTGTTTTACCAGTAGTGCTCTAATTTAGACTGGTGATATTGTTTACCAGTTAAAGTGTAGTTTGTGTAGTCAAACCGGTTCAAGGAAAGTTTTTTCCTGTACCAATTCACCCCCCCTCTCAGTACCAGTTTGGTACTATCTATTCATCATTATTCATCATGCACAATCAATAAGATTTCTATTTCTTCTTTCAGCAACTCCATTCTGCTGAGGTGTTCCGGGTGCAGACATTTGCCTCATAATCCTCTATTCCTTGCAGTAATTCATGAACTCTTGAGAGGTGAACTCTCATCCTCTATCTGATCTCAGACACTTCATATTCTTATCGATTCCTCATTCTACTTGAGCCTTAAAAACCTTAAACATGTGAAGGCTTCAAATTTTTCCTTCAAGAATACAACACACATCATTCTTGAGAAGTCATCCACAAACAACATAAAATACTAGTCTCCATAGAAACTCTTGGTTCTCATGGAACCATATAGGTCTATATGAACCAAGTCCATCACATTTTCAGATGAAAAGGTTTTACTGCTGAAACTAGACCCGGTCAACTTTCCTAGTTGACACTCTTTTCTCATATCATTTTCAGGTTTTACTATGTTAGGCATACCTTTGTCAGATTTTCCCTTACTGACTTTTTCTATACTATAAGAGTTAACATGACATAATCTTTTGTGCCACAACCAACTATCTTAAACCTTATCCATTAGACAACTACCTATGGTGGTGTCTAGATGAAACATATTGTCTCTTGACTATTTACCGGTGGCAATCAAACTTCTTGATTTGTCATTTATTTTACATATTACTTCATTAAATTCTAACTGGTAACCCTTATTGTTAAGTTGTGCAACACTTAACAAACTATATTTTAATCCTTCTACCCAATAGACATCATCACAATTTGTTTTATCCTTCAGGGGTATAGACCCCTTACCTTTCACTAGACAAGGAGCATCATTTCTAAATCTCACAGTTCCTCCATTGCAATCCTCCATGTTGAGGAATTTTTTTCTATCATCGGTCATGTGGTGAGTGCAACCATTATCAATCACCCATTCTCCACACTATTTTGTGCTAGAAATCAATGCCATATCTGCTTTCTCTCTGTTGTCCTCCTTGACTACCACAAATACAATACCATCTCCATCAGATCCTTCTGATTCTTCATCAGTGACTCCTTCTTCTGGAAGATAACACTCCTTGTTCTTTTCCCTATAGCTTCTGAAATTATCTTTCCTATCTTTATCATTGTCAAGACATCTTGAATCAATATGACCTATCTTATTACAGGAGAAGCACTTTAAGGGTAATTTACCTTTATACTTTCCTTTTCCTCTTGGCAATCTTCTTGCTAATAGAGCTTCAATTTCATCTTTCTCATGTTCCTCAGATAACATATTGTCACTATCATGGGAATGGATGGTTTTGGTTTTAGAACTAATTCTGGTTTCTTTCCTTCTCCTTGTTGGTGCATGCATCATAGAGGCTTTCAAAGCAACATCAATCTTTGGTACGTTGTTGTCATAAATGCTCAATTTAAAAGCAGTCTAACTTTCCGATCAGTGAGTCAAGAGTTATGTTGACTGTTCCAAAGGATCTGAGTTCCTGGATAGTAGAGACCCTTATGGCATATTGTGGTACCAAGGTTCTCAGAATTTTGCTAACCACATCATCCTTGTCAATCTTTCCTCATGCCCTTTTAATGGAGTTTAATACATCCTTTATTCTCTTTCTATACTACTCTATATTTTCTCTTTCCTACATCCTCATCTCATCATATTGTCCTCTTAGGTTGTCTACTTTTGCCTTTTTAACATGATGATTTCCCCCATAGCTTTCTTTGGCTTATTCCATATTTGAAAAGCTATTTTCAATTCTTGAACCTCATCAAATTCATTGTCAGAAAGAGTGCTAACAATTAGATCTATAGCAGCAATATTATCTTGCCTTTCCTTGATCTGATCTACAGTAAGAGTCGCTGAAGGTTAATTGTATGCTATCAACATGCATCACACTCAATATGCTATTGGATCTGATCAAGCTATCCAATAGCTAATTTAGTGGTTAGAAAGAAATAGATGGATGATCTACTAAATTAGCTATTGATAGCTTGATCAGATCTCAATATGCATCACACTCAATCCACACCAGTTGTGTCTTCTCTACAAGACCAATTTTCTTATTACACCTTTCACTCTTCACTCAGTTGGTCTCCTGTCCCTCGACACTACACTCTTCCGATCCTCTAACCTTCAGCTATGCACTCTGCCACTTCTTTTTCCTTCAACTCTGCACTTTATCGGTCCTCTGACCTTTGGCTCTGCACTCTGTCGGTCCTCTAATGTTCACTTTTGCACTCTGTCGGTTCTTTATCTCTTGACTCTGCACTTAGTCGATCTACCTCATACACACTCTACTCTTCTAAAACCTCTTAACACTTCCTCTCTCTTTGCTCTTTACTTTGGATTGCCTTCAACAAGATCTTCTTGTTGCAAATTTCATGATCAAAACTTTGTGAATGAAATCAGAAACAGTTTATACATCTTCTATCAACACTTTCAGGTGATCCCTCAATTAAAGAAATCATGTATTCTGGAAGGTTTCAAATTCAAAATCTCCCACTCTTTTCTACCAAGTGTTCAAACAAATTTTACCACCACATCCTCCAAATAGAGTAATTTATGGGTCGTCTTCAGTCAATTAAGTGCGAACCAGAAATTCTGTAGGTAATCATGCTTGTCTGCATGATAATTGAAGTTGACCTTACCAACATATGATTTCGCATAGACACAAACTCACCAACTCATCTTTTTCCACCACAACTGAATAATCGATCACCACTCCAATATTTATGGTGAACACCCATCTTCCTTCTATCATACCAGTATACTGGTTTTCCACTGCACTTCTCTATTACTAGTTCATCCTTTGATTTTTGGTTTGTTGTGCCAGCATATAGTCTCTTCCCCTATTTTCCACTAAGGTTCAGGTTTGCATATAATCTCAAGTTTTCTTTCCTGAGTCACCTATAGTGACTTCATTATCATCAAAGTGACTGATCTTCATGAATGATAGACTGGTTGGCTTAGTCTATCTTTCCCTGAGCTAATTGAACCTTTGGTCATTCATTACCAATGTTATTTCCATGTGTTTGTAAGTTATCACTCTACCTATACCACTTCATCGGTTAGTATCTTCACTAGTAAGTGTTGGACATGAATGACAAATCTTAGTGCATATATTGGTTCTCTAGATTGACGGGTTTTGTCAATGCCAACAATCCAACAATGTTATAATGCATACATATTATGGTAACCAAGCATAAAACATATACATTTTTCTGACATTAATCTAGGGAAGGAACATGGCCTAAGATTTTAATTCCTTTGGCCTTCCCTTAGTTTTTTTTCATTAGGATATATACATAAATGATAACGTTTAAGCATAAGAAAGATAAAAGACAAAATACTTTAAGCTATGTTTTATGTATATATTCTAGTAAGATGTTTGAGAATGGTTTCAAATCTCTAGGATTCATGATCCAAATTCTAGATTTTAGGATATCTTATAATTTTTTATACTATCAAATTTTAGTAATTAGTGGGCTTCTATCATCATTCTCTTATTATCTCTCTATCTAATTCTCTTTATCTCTCACAAGCTCTAGACCTACCTATTTTCCTATCTCTCCATTTCCTCCCACTCTATCTCCCTTTATCTCAATCTCTTCTCTCTCCCCAAAATCTAGATCTCTTATAATTTCTTAGACAGTCAAATTTTAATAATCAATAAGGTCCTATTATCATTCTTTCTATCTTTATTTCTCTCTCTTTGTCTCCATTGATCTCTAGATTAGTCCCTCTTCCCATAGCTCCCCCTCCTCCCTTCTCTCCCCCATGTTTCTGTCTCACTCTATCTTATCTCCTCTCTCCCCAAGATTTATTTACCTATCTCTCTCACCATTCTTTGTATCTCCCCTCTCTTCTCTACCTACCTCACACACATTCTCTCCTCTCTATCTCACCTCTCTCTCCCCTCCCCAATTTCCTCTCTCCTTCCCTCTCTTCTTATCTCTACCTATTGTCTCCCTCTCCCTACGTCTATCCCCTCAGCCCCTCCCTACCTCTACTTCTCTATAAACTTGTCCCTCTCTCTCTATCCCTTTCTCTCTATCCCACCCTCCCATGCTCCTACTCTACTTATCTCTCTCACCCTTGCCCTCTCTACTTACCTCTATCACCCCTCTCCCTCTCTCCACATAACTCTACCTCCCTCCTTTCCTACCTCTATTAATCTACATAAATATTTCTCTCTCCCTCTCTCACTCCCTTGCTCCCTCTCCTATCTATTTATCTTTATATCTCTCTCTTTATCTCCCTTCTCCTTCTCTCTACCTATCTCTCTTTCCACCACTTTCTAATTTTATCTTCCCTGACTCTCTACCTCCTTCCCTCCATTCTAGTATTCATCTTACATCACTCTCTCCCCCTAATTTTACATTCCTTTATCCCCCTCTCTTTGAATACCTCTCCATTTTGTCGCACTACCGACAAAAAAAGCCTTTGAAAACTTTGTGTCAGAAGTTTCGACTATCCTTGTGGTCATTGCAATTCTAACATCACCTCCAACCTTTCCGATGGCCACCATGGATGCTCATACCCTGAAAGAATATCATCGTGATCTTAGCCTATCATCGAAATTCTGACTCCAAAGGGTAAAATTCTGACAGAGGAGTGCTATCAGATGCACAGCATCCTCGTTAGAAAACTCGTAGAGGTCGTCATAGGGAGCGAGATAGAGGGAAGGATAGAAATATAGGTTTTGTAGGGAGGGAGATATATATCGAGAAAGAGAGAAGGAGAGGGGAGATCATGATAAGTTGAGAGGGTGGAATAGATAGAGAGATATGGAGAGGGAATGAGGGAGATAGAGATAGGTGAGATAAGAAAAAGTTGAGGGGAGGTTTGGAGCGAGGGAGGGAAGAAGAGGTATTTATTGAGCACACAAAAAAATTTAGAGTAGGGATGAAACAGTCTGGACCTCAAAAATACTTAATTTTTTAGCTTTAAACTTTAAACCTCAACCATATAATAACAATAATAATAAATCATGAAGGCACACAGTACAAAAAAACACATGAACACTGGATTGACATGGAAAACCCAAGAAGGGAAAAACCATGGTGAGAATCAAACTCACAATATGAATATAATTTAATATAATGTTGCCTCTAGAACCCATTGGTCCTAAGAGGACTTGTATATCTAAGGTGCACAACCTTAGGGAAAGATACGAATAACTTGCAAAATGGAAAGACACTATGTTAGAGAAAGATATAGAAAGCTATCAAGAGACTCACTATCTTATGACAAAGAAAGGGATAACTAAATTGAAAAGAACAAGATCTCCTAATCATGAAATTATCTTTTAACCACTATATCAAGCAACCAATAGAATGACAAACACATCTAACTTCATTTATGATATCTTAGAACGCTATCATATTGAATATATCATAATCAAATCTCTTCATAACTAAATTTCACACATCTCCAACATCAAATCTACTCATAAATTATTCACATCCACTACTTGTTATTTCAAACACCTCCCATGCTATCACTTACATATCTACACTTCTTTATATACAAGATTAATCATTAAAAATCTTAACTAGGTTGACCACTGACAAAATAAATAATATTACATGAATTCATTCACTTGGACCTTAGATATTCATTTTGTTCTACTCTAGGAGATAGAGGGGACCCAAATACATTGCAAGCCAACTTTTCCAAATAATTTAAATGAACCACACATATTAACACATCCTCTAAGGTCAACACAAAATGAAACATGTAGATAAACATTACAGTATGTTAACTAATAAGACCAAAACTATCCTCCAATACAAATTACATAATGTAGATATACACACACCATGACAAGGCCCAAAAAAATAACCAAACACATTATTCAAAGAAAACCCAAACCAAAATAATATAATCTGAATAGGAGACATCACCAGAGTTAACTCAAAACTAAAGCAAATGGGAATGAAAAACTTAGAACATCATAATTCCAATCACCAATCAAATAATCACCTTAAAACTAAACTGGAAGACCACACAAACCACATAAATATCTCCTACAAACTACAACACTAGAATCCACATATCCAGAAGCCACCAAGAATTCTTTGGACTTGTTCTAACATAAAACCTTACTATTAGAAACAACAACAACAAATTATACTATCTAAGCATCATATATAGAACCATAACACATAGTCTTCACATACTAGAGGAATGCAAGGCATTCTTCCATAGGGACATTAAAAACTATTTCTTGCATATTGAAACTTTCACTATACCATCCTTCTTAAAAACACCTTAACATCTTCACTAGACCAATCAATGATACCAAAAAACATACATACTAATTCGTACATATTAAAACTTGCACTATACCATCCTTTTGAAACCACCTCAAGACCTTCACCAAACAACTCAACAATACTTGAACAATCACTTCCCAACCATCTATAACAAATGGTGACGTCAATGACAATAAAAGAGAAGTTAACATCAATAAAAACATAGCACAACAACTAAAGTTTCCTATAGTATTCAAAGAGAGGGAGGGTAGATAGAGATAATTTGTTAGATAGAGAGAGAGTATGGGGAGGGAAGGAGGGAGGGAGTGAGAGAAAGAGAGAGAGAGGCAGGGATAGATATAAAGAGTGGGGTGATATAAATAGTAGTATGGAGAAAAGGAGGTAGAGAGATAGGGGAGATAAAACTAGAGAGGGATGGAAAGAGAGGTAGTAGAGAGGGAGATGGGTTTAATCAAAGTAGGAGGGAAGCTATATGGAGAAAGAAAAAGAGGAGATAAATAGAAAAACAAAGAGGGGAGATAGACAGTAGAATTAGATGAATAAGTAGAGAGGCAGGGAGAGGGTTGGAGGGAAAGGTTTGTATAAAGAGACGGAGAGAGGAGAGAGAGGAGGGAAGGAGATCTATGTAAAAAAATAAAGGGAGTGAGAGGGAGGTCTGTAGAGAGAGAGAGGGTGAGAAAGAGGTAGAAAGATATGTATAGATCTTAGGGAGGAAGGGAGTGTGAGATAGAGAGAGGTAAGAGAGAGATACAGAGAGTGAGATACCTATATAAATATTAGGGGAGACAAAGATAATGAGATAAATAGATATAGAGAGGGAAGAAGGGAATGAGTGAGAGAGAGAGAGGGAGAGAGTGATATTTATGTAGATAAATAAAGGTAGGGAGGGATGTAGAGGTATGTAGAGAGAAGGAGAGGGGGCATAGAGGTTAGTACAAATGGAAAGGTTGAGAGTGAGATAAGTAGAGAGGGACCATGGAAGAGAGAGAGAGAGAGAGAGAGAGAGAGAGAGAGAGAGAGAGAGAGAGAGAGAGAGAGAGAGAGAGAGAGAGAGAGAGAGGTTTGCAGAGAAGTAAAGGGAGGAAGGGAGTGAGGGGAGGTTTGTAGGGAGAGGAAGAGAAGAGATATAGATAAGTAGAGAGGGAAGTAGAGAGAGAGAGGTGGGGTATGAGAAAAAGAGGTGAGATAGAGAGAAGAGAATGTGTGTGAAGTAGGTGGAGAAGAGAAGACATATATAGAGTAAAAGAGTGAGAGAGAAGAGAATGTTATAAAGATATGGGGGGAGAAAGAGGTCAATGGAGAGTGACAGGAATAGAGATAGGTCTAGAGATTGAGGAAGACAAAGGGAGTGAAATAGAGATAGAGAGTGATAATATGAGTTTATGGATTATTGAAATTTAACTGTCTAAGAAATTATAAGATATGGAGCTTGGGGAGAGAGGAGAGATTGAGATAGGGATGGGTAGAGATGGAGGAAAATAAGAGGGACATAGATAGGTCTTGAGATTTGGGAGACAAAGAGCATGTGATAGAGAGATATGAAGAGGATGATGATAGGAGCCTATTGATTACTGAAATTTGTCTGTCTCAAAAATTATAAGATCTTCATAAATCTAGAATTTTCATTATGACTTGTAGAGATCTAAAACCATTCTCAAACATCTTGCTAATATATATGTAAAATATAACTTAAAGTATAATTTATATTTATACCTACATGTTATATTTTACATGTATACATTATAATGAAAAAAACTAAGTGAAGGCCAAATGAATTAGCATCTAATGCCATGTTCCTTTTCTAATTTAATGTCAACAAAATACATCTATGTTTTGCTTGTCTATCATAACATGTACATGCTATAATACATGCATGTTTTTTGCTCATTAAAACATGTAGATGTTTTTTAAAGTAATGTGTGCATATTCTTAATTCAAATAACACATAGTTGTTTTTCCTTGTATTTAGCCTTGAATGAAAAGACTTAGGCTTGGGAGCTTCATTTACCTCACTTTTATGTGTTTTCTTCTTCCAATTTGGTTTCTCCACTTCCTCATCATCAACATTAGACATTATCAAGTGGGTATTTGTAAAATTATTACAATAATTTTTTCTATCTTCTAACAATTCTAACCACATCTTTTTTTAAAGATTTGAACATGTGATGTTGGAAATATTAGCATTTTGATGATTTTTTGATTGTCATTGATGGACACAATTTCTTGATGTATGAGTTATGCTCAACCAGTAATTATTCCAACCGGTATTATGTATTATAGTATTTAGACTATCGGTGTTTTGCAAAAGATGATTACTAGTCACATATTGACTGAAGACCTCAAGCGATATGGAGAACCCAAGCGGTATGAAGACCTCAAGCGGTTTGAGGATTTAAAGCAGTACAAATGAACAAAGTGGTAGTTAACTTTTTCTAGTCTTCATTTCTGACAACCAGTAATTGGTATATTGTATGAAGCGGTATTACTCTATGATGAGTTACCAACCGGTATTTCTATGATGAGTTATCATCCACCAACACTTTGGTGGTGATTTTGTGCTATGTTAGCAAATGTGTCTAGATGCAATAAACCCAGGAACTTGTAGTTTAATCCTATTGGATTGACATGAAATCAGTTTCCTTTATAAGGACATCATGTCTAGGGTTTGTATGAATGAGAGATGTATGATGTATGAGAAGGTTTTGTGCAATCTTTGCAGAGAAGATTAGGTCTCTGTGAAGAGTTAGAGTGTGAAGATATTGAAGACTGAAGTAATGTTGAAATGCATTAACAATGAGCTATCAAGGATCTAACCAAGCATATTGTGCTAGTATCTAGATAACTCACTTGTTGATTACTCATATCTTCGACAAGTCTGAAACCCTTAATCGGGTAGGCCCAGCAAAACCTTTGTAAATCCTCTAACAAGGTGGTTTAGAACTGTGGATCTGAAATCCTTTAGAAAGGTAGTCTTTAATAGGACTTATCTCCTAACAGAGATCTAGATTCCTAATAAGATCTGTTCTAGTGAAGAACATTGCATGACCTTAACCGGTCTAGTTTCTATTATGCAGATAGTTACTTGTGAGTTTCTGCTCACTGTGGTTTTTCCCATTTGGGTTTTCACGTCAAATATCTTGTGTTATGGTGATTGTGGTTTTGTGGGTTAATTCTTTATTTTCTATTTGGTTTGCATTTATCTTAACCAATTAATTAGTGAATCTATTATATCGGTTATCTGCTAAACTGTTTAAGACTTTGAGTTCAATATTTTTTTGTATACTAATTCACCCCCCTTCTTAGTATTCATCAATTGGTATCAGAGCCAACCTTTCTATAAGTCTAACCACTTGGAAGGAGATATAGGGGAATACACTATGAGGGAACTTACTCATTGTCTCACTCAGACTTAGAGAGCCTATGATGAGCTCAAAGTCAAGTATAAAGCCTCTTTGGCCAAGAGAAGAGAGCATACTGAGAAATTGATGGAACTTACTGAAAATAGCTCTTCAGATGAAGTTGACATGGATGTCCTAGTTGAAGAAGTTGAAAAACTGAATGAATCTAAAGCCATCTTGAGAAAGGAGTTGGAAGGACTGACTATCAAAATGTGTCAAGAGCTTGAGAACCCGAGGAAAGCTGAAGATCTGGTAAAAGATGAAGCTCATGAGATCTTCAAGTTGAAGCAAGAAATTAGTGCCCTTACCACTCATCTCCAAGAGAGTAAAGTGGAAAAATAAGAAATGCAAGGTGAACTAAACATGGCTATTTCTAAGAATGCAACCTTGATGGAATCTAATGTTTCTATTTCCAAGGAACTTACTGAGTCAAAGGAGATACTTGCCAAATTCAATCAGAGAATTTCTAAGCTAGAGAAAAAGCTAGAATCAACAAAACTGGTAAAGAATACCACTAGACTTGGTTTCTCTGGGTATGAGGAAGGTGAAACCTCTAGAACAAAAGCTAAAGAATCAAATAAGAAACCAACACCTAGGGATAAAGGTAAGAAAAAGTTTAAACATGTTTGCTTCAATTATCTCAAGGAAGGACATACTGCTAATGTGTGTAGAAGAAAGGCCTCCAATAATTTTCCTTATTTTCTAAACAATAAGCCTAGATCCAATAGATTCAATGGAAACTACTATGCATGCAACAAGTTTGGGCATAGAGAATTTGAATGCAGGTCTATTTTGTACAACACTGGGAGATACCCTCTAAGGACTCAAGGAGTTATCTTGGAACCCTCTGTGAACTAGAATCCCAACCAGTATAATACCTATGACCATCAGTCAGATGGCTATCAAGCAACAAATGGTTGGAGAGCAACCTGTTTGATCTATCATGGTAGTGCTCACACTATTGTAACATGCAGAAGGAAGAATGGTAGCATGAATAATGGACCATGGAGAACACCTAGAATGATATGCTATCATTGCAACAAATCGAGACACACTGCCAGAACATGCAGAATGAGAAAGAACCTATTAGATGATATACTAATCACTCCAAAAGGGAATATTGATGTTGAAACCATTCAAGAAGGAATGAATAAAACTTGGAAAAAGAAACTTGAAGAAGTATCATGGGATGAACCGGTTTCTGCACCTAGTGTGGAAGTCTCTGAATTGGCAAACTGAGCTTGAAAAAAGCTTAGGGGGAGCATATCGGTGAAATATTTGAACCCCAAGATTATATTGGTAAAGATCTTCACTAGTATACATTACCTGTCAATTGGCAGAAGACTTGAAGTGGTAAAAGGAAAAATTAGGGTTTGTACCCTAGCAGTGGAGCATTTATTATGGTAGGTGAAATATCTATTTAAAAGGATTTTGGTCATCATTTTCACTTATCTATTTTCGAGTGAAGAATTTTCAAGAGCAGAGCAACAAAGAGCGATTCGTCTAGCGATTCAAAGTGAATTCAAAAATCTTACAAAGGAATCCAGTGATAGTTTCAATCTATCAGTGAAGAACACTAAGCCATAATCGAGCAACCGAAGTGGTGTATTGTGGGAGACATCGTTAAACCCTAAATTTTAGTTTGTGATGGTATTTCTTGAATTTCTTTCTTATCATGGCTTCTGCATCACACTCCAATTCTAGTGCACCTATAGATTCAGCTAATTTTATTCAAAAAAAGATGAAATACAATGCCCTATCCTAGATACCCACTGGAGTTATAGTTGAGGAAGATATTTCAAGATATATTGATTGTAAATTGGAAGACCTAGGATCCCTAGTGATCCATTCCCATCTAGGTCTATTATGTGGGGATGACAAGAAAATCAAACCTAAATATACCATCCTAGAGAGGAAGAAAATGCACAATGCGGTTTATTTTTTGGAAGAGTTCACTAAAGATCACATCCGTATCATCCTGAGTATAGTACACGGTGATAAAATGTATCTCAAGCGGATGCATGACATCACACTGGAGGCAATTCATGCCGTCATCAGTTTCTGTAACATTGGAGAGGTGCTAGCTCTAAGGAAGGTCACCAAGATTGAAATGACTAAGCTCACTAATTCTTTGAGTGACCAACAGGTGATGACCATCAACACCATCAAAGATGATTTGGTTAAGTATGCCTGCATGGTGATTGGATACCAGATATTTTATGCCAACAGAAAGAACTCTATCCCTGCTGCTGCAGTCAATGCCACCTATAGAATGATTAAGGAAGATGCCTCATTTGATTTGTGTACCTATTTGCAAAAGCAATTGCTACTAAACCTAAAGTCTATTAAACATGATAATGCTTTAAGGTTCAGGTTTGGACAACTTTTGGTCGGTCTATTCTTCTACTTTCAAGGCTATTTTCCTAGAGTAGGTGATGTTCAATGGTCTATTGACCAACCAGTCTTCAACCAGTGGGAATGGGATATCCTGAGGTTCTTAATAAATACTTCGATGAATTCAAGCGGAAAATGAGTCAAAGGATGAGGATATCTAGAGATATTGTGAAGAAATGTGAAATGACATCTGCTTCACCATAAAGGTAGATGAATGGATAATGGAAGTGGTGGAACCAAGAAAGGAAGCAGTTGAACCAATGGGGTATGAAGTGATGTATGATATGTTGATTGGGTATGCCTCTACCTTGCTTGCCTCACCATTAGATGCCAAGAAAAAGAGAACTAATATCTACTTAGAGAGGGTAACACCGGTTGAAGATCCTACATAGAAAAAGGGCAAGGCAGTGCCATCGGTATCGACATCGGTTACCTCGGCCAGTCCAAAAGTGACCAAGTGGTCACCTACCAAGAAGAAACTTGAGGTTTCTCCTGCTAAAGTATTCGAGAGGAAGTGGAAAACCAAAACTAGCTCACTGGAATCAGAGGATACTAAACTGGAAATTCAACCTAAGAAGACAAGACAATCAAGCAAGAAGCCAAAATCTACCGGTAGTGCACCTACAACTTCAACACTGGTAAACATAGATATTTCCTCCTATAAGCCTATGACGCATTTTCAGAGGACAATCAAGAACATTAGGAGAAAATTGCTTGATGATTTAAAAGAGCATTTTGGTGATTTTAATGATAGTGAGAAAGATGAAGTAGAACAAGAGGTTATTAGATATTTGTGTGTCAATGACCGGTCACCATCTGAAATCAGATCGGTCACACCAGATTATTTATACAATTCTTTAGATAACAAATGACTCATTTCCATTGAAAAGGAACATGAAATAAAGGAGAGAGTCTTTGCACAATACTTTCCTGATGCCTCTAATTCTGAATTATTTGAGATAATGGATAAGAACAAAGGCCTCTTCTTCATGAGAAGAAGAAGACTCAAGATACTTGAAGGTAAAGCTTCTAAAGTGGAGAAGGACACACATTTACATACCAAAGCTGTTGTCCAGTTACACCAAGTGTTTGAGGCCAATCTAAAGACTGAATAAGCACCTGATCTAACATTAGGAAAATCAAATGAAGCATTTGATAGTGAAGAGGAAAGAGTGATAGAGAAAAATGATCCCATTAATGTGGATGCATTAGATGTTGAGGATGTCACTCTGAACACAGAGCAGGAGAAACAGGATAAAGAAAAAGTTGAAAAAGAGAAGCAGGACAAAGAACAAATGAAGAAAGAGGAAGAGAAAAAGAAAGAGGAAGACAAGAGGAAAGAGGAAGAGAAAAAGAAAGAGGAGGAGAAGAGGAAACAAGAAGAAGAGAAGAGAAAATAAGAGGAGAAGATAAAAGAAGAGGAGAAGAGGAAAGAAGAGGAGAAAAAGGAGGAGGAAAAGAAAAAGAAGGAAGAAGACAAGAAGAAGGAAGAACTGAAGAAGAAACAAGAAGAGAAGAAAAAGAAGAAAGAAGAGGAGAAAAAGAAGAAAGAAGAGGAAAAGAAAAGAGAAGCAGAGGAGAAGGAAGCAGAGAAAACCAAACAAGTGGAGACTCCCAAGAAAACTAGTGGTCAAGCCAAACCAGTTGACACCACCAATCTGTTTGACCTTCAATCAATGGGTGAGTCCGAGTTGCTGTGAGGCATCAAACTGGCACAAGAAAGACTGGAAGAGTTGTAGAGGAAGAAGGAAAGGGATGTCATACAAACTGTAGTTGACACCCTTACCAGTCTGATTCCCGGTACTAACCTCCCCAGTATGGATTCTTCTTTGTCCAAGCTAAAACTCATTTGTATTGTAGTAGAGGACCAAGTACAATGCTTGGAAGATGTTGTTGTAGCCACTGTGAACAAGAATCATGAAAAGGCACTCAACGTTGCCTTAGTCAAGAAACTGAATGAGCTCTGGTCACAACTTCTGAAGCAACAGAAGGATATCAAGGGTGTTATGGATGAGGGCAAGTTATTGTTGAGTAAAATTTGCCAACCCCATCTATTTTGTGATGACGTGTTTAAGCAGAAAGATAAAATTCAATAGGAGTTCTAGGCATACATCAGCACCTTCAAGATGTCATATGATTCATTTACTTCATATGGGAAAATGGCTCATCATTATCAGTTGCAAACTACTAGGGTAGAATCAGAAATCTGCAACTAGACAAATGACTTGCAGGAGCTTTAACTAGTCTTATTACCCAAACTGTAGATTCTTAAGAAATGTTTTCTCAATCTGGAAGCCATCACGATAACTCAAGAGATGAGTACCATTGATGCTATGGAAGAACTGATATTCCAGATGCAGATGGAAAGTGAGGTTACTACCTCATTATTTGAGTCATGGACATTGGCCATGAAAACTTTTATGCAAGATTTTAAATCTATTTTTGATAAGTTTTATTCCTTATTGTCATAAACATTTACTCTATTTTTATATATAAGGAAACATGGGTTATTCTGCATTACTTTGTCATTGTTGGCAAAGGGGGAGTAGTATTTAAAATTTTGGTGAATGTTGCCATTTCATGTATACTTTCATGTTACCACTTTGGGGGAATAGTATACATTGTAATTTCTACAAAAGGGATAGTGTATATTCTTAAGGAGAGTAATTTCGATTATGGAATATTTTTGTTGTAAAAATACTTAGATGTCAAAATTTTCCTAAGTGTTTCCATCAATGCCAAAGGGGGATATTGTTGACATTTTGATGATATTTTGATTATCATTGATGGACACACACTTTCTTGATGTATGAGTTATGCTCAACTAGTAATTGTTCCAACTAGTATATGTATTATAGTCTTTAGACTATCAGTGTTTTGCAGAAGATATTTACCGATCACATATTGACTGAAGACCTCAAGCGGTATGGAGAACCCAAGCGGTATAAAAACCTCAAGTGGTTCAAGGATCTCAAGCGGTACGAATGAACAAAGTGGTAGTTAAATTTTTCTAGTCTTCATTTCTGATAACTGGTAATTAGTATATTGTATGAAGTGGTATTACTCTATGATGAGTTACCAACCGGTATTTCTGTGACAAGTTATCATCCACCAACACTTTGGTGGTGATTTTGTGTCATGTTACCAAATGTGTCTAGATGCACTGAACCTAGGAACTTGTAATTTAATCCTATTGAACTGACATGAAATCAGTTTCCTTTATAAGGACATCATGTCTAGGGTTTGTATGGATGAGAGATGTATGATGTATGAGAAGGTTATGTTCTATCTTTGCAAAGAAGATTAGGTCTGTGTGAAGAGTTAGAGTGTGGAGATATTGAAGAATGAAGTAATGCTGAAATGCATTAACAATTAGCTATCAAGGAGCTAACCAAGCATACTGCACTAGCATCTAGATCACTCACTTGTTGATTACTCACATCTTTGACAAGTCTGAAACCCTTAACTGGGTAGGACCAACAAAGCCTTTGTAAACCCACTAACAAGGTGGTTCACAACTATGGATCTAAAATCCTTTAGCAAGGTAGTCTTTAACAAGACCTATATCCTAATAGAGATCTAGAGTCCTAACAGGACCTATTCTAGTGAAGAACATTGTATGACCTTCACTGGTATGACCTTAACTGGTCTAGTTTCTATTCTGTATATAATTACTTGTGAGTTTCTGTTCACCATGGTTTTTCCCATTTGGGTTTCCACGACAAATATCTTATGTTATGGTTATTGTGGTTTTGTGGGTGAATGTTTTATTTTCTATTTGGTTTGCATTTATCTTAACTAGTTTATTAGTGAATCTATTATACCCGTTATCTGCTAAACTATTTAAGAGTTTGAGTTTAGTATTTTTAGGTATACTAATTCACTCCCCCCTCTTAGTATTCATCAAGAAAAAGGTGAGTGATGGAGATATCAAGAGGAAAAAATTTCTTCCCTTTGAGGAGAGATAAAAGTTTGACTTTAGATTTCTCTTCAAACACATTTTCCACATTACATTAGAAGAGGGAGGAAAATACACTAGATTCAACCTCTAGAGAAAGAGATTGAATTCTGAGTGATGGTAAGTGAATCCCCTCTTCTAAGATTGAGATTTGAATTGATTGAATTGTGTACTTATGATCAAGTGTAAAAGTGACAAAGATTTGATTATCACTCAAGATAGAAGCATAGGATGAAGCTGTGTACCTGGATCTAGCGATAGTCTATCTAGATGAAGCCACCCTACAAATTTGAGGAAAAGTTGCTCGGACAATGGTGGGTGTACACGGTCCTCCGAAAAATTCACGAAATGAAAAGGGTTTTTCTGCCTCTACAAATGGAGCCTGAATCTAAAAGTACAGTTGTGTACCTGCAACCTACACACATAAAAGAAGGGGAAAGGTGTTGGGATTGGGGATTTTCCTTCAGGTCAAACCCCAGTTTTGGAATTAACCAAATGATGAAAGAAAGTACTTTCAAGTGAATGAAAATGAAAGACTGAAATCTAAGTCACCTTAAGGAAGGTTGTAAATAGAATGAAGGTAAATTTTCTTGTGTGGAATTGAATGTTGGAGTGAGTCTTCTCTTCAATCTTTGAATCCTTGACTTGAATGCAACACCTAGCCTTGAAGGGAGACTTGAGAATTCTCATGCTAGAAAGGAATGCTTGAATGGTTGAATTCTCTTAAATGCTTGATCTCATGTAAACTTCCCACTCATCCCACTTTTTCAACTTGTGCAAATGAGAGGGAAATGCAACTTATATACGCATCAATTAGGTTTAATTGGCAGATTTTCCATTGCAAGAAAACACTGGGGGAGTTTTCTCACTCAATGTGCAACCTCCAAAGAACATTTGATAAGGGTTCTACCCAAAAATGGGGTAGAGGATAGGGGCACCACACCCCTGTGCTAGTGGGGATAGGGGCAGTACACCCTTTTCCTACCCACTTTTGCAGGACAAGATGTAATCTAGGTAGTGCAAAGGGCAAGCAAGATGTGGTTCTCAAGCATCGAGCAAGTCTTCGGTCTCTGATTGAGCTTAGGGATTTGAACCACATGCGTGCGGACCCTAATGTGGTCGATAATTGCAAGGGTCACATTTTTGTGACACTACATTTAGCCCCCACTTTAGCGGGAGTATAAGCATATGCCAATACTACTAGTAAAGTACAAGGAAACAAGATTGAAAGACTTCTACCATGTCAAGGAGGCAAGATGCATGAAGCTCCTTGTGGAATTAGGATCTTATGACATCGATTGATGAAGTAAAAGGGAATATCAAGAAAGGAAAACTATGACTGCAAGTAGCAAGGTTCCCCTCCCTATGCATCACGAAAAAAATACCAAAATTATGAAGCAAAGCAAAGTTCACTAAATAATTTTAAGTATCAAAAAGGAAAGTATGAGCGGAGTGTAATCCCCCATGTTAAAGAGATTTCATGTGTCTTATCAAGAGAGATTTATTTAAGGTATGATACAACCAAGAGAGAGAGAAGAGAGGGAGAACATTATCGTAAGGATTTAGCCCCCCAAGTGAGGAATAAACCCAAGGATAATGAACACAAAACATGAAGCATGAGGTAGTTTTACCTCCCTCGGGGTATGATAACTCATGTATATCATATATGTTTGTGTGCATCTAATAATTGAAATTCCCCAAAGGAAACTACCTTGGAAGAAAGGGAAGAGAGGATGTCTTTCGAGTCAACATGAAAGAGACCAAAAGAGATCTCAATGCTTTGCATTATCCCTAAATAGACACTAAGGGAACAATAGAAGAATAGGGATACACATAGAAGAATGGTCACAAAAGAGCAATAAAGGAAAGAGAGAGAAGATCTACTATGCTAATATTGATAATCTAGCATGACATTTGCCTCCCAATCTTGCTGATCACTATTTTGAGAAGGCAAGCAACATGCCAAGGGAGCAACATTGAGCAAAAAAGATGGAGCTATCACAAGATCCAAACAAGGACTATGCTCATGTGGTAAGTCACTTTGTTTGATTCTTGGAGCTAGTATTAGGGTTTGTGAAAATTTAGTTGATAAATGCTTGTCCATGTCAACATATTCATACTCACTATCAGAAGCATTAGGAGTTGTATTTGTATCATGAATAACATTTTCACCCATTTCTTCATCAAAGTTTAGAGAAAGAGGAGAAAGAATGCAGATAGGAGTAAAACCATCACATTTTTTATGCAACTTATGATTTTGAGATGTAGGTTAAACATTTTTCTTAGGAGAAAAGAGAATCATGTCAACTATTGGAGTCTTAAGAGATTGAGTATTTTGAGGGACAACTTCACAACCTTGGACATGGTGTCTTCATCGGTGTTCTCTCACACAATGATTCCATCTAGTCTCAGTGGAAGGCTGAGAAGGAGGACAAACACTTGAAAAAGTAGGAATGTTTCTCTCCTTGATAGTTGAAGTTTCAGGTTGAGGTGTTTTAGCTTGAACAAGAGGAGAAGTAGACCTCTTCTCTCAATAACAGGAAGGGGGTGGAACTACACCATATAAAGGAGGAATGTTAGGTGTAGGAAGAAGACTAGGTCCATCATGAGGAGGAGGTACATGTCTAACCTTAGGAGGAATATTGTTTTTCTTCTTAGGAGAAGGTATAGTCACATCCATAGGAATAGATTGAAGATCATCCTTAGGAGGGAGATTAGTTATATCCATGAGGGGAAGAACTTCATCTTCAAGTATGATAGGAATGTCAATTGTTGGTGATCAAGGCTAACTTAAGGATAATATCATATCTTTCTTCTATTTTTCATAAGATTGAAAAAGAGCATCACTCCTTGATGGAAGAGTTGAAATTATTTAGGCCAAAAGAGATCAATAGGAACACTAAGGATTCTTTTAGGTGGACAAAATAAGCTATGGTTCACGGTTATGGTTTCTCCATTGAGGAAATTTCAAACACTTATGGATAGGATAAACAATAGCCTTCATGGAAGATAACCAAGGATAGCCCAACTTCACACAAAATTGCTCGGAAGAGGGTATGATAACAAAGTCAACATCCATGGATTTAGTATGAGCTTCAATAGGAAGTGTTTACAGTGAAATGGATACAACAATAACAATATTGGAAGACTAAATGAATTCAACCACAAAAACCCTAGCCTAACAACAACAAAGATCCACCATAACATATGAAGATTACCTAAGACAACGCAAATCAAATGAAATCACAAAGATTATACCATCACATGTCCAATAGGGTTTGAATCTCCATTCTTCCTATCCCCATTGATCTTGCTTGATATATTTACTCTCAGATTTTGTGTGCACAAGAGCTCAACAAAGAATAGAATGTGGTTGCAAGTAGGATCGCATATGAAAAGCGTAGTGTAGTCAAGTAGTTGGGTAGTTAGTTAGGGTTTAATAATGAAGGAAGCATCTACTTATATAGAAGACACCATAAGAAATGGAGGGACAAGATTGAGAGGTGTAAAAGGAGGTCGGCTATGATTAGAGGGTAGGTAAAGAAAATAATAAAATAATGAAAGGGGTAGGTAGTGTAGGAATTAAGAGATGAATGACATGTGTCATGGGTAGAAAAGGCTAATGAATTAATTAAATAAATAAAGATTTATTTAATTAATAGTAGAAGTGGGATCAATTAAATAAATAAGATGTTTATTTAATTTAGGAAAATGATAATTTAAATAAATAAAAGTATTTATTTAGATGAGAGTTAAAGCTAGAAGAGGATAAATGAGTTAATTAAATAAATAAGGATTTATTTAATTAATAGAAGAATTAGGCTAAAGTAATTAAATAAATAAAATATTTTTTTAATTAGACATGACAATTTTAGGTGTCTACAGGAAGAGTGATAGAGCCAATGGTAGGATAAGAGAAGACATCAAATAACTTCTCAACTACACTAAAGGAATCATATATAGGTTTATGCAATCGTAAAGTGAAAATATACTCCTACATGATGACATTAACCATGCAAGAGGGATCAAAAAGAGCACCACGGCAAGGTATGTCCTTAACCTTCACAACTATGTATAAAGGTCCACTAGGTGCTCTAATTGTCTCACTAGGGTCAATTGTAATACAAGGATCCTTAGGTGTATCTTTTTTTCTACCATATTTACCAAGTTTGGAGCCATATAAGTGACTAATTTATTTCCCTTATCATTCACACCTACCATAGATATAGTATTGTTATCAATCAAATCTTGAATCTTATTTTGCAATGAAAAACATTTCTTAGTATCATGACTAGTTTGACGATGAAATTGACAAAAGGAATTGTTATGAAAATAAGGGGATGAAATTTTACAAGGATAAACTTGTTTTATAGGAGGAAGTTTGATAACATTTATGTGAAACAACTGAGACATAATACTATGTAAAGATTCATTCAAAGGAGTAAACTGTCTCTCTTTTGAAAACATTAGAAATAGAAGGCACACCTATTGTATCATTCACATTGTTGTTGTTGATTGTATCATTGAACTTGATGAAGATTTTTGTTGGTTTGAACTTCACAAATGGTTGTTGAACACTCTCCCCTTTATCACTCAGAGCCATAGTAGTAGATTGCTCCATTTTACTCACAACCAGTTGATAATTGTGGAGTGTTGCGCACAACGGAAAGGAAATAAACCCAGACAAAAAAAGCTTCTCCCTGATATCATTTTGCAAATTAGAAATGAAAATTCATTGAATATCATTATTAGGTACATGAAAAGAAATTTAAGCACACAAATGCTTATATCTACCAATGAAATCAATCACTTCTTCTTTAACACCTTGTTTACAATGCATTAAATCAGTCAAAGTAATTTTAGGAACAATGTCATTTTGGAATTATTGAATGAAATAATTTTATAGTTGTTGAAAAGAAGTGATGGAATAAGAAGGAAAAGAGAAATACCATTGTAAAGCCTTATCTCTTAATGTTCTTGTAAACAATTTTACAAGCGATCTTTGATCATAAGCAAAATCAGTACACAAAGTTTGAAATGCTTTGACATGTATAAGAGGATCACCTTTTCCATTATAGAGTTCCAATTGAGGGACCTCAATATGCTTAGGTGGCACGAATTTAACAATATCAAGAGACAGTGGTCTCGCAACATCAAAGGTGGGCACACTAAACTTGGATTGACTTAGAGAAGCAATTTGTTGTTGTAAGGAAGACACGGTTTGAGCAAGATTGTTGATGGTTGCTTCAATAGAAGAATTGATGTTAGACATGGTTGATTAAGAAAGTGGTGTGATGTTATTGAAGGAAGGCATGAATTGAAAATAAGGTGGTGGGACATTATGATAAGTAGGCATAGGTGGTGATTGTGTAGGAAACATGGCTCTCAAAGGAGGAACAAAATTGTTGAATGAATTGCCCCCTTGTGTCACATTGATTGGTTAAGGGATAATAGGAATACTTATGGAAGACATAGGTAAAGATGAAGGATTACATGAAGAAGAGAGATATCCCCCATGACCAATAGTTGTAGGAATGACATTTTGAGTTGATGTAGCCATGATGTTTGAAGTGAAAGTAGGAACACTAGCCATTCAAGTGGTCAAAGGAATATAATAATTGATTTGATTTGAAGCTTGTGAATAACCTAAGTTCTCAACACAACTCGTGATAGACATGACATTATAATCAACAATATGAGCAATGCCACACAATATATCAATTCCATTCTTATCACGTTGAATCATGTGTTTAAGGCATTCAATTAATGGAAGAGCTTCACTATTAGGGTACACTTGGGACATCCATTGTTGAAAGTTATCAAATTGATTGTCCAATTTTGGAAGTTGATCTATGGAAAATCTAGTCAAAGATTCTTCTTCATCATGGGATTAATCAATTGGATAGATAGGGACATGATTAGGATGGGAAGCATTAGAATTATCCTCATTAAAGTAGTCACCCAAATTATGTTCCATCTCCGCGGTAATTAAACCTTGGGAGGCCTTAATTCTAATGCTTTGTCTAATGGGGATAGTTTAGGTAGGACTAATAGTGGTGAAACTCATGCTCTAAAGGGAAAATTGAAATTTTGAATTTGGAACAAAGCTTACAAAATTGATTAATGCAAAATTTAAGAAAATACTGATTAAATAATTTGAACTTTGTTGGAAGAAGAAAATGACACAATTTCCAAAATAATAAATCAAACGAAATTGGAATTTTAAAATTAGGGCCAAGGGGATACCACTTAATTTTAAAATCAGAATTTTGAAAATCATGGCAGATTATAATTAACCTCTTAATTTGAATTTTTTTCTTGAAATTTGAAGGTATTTTCGATGTTAGAGGAATAAAAAATCAACAAAACAAGCCAATCTTCTAGATTCAGGCTAGTAAATACAATCATAACAATCTCCCAAAATTTTGGGAAAAAAGCCGAGGACCATGACAAGAATACACATGGTTCAACCAACTTTTTTCTAAATTTTCATGGATGAATATTACAATGATTTTAAAGCTAACCCCCCAAAATTGGTGAATTTAACGATTTCGAGATACGTGAAATGAAGGTTCAAATGTGGAAATAGGACCTTATTAGGGTTTTGAAGAAAAAGAGGAATTGAATTGCAAATTTGAAAAGGATCACACCTAATGGATAGGGACACCTTGAAAAATGTTTAGAAATCTGAATTTGAATGAAATTGATTGAAAGTTGCACAAAATCCAATTAAATTTGAAAATTAGGGTTTTAGGACATAACCACTTAATTTTAAAAATTTTGAATTTTGAAAAAGGAGGGAAATTGAAATTTTGAATTGTAGGACAGAAGATAAGTCTGAAAACAGTCGCAAATCTGAAAATTAAATGGAAATTGAATTTTTGCACAATTTCAAAATGACTTTTAAAAAAAAGGGTTTTGACAATTAACCTCTTAATTTTGTGAATTTGATTTGCAAATTGAACAAGGCAATGAAGAAATTGAATTTGACAAACAAAGCAATTTTTCAGATGTAAGACAATAACAAGCAATTTTAGTAAAACACAAGTTCAATTTAAATTTTGAAAACTAGGGTTTTGAATGAATTAACCACTAAGTTTGCAGAAAAATTAAACTTGCAAATGAAAAATATGCAATGATTTTTAGAATAAAGCATGTAAGACGTTGGGTTCAACAAAATGTGATGTTGGAAAAAGGTGAATGATGGAGATATCGAGAGGAAATAATTTCTTCCCTCTGAGGAGAGATAAAAGTTTCACTTTGGATTTCTCTTCAAACACATTTTCCACATTACATTAGAAGAGGGAGGAAAATACACTAGATTCAACCTCTAGAGAAAGAGATTGAATTCTGAGTGATGGTAAGTGAATCCCCTCTTCTGAGATTGAGATATGAATTGATTGAATTGTGTACTTACGATCAAGTGTAAAAGTGACAAAGATCTGATTATAACTCAAGATAGAAACATAAGATGAATTTGTGCACTTGGATCTAGCAATAATCTGTTGAGATGAAGCTGGCCTATGAATTTGAGGAAAATTTGCCCAGATCGTGGTGGGAGTGTACACGGTCCTTTGAAAAATCTTTGAAATGAAAAGGGTTTTTTCGCCTCTACAAATGGATCCCAAATCTGAAAGTACAGTTGGGCACCTGCAACCTACACACAAAAAAGAGAGGGAGAGGTGTTGGGATTGGGGGTTTGCCTTCAGATCAAACCCCAGTTTTGGAATAACCAAATGATGAAGGAAAGTACTTGCAAGTGAATGTAAATGAAAGACTGAAATGTAAGTCACCTCAAGGGAGGTTGTAGGTAGAATGTAGGTGAATTTTCTTGTATGGAATTGAATGTTAGAATGAATCTCCTCTTTAATAGGTGAATATTTGACTTGAATGCAACACCTAGCCTTGAAGGGAGACTTGAGAATGCTCAATGCTAGAAGGGAATTCTTAAATGCTTGAATCCTCTTGAATTCTTGATCTCATGTAAACTTCCCACTCATCCCACTTTTTCAACTTATGCAAATGAGAGGGAAAATGCAACTTATATACTCA
This sequence comes from Cryptomeria japonica, assembly GCF_030272615.1. NCBI lineage: Eukaryota > Viridiplantae > Streptophyta > Pinopsida > Cupressales > Cupressaceae > Cryptomeria > Cryptomeria japonica. Next base: position 167,074,094 of record NC_081415.1, read on the forward strand.
TCAATTAGGTTTAATTGACTGATTTTCCATCCCAGGCCGAAACTAGGGGAGTTTTCCCGCTCATTGTGCAACCTCCAAAGCATATTTGAAAAGGGTCCTGCCCCAAAATGGGGTAGGGGATAGGTGTATTATGCCCCTGTCATTCCCTTTTTTGCAAGACATGATGTAGTCTAGGTAGTGCGGAGGGCAAGCAAGATGTGGTTCTCAAGCGTCGAGCAAGTCTCTGGTCTCCGATCAAGCTTAGGGATTCGAATCACATGCGTGAGGACTCTACTATGGTCGATAATTGCAAGGGTCACAATTTCATGACACTATAGAACAACTTTAACATATTAATTTTTAATTCTTTTACAAATGTCTCTAGAGTTATCAAAGACATGTGAACCATTATTTTGATAAATTTTTAACTACTTTTCTGAATTTGAAATAAGTTATATATTATTATTTTAGACTTCATTATTTACACTTAAAAAAATGAATTTTTAATTATTTTGGTGCAAGTTATGTGGCACGCACAAATAGGTACTTGATTTTCAAGATGTGTCTACTTTGAAAAATCATAAAAAAATATTTTAACAAAAAATTACAAAAAAAATACCAAACTTCTAGTACTCACTCTTAACTATCTTTATACCAAAGGGTTTTTCAAAATAATAAATGAAACTATAAATTTCTTGATGCTCACATGAGACACTATGTTATATTTTGCTAAAAAAATAGGAACACTTTCGTGTCTGCGAAAGATTTGATCCCCTTAATCTTATCCATTTAAAAAAACTTAAGTAGTTTGTAAACTAGATTTGAAGTACTACAATTCTTGTTCTTTCGGTATCTTCAAATTTTGAGTTGATGAGTCTCAAGTTTCTCCTCTAAGTTTAGGTTTAGTTGATTTAAAAAAAAAGTGCCCACTTATATCCCCCTTTTTGTTCACCATGTTGGTGCAATTACCCACTACTAGATTATGGGACTAGGTGACCTTTTCCTGAAGGTGCAAAATTCAAATATCAAAAAATAGATTTAGGATTGAGATGTTGGTTAGAATGCTTCCTTGAAATTTTGTCATGTTTCCTTGGGTTCACATATTATAGGGACTAGCCTCAATATACACCACTCATATATAGTGACTAGATTTAGTAGGCATCACATAAATAGTGAATAGTACTTACATAGTGAGGGACCGACATATCCTAACAACTAACTACCACTTGCCCATTGTTCATCCCAGATAAAAGGAATGTTGGTGCATTGTGCACTACAATATGGGACACATTCTTTTTCTTGGTCTGCTAAACCAACAAGAAAGTAAGATTAGGATTTAATATATCCCATACTACACTGAGTGCATGTTCTCATCATAACAAAGTTAATTAAAACACTTCCACATAAATAGATGCCCTAAATTATACAAGGGTTGGTCCAATTATTACCTAGCTATTCTTTCTTGGAAATTCCCTTCCATGTAGTCCATCGAATGACTAAGAAATAAGGACATCCATTGGTGGTCTTTAAAGACAATTGTATAATCAATGCAACAGGTAGGGTCTTACCTTGATGAATAGCGACATGCAATTGGCCCCTAGGAATACATGCTCCTAGTAGAATATTTCTAATACCATAGATCAAAATGGGCTATATCTCACCTACATGCAACTAGCGATACAACCATCTGCTAACTAGGTGGTATAGCTTATCCTATGCATTCATAGAATTTATCATTTGATGATCACGTCAAATAGAGAGGAATAGTCTATATGTTAGAGGAATGCAATCCTCTATGTATGCCCTCATAGGGTCCTAACTCCATCCCTTGTTGTAAAAGTCAGTGCTTGTACAAAACTTAGTACTATAACTAGAAGAGAGGCTCGTAATTCAAAACAAGTAGATCACAATTAAATAATCTAGGAGTATATACATAAAATATTATAGGTCTATGATTATATTCACAACCGCAAAAGATCACTTAGATCCAACATATGATGACCTCTATACAATAGATAAACAAATTGACTAGAAGATAGTCAAACCATTCACTTCATTCAACTCAGTGTTATAACAATACATTTGTATAATACTAGTTATTAGATTTCATTGACACATTCATAATCATCTAAAACCCATTTTGGCCTCATTGAAGCCTAGTGAAAAGAGAAGATCAAACCAATTAGGAACACCTCCACAACTCAGGATTTATCCCTCATAGAACCCTCCCTTATGGAATTGAGGTTACGAGGGGCATCCTTCACCTAAGGACTACCTATGTTCCCGCTTCTAAAAAGGTCAAAGTCATACATAATTCTCCTCACAAGGTTTATCTTGAAATGGATGCTTATCCTTAAGTTTCCCATAATCACAGTTTCATCAGTATTTCCTTTCCATAATTAACACTTAGCAATATATAGGAAATCATAAATAAGTTCATAATTTAGTAGTTGGTACTATACCACTTCCCCTTTAAATATATTGAGGTTTTAATCTAGATTCCCCCATTATTATTCATACCAATTTGAATTCCTTGGGTTTTAATTGATCAACCTAGGGGCTAACCTTATTACTCAGCTGAAAATTGTCTTAGTTCACATAAACCTACAAGTAAACACTAGCAATCAAAATTCACCTAATATTTTTAGCATGCGGGTTCTTCTACCCAAGGGGTCAATATATATATATCTTATAGTCTCAACATAACACTATATCTAATATTTCAAATATCAAAAGTATTTTAAACCTCATAGGATTTACATCATAGGTTTATATTTTCCTAAGCCATGATTCCTACAAAAGCATTCAATCTTCCAACAAAACTATATTACCCTTCCAAGGTTCCCATGATAGTCCAACATCAAGTTTATGATACAAGAATGTTGCAAAATCCTTGTTAAGGCTTCGAGTGATATCCCACTTCAATATAATATCAAGTGTCATAAAAATATAGTACATCATCCTATTAAAGCCACATAAATTTCTTCTTGATCCCCAAGACATGTCTAATTTTAAAAAAACTTAAATTGGGAATGATCAGTGTTTGTGTCACACTCGAGGAAATGAGAACACTTTGCTTCATGTATTTTTATATAATATATTCACTCCTTAATATTAGGGGTAATAATATCCTTAACGTTTGAGTTCTATTTTCCTGATTGTGCAACCCATTGATCCTATAATAGCCTAGTTCTAGGACTAGATAATTTTGCATTGGACATTTATAATTAAATGATAGTAATTATAGATACCAGCATGGTAGGATACTAACCATAGTATAATATTGTTTTGATATATTTACCAAATGTATAGAGCTCAGGTTTAAAACTCAGCTGCTAATCTTATACTTGAGTTATTAAAAAAAATTCATACCATATACCATTGTCATAGTCTTTCAAACTATCATATTCAAGATAAGTATGCCATGTATATTGTATTTTTTTATCCAACTATATATAGAAGAATGCATAAAAAATAATAGACTTCCTTTAAGAGTGATTATTACCAATGCCATGCTCAAGATAGGTGAAGACACTATATTTGTTAATTATTTATATAAAGATATACCCATGATAATAATCATATTCTATACTTATGATTTTAATTACTGATATTGCAAATCAATAATCACCATATCTCATGATTAGGTTCTTCTAAATAAATTTTAATGAGCAATAGTTGTAGAGTTGTAAATAATCAACACTCGTTCAATTTCCATGTATCATAGTTTTACTAAATTAAAGGACACATTGATATTGAACTTAGGAAAGATGAATAATAACTTTTGGAATTTGTATTATTTATAAAATAGGGCTATCATAATCCTAAATAAAATTTTACTTAAGGACAATCCCACTAGGATATCTTCACTACATGGCAACTGATCCAATTTCATGATACAAGTTAAGATTCAAGACACTTCTTATCCATGGAGTAATAACATAATTATTTTACACAACCTCTTAAGCCACTATTGGATATAATATTTTGAGTTCAATATATTTAAATGTGTAACCCATATTATGAAAGATGGTTATCAACAAGGAATTTATTAAATTAATGTCACATATTAGTATGGTTGTGGATGTATATTCATCAAGGCCAAAATCTTGAATTGAAATAGTTTCTTTACAATTTATAAGTATTTAAACTTTAAGGATAACACACATGAGATTAAAATCTTTTCTTAGTTTTGTTTCATCCTAAATGAAATCAAGTAATATTAATCTATACACATTATTTCATATGCAAGTGATTGCATTTCATAATTGCTTAAGTGAGGAACAATCACAAAGTACACTTCTCTTTCCAGTTAATAAGTTCAATAGTGTTTAATTACCCCTTCCATATTGATTATATTAGATAATTCTTTAATTTTTCATCTAATACACATGGATTCAATCAACCTCACATGATTCTCTCATAACCACATTATTATGACATATTGAGAGTGAACTATTGCATATCACCAAATATCATAAGCTTACCCATCACGATAGGAATATGTTTTCCAAATTAACAAGATTTATCATTCTATAGGTTTCCATTCCTTATTAATAAACCTATGACCACTTCTCCAACTATAATCCTAAGATATGAAATCCCAATTAAAATAATTTGCATAGTTGATAATATGTTTACATTCATGACATAAACTATAATATGCTTGTAAGTGGGTACGATGAGGCACATACACATGATCGTGTGTGTGAACACCTACAACTCTTTGACATTAGATAAAATGAAATTTTATGTTTTCTAGAACCTCATTAATATATTTAATAATACACTAGTGTAATTAAAGCTCAAGTACATACTATATGTTATGCAAGGAAATAAAAATGTGAATAAAAATAACTTATCAGTGAAGATGCCATACAAGCCCAAGAGGCAACCTACTTCAAATAATTGAGATTCTTAAAATATTTCTAAAGTCTACCTTCTTGATGCATGATATTCTCTAATGAATTTCATCTTCCTTTTTAGCTAGGATAGATGTTGTAACTTGTTTGTGAGCTCTTAGGTAAAATTCACATTTCTTCATCCTTCCTCATCCTATTCTCCCCCCTTTTTCCTTTCAAACTAGATTTATTAGGCAAATCTCCTTTTCCTTTGATTTCTTCCCTGGCCTCATAAACTTCCTCTAATTGAGCTCCACATTGGATTTCACATGTCCTCCCTCTCAAAAAACAACACATCCATATACCCTTTATGATTTGAACATATCCATGACTTATTTTTAAAATATCATTAAGGTGTGCAAGCCAAAAGGATGTGGTTCTATAATGAGGAATATGTTCTTTATTTTTATCTACTCTCTGTAGTGGTCTAGAAGTTTCTAAAGGCTTTAATGAATAAGGATGACCATGCTTACTTTTGTCACCAATATCTCCCAATTAAAGGGTGCCCATACCTTCACGTGGTTCTCATATTGGCACCATGTCTTGTGTCTCTTTCCTTCAAATATTTTCAATATTTTATTTTTAATTATTTTCATAGCTGCATTACTCCGTAAGGCTGTCATTGATGAGGGATGTGACAAATAAAGACAGAAAAGACATGACTTATTGGTCTAGTAAGGGTTTTATTACTATGAGTCAAGTTTGCATAAAGAAAGATTATATTGGTTTATGGAATAAATGATATAAATTATAGTACCTAATGCTTTGTTATATGAATACATGGTATGGTAAAATTATTATATCTAACTACCTTTGTATGTCTAACTAGATGTAGGATATTTAGTCACCCTTGAAGAAGGGAGGAAGAGTATCATCAAAGAGAGGGGCACAAACATGAGAAGATGTCAAATTTGTGATCATTTCCAAGATCATTGAGATAAGTAATTGTTTAGGGTTTAACCGATTACCCTAGAGTTGTAGGGTCAAGTTAGTGTTAAGTCATTATTGTTAGTTTCTAGGCAACTAGTAGGTCTCACTAGGGTTTCCTTGTCATGTTAATCCTTTTTATTGTAAAACCAAATTTAGCACTTTAAATATGATTATAATGATAATAATGATCCTTGAACTTTCATAACATTTTTTCAAACCAAACCATTATGGTTGGATATGGTTTTGGATTAAAGAATTAGATGGTGGTTTGAATGAGGATTGGAATTAGAAGTGGATGTGGCTTTGGAAGGTGAGGTTTTGGAATTGATTTTATATGATAGTGGAGATTAGAAAAATATGAATATGGAGGATAGATTGGTTGAGAGAGTTGGATTTTGATTTGGAGGAAGTATTAAGATTTAGAATGTGAAGGATGTTAAATTCTTGGATTTGTTAAATGTTGAATTTTTATTAAGGATTAGGGATTGGAGACTTGATTGAGATATGTGAATGGTTAATGAGTGATTGATTTTGGATGAAGGGATACATGGATTGGATTAAGATGATTATGAAGGATGAGGATTAACAATTATAATGAATAGAGGATGATTAGGGAAAAGATGAATGATGAGATTAGATTAAGAGAAGTGGACTTTGATGTGTATTATGGAGGATGATTAGAATAATAATTAGGAATTTGATTGTATTTATAAAATTTATGAGGATGAGGTTCCTAATGGATGGATTAAGGTGTTGAAAACACATAGGATGTTGAGATGGGGAGGTGAATCAACATAAACCAAAATACTAGACTTTTGTTACAAGTGCAATTGTCCTTGCACCAAAAGATTGACCTGTTAATGCCTAATATAACAACTAGACTTATAGAATCCAAAGGAGGTGGTTAGGCCATGTCACAAACCCAAGGGTTGTGCTTCACAACACAAGGAGACCAAGGGTGCACACCTTGAAACAATCCCCCTAGCGCAAGTGAGGGGTTTGAACCTATGACCAAGCTTTGATATCACTTGTTACAAGTGCAGTTTCCATTGCACCAAAAGATTGACCTGTTAATGCTCGATACAACCAATAGACTTGTAGAATCCACAGGAGGTAGTTAAGTCATGTCACAAACCCAAGAGCTATTTTGCACAACACAAGGAGACCAAGGACGCACACATTGCAACAACTTCAATCTTGCATTAACTAGTTCATTCCAGATATACACATCAAGGAGAAATAAAAAAAAGACACCATAAAACATTCACACAAGGACACCAAGAATTTATACGTGGAAATATTGGGAAAAACAATGGTGAGTGTGAACTCACAAAATTAATCCACTATATAGAAATGATTACAAATGGGAACTCACTATTTTAGACTTCTTGACCAAGATTAACTGCTCTTGTGGCAAGATACAATTTTATAAATTATAAAAAAAGAAGTACATGAACAAAAGCATCTTTGTATGCTTATCATAGTTCCTGTTGAAGCACAAATCTAGACCTAACAAAATGTCCAAACCACCAAGTCTTTGGATCACTAAACTTATACAAATTTATATCTCTATGTTACTTATATCATCATCCTTACATTAAGTTGCACATTCGATCACTGCTATATCCCACTTTCACACACACACACACATATATATTATATCTATCCTAGATTTATACATATATACCAATCCAAAACAATCATCACCATCAAGTCGCCCACAAAGGAGATTGTAACATGTATGCATGCCTCTAACTCGAAATATACAGCTGGAACTAAAATATGAGATGTATTGATCTTAATCCAGACCAAAAATAAAATAAGAAAAGAAGCTCCAAACCAAAAAATACCTAGATCATTGACCAATACATGAGAGACTCTTTCAGTAAACACTAATCACAACATCTATACACCAAAAATCTTATAGATCAAAACACAAACGCTTGGACCAAAACATAGCTTCCGGACCCAAAACTTCACTTCCAAACTACTTCAATATTTTGATGTACTTCCAAATAAAAGGGGCTGGAATCAATGACAAGATAAAGACATATTTGTAACAATCTACCCCTTTGTCATTGATGGCAACACCTGCCAATCAACTTGCCAATCCATCTATCAGGAAAATTTATTCTATCTTTGCATCTTATATATGCCTCCTAAACAACTGCTCTTCCTCCCCCCTTTTCCATCAAGGACAAAGGATACAAGAGACTCCCCCTAAGAAAAATAATCCATATACACAAAATTAAATTCATAGCTAGAAAGAAATTAAGCACCTTGAAGAACCAAAGTCATGGCTCCACCATGCACTATCCACAATTACTGTAGAGAAACATTTCAATCTATATCTACAAAGTCAAGCACTTATATTTGGCTCCCCATTTCTAAAATACATTTTTAAACATCCTCACAACTTAATGGAGATGACACAACATCATACAACTTCTTCTCATTCTTCATTATTTTTAACATACTAGATATACAAATTTTACTTGTGACAATTTAAAATATTTCTTAATAGCTTATTTCTAAACATTCCATAACTCTAGATCCTTGATTAACTGAGAAATTTTCATCCTTTTAGAACTGTCTTCATCTGTTTAGGGATCAAAACTCTTTAAGATATCTTGGATTTCTCTTTCAATATCCAAAATCCTATTTTGAACATCTGCAATGACCTTTGGCTAAGACATTATTACTCTAAATGTCTCTATTATATGATCTATGCTAGCATCGAGAGAGGCTATCTTTTCTTTCAACTTGACATGAGACTTTGAACACTTGATCCATAGTGACTGCAATCTCTAAGATTTCATCTTTTGTTCAATAAATTTAGCAAGTCTTTCTTCAAAATTCATTGCACCAGCTTTCAACTTTTTGAATGCGTTTCTCATTTTCCCTTTATCATTCTAGGATTCTACTTTAACTTCCAGAGGTTTCTTATTGAGAAAATTTAACATATCCTCAACTAAAACTCTTGAAACATAACTCTTTGTCCTCGCTTTAGAAAGTAGAGAGTTACCAAGTAATAAGATTTTCTACGGAGATAACATATCAATATCCAATTTACCTTGTGAGACAAAAACGTGTAGTGACTCAAGTGAAATATCAGATTCAACAACAGGAAACATTATCGGGGTATTTTTTGTTGGGAAAATGGTGTTGTACACCTTGCATGATAATGTTTCATTATTGTATTTTTTTATTATTATGTGAGATGAACATGGAATTATATTGTAATATCATATTTTATTGTTGCACCTAGGAACACCTAGATGGACCTGCAACATGTAGAGATTCCCTTGGAATATTCTTGTAACCACTTGATGAGTTGTATTGACACATTGGTATTATTATATTGTATTTATTTAATATTGGGGAATGTAATTGTGATAAAGTACCCAATATTAAATGTGGGTCAAGGGTAGGTAGGAAAAATATTATATTTTCTTGTCACATGGTTTTGGGCACATGGTTTTGATGTAATACCAATTGGTGGTTTTGTGGGAGCTTGTGTTTATAAAAGAAACCAGAAAGGTAGTTGTTTGGGTTGGTAAGTTAGCCAGGTTAGCATTTGTGGATGTTGGAAGCATGGCATGGGATGTGTGGTTACATGCTTGTTCACATAGAGTGCTTGTTGATGGCTGGGTTTCAGAAGCTTTCCATAGTTGTATTGTAATGGATACATTGTTGATAATACATGGTGGATGATGCTTTTAGAGGCTTGGTTTTTCCCTCATGAGGGTTTACCTAGGATATATCTGTTGGCAATATGCTAAAACTACTTATGTTTTTTAATTGATGTCAACATTGTGCTCTGGTTGGATATGGTTCTTTCCTGGTTGGTTACAGCTATCTCAGTTGGATCTGTCCTGGTTGGATTTGGTTATCAGTGACTATGATCTGGTATGACCAGATTGGTTGTTTCGGTTTTGGATGGTTATTCAAGTTGGTTATATGCTTGTAACATTTAGTTGGTTCATGATTTGGTGCTCCAGAAGCTATCACTTATGTTCTAGATTACCGGTTGGTATTTCCTAGTATCGATTAGCTTTATTGGTTGGTGATATTCAATGATTTGGTTAACTGATTTTGGTTCGGCTTATAGAAATAGTTTTGTAACATGGTGAAGGCATTCTTGATTGTGTCCTAATTGTTTGGTGGCTTCACATTAGCTGGTGTGATGATTTGGTGGTCCTATTTTGATCCAGTTGGTTCTTCTATGTTATTTCACTAAGGGTTTCTACTGGTTGCTGAAACGTATTGGAGATTGGTCTTAACATGATTTTCGATGGATATAACTATTTGGGAATTTAAATTAGGTCCATGCTATGTAATGCAAATCATAATATTGGTCCAGTGGTATTGTGTGATATTTATAATTATGGTTTATGGGTTTAGGGTTTAGTTGACCTTGTTATTCAAGGTTGATGATATGTATTTATAGGCGATATATTCATGTAATTTTGATATCGATGGTTGTGTATTCATTGTCAGAGAAAGGTTTATGTGCAAACAAGTATAGATCATTCAGTGAAGGTTGTGAAGGGTTTATTATTGCAGGGCAGACATTTGTTCTTAATTGTAACTCTATCAAGCATTAGGAGATGCTACTTTCACAGTTCATTTCCTCTAGATTGTAGTCCGATGTTTATGCAAGTCAGTGAGACTTCTTTTTGTCCTAAGTGGTGAGCTCTAGGCGGTTGGATTGATTGAAAGTGGAATCCCCATTGTAATTATTTTATGTATTATTGCAGAAGTATTATCTGACTATGGGTAGGGTTTCCCACCATGGTTTTTCCCTTTACTAGGTTTTCCACGTCAAAAATATTGGTGTTGTGTGTTATGTGCTTTCATGCTTTATCTTTCACTGTGTTTTTTATATTGTGCTTTGATAAATGGTTTTTAATCTGCATTAATTTCTTATACTTGTGGAAAAAAGATTAACCTCCCCTCTCAATTTTCTCCCGATATCAGAGATTCTAACAATTGGTATCAAAGCGACGTCCTCTTTGTAGAAGCTTAACCGCTTGAGGAGATCTAATGGCATCAACTTCTACATTTAATCCTTACTGGAAGGAGTGTCCCAAATTTGATTGTACAAATTATAGTATATGGAAGGAGAGAATGAAGATTCATCTAAGATGTCTTGGAGCTAAATTTTGGGAGATAACAGAGAAAGGGTATACACCTCATGATCCTAATTCTGGAACTCTGACACCTTTTGATGAGCAGAAGAAAGTTGATAATGATGTCAGAGTGAAAGAAGTATTGTTAAGTGACCTATCAGATGAGAAGATGTTGAATGTCATAGAACTAGAAAATGCAAAGTAGATCTGGTTGAAGCTTGAAACTATTTATAAAGGTGACCAAGCAGTAAAGATTACAAAACTTGAAGGTTATCGGGTGAGATATGAAACTTTGAAGATGGAAGAAGATGAGAAGATAAATTCTTTCATGGATAGAGTGAATGAGATTATTATAGGAATCAAATGTTGCAGTGGAAATTTTAATGAGGATGAGGTTGTGTCAAAGATTCTAAGAGATCTACCTCTAGCTTACAAAATGAAGGCTACTGCAATAAATGAACTCCTCACAATGTCAAATACTCCTATTACTAGAGATACATTACTTGGGAGATTGACTGCTTTTGAACTTGAGGAACTTAGAGATCAGATTGCTACTAAAAATGAGATTGTATTTAGAGCATCTGCCTCTAGTAAGCAAAAGACAGATTGGAAGGAATTATATGCTAAAGAATTGGAAGACATTGAGAGAGAAGATAGAGAACATGAAGAGTTGGAAGCCCTAATTTCTAGAAGAATCCCTAAAGGACCGGTTGGAAGTAACTATGAAGGAAAAGTTCCTTTTAAATTTTTTTCATGCAATAAGATTGGTCATTTTGCTTCTAGATGTGCTGAAAGAGCTACTAGGAATCAAGAAAGATTTATGAGAAGTTATAAACCTAATCCGGAATATCAAAGTATACCTATATTTAGAAGGAATAAGGATAAATCATGTTACTATGTTGGTGATGATGAACCTGTGAGTGGATCCATTAATGGAAGCTCTGATAAAGATTGTGTCTTTATTGCTATCAAGGATGATTCTTTGGAATCTATCATTGATGCAAATCATTCTAAGGAGAAGTCTCTAGCTACTAAAATTGAAGAGAAGGTTGAATGGGTTATAGATAGTGGTTTCTCACATCACATGACTAGAGACAAGAGGAAATTCCTGACTTTTCAAGAAATTGATGGTGGACTAGTCAGATTTGGAGACAACAAGGCATGTAGGATCAAAGACAAATGAACAATATCCCTGGATGGTAAGACTAATATTGACAATGTTTATTATGTTGAAGGTTGAAGAATAATATTTTGAGTGTAGGTCAGATGGTGGATAGAGGATTTCCTTTACAATTCAAAGATGGTAAGTGCAAGATTATGAAGAGATTTGGTTTGGAAATTGCATCCGATACCCAGACTGAAGGAAACATCTTTCATTTGAACTCTGGTGAGAAGGCTTGCTTGATTGATCAAATTGATGAAAGTTGGCTATGGAATAAGAGGATGTGTCATGTGAGTTTTGATTGCATAGTGAAGATCAACTCAACTCAGGTTGTCAGAGATTTTTCCAAGATTATCAAACCTCATAATCATGCATGTAGAGAATGTCAAATTGGTAAGCAAGTTAGAACTTCTTTCAGAAGCATACATGATATATCTAATGAAGCATACTGATTTGTGTGGATCAGCAATGACTAAAAGTTTTCAAGGTGATAGATACTTTATGTTTCTTAATGATGATTACTCTAGAATGATGCAGGTTGCATTTTTGAAAGAAAAATCAAAAGCTCTTGAGAAATTCAAAATTTTTAAAGCTGTGGTTGAGACAGAAATAAGATTGAAGATAAAATGTTTAAGATCAGATCAAGGTGGTGAATTTACATCTAATGAGTTCAACAACTTTTGTGAGAAGCATGGAATCATAAGACATTTTTCTTCACCTAGGACTCCACAATAGAATGGAATAGTGGAAAAGAAGAACAAAACTATCTTAGATGCTACAAGGTTAATGATGATGGAAGCCAAATTGCCTAATATCTATTGGAGAGAATTTGTCAATACTACAAGATACACTCTCAATAAAGTACACATAAAAGGTGATACCGGTAAGACTCCTTATGGATTATGGTTTGGTCATACTCCTACTATCAAATACTTTAGAATTTTTGGAAGCACATGCTATATCAGAAGAGATGATGCACTAGGAATATTTGATCCTAGATGTGATGAAGGAATATTTTTGGGTTATTCGACTAACAGTAAACAATATAGATGTTATAATAAAATATTGAATAGGATAATGGAAAGCATAAATGTCAAAGTGGATGAGCAAGGTAATAATCGGATTAGATCATATGACTATGGACCAGAAGATGAAATTGTCAAAACCAGTTGTGTAAGAATGAGCTTAGAGCATTGATACAGTTGCTCTGGTAACATTAGAAAATTCTACAGTTACTATTGATGAGCAAAAAGAGTGAGAAATTCAAGAAAGTCCTAAGACTCCCAGATATGTAAAGCTGAATCATTCTGAAGATCAGATCAATGGAGATAAGAGAAAAGGTGTGATGAGAACAAGAAGGTTAGCTTCTGAAGAGGTATGTTTAATTTCTTAAATTGAACTAGAATCTTTTATTGAAGCAAGTAAAGATGAGAATTGGATGAAATCAATGGAAGAGGAATTGAATCAGATAGAAAAGAATAAAATATGAGAATTGGTTCCTAGGCCTAAAGATAAAAATATTATTAGAATTAAATGGATTTTTAGGAATAAATTAAATGAGGAAGGTTGGGTTGTAGGAAACAATGTTAGATTGGTTTGCAAAGGATATTAATAGGAATAAGGAGTTGATTATGATGAAACTTATTATATAGTTGCAAGGATTGAAGTGGTAAGACTATTTCTTGTCTATGTTGCACACAAGAATTACAAGACATATCAGATGGATTTTAAATGTGTATTTCTAAATGGAAATCTTGAGGAGGAAGTCTATATTAAGCAACCTAATGAATTTTAATTATCAAAGGACAAGGAAATTGTTTGTAGATTGAAGAAATCTTTATATGGATTGAGACAAGCCCCTAGAGCATGGTATGCTAGATTAGATAAATATCTTTCAAAGCTCAGTTTTAACAAAGGTAATGTTGATAGTAACTTATATTATAAGATTGAGCATGATGATATACTGATTATTGAAGTCTTTTTTTGATGATATCATTTTTGGAGGAGAAGAGAATCTATGCATGAAATTTGTTGATGATATGAAGAATGAATTTGAAATGTCTATGATTGGAGAGATGAATTTTTTTTTAGGTTTGCAAATTACTCAGACTAATAAAGGTATTTTAATTTGTCAAACTAAGTATGTGAAGGAATTTCTTAATAAATTTGGTCTTGGAAACTCAAAACCTGTTGGTACTCCTATAATAATTGGTTGCAAATTGTCTAAGGAAGATGAATCTCCGAGAGTGAACCCATCTAGATATAAATCAATGATTGGTGGATTGTTGAACTTAACTCAAATGAGACCGAATATAATGAATGTTGTCTGCATTGCTTCTAGATTTTAGTCTAATCCGAGAGGAAGTCATGATATTGCTGTTAAAATAATATTCAAATATTTGGCAGGAATAATAGATTATGGGTTATGGTATCCAAAGGATAATGATTTTAGATTATGTGCCTATACACTTAGATTGGGTAGGAGATGTGGATGACCAGAAGAGAACTATAGGTGGTGCATTCTTTATTGGGAAGAACTTGGTTCCATGGCTCAACAAGAAACAATCATGCACTTCATTATCTACTATTGAAGCTGAATATGTAGCTGATGCAACTAACTGTACTCTGATTTTATGGATGAAGCAAATGTTGAAGGATATAAGGGTAAGCTATAATGAGCCTATTTTTATTCATTCTGATAATATTGTTGCCATTGATATGTCAAAGAATCTGATATTTCATTCCAAATCAAAACACATTTCTATAAGGTATAATTTCTTGAAGGAAAAGGTTAAAGTAAAGGAAGTCAGATTTATTTATGTGCCTACTAAGGAATAGATTGCAAATATTTTAACAAAATCATTTCCTAAAGATACCTTTCAATATCTCAGAGATTAGTTGGAGGTCACGACCCCTCTAGAAGAGACTTAGAGATACAGGGATGCATCAATCTGGTGAGCTTATCAGACATATATTCTGATCTGAGTTGATGGGATGATCCTACTGCTCAGGGGGAGTAGTCAACTGTTTTGTTCAAAATCAACCCTTTGTCATTGATGTGAAAGGGGGAGATAGTGTTCATGTGAAAAACATAAAATCTTAGGGGGAGAGATATTTTGTTGGTTCCTGATTCTTTGAGGAGATTGTTGGTATTAATTGGCACTTAGATGTTTTTCACATTCAGTGTTTCCATCAATGCCAAAGGGGTGTTGGTATTTTGGTATGGTTTTGTCATTGATGTCAACACTTACTGAATACACCTACTTTGGAGATCCAGCAACATTCACCGGCAAATAGTAAACTGTGCAACAGTTATTGGTATATGGTTCACTGGCAGGATATATTATTCACCGGTACCTAGAATGACATGGAAGACACTTGGTAATGTCGAAGACATTATGTGGACACTTTATTTTGAAATAATAATCATTGGTATATTCATATTTGCATATTTTCTTTTATCGACAAATAGGTCCAGGTTATCTAGGGTTACACCGGCAGGTTTATCTTTTCCAGATCAGCATGGCATGCTATGGAGATGATTTATTATTGTTGTAAATGCATCAAGCTGACATGTTTAATCAGTTATTGCATCAGATATTATATTATTTGTAAATTTTTTTTATTGTAATATCTTGTAGAGTCGACCTACTGAAATTGGCCTTAGGGTATGGTATAAATGGAAGATCTTATTTGTAAGATCAAGTGTGGAATGGAATTGAGTAAAGGTATATGCGAGATCAAGCAGAGGTATACACAAAGACATCATTTTAGGTTTTTGTAGAAGCATATCAGCATTACACTAGTACTGAATCTAGCATATGAAGATGCTATTTTGTGCAGTACATTCTTATTGGATTTAACCATCCAACTATAGTCAGTGTGACTCCCATTTGTGATTGAGTAGTGAGCTCTAGGCTATTGGCCTTTCTGCATGTGCAGACCCCTCTTATACACTTACTATCTGCAATAGTATCATCTGATTGTGGGTAAGGTTTCCCACCATGGTTTTTCCCCCTTACAGGGTTTCCACGTACAAATATTGGTGTCATGTATTGTGGATGATTTTATGTTTATATTTCATGCATTAATTCTTACCGGTATAGCAATTTACTGTTAACACTGTTTACTGACATACTTAACTGGTTTATCAGTATTAAGCATTAAGTTGGTTAATAAGTTTTTGGTTTGAAATTTGAATTTATTAGACAATTGATTCACCCCCCCCCCCTCTTAGTTGTCTTCAGGACCTAACAATTGGTATCAGAGCTTAGTCCTCTTTTGTAGAAGTTTAACAACTTGAGGAGATCCAATGTCTACTAATTATTTTAGGAAGGACAATCCTAAACTTGATGGAACCAACTATGGGATATGGAAGATTAGAATGGAGACACATCTGAACTGCATTGGTAAAGACATTTGGGAAGTTACTAAAAATGGTTATACTGTTGCTATAGCTAGTCAGACTGCCCCAACCACCTTAGCCAAAGATGAAGAAAATGATTGCAAAGTAAGAGAAGCACTTTTGAGCGCATTATCAGATTAACAAATCATGGGATTATTAGATAGGTATACTACTAAAGCTATTTGGGATCATTTGGAAACACTGAATGAAGGATATTCCACAGTCAAAATTGCAAAACTTGAAAGCTTTCGAGTTAGGTATGAACATCTGAAAATGGAAGAAGATTAAATTATTTCTGCTTTTATGGAAAGAGTAAATGAAATTGTTTTGGGTATCAAATGTTGTGGAGGAACCTTGAGTGAGGATGAAATTGTTTCAAAAATCTTAAGAGGTTTGCCACCAGCATATAAAATGAAAGTTACTGCTATAAATGAGTTGAGAACAATGCCTAATACATTAGTAACTAGGGATACATTGATTGGAAATATTTTAGCTTTTGAAATTGAGGAATTTGGTCCTATTGCTACTATAAAGATTGATTTGGCCTTTAAAGCATCAACACCATCTACTCCATCATTTGATAAATCAGATTGGAGAGCCTTTTATGCAAGAGAACTTGAAGAAACCAGAAAGGAGAATGAAGAGCTTGAAGAACTTGAAGCACTATTTGCAAGGAAAATGCCAAAAGGTCCAATTGGAAGTAAGTATGAAGGTAAGGCACCCTTTAAATGTTTTAACTGCAATAAGATTGGTCATATGGCTTCAAGATGCCTTGATAGACATGCTAGACTAAGAGAAGAAGCTAGAAGAACATATAAGCCTAATCCTGAATATCAGAGATACAGATTTAAGAAGAACAAAGATAAATCTTGTTACATTGCTGATGAAGGTGTGACTGATGATTCTGATGAGGATCCAACAGACAATGGATGGGTTTTTGTTGCTATAATAGAATATCAACCAGTACCTATTGCTCAACCAATAGAACAAGCCTTAGTAGCTAAAGTTGAATCAAAGGATGAATGGATTATTGACTCAGGTTGCTCACATCATATGACTGGAGACAAAGGTAAATTCTTGAACTTTCAAGAATACAATGGAGGTTTAGTAAGATTTGGAGATGACAAAGCCTGTTCAATCAAAGGTAAGGGTTCAATATCTCTTGATGGTAAACATAACACTGACAATGTCTACTATGTTGAAGGATTAAAGCATAATCTTTTAAGTGTTGGTCAATTAGTTGAGAAGGGTTTTCAGTTACAATTCAAAAATGGAAAATGCAAAA
Organism: Cryptomeria japonica; assembly: GCF_030272615.1. Classification (NCBI taxonomy): domain Eukaryota; kingdom Viridiplantae; phylum Streptophyta; class Pinopsida; order Cupressales; family Cupressaceae; genus Cryptomeria; species Cryptomeria japonica. The sequence continues at coordinate 167,091,888 of NC_081415.1, forward strand.
TCATGAATAGAACTGGTTTGGAAATTGCAACTGGTAATCAAACTAGAGGTAATATCTTTCATTTGAATAACAGTGAAAAGGCATGCTTAATTGCACATATAGATGAAAGTTGGTTATGGCACAAGAGACTATGTCATGTAAATTTTGATTGCATGGTAAAAATCAGTACTTCTAAGGCAGTTAGAGATCTACCTAAAATTGTGGAACCTCATAATACAATTTGTAAGGAATGTCAATTTGGAAAACAAGTTAGAGATAGTTTCAAAAGTATTCCAGAAAAATCCAATAATGCTCTTGATTTAATTCACACTGATTTATGTGGTCCAGCTAGAACTAAAAGCTTACAAGGTGATAGATATTTCATGCTAATTATTGATGATTATTCTAGAATGTGTTGGGTTACTTTTCTTAGAGAAAAATCAGAAGTGCTGGGAAGTTCAAACTATTCAAAGCAATGGTTGAAAATGAAACTGGTAAGAAAATCAAATGTTTAAGATCAAATCAAGTAGGAGAATTCACATCCAAAGAATTTAATACATTTTGTGAAGTGAATGGAATCAAAAGACAGTTATCAGCACCTCGGACACCACAACAGAATGGAGTTGTTGAAAGGAAAAATAGAACTATCTTGGATGCAGCAAGAAGTATGTTATCAGAAGCAAATCTACCACATGTGTATTGGAGAGAGGCAGTAAGTATTGTTGTCTATACATTCAACAAAGTTCACATCAAAGGTGAAACCGGTAAGACCCCTCATGAACTATGGTTTGGTAATATTCCTACTCTTAAGTATTTCAAAATTTTTGGAAGTAAATGTTATATTAGAAGAGATGACTATATTGGCAAATTTGATCCTAGAAGTGATGAAGGAATATTTCTTGGTTATTCATCTAAGAGCAAGGCATATAGATGTTTTAATAAAAGATTGCAGAAAATTGTTGAGAGTACAAATGTAAAGATTGATGAACAATTCAGAGGAACTTCAAGGTATATAGACTCTGAACTAGCAACAGAAGTTATGACAAATGAACCTACACTGAATCCACCAGTACAAAATGAAGATCCAGTTACCCCGGTATCATCAGAGGATTCCATAGTAATTGAAGAACAATAAAAAACTAAGACACCCCGGTATGTAAGACTAAATCATTTAAAGATCAGATAATTGCAAACAAATTTAAAGGAGTTATGACAAGAGGAAGATTGGCAAATGAAGAGGTATGTCTTGTTTCTCAAATTGAACCATTATCTATCAATGAGGCATGTGAAGATAAATTTTGGATTAAAGCTATGGAAGAAGAATTAGGACAAATTGAGAAGAATAATACTTGGACATTAGTTCCCCAGCCTAAAAATAAAAATGTAATTGGAACCAAATGGGTATTTAGAAACAAACTTAATGAAGATGGAAAGGCTGTCTAGAAATAAAGCAAGACTAGTGTGTAAGGGATATTCTCAGAAAGAAGGAGTTGATTACAATGAAACCTTTGCACCAGTAGCCAGAATTGAGGCAGTTAGATTATTCTTGGCTTTTGAAGCTCACAAGGATTACAAAGTTTATCAAATGGATATTAAATGTCCATTCTTGAATGGAGATCTTGAAGATGAAGTTTATATTGAACAACCTGATGGATTTTATTTGACAAATGACAATGATATGGTTTACAGGTTAAGAAAAGCTCTGTATGGATTGAAACAAGCCCCAAGGTGCTTGGCATGCAAGATTGGATATGTATCTTTTAAAGATTAGTTTTACTAAAGCAAATGCAGATAGCAATTTATATTACAAAGTAACTAATAATGACATCTTGATTATTGAAGTATTTGTTGATGATATAATCTTTGGAGGAGAAGATGGATTATGTAAAGAATTTTCTCTTGAAATGCAGCAAGAATTTGAAATGTCTATGATTGGAGAAATAAAATTCTTTTTAGGATTGCAGATTTCACAGACTGATAAAGGTATATTTTTGAGTCAATCTAAATACTTGAAAGAAATACTTAAGAAATTTGGGATGGAGAAATCTAAATCGATAAGCACACCTATGACTACAAATGACAAATTATCTCAAAGGGATGAATTTACACCTATTAATCCAACTAGATACAAATCTATGATAGGAGGTTTACTGTATTTGACACAAACAAGGCCTGATATTATGAATGTAGTATGTATTGTTTCTAGATTTCAGAGTAATCCTAGAGAAAATCATGAATCAGTAGTGAAAAGGATTTTCTGGTACTTACAAGGCACAGTAAATCTTGGATTATGGTATCCTAAAGATGAAAATTTTGATCTATGTGCATATACAAATGCAAATTGGGCAGGAGATGTGGATGATAGAAAAAGCACCACTGGAGGAGCATTATTTCTTGGAAAGAGATTAGTTTCTTGGTTGAGTAAGAAACAGAGTTGTACATCTTTATCAACAACAAAATCATAATATGTTGCAGCAGCAACAAACTGTACACAGGTACTTTGGCTTAAGCAAATGTTGAAAGACATAAAGGTAAAATGTGAGGAACCTATTACTATATACTGTGATAACACTGTAGCAATTGATATATCTAAAAATCCGGTATTACATTCTTAAAAAAAACATGTTTCTATCAAACTAAATTTTCTAAGGGAAAAAGTTGAAGAAAAAGAGATAAAACTGGTCTATGTGAATACTAAAGAACAACTTGCAGACATTTTCACAAAACATTTGCCTAAGGAGACTTTTGAGTATCTCAGAGATCAGCTTGGAGGCATACCACCATTGATAGAGACTTAGACAGTTGATGATTGTCATCAACTGGCAGAATTAAATGGACAAATCTTTATTTTGGTATTTGATGAGGAAGCTACCTCTCAGGGGGAGTAGTTGGTATTTTGTATGAACTTGACTTTTTGTGACTTTGGCATTTGATGTCAAAGGGGGAGAGATATCTATGGAAAAACACATTATCCTTTTTGGTGAAAGATTTCAGGGGAGAAATTTCAGAAATCACATTTAAGGAGAAATTGGTATTGTTACTCCTAGGGGGAGAAATGGAGATTGTTGGATTTTGTATTTGGCATTTCTGTTTTGGCACTTTGATGGTTTTTCCATCTTATGTTGCCATCAATGCCAAAGGGGGAGATTGTTGGTATTTTGGTATGGTTTTTTCATTGATGTCAACACTTACTGAATACACCTACTTTGGAGATCCAGCAACATTCACTGGCAAATAGTAAACTGTGCAACAATTACTGGTATATGGTTCACCAGCAGGATATATTGTTCACTAGTACCTATAATGACATGGAAGACACTTGGTAATGTTGAAGACATTATGTGGACACTTTATTTTGAAATAATAATCATTGGTATATTCATATTTGCATATTTGCTTTTACCGGCAAATAGGTCCAGGTTATCTAGGGTTACACCGACAGGTTTATCTTTTCCAGATCAGCATGGGACACTATGGAGATGATTTATTATTGTTGTAAATGCATCAAGCTAACATGTTTAATCAGTTATTGCATCAGATATTATATTATTTGTAAAATGTTTTTATTGTAATATCTTGTAGAGCCGACCTACTAAAATTGGCCTTAGGGTATGGTATAAATGTAAGATCTTATTTGTAAGATCAAGTGTGGAATGCAAAAAAAAGAATTGAGTAAAGGTATATGCGAGATCAAGCAGAGGTATACATGAAGAAATCATTTTAGGTTTTTGTAGAAGCATATCAGCATTACACCGGTACTGAATCCAGCATATGAAGATGTTATTTTGTGCAGTACATTCTTATTGGATTTAACCATCCAACTATAGTCAGTGTGACTCCCATTTGTGATTGAGCATTGAACTCTAGGCTGTTGGCCTTTCTGCATGTGCAGACCCCTCTTGTACACTTACTATCTATAGTAGTATCATTTGATTGTGGGTAAGGTTTCCCACCATGGTTTTTTCCCCTTATAGGGTTTCAACATACAAATATTGGTGTCATGTATTGTGGATGATTTTATGTTTATATTTCATGCATTAATCCTTACCGGTATAGCAATTTATTGTTAACACTGTTTATCGGCATACTTAACTGGTTTATTGGTATTAAGCATTAAGTTGGTTAATAAGTTTTTGGTTTGAATTTTGAATTTATTAAACAACTGATTCACCACCCCCCCCCCCTCTTAGTTGTCTCCGGGACCTAACAAGGGGGAGATTATTGGCAATATGTTGATACTCCTCATGTGTTGTCATTGATGTCAACACTATGCTTTAGTTGGATATGGTTTTTTCTCGATTGGATCTGTCTTACTTCGACTTGGTTATCGGTGATTCTAATCTGGTATGATCAAATTGGTTGTTTCAATTTTGGATGGTTATTTAGGTTGGTTATATACTTTTCACATTTTGTTGGTTCATAATTTGGTGCTCTGGAAGCTATCACTTATGTTCTGGATTACCAGTTGGTATTTCCTAGTACTAGTTAGATTTATCGGTTGATGATATTCGATGATTTGGTTAACTGATTTTGGTCCGGCTTATAGAAATGGTTCCTAACATGTTGAAGCTGCTTTTGATTATGTCCTAATTGTTTGGTGGCTTGGCATTGGCTAGCGTGAGGATTTGGTGGTCCTATTTGGATCCGGTTGGTTATTCTATGTAATTTTATTTAGGGTTTCTACCGGTTAGTGAAATGTGTTGGCGATTGGTCTTAACATGATTTCTGATGGATATAAGTGTTTGGGAATTTGAATTATGTCCATGCTATGTAATGTAAATCATAATATTGTTCTGGTGGTATCATGTGATGTAATTTTTGTAATTATGGCTCATGGGTTTAGGGTTTAGCTGACCTTGTTATTCAAGGTTGATGATCTGTATTTATTGGCAATGTATTCATGTAATTTAGATATTGATGGTTATGTCTACATTATCAAAGAAAAATTATGTGCGAGCAAGGATAAATCATTCAACAAAGGTTGTGAAGGATTTAGTATTGCAAGGAAGACATCTATGCTTAACCAAAATTGTATCAAGCATTAGGAGATGCTACTTTCGTAGTTCATTTTCTTCGGATTATAGTCTGATGTTTATGTAAGTTAGTGAGACTTCTTTTTGTGATGAGGAGTGAGCTCTAGGTGGCTTGCTTGATTGCAAGTGTAATCCCCATTATAATTATTTTGCATACTACTGTAGAAGTATTATCTAACTATGGGTAGGGTTTTCCACCATGATTTTTCCCTTTACCAGGTTTTCCACATCAAAAATATTGGTGTTGTGTGTTATGTTCTTTCATGCTTTATCTTTCATTGTGTTTTTTATATTGTTCTCTAGTAAATAGTTTTAATTTGCATTAATTTCTTATACTTATGGAAAACTGATTCACCCCGCTCTCAATTTTCTCCTGGTATGAGAGATTCTAACAATACCTTGTGTCACATTTTCATGGGTTTGTTGTCTATTCTTTGCATGTGGATTCTATGTGTTGATTTGATTAAGATCTAAATTAGGTTATCCACAAATTATCATAAAGTTGGCTACAAGTTTCTTTCCAAGTGGGATCAAAACTATTGGTTTTTATGGTGTTATAACCCTAGGCTGAATCCATGAAAAAATGAAAAAATGAAAAGATGAAAAGATAAGACAAGATATGAGGGTTTGTTGTAGGTTGTGGAATTTGTGGGTATTTATTGCAGATCTGGTGTTATTAAATTTATTTCAAGATGGATTTCTATGCATTTTCATTTTGGGGGTATTGAGGGTGGAGTTTCAAGTTTGATCCCATGGGACAAAACTGACTCCATGGTTGTGGTCAGGGAGGCCAGAAGAAGAATTTTGATATATAACTCAATCCTATTTAGTGAGGGAAGAATGAGTTTGAAAATTTTGTAGATGGTATAGTCGTATGGCCATACTGCCTGCACAGTCGTCAAATAATAATAATATTTTATTTTGCATATTTTAAACCTAGAATGGCCTTTTGAAAAAAAAAAAAAAAAAATTGTAATGGCCAGAAAGAAAAAAGAAAAAAAAAACTTTGTGGGAGGGAGGCCCATAGACCTCGTACCCTAGAGTACCATGGAGGGTACCAATGGTCCCTACAAGGACTACCAACCCTTGCAGGGTTGTCAACCCCTACAATGGGTGGCGGCAGGCTTGACGAGCCCTAGGGTCGTCGGTTATCAGTCATAGTGCCACGGTGTCAAGCAGTAGGCCCATGGGGCCCTGTCCCATGGGGAGATCCCTGGGCGGGGTAACCCCATGGCGACTAGCTACCACATGGGTATGGGCCCTCCTATGGGGTGTTAAATTATTCCAACAAACAAAAAAAATTTCCGCCCATATTAAAATGAAATTTTTAAATTCATTTTTGTGAAGTTTTCTTTTAAATAAAAAAACTTTGATGTTTATTAATGTCATATGTAATTTTTATATGCCATGGTGGGTGGGCTCGACCAGTGGGTCCCATGTGGAAATTTTAAAAAGGAAAATATTTGTGAAAATTTGGTAAATTATTTTTATCGCATATTGGCAAAATTATTTTGGGATCCAATTGGCTTGCTTATAGCCTAATTTGTTGTTTTTCTTCTACGGAGCATATCTTGGTCATATGATATCAGTTTTTCAACTTCTTATAGTTGTTGGAAAGGTGATTTAGTGTAATTAATTGTGATATTATTAGTTTTTCTAAATGTTTCTATTTGGGTAGTTAAATGTGAGCTAGAAGTGATAGGTAGCTTGACAACTTTGAGAGGTCATAACTTGAGCATATGGAGTTGGATTTTGGACTTCGAATAGTCGATAGAAAGATCTTGGATAGCAATATACATTGGTTCAAGTTTGGAGAAGGTTTGACATAATTTATTTGCTAATATTTTTATTGAAGTTGTTTATGGGTTCTCTTGACTATGGTGACATTATGAGTTTACAACATGCTACATATTGGAGATTTTGAATTGATTTCATTGTACACTCAATGTTGTATCTTCATTCCTCTCATGTTGACATGGTTATCAATTTTGGTTTGAGTATGTATGTTGCATTGTTGGGTCTACAAGTTATGTTGTATTGTAGGCGGTCTATACTTACAGGATTGCATTTATGGCTTGGATATGGGTTGTCTATGATCATAGACCTTTCATTGTTGATGCATAATCAGATTGGTGGCTTGGTTTAGTCACCTGGTTTGCTGATTTTGTTCTCATGGTGAGGAGGAGAGATGTTGTTACCAGGTACAATCATGATGGGGGACCTACATGGTTGACTATGTGATGTTGATAGGGTGGACACATTAAATTAGATGTTTTCTTTGTGGATGTGATCATGATGCCATGGTTGTTCCTTGTGTTTAGGGACTTTGGCATGACATGGTTGCATTTTCAAGTGCTTTGGTTGGTTATCTTTTGATTTGGATTCCTGATTGATATGGCGGTGTATATTCTTATGTTGAGGATCATGATTACTTTGACTTTTGGGAGCTCATGATACATGATTTGAGTTCTTTGATTGTTAGAGGATGGTTTTATCATATTGTCATGGATAACTTTTATACATTTTCAATGGGAGGTTTTGGCAGTGTGATGTGGTGGTGTAGGATTTGATCTTGATTGTTTGTTGGTGGTTTTGTATCTTCTTGAGATGGAGTTCATGGTTTACTTGATATTGTTGACATTTTAGTTGTATGTGTGTAGACCTGGATGATCTTCATTTAGGAGATGGCTATCACAATGCTATGCAGAGCTTGGTATCATAGTTCAATGGGAGCTTGTAGTTGTGATGTGTATTCACCATTGGATGGTGGATGATCTTCTTAGTGTGCAACTGTTTGGAGGATGCCTTAGATTCTGTTGCTGTAGAAGGGTCTTTCACATTTGCGGGTATGTCATGCCCAAACTTTTGGGCAAAAACACAACAACAAATATTTTTTTTGAACACTTAATTACGTGCCACCTATGCTTAAATAGTTGAGACAACTTAACAAGATGTTCCAAGAAATTATTATTTGATATAAAAAAGAATGGGTTTCTAAAGTGAGAGATGAAGTTAGACTTAACTAGAAGGCTTAGTTTTCGATAAAACTCTTAGGCAATGATATAAGAATCTTACTTACATAACTATTTTGATAACTCCTAAAATCAAGCAGTTCAAATAAATTTTATGAGGACACTAATAATTTTACTCAAATGTCCCTTTCATGTCAGTTACATTTTATAATATTAAATTAGATCAACTTCTACCAAAATAAACATTAAAATAATTACCCGATTCAATAATTATTCATCTAGGTAGAGATATATCAAGAATTTCCCAATACCTTGATATTATAACTTCTTCATTTATAATTAATTCTTAAATCTATTAATTCAATATTAATGCTATTTCAATGTATTAATGTTACCTAATTTAATAAAATTAGAGAGACGACATCATAATATTAATTATTTTATTTACTAAATGGTTTCACTTGGGTTAAACAAGTTCACAAGATTTAAGATCCTTATCTTATTTTAGAATAAATAAAATTCCACTACGATATCCTCTTACTGATGATCATTTAATAACCTTTATAAAATTCTTCCCTTTTATTATGCACATCATTAAAAATGCCTAAAATGTATTTATATAGCTCAACTCAAAGGGTTAAATATTACTTCTTGGTTTAATTTTCATCCTTATCTTGTATAAAAATTCTTAATAATGAGCCTTCTTATTAAATTTTAACAAATATGAAAATGACATTGCCATATAGAAATTAAATCCCTTTTTTTTTAATTTTTAAAATACCATCCCTAAAGAAGTCAATAGGATAAAATAATCCTTCTAACCCTATCTAGGGTTGTTTTATTTTACTAATATCTTAACCCTATCTCCAACTTTTCACTATCAAACCCTAACATATTTTTCTTTGATATTTTTCTCTGTATGCAATGTGGGTGTGTGTAGGTGGGATGGTGCGAAGGAGGCCTAGGGTCGTGGAGGGAGCAGCCATGAACACTCGCAACGGGCCGAAGGGAGGGATGCATGAGTGTCATGGTGTTTTATCAACCACGGCCGAGCTAGAAACTTGGGAGGGGAGCCGAGGGTTGGGCGGTGGTTTGAAGGTGGCGGCCCTTGTGATACCCCACAGGGAGCAGCCACTGTCTGTTGTGGCTTGCCATAGAGGTGGTTGCCACCCACTATGGGTTATCATAGTGGCGACCACCACCGCTGTGAGTTGCCCACAGTGGAGGGTTTTACCCCACCCACTGCGGACGGCCCATAGCGAGCGGTGTTCGCTCACTATGGCGCCTGTAGTGGTGGGATTTCGCCCCAAACCGATGGGGGTAGGGGTTTCTTGCCCCTCCCCCATGGGTTAGCCCAAAATACATTTTTTTTTTTTAAATTTTTTTTATATATTTTATTTTTATTATATTTAAAACTTTAAATATTAAGTTATATATATATATTATCATCATCATAATAATAGGCTGAATAAAAATATTGAATAACAGAGTTCTGAGGCATATATATATATATATATATATATATATATATATATATATATATATATATATATATTAAATCTTAACTTTTAGCTTATTAACATTAAAGTATGTTTATATACGTATAAATATAACTTTCAATAGCAACCTTGTTTCCTTTCCACATTATCATCAGATTTATGTATTTATATGTAGGCATTTGAATCTCTTATAGATATTTTAAAATGAAAACAGAATGGTTTAAATTTATTTTCTGCATATTACATCTAGTTTTTTTTTGGATTTTAAAGTAACAATATTATGCTTTATTTACCTTCCACTAACATGCTTGGTAATGGAAAAGAACACATGGTAAAATTATTTCTAATCACAGCTACAAATAACATTTTCTAAGGTTCATTTAAGCATTAAACAGATCTGATGTATATTTCCATAATAACCACTAAAATACCTTTTCATGCTCTCCTTGAGTTCAAAGATAAATGTAGATCAATGCTCCTTTTTTCTTAAAAAAAAAAAACTACTTTGTTAACATTTAGATTTACACTATATATTTATCTTTTTGTTTTTTGTTTTTTTTCACTACACTACTAGCTTTTAGCAATTTTCATTTCTTTTCAAAAGTTTAATAAAACCTAAACAAATTTCTGTCCTAATATAATGCAACAAGTAGACATAAACTTTATCTCAATATCTATAAGGAAATAACTCTATTTCTTTATTTCTTTCTTTACAAGAATAAGCTCAAGTAAATTTACACTTTTATTTCATAATTCAAAACTAAGACAAGTAAGTGCATTTAATTATTTGATATCCTTTGCAATAGATAGATCTCATACTTAGCCTCTCATTTCTACCAAATGAGGGCTTCACAAATACATATATATATATTTTCTACTAAAATACAAATAACTTTATGAACCACTCAAGCCTTCTTCTTTCCTTCTCTTCCAAGCAACCTGCAATATAAAATTTGTGGCTATGACCATGGAGTGCTCACCTCCCAGCCTAGGCTTACTAGAAACCACCCCCGAGCTTGGAGAACCAAGCACTAGATGGGTCACAAACAAACAATCACAACAAACATAGGGCAAACACTCAACATACATTTTACCATCCCAAGCTACACTCTCACCACAACTTGTGATGATCTTTCCACGAGTGGAAGTGGACCAAATACCATTGGGGAGATTGCAAGCATAATAAAACTCAAGCCACCTCATGGCAAATCAAAATACAACAAATTCACCTCCACACCCTTATGCCCCCCAAAGGCATAAAAGCCATATTTTCTCCCCTTATGACCCCCAAATGCATACACAAGGCTATGCAGCAAGGGACACAAAGAACACCCTTGAGATCACTCTCCATAAGGAGAGCCTCTCACCCAAGGTTGTCATACTTCTTCCACCCCAAGACTATCCTACTCTCCCAAGAGTAGGAGGCCTTGGACACTCCCAAAACAAGAATACATAAACAAAGAACAAGGAAAGGAAAATTTACATTTATCTCCTACAAAACATTTTACATATACACATCCCCTCATACAAGCATTTCTTTCTTTCAAAACAACATAGCTAAAAGGAAGTAAAACCAACCTTAATCTGCCAATAGATATGATAGACTTAGTTGGGGATGAGCAGCCCAAATCCACACAAACTCTTCACCAACACTTCCCCAAAAATTCTATCTACAACTATTTTCAAAAAATGCATAATCTCCAACAATGGAGAGTGGGTGATTACTCACTAAGTCCCTAATCCTTGCCTAAGAAGGCCTCTCTCACTCTTCCCAACTCCTTAGGTGAAGTGAGAGTTCCCATTGGTTGCTCTTCCCAATCTCTTACATGTTGCTAAAACTGGAAAGGGGAAAAGGTGAGAGAGGATGGGGAAGAGAGTTTGACACCAAAAGAGAAGGTTGTATATCCTAGGAGGGACCTTCTAAGTTGAATTTTCACTCACCTTGGGAAAACCACTTTTTGAGGTGACTAAACAGTCACATGGGAGTAGTCACATGTTTAAAAATACCCCTAACCCATAGGTATACCCTTTGGACCTTTGGAAAAGCCCTAAAACTGACCCTAGGAGTCCATTTGACCCCTTAGAAACCCAACTAAAGTTAACCTACGGGTCAAACCTGAGTTGACCACTCCCAAGACTCCCCACACAAGGCAAATTTGGGACCACACTCATATGTTTGAATGGATTTGGTAAAAACAAAACTCCCTCCAAGAGACAAGTCAAAATCAATGACACTAATCAGCACATGTGTCAAGTGACACGATAAAATACAATATAAAAATCACACATGGAATTTTGTCTCTTGTAGGTTTACACAATTAAATAAAATCAATTTAACACACATGCATCATTTACTTTCACAAATAAAATACAATACAAACGGGGTGTTGTCTCTCCAAATAGATAACCCCTAGCTTAACAAACATACATAGGTCTAGGTTTGGTTCTCCATAATATTTCCATGGTCACATGGATAATTTTTCCTACGCATCTCAATTTACACATTAGTAATTTCAAATAACCTCATATAATATTTAACACATGAATTTGAATACACATCAAACAATTTGCATACAATTGATATTAATATTTCATATATCCTAATTAATCCCCATAAAGCAATTCACTGAATGACATTATCTTGATCCCCATAAATTTCAAGCATTCATAAGACATGCATCACTTTTCTAACTTCATAATAAAATCTTGCAAATTTAGATACAACTGACATACGTCAGATCAGGGTTATCCAATCAGTGGATCATTTAGGATTTCAAATTCATAACACATCAAAATGTACACCACAAGGTGAAGTGATTCTATAACCTGGTTCAATTACTTTTCTCACCAATCTATCTATCTAACATAGCCCATCCTATTGAATTATAGCATTTATTAATAGGGTCAACCATGGTCAACTAAGTTAATCAAAGCTTGATTGGAGAGGGGCTCTACAGGGTGCACTCGTAGGAGATTTTGATCTTCATGATATTTGAGGATTTTTACATCTTGAGGGCTCAAGGAGTCCTTGGTTGAGGTGTGGTTTATGCCTTCATTTGACATGTTATCCTTGTTTGATAGGATGGTTGATATTATGTCATGGTGCACTCTTGATACTAGTTTTGAGAATTGGCATGATATGGTTATTTGATATGTTTATATGCAACATGTTATCTATTTGGTTAAGATGGTTAGATCATTTTGTCATGTTATATTTGTTAGGACCTGGAGGCAACTAAGAGCGAGGGGGGGAGGGGGGGGGGGGTTGAATCAGTTGTCTATTAATTTCAACCTAAATACAACTTAATTAAACTTGATGCATAATATCGGTAAACCAAACTTAATGTTCGTTGATAGTTTAGTAGTTAATAATAATACCAGTGAAACTTAAAGTATGAAACAAAAAGAGAAATAAAATCCACACCACATAACACATATATTTGTACATGGAAACCCTATAAGGGGAAAAACCATGATGGGAAACCTTACCCACAATCAGATGATGCTACTGCGGGTAGTATGTGTGTACAAATGGGGTTTGCACATGCAAAAAGGCCAACTACCTAGAGCTCACTGCTCAAACACAAGATGGGAGTCACACTGACTACAATTGGATGGTTAAAACCAATGATAATGTACTATTCAAAATAACATCTTCATATGATGAATTCAGTACCAATTAAGCTTTGATTATCTCTTTCATATCTTCCTTGAATCTTCAAATGATGTCTACGTGAATAGATTTTCTTATATTCACATTTACTAAATATCACAACCTCATAATACCTTCTCTCAATCCCATTCCATACAATCTCAGAATTGAGATCTTACATATATACCAAAACCTAAGACCATATGTGTAGGTTGGGTCACTAAGAGTATTACAATTAAATCAATTACAAATGAACCAATATGTGATGCATCATGTCGGCTCAATGCATTTACAATAATAAGCAGTCAATAAATCATCTCCATAATGTGTCATGCTGATCTGGAATAGATAATGCATGTCGGTCCATAACCTAGACCAATTGCCAGTAATAACAAATATGCCAACTCGATTAGACCAATAACCAAATCACCAAAACCAAGTCTCCAAACCATGTCTTAGACATAACCTAGTAATCTCTAGATGATAATAGATCATCCTGAGTGCCGGTGAACAATATAACCTGCTGGTGAACTAGATACTGGTGATTGTGCATAAGTCACTAAACATGTCGATGAACATAACCATAGATCTCCAAATGATAAGTGCTGATAAGTATTGACAAGTATGGACATCAATGAAAAAAATAGTGCAACACATCCATAATACCAACAATCTCCCCCTTTGGTATTGATGGCAACACAGGATGGAAAAACATCTTAAGTGCCAAAATTAGAATGCCAAAAACCAAAAACCAACAATCTCCTGAAGAGATCATTTACTAGAAATCAGAATACAGATATAGAGAGTAACAATCTCTCCCCCAATGAATAATCTCTCCCTAAAGGATAATGTTTTTTCCCATAGATATCACTCCCCCTTTGACATCAAATGCCAAAGCAATACAAAAACTAGATACAACTAGTTTATAGAACTAATTCAAATACCAACTACTCCCCCTAAGAATTATCTCTCCTTCATCAAAGCCAGAAATTTTTTTTTCTATTAATTTATGTCAGTTTGATGCCAATCTCCAACTGTCTAAGTCTCAACTGGTGAGGCTATTACTCGAAGCTTCTCTCTGAGATATTTAAAAGTTTCCTTAGCCAAAGGCTTAGTAAAGATGTCTACAATCTTCTCTTTAGTGTTCACATAAACCAATTTCAGTTCCTTTGCTTCAACATTCTCTTTCAGAAAATTGCATTTGATAGAAACATGTTTAGTTTTAGAGTGAAATACCAGATTCTTAGATATATCAATTTCTACCATATTATCATAGTAAATGATTATTGGTTCTTTGCATTTTACTTTTATGTCCTTCAACATTTGCTTAATCCATAATACCTGAGTACAATTAGTTGTTGCTGCAACATATTCTGATTCTGCTATTGATAATGATGTACAACTCAGTTTCTTGATCAACCATGAAATCAATCTTCTAGCAAGAAAGAATGCTCCGCTAGTGGTGCCCTTTCTGTCATCTACATCTCCTACCCAATTAGCATCGACGTATGCATATAAATCAAAATTATCATCTTTAGGATACCATAAACCAAGATTTGTTGTGCCTTGTAAATATCCGAAAATCCTTTTCACTGTTGATTCATGATTTTCTTTAGGATTACTTTGAAATATTGAAACAATACATACTACATTCATAATATCAGGTCTTGTTTGTGTCAAATATAGTAAACCTTCAATCATAAATTTATATCTTGTCGGATTAATAGGTGCTGAATCATTCTTCAATGATAGTTTATCAGTTGTAGTCATAGGAGTACTTACCGGTTTAGAGTTTTCCATACCAAATTTCTTTAGTAGTTCCTTTAAGTACTTTGAATGACATATGAATATACCTTTATTAGTCTGTGAAATCTGCAATCCTAAAAAGAATTTTATCTCCCTAATCATAGACATTTCAAATTCTTCCTGGATCTTATTAGAAAAGTCTTTACACAATCCATCTTCTCCTCCAAAAATGATATCATCAACAAAATATTCAATAACCAAGATGTCATCATTAGTCACTTTGAAATATAAGTTACTATCAGCATTACCTTTAGTGTAACCAAGCTTCAAAAGATATTTGTCCAATCTAGCATACCAAGCTCTAGGAGCTTTCTTCAATCCATGTAAATATTTCCTTAACCTACAAACCATATCTTTGTCATTTGTCAAATAAAATCCATTAGGTTGTTCAATGCAAACTTCCTCTTCAAGATCACCATTCAGAAATCCACATTTAACATCCATTTAAGATACTTTATTGTTCTTGTGTGTTGTAGATGCTAGAAATAGTCTAACTGCCTCAATTCTAGCTACCGATGCAAAGATTTCATTGTAATCAATTCATTTTTTCTGTGAATATTCCCTACACACTAATCTTTTTTTGTTTCTGATTACCTTACCATATTCATTAAATTTATTTCTGAAAACACATTTAGTTCCAATTACATTTTTGTTTTTAGGTCGGGGAACCAATGTCCATGTGTTATTCTTTTCAATTTGTTCCAATTCATGTTCTATAGCTTTAATCCAATGTTTATCTTCACATGCCTCAAGAATTGATGCTGATTCAATTTGAGAAATTAAGCATACCTCTTCATTTGGCAGCCTTCCTCTAGTCATAACTCCTTGATACTTATTCCCAATTATCTAACTTTCGGAGTGATTAAGTGTTACTGGGTGTATTCACTTGTTGTTGTTCTTCAGTCACTGTAGAATTCTCTGATGATGCTGGTGTGACTGGATCAATATTTTGTACTGGTGTATTTTTTATAGGTTCATTTTTTATTATCTCAATTGTCGGTTTAGAGTCCATAGACCTTGAATCTCTTCTAAACTATTCATAAATCTTCACATTTGCACTCTCAATGATTTTCTATAATCTTTTATTAAAACATCTATATGCCTTGCTCTTAGATGAATAACCAAGAAATATTCCTTTATTACTTCTAGGATCAAATTTACCAACATACTCATTTCTCCTAATGTAACATTTGCTTCCAAATATTCTCAAATACCTAAGAGTAGGAGTATTACCAAACCATAGTTCATGAGGGGTCTTACCGGTTTCACCTTTGATGTGAACTCTATTGAATGTGTAAACCGTTGTATTCACTGCTTCTCTCCAATACACATGAGGTAGGTTTTCTTCTGATATCATGCTTCTAGCTACATCCAAAATAGTTTTGTTCTTCCTTTCTATAAGTCCATTCTGTTGGGGTGTCCGAGGTGTTGATAGCTATCTTCTAATTCCATTCAATTCACACAATATATTAAATTTCTTAGATGTGAATTCACCTCCTTGATCTAATCTTAAACATTTTATTTTCTTACTGGTTTCATTCTCTACCATTGCTTTGAATAATTTGAATTTTCCAAAAGCTTCCGATTTATCCCTGAGAAAAGTAACCCAACACATTCTAGAATAGGCATCAATGATTAGCATAAAATATCTATCTCCTTGTAGACTTCTAGTTCTTGCCAGACCACATAAATCAGTATGAATTAAATCAAGAACATTATTGGATTTCTCTAGATTACTCTTAAAAGTTGTTCTAACTTGCTTTCCAAATTGACATTCCTTACATACTAGATTGTAAGGTTTTACAATCTTAGGTAAATCCCTTAATGCCTTAGCTGTATTGATCTTTACAATGCAATCAAAATTCACATGACAAAGTCTCTTATGCCATAACCAACTTTTATCAATATGTGGAATCAAGCATGTCTTCTCATTGTTATTCAAATGAAAGATATTACCTCTAGTTTGATTACCGGTTGCAATTTCCAAACCAATTCTGTTTAATATTTTGCATTTACCATTCTTGAATTGTAATTGAAATCCTTTTTCAACTAATTGACCAACACTCAAAAGATTATGCTTCAAACCTTCAACATAATAAACATTATCAATATTGTGCTTACCATAAAAATTTATAGTGCCTTTTTCTCTAATTAAACAAGCTTTATCATCCCCAAATCTGACTAGACCTCCATTGTATTCCTGAAAAGTTGAGAATTTACTTTTATCACTAGTCATGTGATGTGAACATCCGATATCAATAATCCATTAATCCTTTTCTTCAATTTTAGTTGCTAGGGCTTGCTCTACCAGTTGTACAGTAGGTACCGGTTGATCTTTTGTTATTGCAATAAAATCCCATCCATTGCCTATCGATTCCTCATCAAAATCATCAGTAACTCCTTCATTAGCATAGTAACATGATTTGTCTCTATTTTTCTTAAATCTATATCTCTGATATTCAGGGTTAGGCTTATATGTTCTTTTAGCTTCTTCTCTCAATCTTGCATGTCTATAAGGACACCTAGATGCCATATGGCCAATTTTATTATAGTTAAAACATTTAAACTGTGCTTTACCTTCATACTTACTTCCAATTGGACCTTTAGGAATTTTTATTGCAAATAGTACTTCAAGCTCTTTAAGTTCTTCATTTTCCTTTTTGATGTCTTCAAGTTCTCTTGCATAAAGTGCTTTCCAATCAAATTTCTCAAATGATGATGCTTTGAAGGCTAAATCTATCTTAATTGTAGCAACATGACCAAATTTCTCAAGTTCAAAAGTTGAAAGTTTTCCAACCAAAGTATCTCTAGATAATGATGTATTAGGCATTGCTCTTAACTCATTAATAGCAGTTACTTTCATTTTCTTCCATTTTTAGATTTTTATACTTGACTCGGAAGCATTCCAGTTTTGCAATTTTGATAGTGGTATGATCTCCATTCAATGTCTCCAATTTATCCCAAATATCTTTAGTAGTAGATCGGTCTGATAATCCCATGATTTTTTGATCTAACAATGCGCTCAAAAGTTCTTCTCTTGCTTTGCAATCATTCTCCTGATCTTTAGCTAAGGTAGGTGGATTAGGTTGACTCTGTGTAGGACCAACATAGCCATTATTTGTAACATCCCATATGTCTCTTCCAATGCAATTCAAATGTGTCTCCATTCTGATCTACCATATACCATAGTTAGTTCCATAAAGCTTCGAACTGTCCTTCCTAAAATAGTTAGTTGCCATAGAATCTCCTCAAGCTAGTAAACTTGTGCAAAAATATGACTTAGCTCTAATACCAATTGTTAGGACCTGGAGGCAACTGAGAGAGGGGGGGGTGAATCAGTTGTCTATTAATTTCAACCCAAATACAACTTAATTAAACTTGATGCATAATACTAGTAAACCAAACTTAATGTCGGTTGACAGTTTAGCAGTTAATAACAATACCGATGAAACTTAATGTATGAAACATAAAGACAAATAACATCCACAACACATAAAACAAATATTTGTACGTGGAAACCCTATAAGAGGAAAAAACATGGTGGGAAACCTTACCCATAATTAGATGATACTACTGCACATAGTATGTGTGTACAAATGGGTCTACACATGCAGAAAGGCCAACTTCCTAGAGCTCACTACTCAAACACAAGATGGGAGTCATAGTGACTACAATTGGATGGTTAAATCCAATGATAATGTACTGCTCAAAATAACATCTTCATATGTTGGATTCAGTACCGGTTAAGCTTCGATTATCTCCTTCATACCTTCCTTGAATCTTCAAATTATGTCTACATGAATAGCTCTACTTCTATTCACATATACCGAATATCACAACCTTATAATACCTTCTCTCAATCCAATTCCATACAATCTCACAATTGAGATCTTACATATATACCAAAACCTAACACCAAATGTGTAGGTCGTCTCATTAAGAATATTACAATTAAATCAATTACAAATGAATCAATATGTGATGCATCATGTCATCTCAATGCATTTACAATAATAAACAATCAATAAATCATCTCCATAACATGTGTCGTGCTGATCTAGAATAGATAACGCATGTCGATCCATAACCTAGACCAATTTTTGGTAACAACAAATATGCCAACTCAATTAGACCAATAACCAAATCACCAAAACCAAGTGTTCAAACATGTCTTCGACATAACCAAGTAATCTCCAGATGATAATAGATCATCCTCAGTGTCGGTGAACAATATAACCTATCAGTGAACCAGATACTGGTGACTATGCATAAGTCATTGAACATGTCAGTAAACATAATAATAGATCTCCAAATGATAAGTGCTGATAAGTATTGACAAGTGTTGACATTAATGACAAAACCAGTGCAACACATCCATAATACCAACAATATTCCCAATTCTGTGGTTGGAGCTTTGACATTGATCTTGGTAGATCTCTTTGTATTGGGTACATGATCATTTTTTTGATTACTTAATGGTGATTCTATGTTGCATTTGGAGTTTGGGATGGATTTATCAGTTATAGGTACTCATGGATACATAGAGATGTTGGTGATGCTAGTATTCTCTTGTGATTAGAGATATATGTTGGGATGATTGGTTGTTTCAGTAGGAAGTTTGAGGAGCATTCACCTGGTATGGACTTGAGAGGAGAATGTTCTTAGATGAGTCATGATGACTTGGATATCTTGGATGAGAATTCTCATTCCCACTCTTGGTCTAATTGATGGTTTACTACTTGAGAGGTATTTCCCATTGTTTCCTTTCAGGTGTATTGTGTATATACTTCTCTTTCATAGATATGGATTTTGAGATATGCATAGATGGTTAGTTCTGGATGATTTAGTTTGATAGATGTATGGCATTGGTTATCTCCTTATGCATTTGAATTATTATTATGATGATGGAAGTCATTGATATTAGTTTGGGAGATGGTTATTGGGTGTATTCCCTAGGCTTGGGAATGGATATTTAGTTTGATCTTCTTGGTTATGATAGGTTTACATCCATGTTGATTATATGTTATGTATGTTTGTTTGGTACAAGGGACTGAACAGTGTTTGGGTTTTGTTATGCTTTTTATGTGGGGTTTTATGGAGGAGATCATACTTGACACAGTTAGCATTTAGAGGTGTGTGTAAAAGGACATACTACAAGATTTGATTTGCAATATTTCTCTCTTTGTTTCGGTTATCTTCCTGGATGTTCGTATTCACAGTACATTGGCTAGAGGTGTAGACACTTAAAAATAATTATTTTGATTATTTTTAATTCCTCACATAATTAATTAATTAATTATGTTAATTCAAATTCTTCTCAATATTAATTAAAAATAATTAATATTGTCACTATAGCATGTGATTGATTTATTTAATAAATCAATCCCTTTCTTTATTCTTCTAAAAAATCAAATCCTCACAAATCTTCCTCTTAGCCAAATAATTTCAATTAATTAGTTAACCTACATGATTCCTACAAATCATCTTCTTAATTCATCATTAACCTAATAAATTCTTTTAGAAACTCCCTAAACTCACTTAACATTATTTTTCTAATTTTTTATTCCCTCCACTCATTCTCTCTCCTAGTCAAATTCTCCTACAAATATAAATCCCACCTAACATTTCCTCTAATCCCCCTCCTAATGAGTCGTTAATGGCTAATCATCATGATTAACCACAAAGTCAACTCTTTGTCCTTTCATCCAGCCACTCGCTTTAAATGCTCTTTTCTTAGATGAATGTAAGATTTTCGAAATCTCACATTCCTCTAGGTATTCCCCTCTCCCAAGGAATTTTTAATTCCTTTTTATTCTTCTAATCCTCATGATATCCTTTTTTGGATAATTTTTAATTCCTTCAATGCATCTTGTGGAGTGTGGAGATACGAAATGCCTTTAAGGCATATTTCTTGGTCTCCACACCCTCTCTTGGACCTTGTGTGAGCTCACAAGTAAATCCTAGCCCTTCATCTTGAATCCATCCTAGCCATTCATTTTTATCTCCTCTTCCTATGAAATTAGGGCTCCATCCCTTCATTCAACAACAACTTGAAATCCAGTAAGCTTATGCTACCCTTTTGAGCCTAGGAAATCATCTTGGCAACTTGATCATCTTATCCTTATCATTTGTGCACAACATTGGAGAGCCATCCACATCCAGCAATCAAAGGAGCACATCAAGTGGAGCATTATCAAGGGGCGCTTTCACTTCATCAAGCTCAATCCGAAGGAGAAGGTAAAATAGCAAGGTGAAATGGTCTTTTAATGATATTTTAGCATTCTGCATGTTTATTTCATTAATTTTTGATCATTTTACCTTTCAAATCTATTTTCCCCTCTTCATTTTAGCACGCCCGGTGGGACCCACATCCCTAAGAACTAATTTTGTTGTTTTTTTAGGTTTTTGTGAGTTGTGAGACGTAGGTTCCAGAATAGCGCGATTGGAAAATATATATATATATATATATATCTTTTTCGTAGGTTCTAGAATCACGGCTTTGCATTTCTATGCGATAGCTCCTCCTTATTCTGTTATGTTTCTGTTTCTATTGTAGCACGATAGCTCTGTTATCTGATTTGTTATTTGATTTGTTGTCTGCTCTACTTTAGTATAATCTATGTGAAAGTAGGAGAGTATGCTCTTGTCTATATAGACAATCAGAAATCCAGACCTTTCACTTTTCTGTTCTGTTTAGCACAACCGTATGCTCTAACTGTAGTAAAGTGTGAAAATAGGAGAGTATGCTCTTGTCTATCTAGACAATTAGAAATCTAGACCTTTGACACTTTTCTGTTTGTGTAGTGCTACTATCTGCTCTATTAATCTATTTGAAAATTTTAGGCGCTAACTATAGTCTACATTTAATTTATTTATTTCATGTTGTCTGCTCTGTTTAAATATAATTTGTCTGACCGTAGGAAAGTGTTAAAGCAGGAGAGTATGCTCTTGTCTATCTAGACAATCAGAAATCTAGACCTTTAGCATTTTTTTTTAATCTGTTTAGTGCATCTGTCTGCTCTGTTAAATTTAGGGTGTCTGTTCTATTAAATCTAGGGTTAAAATTTTTCTATTTTTTTGCCATCTCTTCTTTATCTTGACTCCATTTTCCTCCAAACTTCACCCGATTCTCCGCATTGCCATTTTCAACATTTGATTCCTTGGGGGCCTTATCTCAAAAAACCCTTTTTTTGATACCCAAAATCTCATATTCCTCTATTTTTAGGGTTTGCCATAACTTTTTCCCCTTTTATCCAATCACCTCCAAATTTTTTCCATATTATCCATCTCCAACTTTTGCTTCTTTGTCCCTCTTGGACAAATTTTCCCATTCCTTCATCTTTCCTCCAAAATCCTCATTTTACGCTTACCTATCCCTTGGAAAGTGACAAAAACCTAGTCAAACCCTATTTACCCATCAAAACTTCCTTCAAATCCACATTTGTCATTAGTAAAAAAGTTTTTATTCATGTTTTTCTATTCATTCCAAAAAAATTTAAAAAATTAATATTTTTGTCATTTTGTTGCCTTTTGCAGGATGCTTGTTGCAGACTATTTTTCAAACTACTAATCAAGTTGTTTTGTAGGACACTTTTGAAGACTATTTTTCAAACTACTAATCAAGTTGTTTTGTAGGATGCTTTTTGAAGACTCTATTTTTCAAACTACTAATTAAGTGGTTTTGCAGGTTGCCTAGCTGATTCAACCAAATATTGTGCATTTATTTAAATTAGGCACCTAGATATTAATTAAAATTGAATGAATCATTGTCTTATGTGTTTTTAAGAAAATCGTAAAGGTAGGAAAGTATGCTCTCATCTTACTAGATGATCAGAAATCAAGACACTCCAACCTTTTCTTGTTTGATTGTGTGTTTACCTCTAGCAGGCCTGCCCTCCCAACTTGCTCTTTTAGAAGGTAAGAGGGGAACGACCCAAGTGAGTACACCCGGACCTAGGGTTCCCAACTCACTATAACAAATAGGCCATTGACTACGAAAGGGTTAATGGCTGGGGCTATATGAGAGTTCACTCTCACATTGGGTGCTTAGTAGGATCCTAGAGATCTCAACCATGCTTGCGTGACTACTAAGTTTTTGGTGCTTCATTGGGCTATAGGCCTCAATTGTGCTTGCGCAACCTCGAAGGGTAGCTCCTAATGAGAAGACTTACTAAACACCTTGTTCATAGTGGCCAAAAACCTTCTAGTCATTGGTGTAGGAGGTCGGACCTCCGAAGTGGCCCATATTCTTATGACCCTTAGTAGAGACACAAAGTTCACCATGAGGAGTTTTCATGGGAATTGATGCTTGGCTGCCTTGAGAAGTGAGTGTCGTGGAGGGGAGCCAGTGGGGTCAAGCATCTAAGTGTCCGCTCTGGGTAAGCGTAGATGGGAAACCAATTGGGATCCAATGACTATTGTCCTTGCCAGCCTTAAGAATGTTGTATATGAGCATGAGTGTCTTTGAGATAATATGCATTTGATCATTGTGTTTGCTTTGTTTGATACATATTTGCCAAGAGTAGACTAAAAACACATCACTATCCCCAAACACTTTGCAAAAATATTTGTCAAGACACAAACAAATTGTCCAAGTCATTACCCACACCAAGTCCAAAATGCGTCAAAACTTTGTCCATCCCATTTTTCATAAGCCTAAGAGAGAAGCTAAGAGTTTATCCTCTACGTCAACATTCAAGTTTGTCCTTTGAAACACCTACTATCATCCAAATCAGGGTGGTCATATCCCTTCATACAACTTGCCATTTAAATAGATCCTTCATGTTCATGCCAAAGACAACCTAGTCATCAAGTTTTCTTCTAAACCATCACTACCATACCTTCTTCATCAATCATCCTCAAATTTCTTAAATCCTTTCATCTCAAATTTCTTAAGTCCTTTCATCCTCAAATTTCTTAAATCCTTTCATCACAAATTTCTTAAGTCCTTTCACCACAAATTTCTTAAATTCCTTCATCCTCAAATTTCTTAAGTCCTTTCATCACAAATTTCTTAAATTCTTTCATCCTCAAATTTCTTAAATTCTCTCATCCTCAAATTTCTTGAGTCCTTTCACCACAAATTTCTTAAATCTTTTCATCAAAAATTTCTTAAATTCTTTTCAACAAAAATTTCTTATGTCCTTTCATCACAAATTTCTTAAGTCTTTTCATCCTCAAATTTCTTAAATTCTTTCATCCTCAAATTTCTTAAATCCTTTCATCACAATTTTTTTAAGTCCTTTCATCATCAAATTTCTTAAGTCCTTTCATCACAAATTTCTTAAATCTTTTCATCAAAAATTTCTTAAGTCCTTTCATCACAAATTTCTTAAGTCTTTTCATCCTCAAATTTCTTAAATTCTTTCATCTCAAATTTCTTATGTCATTTCATCTTCAAATTGCTTAAATGCTTTCATCTCAAATTTCGTAAGTCCTTTCATCCTCAAATTTCTTAAATCCTTTCATCTCAAATTTCTTAAGTCATTTCATCTTCAAATTGCTTAAATCCTTTCATCTCAAATTTCTTAAGTCCTTTCATCCTCAAATTTCTTAAATCCTTTCATCACAAATTTCTTAAGTCCTTTCATCCTCAAAATTATTCAGTCCTTTCATCCTCAAATTTCTTAAATCCTTTCATCTCAAATTTCTTAAGTCCTTTCATCCTCAAATTTCTTAAATCCTTTCATCACAAATTTCTTAAGTCCTTTCATCACAAATTTCTAAAACCCTTCCATCACAAATTTCCTAAGTCCTTTCATCACAATTTTCCTAAGTCTTTTCATCACAAATATCGTGTATGGTTGCAACTTGATC
This sequence comes from Cryptomeria japonica, assembly GCF_030272615.1. Lineage (NCBI taxonomy): Eukaryota > Viridiplantae > Streptophyta > Pinopsida > Cupressales > Cupressaceae > Cryptomeria > Cryptomeria japonica. The sequence goes on from NC_081415.1 coordinate 167,116,645, forward strand.
CCAAAAGAAAAAGATGGCTGATCAATAATATGGTATGCCAGACATTGGTGTCCTATATGAAGATATCATGCAAGATCATACACAAAGTGGGCAACCAAGCGATCAAGATCAAATCCAAAATCTTGACATGGTTAACCAAGATGAACTTTGTCCGGAAGTGCAAACTTTTCTAGTGGATTCTTATAACCAAGAGATGATGGAAAAGTTTATTAAACACAATCCTACTGCACTTCTAAAAACTCTTCTTGAACATGGAGCTCAACTTCCACCTGACTTTAATAGATCCACTCTTACCCAACCACCAAAAGGAGACCTCGCTCCCACATAAAGTGCTGCACCTACTATTCAAACTCAATCAACAGCAGCCCCATCAATCATCCAAGTTCAATCAATGCCACCTATGACACCTCCCACCACGGTCTCCATCCCACCTTCTTCCTCCTTACCATTTATACCACTATCACATCCAATCTCATCTATTCTCCAACAAACTTCTATACCACCTCCTTCCATTCAACCACATATCTCTATTCCACAAACTTCCCTTCCTCCCAACAATGTCGCAAATTTTATTCGAGCCGTATTCAATCTCATCACAACAGTTGGCGGACCGCAACCAACTATCGCACAAACCCTGATGACATCGGTCATCACATCCCACATTCCCACCTCCTCATCATATCAATATATTGGTGGTGGTGCACCTTCTTTGGCTCATCCAATTCTTGGGGCAAATATAATTCATCATTATCAAAGTCCATAACAAGACCTCATCAAGGAAATTAAAGACATGAAGAATATCATCAAGGACATGAAAGGAAAGGCTAATAAAAGGAAAGATTACTCATTCAAAGAGTTTTTCCCTTGTCCTTACGACCCATCTATATCAGTTGCACATTATCCCCCAGGATTTGACATCCCCAAATTCACCAAGTATGAAGGCAAAAGAGACCCCCACGACCATGTCTGAGAATTCCACATCTTATGCCAAGAAGTCTCCTATAGTGACCTTTATCTTTGCAAACTCTTTCCTAAGAGTCTCATAGGAGATGCCCTGGCATGGTTCTCATCTTTACAATGAGGTTCCATTGTCTCTTTTCTAGACTTGGCAGAAAAATTTGTGGCCCACTATGCATACAACATGGGTAATGACATTTCTATGATGGACCTATGTAATACAAAACAAAGGCTTGGAGAAACCTTCACCAATTTCCTACAAATATGGCAACACCTTATCAAGAAATTCTAGTGGGACATGCTAGAACAACATCAAATTGAACTATTTCAAAAGAACTTAGTGCCTAAACTTTCAAGACCTTTAATATCTCAATGTATCAAATCCTTCCAAAAATTGACTGATAAGGGCCTCGCCCTTGAACATGTCTTGTTGGAGGAAGGAACCTTGAAACATTACTAGAAGTCATCACAAAGTTCTTCCTCTTATCATAACCACAAGCCAAAATTCTGGGCTAAGAACAAAAATGTGGTCAATGATGGTGTAACTGATGCAAAGCAGGTCCAAACTGTGGCCGCTCTCCCAAAGTCCACCACCAATAGTCATCATTTCAACAACCAAAATCAATCTCAAAAACCTCACAACAATGTTTCAATCCAAGCACGACCACCCCAATCGAATAACAGGACTCCAAGAGACTTCACTACTCTTGCTGAACCTATTGAAGTGGTGTTTCAAAAACTTGTCCAAGTAGGTGTAGTGGTTTTTCCAATCGCTCGCCCGTTTGACCCCAATCAACCTAAACCAAGATGGTATAATGAAAATGAGTATTGTGAATACCATTGTATCAAGGGACATGATACACAAAAGTGTATGAAACTATAGATCTACATACAAGATCTCATTGATGGAGGTGAGATTGAAGTAGCAAATGCAAAACCTAGTAATAATAATGACAAACACAAAATGTACCAGGAACCCTTCCAAAGCATGATAAAGGAAAAGACTCATCATCTAACACAATGGGTTATGACTACACTAATCACATAACTTGTTTTGATTTTTTAGTAGCATGCATTGAACCTGTAGACAATAATGTCAATGTCATAACCATCCAAGGAGTTAATCCTCCTTCTTCCCAAAATAGACCAAATCCTACTCGGATAGTCATTCAAGGTGCCATGCCTTCCACCTCCCACTTCCAGAATGACTACAATGCAACTACACATTGAGGAAGAGTCACCATCCAAGGAGTTCCTCCCCCACCAAACCCCCCACCCATGTCTTCCACCTGCCGATATGACCTCCTTGATCAACTTGGGAAGACACCCGCACAGATCTCCATTTTGGAACTTCTCAAGACTTCCCCAGTCCATAAAGAAATTTTAGAACAAGCCCTTCTCCAATCATGTGTTCCTGATAACATCAATGCCACCCAATTCCAAGCCCTCATTGGAAACCTTGCTACCCAATAGCACATTGTATTTAACTCCAAAGATGCTCCCATAGATGAAGACCATAACAAACCTTTGCACATCGAAGCTCTTATCCACAAGCACAAGGTCAAACGTATCCTGATAGACAGTGGATCCAGGCTTAATCTATGTACATACAAATTAATAAAATAATTGGGACTTTCTGAGGATCTGATGACACATTAGGAAGGATCATAATAAAGGCATATGATGATGTGAAAATAATTTCAAAGGGCATGATCACATTACCTCTTCAAGTGGGCCCCATTACAATTGAAACCCCTTTCCAAGTACTCGATCTGGATCTCCCCTACAACATTCTCCTTGGGGGGCCATGGATTCATTCCTTGCAGGATGTACCCTTCACCTATCACCAATGCATCAAATTCTCCTATAATGGAAAAGTGATCACTGTCAAAGGTGATCCCCAACCTTCTCAATATTGCAAACTATTAGAGGGGAAGCATCTATATCATTACCCACTAAATAGACCCTCGCCAACACCTCCATCTAACACATCAAATGTGGCCTCCACATCATCTCAACCAAATAAGAAAATCAAGATCTTGGACAATGGCTGTGGAGAATAAAAATTGAAGGACATCTTATTAATAGGCAACCTCCCTCTCTCTCCTAATTCATTTGGCAAACCAAAAGAGCTAAAAAAGGACCCAAAACTAGTCATGCAATGCTAAAACACCACCTTCTAGCAATGGGGCCCACTCGATAATGAGAACCTTGAAGTAGATATCTCTTCATGGCTGTACTGGGAAGAGGATGATGATCCAACAAGAATATCCAAAGAAATGTACCCAAAAGAATTTGCCATAGTTGAAAAAATAGGTTACAAAGGACACAGTCTGGGACTAGAGGAGAAAGGAAGAAAAGCACCCATAAATCCTATCTCCTACAAATACAACAGAGGCTTGGGGTACACCTTGGTGCCTAAGATTACTATCGCTGGTGCCCCTTCTAGTCCTTCTTTGGATATCGAAAGTGCTGACGACGAGGAATTCCATGAAATGCCTTATGAATATGAGAAAGATGCCTTCTTCGATGCTTACATCAATACCATCACCCCCGTAACCCCTCCCACTTCACATGAGCTACACCTTGTCCATCCTGAACTCATTAACTGAGGCCAATGAGACAAACCCACTTTAGATATCTACGCCGATGATAATGCTCTCATTGCTCTCCTAATAGCGCAAAATATGGAAGATTGTAATAGAATTAAGGGTATTCAACTACACGAAAAGGGATACTTTGGTAGTCAAGTCAATGCCCTTATCCACAAAAAAGATAATAAAAGAAAAAGATATGATTTCCTAGGTGAAAACCTCCTTGAGGTGCCTTTGGATGAACAAGAAATAAAAACAAAGGGCGTATATGAAAGTAAAAACCTGGAAAAAGCATTTGACGATGAGGGATTTGACCTCCCTATCATTGGTTACCTTCCATAGGACAAATCAAATTTGCTGATAGAAGAAATAGATAGCATCAACATGGGCACTGAAGCCATTCTAAAAAATGTGCTCATTGCAAAATCCCTCACAGAAATTGAGAAACAAGACTTCATCAACTTCCTTACAGAAGTAAAAATCAATTTTGCATGGTCCTATTCCGATATGCCAGGGTTGGATCCTACCTTGGTGGTTCACAATCTCGCCATCCGCCCAGATGCAAAACCTGTAAAACAAAAACTTCGCAAAATGCACCCACATATTGCTCTCTTAGTCAAGGCAGAACTTCAAAAGTTGTTAGACGCAGAATTTATCAAACCCATAGACTATGCTGAATGGGTCTCCAACATTGTACCTATCGGCAAACCTACTAGGGGCATCCGCATCTGCACAAATTTCTAAGATCTAAATTTAGCTTGTCCTAAAGACAATTTCCCACTCCCAAACATAGATATGATTGTGGATCTTATAGAAGGACATGAAATGCTATCACTAATGTATGGGTTTTCTAGATACAACCAAATCAGGATAGCAGATGAGGATTAGCATAAAACCGCATTCACAACACCATGGGGTACTTTCTATTACCGAGTCATGCCTTTTGGCCTTCAAAATGCTAGAGCTACATATCAACAGGAAATGACAATAATTTTTCATGACCTCTTGTACAAAATTATGGAGGACTACGTGGATGATCTGCTAGGAAAATCCAAGACAAGACAAGAGCACATCCCTATTCTAAAACAGATCTTCAAAAGATTGGAAAAATACAAGCTACACCTAAATCCCAAAAAGTGTGTGTTTGACATCACATCGGGAAAACTATTAGGATTCATTGTTTCCCATAGAGGCATCGAGGTTGATCCCGCAAAGGTAAAAGCTATTATGGAAATGCCTCCACCAAAAACTCTCAAACAACTGCGTAGTCTCCAGGGAAAACTCCAGTCTGTCAAGCGTTTCATTTCACAGCTAGCAGACAAGTGCCATCCATTTGCACACCTGTTACGTAAAGACACAAAATTCAAATGGGATTGCCTATGTCAAAAGGCCTTTGAGAAATTAAAAGAATATCTAGCATCACCTCCAGTTTTGATGCCACCTACCCCTGGAAACCCCCTAATTTTGTACATATGTGCTACTACAGTGGCATTAGGGGCATTATTGGTGCATATAGATGATCAAGGGAAGGAACACGCCATTTACTACATTAGTCAGATGTTGGTAGGATATGAACTCAGTTACACCCCCATTGAAAGAGCATGTTTGGCATTAGTATTCAGCACACAAAAACTATGACACTATATGCTAAATAACAAGACAAAATTAATTGCTAAAATTGATCCACTTAAATATCTCTTGTCAAAAGCTGCTCTCACTTGTAGAACTGCCAAATGGGTCATGCTCTTAAGCGAGTTTTACATTGAATATGTGGACAGAAAGGAAATCAAGGGACAAGTCATTGCAGATCAGTTGGATGAAGCTCCACTTCCAGGTGACCATCATCTTCTCACAGAATTACCAGATGAGTTCATTATGATTGTTACCACATCCTCCACATGGCAATTGTATTTTGATGGCTCCTACACTCAAAATGGATCAGGAGCAGGAATATTATTGGTCACACCTTAAGGAGATGGCATCCCCAAATCATACAAGACAACCTTTGCATGTACCAACAACATAGTAGAATACAAGGCCCTCATCACAGGTTTACGCTTGGCTATCCACTGGAAAATAAAGGAATTACAAGTCTATGTTCCTAGCTCATCATAAAACAAGTCAATGATGAATACTAGACAAAAGATGATAAACTCTTTCCCTATCGTACCATGGTTGAAGATCTTAAGCAACATTTCATGGCAATCAAGTTTGACCAAATCCCATGAACAAATAACAGGGTTGTAGATGCAATGGCCACCATTGGCTCCCTCCTTCAAATGCCAGCACACAGTCAAAAGTGTGAGTTCTTGGTCGAGCAATTGTTTATACTGGCATATGACCTACCAGAGTCGAAAATGGTGTGTGTTCTCGTTGGTCCCAAGTCCCCTTGGTACCAAGAAACCTTCGCTTTCCTCAAAGACAACACCATTCCCCACATCTCACCAAAACCTAACAACAAATCTTCATCCGCCAACGTGCCCATTACACCATCCTTGCAGACACCTTGTTCAGAAGGCATTTTGATGGTTCCCCCATAAGGTGTTTAGATAAACAAGAAGCAGAATGGGCATTACACGAAGTACACAAGGGTATCTGTGGGGCACACTCAAGTGGATTCACATTGGCTAAAAAACTTTTGAGAACAGGATACTATTGGCCTAAGATGGAAGAAGATACATACAACTACGTGAAGAAATGCATCCCTTGCTAGCAGCATGGCAACAAGATTCATGCACCATCACAAGAATTGCAGCCATTCATTACACCATGGCCCTTCTTGTTGTGGGGGCTCGATCTCATTGGGAAAATCCACCCTTCATCTTCCAACGGACATAAATTCATTATCACCACCACCAAATACTTCACCAAGTGGGTAGAGGCTATCCCTCTTACTTTCACCACTAGCAAGCAAACATCCAAATTCATCTTGAACTACCTAATTTGTCAATATGGCATCCCAAAAGTTATCATCACAGATAATGGTAAACAATTTAAAAACCAAGATGTCAAAGAACTCTACCAAAAATTCAACATCCAACACCACTTCTTTACCCCATATTATCCCCAAGGCAATGGCCAAGCTAAGGCTTCTAATAAAACCCTAATAAAAATCCTCAAAAAGAAAGTCAATGAAGCGGGTCGTGATTGGTACCTCCAAATCCATCTTGCATTGTGGGCCTACCGCACCCCCACAGCCGCCACTCCTTATTCCCTAGTCTTTGGCTCTGAAGCCATCCTTCCCCTTGAGATCAAGATCCCCTCTCTAAGGGTATCAATGAAAAACATCCTACCAAAGGAAGAATACAGAATTGCCCACTTACAAGAGCTAGAATTGTTAGATGAAAGGCACCTCAAGCCCTTGAATCATCTCCGAGTATATCAAAACTGTTTGTGCATGAGTTATCATAAAAAAGTCAGAACCCGAGAATTCCAAGTTGGTGATCTTATCCTCATGGAGAATTAGAAAAATCTATAAGAAAGAGAAAAGAACGGCAAGTTCGAGCCTAATTGGCTTGGACCATATGTAATCACAACGAAATATGGATCAGGAGCTTATTAGTTGGCTACTCCTGAAGGCGATCCTTTGGACGATCCAATGAATAGGTTTTATGCTTAATCCTTAGAAAGTCTTAAATTATCAAAAAGTTAAAAAAAATGAGAAAAAGATCATGAAAAAATCATCACTTTGGTGCAAACTTGGCAAACAGGCACCTTATGATACAAAAAAAATTAAAAAAAACAAAATCAGAAAAAGAAAGAAAAACAATTTGTGGTGCTATGGGCAAGTACCTTGGTAAAAACCTCTGTGTAGGTGCCAAGGTAAATAACCGGATCCACTATCTATCATGTTGATACTACAAATCATCTGCCATTTAGCCCACCCATGCGCAACATTCCTTCTTTTCTGCCTCCCAATAAAACATGTGTATGATGATGAGTCTTCGCCTGAGTCATGAACAAGAAATGTCCCATTGAAACTAAGCTTTTATGCCTCTATGTAAGCTTCAAGAAGTCTTGAGAAACAATCCCAAGTCCATCCTAGTTCTACCCTTGGCAAGAGGTATCATTTCGTCACAAGGAAGAGACTTGTTAGGTTTTGTTAGATCTTTCATATAGGCTTGCATTTTTTGCCCTTCGACTGCCACTATTTACGACTGCCTGGGTTGTTCCATATCCAAGTATGTTATGATAGGTGCATACTAGGGCATATTTCATAGTATGGTATGTTTTGGATCCTTCTTGTATAAATTGGCGACCTGGTACTAGTGTTTATCAACACTTACCTTCTCGTGTACAAGAGGTATCAGTGTGTTTGAGGGTTTCCTTGCACGAACCCACAAATTTGTATTAGTGTTTCTTAACACTTGCATTGTTGTGTGCAATAAACTCCCATTTATCTATAGAGTAAGTCCACACCCTGTGTTTCTCATGGCATCCTAATTTCTATAATTAGTGGTGCAAGTCACTCAGGGCAACATCAAACTAGGTTGGCTCTCCACATTTGTTGTGCACAAAATCTCACCACCATTCTATTAAATCCTAAACTCAATAATCTCATGGAGTTCTCAATTGCCCCCATTTTCCTCCGCATTGTCACATCTCTTATTCTTCTTTCCAAATACCTCATGACTGCTTCATGTTTCTTCCTCATTTATCCCTTCCACCCTATTTTTTCTTCCTCTTGTTTTTTCCTCACATAATCAAGTCTGATTCTGATTCATGTCTTATACAGGTTGTATCCTTCCTGAAACTAGATGTTGTGATTGATCATGTCTTATACAAGATGAATCCTTCTTGAAACCAGATGTTGTGAATGATCATGTCTTATACAAGATGAATCCTTCTTAAAACCAAACATTGTGATTGATCATGTCTTATACAGGATGAATCCTTCCTAAAACCAGATGTTGTGATTGATCATTTCTTATACATGATGAATCCTTCCCAAAACCAGACATTGTGATCAATCATGTCTTATATAGGATGAATTCATCCTGAAACTAGATGTTGTGATCAATCATGTCTTATACAGGATGAATCCTTCTTGAAACCAGACGTTGTGATCGATCATGTCTTATACAGGATGAATCCTTCTTGAAACCAGACCTTGTGATCGATCATGTCTTATATAAGATGAATCCTTCTTGAAACCAGACATTGTGATCGATCATGTCTTATATAGGATGAATCCTTCCTAAAACTAGACATTGTGATTGATCATGTCTTATACAGGATGAGTCCTTCATGAAACCAAATGTTGTGATCAGTCATGTCTTATACAGGATGTATCCTTCTTGAAACCAAACACTCTGATCATGTCTTATACAGGATAAATCCTTCCTGAAACAAGATATTGTGATCAATCATGTCTTATATAGGATGAATCCTTCCTGAAACCAGACACTTTGATCATCTTTATCTTATACAGGATGAATTCTTCTTGAAACCAAACTGAATCTAGATCTTATCAATCAAATCAAATCAAATCTATCAGGATATCAATTTCACAAAAACTTCAAAGATCAGTTACATCAATTGATCTCCCGAGGGGGCATCACCATATCGTAATCTATCAATCAAGAGCCAGGGCATCCTATCAAACCAATATCAGCATCAAAACAAGATTATTCTTTCAATCAATGCGTCATCACACCTCGCTTCAAAGAGGGGCAAAATGTAGACACTTAAAAATAATTATTTTAATTATTTTTAATTCCTTATTTTAATTCAAATTCTTCTCAATATTAATTAAAAATAATTAATATTGTCACTATAGCATGTGATTGATTTATTTAATAAATCAATCCCTTTCTTTATTCTTCTAAAAAATCAAATCCTCACAGATCTTCCTCTTAGCTAAATAATTTCAATTAATTAGTTAACCTACATGATTCCTACAAATCATCTTCTTAATTCATCATTAACCTAATAAATTCTTTTAGAAACTCCCTAAACTCACTTAACATTATTCTTCTAATTTTTTATTCTCTCCACTCATTCTCTCTCCTATTCAAATTCTCCTACAAATATAAATCCCACCTAAAATTTCCTCTAATCCCCCTCTTAATGAGTCATTAATGGCTAATCATCATGATTAGCCACAAAGTCAACTCTTTGTCCTTTCATCTAGCCACTAGCTTTAAATGCTCTTTTTCTAGATGAATGTAAGTTTTTCGAAATCTCACATTCCTCTAGGCATTCCCCTCTACCAAAGAATTTTTAATTCCTTTTTATTCTTCTAATCCTCATGATATCCTTTTCTGGATAATTTTTAATTCCTTCAATGCATCTTGTGGAGTGTGGAGATACGAAATGCCTTTAAGGCATATTTCTTGGTCTCCACACCCTCTCTTGGACCTTGTGTGAGCTCACAAGTAAATCCTAGCCCTTCATCTTGAATCCATCCTAGCCATTCATTTTTCTTTCCTCTTCCTATAAAATTAGGGCTCCATCATTTCATTCAACAACATCTTGAAATCCAATAAGCTTATGCTGCCCTTTTGAGCTTAGGAAATCATCTTGGCAACTTGATCATCTCATCGTTATCATTTGTGCACAACATTGGAGAGCCATCCACATCCAACAATCAAAGGAGCACATCAAGTGGAGCATTATCAAGGGGCACCTTCACTTCATCAAGCTCAATCCAAAGGAGAAGGTAAAATAGCAAGGTGAAATGGTCTTTTAATGATATTTTAGCATTCTTCATGTTTATTTCATTATGTTTTGATCATTTTACCTTTCAAATCTATTTTCCCCTCTTCAGGAGGTTATTTGGAGCTATGTGTTCACTGGTTTTGTATTCATGATATATCATGTGGGAGATGGCATAAAGGTTCCTTTATCTCTTTCTTTTGTTAGTGTGGAGGACATGGGAGAATGTTGGAAACATGGTGTGAGAGTGGTACATGCAAATTATTGGTTTACATGATGTTCATATTGATGTGGATGTTCTTGATACTTCATGGTTACACTTCTATGATATGTTGTTAGTGGGTTCATTTCTGATATTGGTATTACCTATGTAGTGGGAGTTCCTTGGTGTACATACATGGGAGGTATTGCACTTGGGGCTTATGGTTGCATGTTATAGGCTGCATATGTTGATGAGATGTTATTCACTTGGTTTGTATGCCTTGGAGGAATGTATAGTTGATGTGTTAGCACTTGTTATGGGTGTTATTTCAGCTATGTAAACAACTACCTTTGCATTGGATACCTTTGGATTAGTGTTTGTGTTCGCATATTAGTTGGTGCAGGACTTATCATTTGTTGCAACAGATTGTGTGGCTTTCTCTTTGAATGGCCTTTTCATGTCCAGTGGCAGTGGCATGATGGAGGGTGGGAGAATTCATGTATGAGATGGTGGTCACTTTGTTTATTATTGCCAATATATTGATGGAGCACATGGAGCACTTGGATTACATGATGGTATATGTGCATGGAGAGATCAGTCTCTTGTTCATGTGACATATTACTTCTTGGTTGTTATGTAATTTATACAACAAGTAGGATAATGTTGGGAAAATGGTTTTGTACACCATGCATAATAATGTTTCATTGGACATGCAACATGTAGAGATTCCCTTGGACTATTCTTATAACTACTTGATGAGTTGTATTGACACATTGGTATTATTATATTGTATTTATTTAATATTATGGAATGCAATTGTGTTAAAGTACCCAATATTAAATGTGAGTCAAGGGTAGGTAGGAAAAATATTATATTTTATTGTCACATGGTTTTGGGCACATGGTTTTGATGTAATACCAATTAGTGGTTTTGTAGGAGTTTGTGTTTATAAAAGAAACCACAAGGTTATTTGTTTGGGTTGGTCAATTAGCCAAGTTAGCGTTTGTGGATGTGTGGTTACATGCTTGTTCACATTGAGTGCTTGTTGATGGCTTGTGATGGCTGGGTTTCAAAAGCTTTCCATAGTTGTATTGTAATGGACACATTTCTTATAATACATGGTGGATGATTCTTTTGGAGGCTTGGTTTTTCCCTCATGAGGGTTTTCCCAGGATACATCTTGTGTCACATTTTCATGGGTATGTTTTCTATTCATTGCATGTGGATTCTATGTGTTGATTTGATTAAGATCTAAATTGGGTTAAGTATAAATTGTCATAAAGTTGGCTACAAGTTTCCTTTCATTTTATGACTCAATTCCTTTCATTTCTTGTTCAGGTCATCCTTCGCCTTTTTATTTTGCATTCTCTCTTTCAAAATAACTTCCATATGAATGCAATAAATAAACTAAGGCATTATTTGCTTGTAAATCTTCTAGATTTTCAAACACATTCTCAGGTTCCCATTCAATAGATCTTTCTCTTCTACTTTCTCTACCTCTGTATCAGAAACATCTACAATAAACAAAACTAATTTTGGTTCATTTATAGGCCCATTTTCTTTGAATATCGGAGCAACACAACTTCAACTAGGCTCACCCAAACCAATTTTCTTAGAGATCTTCTCTAAATGAGAAGGCAATGAAATAGTACAACTTGTTCTACAACTTCCTCAACTATGTTTGTCTCATTATTTTGTAATGCCTGCCAAAATACCCTAGAGAATTATACCAAAATCTACTAACAAAAAAAGAGAATATTTTTTTTCTTTAAGTTAATATTCATTACAATGCTAACACTAACATCTAGAAGGCAATATTACATTGATTAATCATCAATACATCATTAACTATATTCATGATTACATGAATCAACATGAATATAACCATGAAACCATATTACACAAGCGGAATGACCATTTAATTATTAACACAATTTTCTATATAAACTCATACAATGCAAATCTATTCCCTAGGGTATCTCAACATCACTACTTGAAAAAATCCAACACATAATATATCCATATTAGAACAACATATTCTATTATCCAGCAATTCAGTTACTTCCCATGCAATTATTACGAATCGTTAACACTTAGGTATAATTTAATCACATAACTTGCTCTTTTAGATTCCTTTAGAAACTACCAAATCAAATACTTCTAATAACCATTCTTTATTCATCAATCACTCAACACTTCATTAATTTAAGTGCATTTAACCTTCTCCTACATATGGAACTAGATTATTTCCTTAAGAACAACCTTTACGCAACTCATCAAGATTAATTTTCATATTCATATGCAAGATTATAATAGCAAGCATTTATCTCTTTCCAACTAATATTTCATGCCACTAAACAAATGAAATAGTCATATGTTACCTAGAAGAATAAACACAATCTAGTATTTCAATCTCCCAATCCATCATAAGATCTAAAATATAATTCATATATGAATACATCATCTTATTACAAGAACATAGTCCTATAACATCAAGTCCAAATATACAAGAGCCCATGGAACAACACATAATCTCTTTTGTTGCATCCCATCCTATTGCATAATAATACAAGTTATGTAAGTATACATTCTTATTCCACATTTATAAGTCATCATAAAAAACATTGTCACTAAAACATAGAAATCAACTCAATAGATCTTCCACATATTGAAGAGTCATACAATCCATACAATCTACAATTACACATTTATTTTCCTTATCTCAAGATAACTAACATTGAAGATTAACATATTTCCAATCAAGGCATACACAAATACTAACATATTTCTACCATCCACAAGATGTACACAAGAAATTGCATTTATATTTCTCATTCATTCCATTCCTCTCTAATCAAAATAACATATACAACAGAATATCTGATTACAACCATTTCACTCAATACATCTCATTCTAAATTAAATCTACTATAATTCATATTATAGATGTTCTCAATATACATAATACATAATTTTCTCTACAATTGCATCCTTTATTTCACATGATATAAATTCAAGTTACTTAGATTATTCTCCAAGATCCATTCACATGATGAGATAATATAAATCCACATCCACGCACACTAACATCTAAGGAAGAATATCCCAATGGTAGAAAACATCAAAATATCTGACTATGTGGAACCAAAGAGGAACCACCCCTCATGCTAGGATATGACAAGGGTTCCAACTCACACTCAAGACCTAAGTTGACACCTAACAACCATAGGATACACCATGACACCACAAGACTCCAACATAGGAAAAATAACATCAAATACATCACATGGCTAAGTCAAAGAAAACAACCCCCAGAGGCACTAACAAAAAATCAAGGCATATGGATAATGGACACATGTGGGGAAAGAGTATCCCGAGTATCCCTCAAGGGCTATGAGGTGGGGCCACAAAATAAATTATTATCTTGTTTAGTGAATTCTGAAATACCCAAACCCACAAATAAATTATTAAGATTATCACTTTCAATTTACAAGAAAACTCTTCATGTGGTTCCATAAAGTCTAGACCCCCTCCTAGAGGCCTAATGCTCAAGACCCTGGTCCACACATGAAAGAGCCCACTCTCCCTACCATGGACTAAATCCATTGAGTAAACACATAACAAGGTGCTCCACAATAACAAAATGAAAACTCAACAAAAAATGTCATGTAACAAAGATCGTGCCATAAGCTCAAGAATCATAATGCAACAATAAAGAGATCCTCAATAAGATATAAATATATAAATAGGGAAAGAATATGAATCTAATGATATCCCATAGTCCTCAATAACAAGGCACAATATAACCTCTCGCTGGAGCTGCATATACTCATCCTCAACAATAAGGAATACATACATCTTGTTGGAGCAACTTTGTAAACCTTAATAGACAAGCACAAAATACTTGTTGGAGTACAAAATGCATATAAATAACCATAAATGACAACACTCAATACTGGAAAACATCAGGAAACCTCAACACAAGCCTCTGGTACCAAAACAGACCCAAAAAAGTGACTCAAAAATCTAAAACAATAGTAAATAATCAAACAATCTGTTTACAACTTTGAAATGCATTCACAGGGTTTTGTCATGCATATAATAGTTACTACAAAACATCTAACAGGTTAAACAACGCATTCACAACACTGCAACTCTCACATAGGGTTTTGTCATGCATACAACAATTACTGTAGAACACATAATGGACTAAACAACGCTTTTGCGACATTGTGATGCTTACATAGGATTTTGTTGCACATACAACAAATACTGCAGAATACATAACAAACTAAACAGTATTTTTGTGACAATGTGATGCTTACATAGGGTTCTGTCGCACATACAATAATTACTGTAGAATACATAACAGACTAAATAATATTTTTGCGATACTGTGACGCTTATACAGGGTTTCGTCGCACATACAATAATTAATGCATAATATATAACAAACAAAAAAACATTTTTGCGACATTGTGACTCTTACACAGGGTTCTTTCACACATACAATAATTACCATAGAATACATAACAGACTAAACAACATTTTCGAGACACTGTGACGCTTACATAGGGTATTTTCACACATACAACAATTACTGCAGAATACATAACATACTAAAAAATGTTTTCACAACACCAACAACTCCCAAATGCCCAAAAAATTAGAGAAAGCATTTCCAAAAATTTAAATTAAAGAATACAATAATCCCAATCAACACATTTATAATTGATTTATTTAAATTTCTCATCACCCCAAAATTTCTCGCAGACAATCTTTTCCAAACAAACTTTCCAAAAATAATTGCAAATAAGGATAAACCCTCTAACCTGGTAATAGCAAAAAATGGACAATGAAATTCGATGAAGCGCAATCCCAAATCCAAGCTCCAATTCCAAATTCAAAACGAAGCCAAATCATGAATTTCACAATAATGAAAATAATCTCCTACAATACGACCCCCAACAAAACTTAGAAAACTCAATATATAAAAATTAATCTAAAACCCTAACCCATCATGGCTGACATCAAAATAATTAAAAATATTATTAATCATAGCAACCCTACCCAAATTCGAGGTGAGAATAATAATAAAATAATACTATGCAAATCTCTAAATTTCACAGCCAATAATAAAAGAGGGTAGGTAAGGTAAATAATAAATAAACAAGTGGGTAAAAGAATAAACAATAATAATAAATAATAAATAATAAATAATAAATAAATAAAATAGAAAGGGATAATAAATAAAATAAATAAATCAAAGGCATTATAAATAAATGTTTCAATTAAATATAAACCACAAATAATATAATCAAACAAACAATTAAATAATAATATCCTCACAATCACAACTCCCAAGAGGGCCAATCGTGATAAGGGGTAGGTACATACATAATAACAAATAAATAAATAAATAATCAAAACAATAAATAAGATAAATAAACAATAAAGAAGATAAACAAATAAACAATAAACAAATAAGCAAAATGGATAATGAATAAGTAAATGTATGGACAAGCATAAATGCTTCAACCAATAATTAAATAATAAATAAATAAATAAATAAATAATAATTCAATAAATCAAAACATCATATAACAAGTATTCAATTAAACATTAGACCATAAAATAATAATAATATAAAATCATCAAGTAAATACAAATTCATGAAATAAACATCAATAAACAATAAATCTCTAATAATAATAATTCACATTAATATCAAATATTAATGACATCCATTAATTTAATTTAATACTAAATAAATTATATAAATCAATTAATTATTAATTAATAAATAATCACAAATTCACAAGGCAACCCGACATAGGGTTGAACAACATACCACATGACATAGACCAATGACTCAGGCCAAGACACTAATTGACAAGGGTATCAACTTAAGCCTCAAGTATGAGAGGGAAACATATGCCATCGCTAACAACTTGCCATTGGGATAAGACATGCTAAGACCTGTGAGACTAGTTGTAGTGCCCCACTAGGAAACCTCGAAGGGATAAAGCTAAAATGAAAGAATAGAGTGCAAATATGTTTTTTTAAAAATTAAACACAACATAAAGATACAATGAGTTATCAAAGTTCAGATTACACAACGAAAGACTTAAATAACACCTAAAGAGTTTCCCAATGTGATTAGTTAATTCAACACTTAACATGAATCAGGCTAATTAATCCAATTAAGTTGATTAACTTAATGACAAGGTAATACTTTAAACAAGGATAAATTCATCTAGTAAGTTAAAATTATATATAACATGATTAAGTTCATCCATTACAATTTAACCATACATTACGTTCAAACTTTCATTAAGACATATGTCATGCATCTAATTTCATTACATACTTAAATTGTATAATAAACTTATGAATACTTTCCATTATTCAAATCTACATTCTTCATGATCCAAATTACTACATTTAATAAGATGACTACATACATGATAACTCAATGATGAATGAATAGTACCAAATCGGTACTGAGAGGGGGGGCTGAATCAGTACAAGCAAAAAAAAAAACATAGTCCTAAACCGGTTCAACAACAGACACTTCAAATGACTGGTAAACAATGATACCAGTTAGAAACAGAGTGCAACCGGTAAAGCCAAGATTGACTGAGACAAGCATTAACCAGATAATCGCTTAGCTTTCCACTCAACTCAAAACAAAACTACCATTTCACCCTTATGCATGAACAAGTAATCTATCATCAAAACATAATAACAACTAGTTCAACATGTTTTATTGACAGGAATAAAACACAGAACCATCACATGCTTGACAGACAATATCAAGGCATCACAAGATAAAAGCATCACACATGACACACATATTTTTCACGTGGAAACCCAACTGGGAAAAACCATGGTGGGGATGAATACCCACACGCTTGTTTTTGAACTCTTTAGAAGTCTGCTCAGTTAGGAGCCTTGTCCGGTTAGAGATATTACAATAGGTTCTACTAGGAACCGATCTTGTTAGGGATCACCCGGTTAAGGGATGGCTAGAATACCTAGTTAAGGGTTAAACCTTGTTAGAAGATTTCAAGAACTCAATAGCTAAAGGATTTCACTAACTCAGTAGCTTCGAGTTACCCTGTTAAAGGATTTATAGCAAGCCAGTTAAGGCTACCCTGTTAAGGGATTTCATAACTGTTGAAGTGGTTAAAGATCAATAGGTATAGAAATGATCTGATGATAGCACTCAATGCCAATGCAGATCCACTTAAGCTCCTCTTCACCTTCTGCACTTACACTCTGTAGGTATCACTTTTCTCCTCTGGTCTGGCAAGAATCACGTATCCTTTCTCTTGGATACACACACACAACTTTTGCCAACAAATTTAAAAAGAAACACAACATCGACCTTATAGGAAATAGACAGGTCGGAAGCATAGACCCTAAACCCTAAACCTATTAGGTTAAGCAATTCAAATGGTTCAATCCTGACCGTTGAGCATACTGCATTAAATGCAACAGTTCTTGATCCAATCTCAAGACTTCCTCCATCATCCATTTGCCACCGATTTCATGGCAACTAATAACCCATCAGGCGTTATCATCATTGACAAACTTCATACATTCCCAAGTAGATAGGGATAGTCTTCTTCATGCAAGATCCTTCATGTGGATAGGGCTTATGTGGCAACATGATCAGTTCTCTGTTACTATGCTAACTCATCACACAAAGATCACCGATTGAGTCACACAGGCTTGCAGCGCTTCAACTGGAAACCCTGACACTACCAACTGGTAGTCACACAAGGGTTCCATGTACCGGTTCTCATAACAACATGCCAATTCACCATGAACAAATATACTGCTTCACTTTGGCATATAGACCGGTTCACACATATGTCGGTTCTCTCTTCTCACATATGCCAGTTCACTTCATATCATATATTGTCATCAATGACAACATACAATATCATTATGTCCTCATACGGGTTCACATAATGCCAACAATCTCCCCCTTTGGCATTGATGGCAATATACAAAGTTATCTCTCCGCTTCACATCTTCTCCCCCAATTTTTGCAAATATCTTCTCCATTTTATTTCTTCTCCAACTTTGAAAACAATGCCAAAGTGGAGGCACAAGCATTCTTGTTCCATTATGTTGCTCCCCCTAAGGAGTAGTATCCTTCAACACATCAATCAACAAAAAAAAATTGACTATGCAATACCTGACTAATGTGGAACAAATACTTTTAATTTACCTCCTAAGGAGGCATTACCCCCAATTCACCTCTTAAATACACAAATGTAGTCTTTGGGAGAGGCTTGGTGAATATGTCTGCTAACTGCTCCTTACTGGAAACATGTTCCAGTGCAATCTCTTTATTCTGAACCTTTTCCCTCAGGAAATGATACTTAAGCTCAAAATGCTTGGTTCTAGAATGTAAAACCGGATTCTTTGAAATATTGATAGAACTTGTGTTATCATAGAATATACTTACCAGTTCAGATACAGGAACTTTGAAGCCATTTAAAACATGCTTCATCCAGATTGTCTGAGTGCAGTTCATGAAGGCTGCAACATACTTTGCTTCCATTGTAGACTAAGAGATACAACTCTGCTTCTTACTCATCCATGAGACCAGTCTACCACCAAGAAAGAATGCACCATTGATTGTGCTTTTCCGGTCATCCACATTACCTGCCCAATCAACATCTGTGAATACTTTTAGGTTGAAATCATTGTTGTATGGGTACCACAATCCATAGTCAACTGTTCCCTTTAGATACCTAAGAATCCGCTTGACTGCAACCAAGTGGGATTCTCTTGGATTTTTCTGGAACCTTGCAGTATTGCCAACTACATGTGCAATATCCAATCTATTATGCACTACATAATGCAACTTACCAAACATTGATCGGTATTCCTTCTCATCAACCAATGTGGAATCATCTTCTTTTGATAATTTGCAACCAATCACCATCGGTGTACCAACCAGTTTGCTATCTTCCATGCCAAAGGTCTTCAACAACTCTTTGACATATTTAGACTGAGTGATAAAGATTCCATCTTTCATCTACTGGATCTACAGTCCAATGAAGAACTTAATCTCCCCTATGAGTGACATCTCAAACTCTTTCTTCATCTCATCAGCAAACTCATGACTCATCTTGTCATCTCCACCAAAGATAATGTCATCAACAAAAACCTCATAGATCAGGATCTGATCTCCTTTCGACTTCAAGTAGATATTGTTATCCTCACTTGTTCTCTCAAATCCAATCTTGACAAGATGGGAATGTAGATGTTCATACCATGCTCTAGGTTCCTGCTTTAGACCATATAAGGCTTTATGTAGCCTGCACACCATATCACTATCTTTAGATAGGGAAAACCCATCTGGTTTCTCTATATACACCTCCTCTTCAAGTACACCATTTAGGAATGCAGATTTTACATCCATTTGACATACCTTGAATCCTTTAAAAGCTGCATATGCAAGAAGCATATGAACTCCTTCCAATCTGGCTATAGGAGCAAAGGTTTCTCCATATTTTTCTCCTTCTTCTTGAGCATATCCTTTGCACACCAATCTAGCTTTGTTTCTAATCACTATGCCATCCTCATTCAGCTTGTTTTTGAAAACCCATTTGGTACCAATGACATTTTTGTGTTCTAATCTGGGTACCAAAGACCATGTACCTTTTTTCTCTATCTGGTCAAGTTCCTCTTCCATTTCCTTGATCCAATCTTCATCTTTATGTGCCTCTTTGAATGATTTAGGCTCAAATTCAGAGATCATACATGAGTTTTCTCTGATCTTCCTTCTTGTAAGGATTCCTACATCCTTATCTCCTATGATCTGCTTAGGATCATGATTTAGCTTGACATACTGAGGAATAGTCTTTATTGGTTCTTCTTTCTTTTCCTCTTCATCCTCATCTTCATCAGTATCAACATTCACTGGTTTAGGAACACTATTACTGGTACTTGGTTGACTGACAACCAGTTCCCAGAAGGTTGCAACCGATTCATTTATAGCTTGCTCACTACTGGTTTCCTCCAGTTTCTCAGAGGTTTCATCAACTCTCACATTGTTGCTTTCCATAATTCTCTGAGTCCTATTGTTGAAACACTTGAGGGCTTTACTCTTGGTGGAATATCCTAGGAATATTCCATCATCACATTTAGCTTCAAACTTGCCCTGATGTTCACTCCTCTTGATGTAACATTTGCTACCAAATACCCTGAAGTAGCTAACCACAGGTGTCTTACCGGTCCAATACTCATAAGGAGTTTTATCCTTACCTTTCTTGATGAGTACTCGGTTCATTGTGTAGACTGTAGTGCTTACCGCTTCTCTCCAAAAGGTGTGAGCTACCTTTCCTTGAATCAACATGGTTCTAGCCGCTTCAACCACAGTCTGGTTATTCCTCTCTGCTAGACCATTCTACTATGGAGTTTGGGAGGCAGACAGTTGCCTCTTGATGCTAAATTCTTCACAATACTTATTGAATTCACAAGAAGTGAATTCCCCTCCTTGATCAGTTCTAAGGCACTTGATCCTTTTACTGCTTTCCTTCTCCACTAATGCTCTAAAAGCTTTCAACTTAACAAAGGCTTCAAACTTGTCTTTCAAGAATGTGACCCACATCATTCTTGAGCAGTCATTAGTGAGAATCATGAAGTACCTACCACCCTGCACACTTCTAGTTTTCATAGGACCACACAAATCAGTATGCACAAGATCAAGCAAGTTATCAGCAGTGAAAGATTTACCTTTAAAGGTTGAGGAAGACATTTTCCCCAATTGACACTCTCTGCACAAGGTATTATCCGGTTTGCTTAGCACCTGCAACCCTCTAACTACCTTGATCTTACTAGCCTTCACAATGTTATCAAAGTTTACATGGCAGAGTCTCCTATGCCATATCCAACTATCATCAAATTTAGCCATAAGACATATACTTATACTTGCATTCAACAGAAATAGGTTACCTTTGGTCTGCATGCCGGTAGCCACAATTTCACCATTCTTTCCTTTGATTCTGCACATTCCATTCTTGAATTCTAGAGTGAGACCACTATCATTTAGCTAGGCAACACTCAGAAGGTTGTGTCTGAGACCATCAACCCAATACACATTGTTAGCACTACTATTTCCATTCATAGAGATGGACCCTTTTCCTTTAACCATACACGGTGCATCCTTGCCAAAATGAACCACACCACCATCATACTCTTCCAAGGATAGAAACTTGCTCCGGTCACCAGTCATATGGTGAGAACAGCCACTATCAATAATCCACTCATTGGAATTATCAAAGAGGGAGACAAGAGCCTTCTTGTCTGACACATCTTCCTTTACAGCAACAAATACAATGTCTTCACTCTCTTCATCTTCTGATTCCTCATCTATGACACCTTCATCAACTACAACAAAACTATTTCTCCGGTTTCCTCCTTTGAATTTCTTGAATCTTTCCAGTTTATCCTTGGTGTCACTATTAGGACAGTTCATAGCAATATGTCCTATCCGGTTGCAAGAAAAACATTTCAAAGGGAGCTTACCTCTGTATTTACTGGTTCCTTTTGGAAGTTTCCTGGCAAGAAGAGCTTCAAATTCCATTAGAAAATCCTCATCATCCATCACTCTGCTCTATCTTCGTTCACCACTAGTGCTTGCTTCTTTTCCTTTTCTAGATGGTACAACAGAAGCTCTAAAAGTTGATTCAGTCTTTTGAACATTGCCATCAAAGCTATTTAGCTCATAGGTTGTCAACTTTGCAATGATGGAGTCCAAAGATACCTTAGTCTTGTCTATTGATCTTATCTCCTGAATAGAAGCAACTCTTATTGCATAGACCGACAATAGGGATCTCAGAACTTTGCTTTCCATAGTGGAATCTTCCATTTTACCACCTGTACTCTTGATATCTCTGACAACAGTTTTGGTTCTAATACCATACTATTGAATGGTTTCACCTTCAACCATTCACATGTCTTCAAACATCCCTCTAAGGCTTTTTTCCTTACCTTGTTTTACATGCTCATCACCTCCATAGATGTTTTCAAGAGCACCCCATACCTCTTTGGGATTTACCTTATCTTGGACATCAATGAACTCTATGTTAGATAAACTACTGATTAGGGCTTCCATGACTTTCCCATTCTCCTGTATCTCTCTCTTTTGGTCATTAGTGAGAGTACTGGTAGGGGCAACATACGGATTCTCAACATAGCTCTAGTGTTGAGCACCCATGCATCTGATATATATCTTCATTTTGTCTTTCCATATACTAAAATTTTCTTTGTTAAACTTTGGACCTTCCCTCTTCATCATTACAATAGAATCTTTCCCTCAAGCAGTTAAGCTTACAACATAGAGGGCCTAGAGGATGCTCTGATACCAATTGATAGATCAATGATGAATGAATAGTACCAAACCGGTACTTAGAGGGGGGGGTGAATCAGTACAGGTAAAAAAAAAAACACAGTCCTAAACTGGTTCGACAACAGACACTTCAAATGACTGGTAAATAGTGATACCGGTTAGAAACAGAGTGCAACCAATAAAGCCAAGAGTGATTGCGACAAGCATTAACTGGTTAATCACTTAGCTTTCCACTCAACTCAAAACAACACTACCATTTCACCCTTATGCATGAATAGGTAATCTATCATCAAAACATAATAACAACTAGTTCAACATGTTTTATTGACATGCATAAAACACAGAACCATCACATGCTTGATAGACAATATCAAGGCATCACAAGATAAAAGCATCACACATGACACACATATTTTTCATGTGGAAACCCAACTGGGAAAAACCACAGTGGGGATGAATACCCACATGCTTGTTTTTGAACTCTTTAGAAGTCCGCTCTGTTAGGAGCCTTGTCTAGTTAGAGACATTACAATAGGTTCTACTAGGAACCGATCCTATTAGGGATCACCTGGTTAAGGGATGGCTAGAATACCCAGTTAAGGGTTAAACCTTGTTAGAGGATTTGAGGAACTCAATAGCTAAAGGATTTCACTAACTCAATAGCTTCGAGTTACCCTATTAAAGGATTTACAGCAAGCGGGTTAAGGCTACCCTATTAAAGGATTTCACAACTGTTGAAGTGGTTAAAGATCAACAGGTATATCAATGATCTAATGATAGCACTCAATGCCAATGTAGATCCGCTTAAGCTCCTCTTCACCTTCTGCACTTACACTCTGTAGGTATCACTTTTCTCCTTTGGTCTGGCAAGAATCACGTATCCTTTCTCTTGGATACACACACACAACTTTTTCCAACAACTTTAGAAAGAAACACAAATATACCACTTCACTTTGGCATATATACCGATTGACACATATGTCGGTTCTCTCTTCTCACATATGCCAGTTCACTTCATATCACATATTGTCATCAATGACAACATATAATATCATTATGTCCTCATACTGGTTCACATAATGCCAACAATACATGCATTAAAGATCAACATCATCTAATCGACATTATACATTATAACCATAATGAAATCCATACATGCTAAATTAAAAAAGAAGCAGAAGAATCATAAACACCACATAACACTAAAATGATATCAGAGTTCAACCCTAGTGGGCTACATCTCTGGGTCTGCTTAATTGCAAGACCCCTTTAATGAAAAATAGGGTGAAGAATACACAAGGTTCACATCATTTACATCTTGCCATCAAGGCATACATAAACCAATAATACATACGACCACATCGGTCCAATAGATACATGAATGATCCCTAAATAGGAAAGGATCCAACTCAACATGATAAGAAGCAAATACAAATATGAACTAGAGCACCCATGAAACTAAGTCTTCACAACCCATTATAAGCAACCCATGGTCTAACATGAATATCAGGTTCTCACAAGGGCATAAGCAACAAGACGACTCCACAACAGTGCTCCTAGCAAAGACAACACAAACAACACACTAGTCAACATAAGGGACAAGTGTCATCACATAACTTGGTATGGCTACATTGGTAGGCCTCCATAGGTTTTGACCCCATCTATTGGGTTACCCTGACAACCTATTCTGAACCTCTGGCCCATCCAAGTCCCATGTGGACACAACACATCCTTTCATGAAGACAAGGTTGATGGTTTGCCATTTCAGGCCTTCTCACTAGATGTTGAGTTTGTACTAGTCCTCATCCCATGCGTGAGGCACAATTATCTTCTACATATTTTTAATAACCAAACTCTCTAATATGTTATTAGGTTATCACTTATTTAGAAACACTTTCGATGGGTTACCCAACAACCACTTTGGGCATGACCCCCACTTGAAAGCCACTTTCCCATATGACACTAGACCATAATCCAACAAAACTCTTAAACCAAGGAATACACTAGGACAAGATTATAGAATTCAATACGGTAGGAATACCCACTTGGTCAAAAAAGACTTCATACAAGGTGCATTGACTCACAGTACTCTAACTAGAGACCTAACCAACTATGGTCAACCACGAACCAACATTCGACACTCGTATAAAGGACATGGCCATATACAAAATCATCACATGAAAAAAATCAATACTCAAGATCAAGGACATAAACAAGTACCCAAATCAATAGACGATAATATATCAAAATCAAGGACTTGCCATTTCTTAAGCAAATACGAATACAAAAAATTAAACATGCATAGGCATAGATCGAAAAAGACAATCTTCTTCCATATTGTTTGCACATAACAATCGATCCAGTTTTATAATTGATCTAAGTTTGATTACAATTTTTCTACCTTGTCTAGGTACATGTCGCTCATGGTTTATGAACTCACTATAGTTCATTTTGCATCATACAATAATTTAAATACTTTATCATGAGTTTCCAAACCAAAAACACATGAATATAATTATAATATATGCAGTACACACAATGATATAAAATCAAATATTCATCAATCAACTAAAAATATGATATTTATTCTTCAAAATAAAACATCATTCTCATACTTGGTTGAAAACAATAATCTAATCTCATCTCTTGCAACACAAATATTCACTTTTAAATATGGAAATATACATTTAAAAAGGAAATTAAAATTGATGATCATTTCCCAAATAAAATGATACTTCCTTGCATACATATATAAAAATATAAATTAAATATTAATTAATATATATATTAATCCAAAATTTAATAAAATATATATTAATTAATGATTAATAATAAAATTACAAAGTAAATATTAATTAATATATATATATATATATTAATCCATAATTAATAAAATATATACTACTTAATAATTAATAACAAAAAAATACAATTTAAAACTTTTCATAAAATATATTAATTTTTTTTTTAAATAAACCAAATTTTGAAACTGTGATGCATTATTTTTAATTTTAAATAAAATAAAGATAGAAACTGCGAGGCCCACCTCCATCCACGGGAATGGAGGTTGTGCCCTCTCCATGGAGGTTGCAGCCACCAGTGTGAACACAAACCTGCAACATCTATATTGTGGACATGAATCTTTGTGGCCACAATGTGGTCGCAGGCCTCTACGGCCACACTGTGGTCGCAGACATCCAAGGTTGCAAGCCATGGGAGTGTGAGGCCCTACCCTGACTCATCCTAGCATTTCAATGGTTTTCATGTTGAGACTATTATGGATGTTTTATTTTATGCATTATGGAGTTAGAACTTATATGATTCCATGATTTGGATAACATTTGTGTATATGGATGCTTCATTTCTATGCATTATAGATATAGAACTCTATATGATTATAGAATAGGATAAATTTAAGATAATGTATGCCATTATTGGATTTGCAGGACTTTACTATGATGATAGAAATAGGATGCATGTTTTATGTATGGATCAAAATTATGAGGATTATGATACTTACTTCTGTGGATTTATTTGGATATAAGATATATTGATTTGTTTAATGTCAATTGTATGCAGAGTGTTTGAAGTGTATTCTTATTCATGTGTTTCATATTATATGAGGTTATTTGGAATTACTAATGTGTAATTGAGATGCGCAGGAAAACTATCCATGTGACCATGGAAGTATTATGGAGAACCAAACCTAGACCTATGTATGTTCGTAAAATTAGGGGTTGTCTATTTGGAGAGACAACACCCCATATGTATCGTATTTTATTTGTAAAAGTAAATGTCGCATATGTGTTAAATGGAATTATTAATTTGTGTAAATCCAACAAGAGACAAATTTCATGTGTAATTTTGTAATGTGTTTTTATTGTGTCACTTGACACATGTGCTAATTAGTGTCTTAATTTTAGACTTGTCTCTTGGAGGGAGTTGATTTAACCATAGCCTTTTCAAACATTTGAATGTGGTCCCACAGTTTCCTTGGATAGAGAGTCTTTGGAGTGGTCAACTCAGGTTTGACCCGAAAGTTAACTTCAAGTGGGTTTCTAAGGGGTCAAATGGACTCCCAGGGGTAGTTTAAAGGTGTTTCTTAAAGTCCATAGGGTATACCTATGGGTTAGGAGTATTTTTTAGGCATGTGGCTACTCCCATGTGACTGTTTAGTCACCTCAAAAATTCGGTTTCCTAAGGTGAGCGAAAATTCATTTTCGAAGGTGCCATCTAGGTTAGATAACCTTCCTTTTTGATGTGAGATTATTTTCCCCACTTTCTCTTACTTTTTCCTTTTTGGTTTTAGTAACCTGTGAGAACTCTCACTGAGGTCCTTTTAGGCAAGGATTAGGGACTTAGAGGGTAATCACCCACTCTCCATTTTTGGAGATCTTGCAATTTTGAAAATAAGAGTTTTGGAATAGGAAATTGACTAAGTGTAGAAGAAAGGATTGTGGAATTGGGCTGCTCATACTCAAACTAGTTCTAGAAAACCTTTGGGCAGGTTGAAGGTTGGTTCGTCTTCTTTACTATTTACGTTGCATGTTTATGTTGGAAAGATTGTTTGTATGAAAAAGTTATTCTCTTGTATTTTCTTTTGTGAAATTATTATGTGAGCTATCTTTTATTCTTTTATGCATTTTCTTGTGATTTGGGAGTAACAAGGCCTTCTACTCTTTTGAGAGAGGATGATCTTGGGGGTGGAAGAAGTTTGACAGCCTTAGAGTGAGAGGCTCTCATTATGAGAGTGATCTCAAGGGTTTGTTTATGTGACCCTTGCTGCATAGCCTTGTTTATGCATTCGGGGGTTATAAAGAGAGAAAAAATGGCATGAATACCTTGGGGGGCATAAGGGTGTGGGGTTAATGTACTTATGATATATCTTTGTTTTCCATGAGTTGTCTTTGTGATCTACTATTCTTGCAGTCTCCTCAAGGTAATTGGTCTACTTCCACCCTTGTAATAGCATCACATTTTGTGATGAAGTGTAGCCTTGGTTGGGAAAATGTTTGTTGTGTGTTTTTCCTTGCTTGTTGTGTTTGCTTAAGTATAACTTATCTAGGGATTGGTTCTCCAAGCTCGAGGGTGGCTTCTAGTAAGCCTAGGCTGGGAGGTGAGCTCTCCATGGTCATAACCTTCTGATTTGCATGCAGGTTGCTTGGAAAAGAAAATAAAAGACAAGCTAGGAGTTGTTGGTTTTTACTTGATTTGCAAAAAGATAATAAGAAATGGGATGCTATATTTTAATAGCAGAAATATAAATGAAAAGTTGCATGTTGTATTTATTTTGGAAAAGAAACGTATTCATTTTAAAATCCCCATTTAATTGAGATGAGGGACTAGTTGGGTATCTCACCCCTATGTAATGTTGACTATCTTTTATTCTAAGTATTCTTTGAAAGAAAAGTATTATTTTGTCACAAAATGAAATATTTATGTTGGGTTTAAGTTATGTATTGTTCTTGAAATAATATTGGTTGTATACATGTTACTTGAAAATAAAAGTTCATTTTATCTCCTTATGCATATTGAAATAATGGAAATGAGTAAAGTAGTAAACTTGCATGTTAGTAAGAAAAAAATTAAGCATTTAGTCCTAATTATTTATTTCCAAATACAAATCATGGTTTAATAGAATTAACAAGTCTATCTCTAAGGTTAATTTAAATGATTTCTAGGCTAATGTAGTTGCTATTAAAATCTATTAAATTCTATCATTTTTTCCCTTTTAATTATTGCAGAAAATGAATCTAGGGCTAATAATTTATCTCTAAAGTTAGCAGTTAGATATATAAAAAAAATATAGGAGAAATACATTATTTAAACCTGTTAGTTATGGTTAACCTCCTTTATGTGATTTTAGGAAAAATAAATACAAATAGATTGTTTAAAGTAAATAAAGAAATTTTGCCTCTTTTTGCATGTTGTCAATATTTTATTAATTTTTGCATGATTTAGAAGGTTAAGAAAATAAATTCCTGATTAGGTAAATTTGAAATTAAGGCTATTCATAAAACATCAATAAAACATTAATTTTTGCCAAGGCCGCCTCTGTGGGTCATGGCCCACAAGCACGACTGCGGCCATTCCTGCAGGGAGTCCCCACAGCCTCCGCCACCACCGCCTAACCCCCATGGCCCCTTTGAACCCCCCTTCAACCACCTTCTTTTGGCCTCCGTCCTCTCTTCCTCAGCCCTACAAAACATGAAACAATAGAGTTAAGCCCTAGCCCGAAAAATGGGTTAGGGCAATAACATTGAGGTGAGAAGAAATTAGGGTAGAGGGTGGGGTAATAATTTTAATTAGGGTTCATGGGGTAATTTTATAATAATTTTAATTAGGTTACATGGGGTATTTTCATAATAATGTATAGAAAATAAATATCCCCATATATATATATAGTAAAATATATGAATGTATAAAACTAACTTTAGTTTAATTATTATATTTATACATTCATATTTTATATCCAATTATATAAACCATTAAATATGGCAATTTAAATTTAAAATACTTATGAAGTTTAATCTTTTAGATATTTTTATAGTGATTTTTTTTTTGTAATTTAATTGTTTATAGGGGATTATTTTTAATCCACCTAGATTTAGGCTTTCGAGATTAAACTCTATAGGGCAAACCTCATTATGGAATTATTTGTCCCTTTAGACAAATTTTAGACATATTATAATTATCATTTAAGTAATTAACTGATTTTAATAATCTAAGTGCTATGACTATTTAATGTAGTTCCTAAGCAATTAATAGGTTATTGGAGATTAATAATATTTCTTGTCAATTAATTTAGAAGTTATGTTTTAATTAATTAATGGTTTAACATTGGCGAGATAATAATAATTTCTTTGGAGAATTAATTATTTTCGCTTACTTGCTTTAGATGTTAGATTAACTCAAACATAGTTGAGACAAAATTAGTTATTGCGATTCATTTTAGCAATTTTAGTTTTATTAATAGGTGATGTTTAAAAAAAACAATTATTCCATTTGTGCCCAAAAGTTTGGGCATGACATTTTGGTATCAGATCGAGGTTTCCAACACTAGGAACCTTTCTCCATTACGTTTCACTTTAATTATTTAATTAATTAAATTATATTTATTTATTTTTATTATTATATTTGATTTTAATTCATTAAACTTTCCTCCAAAATAATTATTTATTTATTTCATTTTATCTTATTTTCTCATAAGGATGCCTCCAACTACGCGATAAGCTCACAAATGTGGTAGAGGTCCTAGGTGTGTACGCATGGCATGTGGAGAGGTTGATAGGGAGGAATCAGTTTCGGAAAAGAACCCAAAGGCCCCTCCCAAATGGCCGGTTGACCTGAACCAAGACATCTTGTTAGCACTACAGAACTTGATTGGGATAGTCCAGGATAGGCTTCCAGTAGTGGATCATCATGTTGAAAACCAGAACTTAGGGAGCGATAGATCGATAGATAGGGAATAGAGTAGGAGTGCACCTCCTAACTCCATAGAGAGTTAGGATAGGCATGAGCCTGAGTCTGTTCACCTACTAGGACCACCCCTAGAGGCAACACTAGTGTATTATGAGAGACCACATTGGGATCTAGGGGATCTGATCGGGGAGGTTATGTGCCTCCAGCCACCATCTTTGGGGTGATATATCGATGGGGTAGAAGCTGAGGCCTGGTTTTTAAGCCTAGATAGGTGATTTGCATTGCGCTCCTATGAGAGAAATCTAAAGGCACGTGTAGCAGTCCACCTATTGAGAGGAATGACCTCCACATGGTGGAGACAAGAGGAATACAAGTGTGGTTTAGTTGCAGATACCCTCACATGGGATATTTTCATAGAGAGGTTCAGGGAGAGGTACTTGTTAGAGCATTACAGATAGCATAGGGTAGATGAGTTCCATGACCTCCAGCAGAAGGGTCTCTCAGTGACCTAGTATGAGAGCAAGTTCTTTGAGCTCTTACCATATGTGGACTACCTGAAAGATGAGAAGCTTCTTGTCAACCATTTTATCATAGGGTTGAATGTCGGCATAGTAGGATCGGTGAGGATGGCTACCCCAGGGAGCCTTTGGGTTGCTGTGGAGAAGGCCTTGATAGTAGAGGAGATTCAGGTCGGGCCATAGGATACAAGGGATCAGTTCCAAAACTGAAACCCTATACCCTAGACATACGGGTTTTAGAAACCCCATTGGAAGGGTAATAACAGACACACATCAGGGTTCTCCAAATCCCCTCCTCCACAATAGTCACAACATCACCAGAGGCAGAGGCTTCCACAGATTCAGTAGGGTGCAAAGCCCAAGTAGTGGCAGTCTCAAGGTTAGAGGTGAGATCAGCAATCCTAGGTTCCTTACACACCTCCGATGAGGACTCAGCAGTCCTCTAGGGGGGGGGGGAAATGGTTCTAGCAGGTTAGGGGGACAGTCTTTCTCTAGGCCTCAAGGCGTGCAATTTCAGTCACATGGTGCTTGCTTCACATGTGGAGCTATGGGGTACATGGTGAGAGAGTGTCCTCAGGGTCAGATGGTAGGGAATTAGAGGATGGAAGCATCAGAGCCTACAGTTGGGGATATGGGCAGGTCCCATAGAGTCTTCGCAGCGGTTGACAACCGCTAGGCAGAGCACCAAGCCACAATCATTGAGGCTGTAGGTATGATCAAAGGTAGCAATGTATCTATATTATTTGATTTAGGAGCTACTGACTCCTTTATATCTCCATTGGTTGTGGAGCGTTGCGGGCTAGTGGCAATTAGACAAGGTGTCAGTTGGGAAATGGAGTTAGCTTCAGGGGCTAGAGTGTTAGTGGAATCAGAGGTTAGGGCATGTTAGCTTCAAATTGGCAATACCACCACCTTAGTTGACCTTAGAGTTACTCCACTTGGATCATATGGTATCGTACTTGTCATGGATTGGCTTTATGCCCATAAAGCCAAGATGGATTGCCACCTGAAAAAGATCGAGTATGAGGATGAACATGGTTTGCCCATAGTAATCACCAAGATTCAGAGACTTGTGTCTCTCCGTATGATTTCTGCAATGCAGCTTAAGTGGAGCATGAGAAGGGATGTCAGTTATTTGCCATCACCATTAGTGATAGAGAGGAAGAGGATGAAAATGAAACATCAATTGACAACCATCATATCCTTAAGGGATATTCAGACATGTTTCCTTCAGAGCTACCTGGAATGCCACCTCGTAGAGAGATTGAATTTCATATAGACCTTGTACCAAGAGCTGAGCTAGTTTTGAGAGCACCTTATAGGATGACCACAAATGAGCTTAATGAGCTCAAGATGCAACTGGAGGAAATCCTAGAGAAGGGTCACATTCGCCCTAGCGTATCCCCTTGGGGTGCACCAGTCATCTTCATGAAGAAGAAGGACATATCTCTTCAGTTATACATGGATTATTGTCAGTTGAACATGGTAACCATCAAGAACTGATATCCCTTGCCCAGGATCGATGATTTATTCAACCAACTTCAGGGTGCCAAAGTATTTTCCAAAATTGATATGAATTCAGGATACCATCAGCTAAGAATAGTGGAAAGCAATATCCACAAGACTGCGTTTTGCACTAGATATGGCCACTATGAGTTCACCGTGGTTCCATTCAGTCTTACAAATGCTCTAGCTATTTTCATGAGCCTCATGAATGGGGTATTCCGCACATTTCTTGACCATTTTATGATTGTGTTCCTCGATGACATATTGATATATTCTCAGAATGAGAAGGAGCATGAGGAGCACCTGAGACAGGTTTTGCAGTGTTTGAGGGACAATCAGTTATATGGCAGTTTGTCAAAGTTTACCTTCTTTCGTTCAGAGGTCAAGTACCTTGGGCACATTATCTTTGGTGATGGGATCTCAATTTACCCATCAAAGATTAGAGCTATTATGGATTGGCCAGCACCAACGAGTGTGATAGAGGTCAGGAGCTTCATGGGCTTAGTAGGTTATTACCAATGCTTTGTTGAGGGATTCTCTAGAATTGCACATCCTATTACTTCTCTTCAACATAAAGGGAATAAATTTGAGTAGACAGAGAAGTGCGAGAGGGCCTTTCAGGAACTCAAAAAGGCACTTACTAGCGCACCTATCCTTGTAGTGCCAGATCCCTCAGCTGACTTCATGGTTTGCATAGATGCTTCCTTAGAGGGTTTAGGAGCAGTCCTTATGCAAGATGGTAGGGCTATAGCTTTTGAGTCTAGAAAAATTAAGACTTAAGAGCTTAGCTACCCTACTCATGACCTTGGGCTTGCAGCAGTAGTGCATTGACTTGTGAGGTGGAGACACTTCCTTTCGGGTCATCATTTTGAGCTTCACTCAGACCATCAGATCCTTCAGTGCATATTCACTCAGTTGAACCTTAATGCACGTCTGAGGAGATGGATGGAGTTCATGTGTGAGTATGATTTTGACATTCACTACATTAAAGGGAAAGAAAACATAGTTATAGATGCCTTGAGTAGGAGATGTCACGACGTATACACCATATCTATTACATCATAGAGGGTGCATCTATGTACCTTCTTCTGGGGATTTGCGAGACTTCATTATCACAGAGGCTCATAGAGATCCTTATGCAGCACATCCTAGAGTTAAGAAGATTCATGCTGACTTGAGACAGTTATATCATTGGCTAGGAGTAGCCCGATGCCTCAAGTGTCAGAGAGTCAAGGTGGAGTACCGCCATCCAGGTGGGTTGCTCCAATCTCATGCTATACTAGAGTGGAAGTGAGATACTATATCCATGGATTTCAACATTGGTCTCCCTATGTCATCCCATCGCCATGATTCCATTTTGGTGACAGTTGACCAAAGTGGCTCACTTTTCACCAGTTCAGACTACCTTCATAGCACCAGCAGTAGCACAGGTGTTCCTGCGAGACATTGTCACTTCATGGCGTCCTACGCAAGATTATTTTAGACAGGGATTCCCTCTTCACTTCTTCCTTTTGGAAGGCATTATAGGCAGCTATGGGCACTAAGCTCAACTTCAGTATGACCTATCATCCGAAAACGGATGGTCAGACAGAGAGGGTTAACCAGGTGTTAGAGGATATGCTTCGCATGTACGTCATGGATCATCAGACTAGATGGGAAGAGTACCTTCCCTTAGTGGAGTTTTCCTATAACAATGGGCTTCACACTTCATTGGGGATGCCACCCTATCAAGAATTATATTATAGGCCTTGTAGGACTCCGTTGAGTTAGGACCGTATAGAGGGTAGAGTTTCTATTGGTCTTGAGATAGTTTGGGATATGGAGCAACAGGCGGATCTAATTAGGCAGCGTCTCAGAGAGGTACAGGATAGATAGAAGAAGTATGTAGATGCAAAGAGGATAGATCGTAGCTACTTGGTTGGAGATAGAGTCTTCTTGAGAGTGTGACCGTACAAGAGTCCAATCCATTATGGAAATGGTTCTAAGCTCGCACCTCATTTTGTAGGACCCTTTGAGATCCTTGAGAGGATAGGACCAGTTGCCTATCATTTAGCATTGCCACCTAGCCTATCACACATCCACGATGTGTTTCATGTATCAGTTTTGAGGAAGTATATCTATGATGAGTTTCATATTTAATATTGGGATGCCTTGCAGGTGGAGTCGGACAGGTAGCTAGCTTTGGAGCCCATTCGCATTTTGGCACATAGGACGTTGGCCCTTCAAGGTTGAGAGCTGGACCAAGTTAGGGTCCAGTGGGATTGCTATGATGAGGTTACGACTTCATGGGAGGACACAACACATATGAGATCATAGTACCCCCAACTTTTTGATGAACTCCAGGAGGAAGTTCATGCCTAGAGGGGGAGGGTGTGAGGCCCTACCCCGACTCATCCTAGTATTTCAGTGATTTTCATGTTGAGACTATTATGGATGCATTATTTTATGCATTATGGATTTAGAACTTATATGATTCCATGATTTGGATAATAGTGGTGCATATGGATGCTTCATTTCTATGCATTATAGATATAGAACTCTATATGATTCTAGAATAGGATAAATTTAAGATAATGTATGCCATTATTGGATTCGTAGGACTTTACTATGATGATAGAAATAGGATGCATGTTTTATGTATGGATCAAAATTATGAGGATTATGATAATTACTTATGTGGATTTATTTTGATATAAGATATATTGATTTGTTTAATGTCAATTGTATGTAGAGTTTTTGATGTGTATTTTTATTCATGTGTTTAATATTATATGTGGTTATTTGGAATTACTAATGTGTAATTGAGATGCACAGGAAAACTATCCATATGACCATGGAAATGTTATGGAGAACCAAAACTCGACCTATGTACGTTCGTAAAACCAGGGGTTGTCTATTTGGAGAGACAACACCTCGTATGTATCGTATTTTATTTGTGAAACTAAATGTCGCATGTGTGTTAAATGGAATTATTAATTTGTGTAAATCCAACAAGAGACAAATTTCATGTGTAATTTTGTAATGTGTTTTTATTGTGTCACTTGACACATGTGCTGATTAGTATCCTAATTTTAGACTTTTCTCTTGGAGGGAGTTGGTTTAACCATAGCCTTTTCAAACATTTGAATGTGGTCCCACATTTTCCTTGGGTAGAGAGTCTTTGGAGTGGTCAACTCAGGTTTGACCCGAAAGTTAACTTCAGGTGGGTTTCTAAGGGGTCAAATGGACTCCCAGGGGTAGTTTAAAGGTGTTTCTTAAAGTCCATAAGGTATACCTATGGGTTAGGAGTATTTTTAGGCATGTGACTACTCTCATGTAACTATTTAGTCACCTCAAAAAGTGGGTTTCCTAAGGTGAGCGAAAATTCATTTTAGAAGGTGCCATCTAGGTTAGATAACCTTCCTTTTTTATGTGAGATTATTTTCCCCACTTTCTCTTACTTTTTGCTTTTTGGTTTTAGTAACCTGTGAGAACTTGTTGGCATATGGACACTCCAATGAGACATTGTATGTAATTGAAGGTTTTGTCATTGATGGCAACCTTATAATCCTATGGCACCAACAAGGCATTACACCAGCATCAGCAGATCAAATTCTACACCAGCATCAGCAAATCACATTCTATACTGGCACTAGCAGAAAAAGGAAGCATACCGGCATAGAGGCTGACAGGATTTTTGTTATATTGTATTTTGTTTTTATTATTGTAAAAACATGTAAGCGGACTTAATATCATTGTAAAATGACTCTTATATATAAAAGAGATCATTGTAGAAATTTTAGGAGAGGTGGAAAGAGCGAAGGAAAAATATTAAGGCAGACCTATTATGTGAAATATAGGTTAAGGGTATATGTAAAGAACAGAGCAGAAACTAGTACTAAATCTGGCATTGAAGATGCTATTGTAAAGTAGTACATGTTATTGGATTTGTATAATCCACATTGTAAGTCAGTGAGACTTCCCATTTTGAGCAATGAGCTCTAGGCACTTGGCCTTCCTGCATGTGCAGGCCCCTATTGTAAGTAATATTCTCTTATTGGCCAGTAAGTGAATATTGTGGGTCACAAATCCCACTGAGGTTTTTCCCACATCGGGTTTCCTCATTAAAATCATTGTGTTATGGTGTGATTTTTATGTGGTTTCTTTCATTTCTATTTATTGCATTATTTCTAGCATATCGGTACGCTGTCATAATATGTTTTGCATGTTTAAAGTTAAGAAATTCCAAATACTAGATAGAGACTGATTCACCCCCCCTCTCAGTATCTGTGGGAATCCTAACAATTGGTATTAGAGCCTGGTCCTCTATTTTTATAAGCCTAACAGCTTGAGGAAGATCTTGTCACCGATAAAGATGTAAAATTTGATGAAGCAACTAGAAGCAACTCTCTCAGACTATGATGCAGAGAAATTGAAAAACATCAAACTTGAAGATGATCTAAAAGTGGCTAAGGACATCACTCAGGCACTTCAAGAGAATCTTACCACTGCAAGAAACAAAAGGAAAAAATTATGTGAAAAGATTCAAGAGGAGAATGATGAGAAGGAATCACTTAATGATGAGATAAGCAAGTTGAAATTAGAGAACATAACAATGAAGAATGAGATGCAGGATGTGACTATGAGATTCTATAAATAAATTGAAGATAGGAAGAAGAATGAAGAAGAATTGACCAGAAGACTATGTGATGAAGCAAATGAGAACACCAGACTTAGCCATGAAAATGATATGTTGAAGATAGATCTGATGCACACTCTGAATGACTCAAAAGAACTGATGAGATAGAAAGAAGTCCTAGAAAGAGATCTAGATATTGCAAATCAACACAAAGAAAAATTCAAGAAAAGTTCAGAGGAACTTGGTAATTTGTTGAAGAATCAAAAACCTAAAGGTGACATTTCTAGAATTGGCTTTGAAGTTGGAAAAAGCTCTGATACTACAAGCACTCAAGATCATAGCAAACTGGTAAGACAACCTAATGCTTACAAATTTAATGGAAAATGTTTTAACTGTAATAAGTATGGGCACAAAGAAAATCAATGTAGATCTAGAAATTATCAGAATATCACCACACCCATTGGTCAATGTTCAAAATGCAACAAAGTTGGTCACAATTCTAAAAATTGCAGAATGAATGTGAGATGCTATGTTTGTGGAAGATTTGGACACTTATCTAATCAATGCAGAACACAAACTGGCATAGGTTATGGGAAAGCTATTTAGAAGAATAATGTAACTTGTTATGCATGTAACAAGATTGGGCATATTGCAAAATTATGTAGAAGTAAAGGATCACCAAAAGATAACAAAAGCTCTAGCTTGAAAGGTAAAGAAAAGGTTGAAGAGGTTAAGAAAGATTTCTGAAAAACAATGGATTAGAAAATCTGAACTAAGTGTTGGGAATACTCCTCCACCGGCAGAACCAATCAATAACTGACTGGCAGGATAGAGTATTACTCCACCGGCATGAAGCTCTTCATCAAACTGAAGAAAATCTTCTTTGAGGGTTTGGCAATCAATGTGACATATGCTATTATTCCCTTGGTTAGAGATGAGAAAGTTGGAAATTTCTTTATTACCGATAGACAATGTTAAGTGAATACTTAACCAACATGCATTTAATATGGTAGATGGCAAATTGACCTTATAAACTTGTAGTTTTGGCTCCATTTCATTTCACCAATATTTCAAACCTACAAAGAGCGCAAAGATTCTGAGCTAAGGCATTTCAAGCAAGAAGAAAGAACACTTCAAGCAATCATCCATCCTAAAGGCAATAAAAGGTATTTTATCATGGCATCCTCCTCTGCACTTGAATATGTAGCAAACCCTACTATTGTTGAAGTTATAAAAAGACCTAGGCCCATATTTCAACTAGTCCCTGAGGTAGCAAAGAAAGATGATACTTTAGGTGCTTTTTCTCAAACCCCTAAAGGAGTTGTTTATGATGAAGACCCTAGAATTTACATTCATTGCAATATTGAGGAACTTGTAGATGAAGAAGTTAAAACAATTTTTAAATGTGTCATATGTGATGAATCTGGAAATGTGAAATTGGAACATAAGATCATTGAAACCCTAGGATTTACAAAGATCCTTAGCATTCTTGAATTCCCTAAGGATGTGATAAGGATAGTCTTAAGCAGAGTTCATGGAGAATTTTTCTAGTTAGATGCAATTCACAAAATCACCAAGGAAGCTGTCAAAGCAGTGACAGGGTTACCCTCAACTGGTAAAAGACCAAATAAAACCAAGAAAATCTCAAATAACCTAGTCATTAAATTAACTGGTGCTACATTTGATAAAAGGTCCTTAAGAGTAAATGATGTAACCGACACTAATGTTAGATTCATTAGCATGATTTTAGGGTACAAGGAAAATCATGCAAATAGACTCAATTCAATGTCTAGTTTATGCATCAAAAGTGCTTATGACATGTTCATAGATAATGCAAAGATTGATGTATGTGAGTGGTTAAAGGATGAGTTAATTGATAACTTAGGAAAGATCAAGAAGGATAAGAAAGGAACCATCAAATTTGGAAATTTGCTAGTATGTTTAATGCTACATATAACCAAATAGGTTCCCAGTATAGGCCACAAAGAACTTGGTTATGTCATACCAGTAGGAAAATAGCTTACCGAACTGTTCAACAGCATGGGAGAAAACAAGGATCAGAATATTCATAATTACTTTCAAGCATTCAAAGATAAGATGAAGAAAAGAATCAGGTTGTCACAAAAGACTGTTGACAAATACAAGGATAGCATTTGTTTTGTAATTAAGAAGGATGAAATCTGGATGGAAGCAGTAATCCCCAGGACAGTTTGGGTCATAGAAATGGGTTATGAGGCAAATGATAATATCATTGAAACATATGCTAAAGCACTTCTAGAAGCCCCCAAAGAGCCAAAGGAACAAGTATTTGGTAGTGTTGATACCATAGAGAAATAAATTGAATCAAAGAAGAGAGTGAAAAAGGTAGAGGCAGATGTGAGAAGAGGCTCCAGATGAGCAAAAGAACTTAAGGATAAAGTCATGGAACAAACTGGTATAACAGAGGATGAGTTAGTAGCACAACAACCTAAAACTCACCTATCACTAGTAGGCACATCTTCAAAAAACAACATGATTGCAAACTTCAAAAGGGTTGTAAGAAAAAGAGATCCCTCACCGACAACAACACCTTCACCCAGGAGGACAAGACAAAACAACAAGCTATGAGATCTCCGGTAAGAAAGGCTACACCAAAGAAGAAATTGACACCCAAAAA
Organism: Cryptomeria japonica; assembly: GCF_030272615.1. Taxonomy (NCBI): domain Eukaryota; kingdom Viridiplantae; phylum Streptophyta; class Pinopsida; order Cupressales; family Cupressaceae; genus Cryptomeria; species Cryptomeria japonica. Next base: position 167,156,151 of record NC_081415.1, read on the forward strand.
GAAAAAGAGAATAAACAAGGACATGACCCCTCTTGATATACTATTGAATGAGATTATAGAAGAAGGAAAACTGAAAAACATAGGAAAATTATATGACAGTTTGACTATAGATGAAAAAGAACAAGTAGAAAATAGTGTTATACTGCACATGGACATGTATAACAAATTTCTGATGGAAGTGGTAGATGAAGTACCAGATGACCTGTTTAGGAGATTGGAAGCAAGAAGATAAGTAGTAGTAGAACTTGACAAGAAAATCAAGATAGAAAAGCTACTTGCTGTATATCCAGTAAATTCACCTAAGGAAATTGATGACTTAATTGCTGAAGCCAACCGGACAGTATTTTCTACTACACACCGGCACATTGCTTTAATGGTTGGAAGAGTTAAAGAGGTGACTGAGGAAACAGAAAATGCATGGGACATTTTCCTAGTAGAAAAAGAAAAACAAGAAGAATACATGAGCCACAAACCTATAAAGGTTTATCAGAAGGACAAGGTCAAGGGTAAAGGTAAAATTGGTGGACCTCCTCGTATCAAGGTTAAAGATAACCTAACCCCAACTCCTTTGATTACTCAACTGGCAATAGCAAAAGATCAATGGGTAGTTGAAAGTATGAATGTGGAGGATGTTAATCATAATCTTGAAGTCTTATACATTGTGGATGTTGATACACAAAAGATCAACATTGTGCTTGACAGAGACACACCTAATAAAACTAAAATGGCTAGTGAGCCACTGGTAGCAGAGCAAACTAGTCATACTAAGGAGAAACTGGCTGATCACAATGAGCAACAAATAGAAAAACCAATAAAGCAATAGGCTCCACAACAAGAACAGATCAACAAGGAAACTGAGCAACCGACAACTAGAGAAGCAGGAAAACCATTTCTTAAGGAAATTCAAACACAAACAGACCTACCAGAGGTCAATACAAACTTGGTTACTTCCACTGGTAGTACTCAGAATGTTGGTACTACATCAGGGTTCAAACCAACTAATGTAACTGAGGTACTCCTAGATTCAATAAAGAGGATAACTGATTGTAGTTCTCAAGCTTATAAAGCAATAGATGATGCAATCCCAATTTTGAAGGTAATTGCTCCTAACTGTAACACTGACAATAAAGATTCTTTAGGACAACTAAATGCCTTGTGTAAATACATCACTAAAAACACAGTGACAATTGAGCAAGCAAAGGAAAAAGAACTGAAGGATAAAATGGAAACTAAAAAGCAAAAATTCTTTGAGGATTAGATAAAGAAGTGTACAAAAGATTTTGATAGACTTCTACTAGAAATATGTAATTTGCTGAATGAGTTAAAAGTTTTGTAGAGAGACCTATGTAGGACAAATCTACTAACAGTTGACATTGATAAGCAAATAAGCAAGTCACATGATGAGATAAATAAACTTGCAGATGATTTTGTTAACTCACTAGCTACCCTAGCAGATTTTGAAAAGAAGATAACAAATTTTGATGATGAAATACTTAAGTTGGGAAAAGAAAAGGAGAAGATTGAGAATAAGGCAAAGAATTTGAGGTTAAAACTGAGTCCAAGATTGGACTATCTAGCGTTCATATGGATAGAAATATTTGAGGCACTTGTACAAGGAAAGAAGACATTGGCAAAGCACATGCAACATCTCACCGGTACAATTTAAACAATAGTGATAGCTATCAGAGACAGCAAGAAGTTCAAGGAAAGTATAAACTCAATTTTGACTGACACATTTCAAATTTTGATCACACAGGTACAAGGTTGAAACTACAAACTCTATTGACATCTTGACAACCTTTGTCATTGATGCCAAAGGGGGAGTAGTGGTATGAGAAAATTCAAATATCACAGGAATCATATACTTAGGGGGAGCACACAATTTTGGTAACATATTTTTGGATTTCACTTTTTGGATACACTTTTGAAATTTCTCATGAGTGTTGCCATCAATGCCAAAGGGGGAGATTGTTGGCATATGGACACTCCAATGAGACATTGTATGTGATTGAAGGTTTTGTCATTGATGGCAACCTTACAATCCTATGGCACTGGCAAGGTATTACACCAGCATCAGCAGATCACATTTTACACTGGCATCAACAGATCACATTCTATACCGGCACTGACAAAAAAAAGGAAGCATACCGGCACAGAGGCCAATAGGATTTTTGTTATAGTGTATTTTGTTTTTATTATTGCAAAAATGTGTAAGTTGACTTGGTATCATTGTAAAATGACTCTTATATATAAAATAGATCATTGTAGACATTTTAGGAGAGGTGGAAAGAGCAAAGGAAAAATATTAAGGCAGACCTATTATGCAAAATATAGGTTAAGGGTATATGTAAAGAATAGAGCAAAAACTGATACTGAATCTGGCTTTGAAGATGCTATTGTAAAGAAGTATATGTTATTGGATTTGTATAATCCACATTGTAAGTCAGTGAGACTTCCCATTTTGAGTAATGAGCTCTAGGCGCTTGGCCTTCCTGCATGTGCAGGCCCCTATTGTAAGTAATATTCTCTTATTGGCCAGTAAGTGAATATTATGGGTCATAAATCCCATCGAGGTTTTCCCCACATCGGGTTTCCTCATTAAAATCATTGTGTTTTGGTGTGATTTTTATGTGGTTTCTTTCATTTCTATTTACTGCATTATTTCTAGCATACTGGTACACTGTCATAATATGTTCTGCATGTTTTAAGTTAAGAAATTCCAAATATCGGATAGATACTGTTTCACCCCCCCCTCTCAGTATCTATGGGAATCCTAACAAAACTCCCACTGAGGTTTTTTTAGGAAAGGCTTAGGGACTTAGTGGGTAATCAAGCACTCTCCATTTTTGGAGATCTTGCAATTTTGAAAAGAAGAGTTTTGGAATAGGAATTTGACTAAGTATAGAAGAAAGGATTGTGGATTGGGCTGCTCATCCTCAAACTACTTCTAGCAAACCTTTGGGGAGGTTGAAGGTTGGTTTGTCTTCTTTACTATTTATGTTGCATGTTTATGTTGGAAAGATTGTTTGTATGAAAAATTTATTCTCTTGTATTTTCTTTTGTGAAATTATTATGTGAGCTATCTTTTATTCTTTTATGCATTTTCTTGTGATTTGGGAGTAACCAAGGCCTTCTACTCTTGGGAGAGAGGATGGTCTTGGAGGTGGAAGAAGTTTGACAGCCTTAGAGTGAGAGGCTTTCATTATGAGAGTGATCTCAAGGGTTTGTTTATGTGACCCTTGCTGCATAGCCTTGTTTATGCATTCGGGGGTCATAAGGAGAGAAAATATGGCATGAATGCCTTGGGGGGCTTAAGGGTGTGGGGTTAATGTACTTATGATATATCTTTGTTTTCCATGAGTTGGCTTTGTGATCTACCACGCTTGCAGTCTCCTTAAGGTATTTGGTCCACTTTCACCCTTGTAAAAACATTACATTTTGTGATGAAGTGTAGTCTTGGTTGGGAAAATGTTTGTTGTGTGTTTTTCCTTGCTTGTTGTGTTTTCTTGAGTGTAACCTATCTAGGGCTTGGTTCTCCAATCTCAGGGGTGGCTTCTAGTAAGCCTATGCAGGAAGGTGAGCTCTACATGGTGATAGCCTTCTAATTTGCATGCAGGTTGCTTGGAAAAGAAAATAAAAGACAAGCTAGGAGTTGCTGGTTTTTACTTGATTTGCAGAAAGAGAATAAGAAATGGGATGCTATATTTTAGTTGCAAAAAAGTAAATGAAAAGTTGCATGTTGTATTTATTTTGGAAGAGAAATGTATTCATTTTAAAATCCCCATTTAATAGAGATGAGGGACTAGTTGGGTATCTCACCCCTATGTAATGTTGACTATCTTGTATTCTAAGTATTCTTTGAAAGAAAAGTATTATTTTGTCACAAAATGAAATATTTATGTTGGGTTTAAGTTATGTATTGTTCTTGAAATAATATTGGTTGTATACATGTTACTTGAAAATAAAAGTTCATTTTATCTCCTTATGCATATTGAAATAATGGAAATGAGTAAAGTAGTAAACTTGCATGTTAGTAAGAAAAAAATTAAGCATTTATTCCTAATTATTTATTTCCAAATACAAATCATGGTTTAATAGAATTAACAAGTCTATCTCTAAGGTTAATTTAAATGATTTCTAGGCTAATGTAGTTGCTATTAAAATCTATTAAATTCTGTAATTTTTTCCCTTTTAATTATTGCAGAAAATGAATCTAGGGCTAATAGTTTATCTCTAAAGTTAGGACTTATATATATAAAAACAAAATAGGAGAAATACATTATTTAAACCTGTTAGTTATGGTTAACTTGCTTTATGTGATTTTAGGAAAAATAAATACGAACAGATTGTTTAAAGTAAATAAAGAAATTTTGCCTCTATTTGCATGCTATCAATATTTTATTAATTTTTGCATGATTTAGAAGGTTAAAAAAAAAAATTCCTGATTAGGGAAATTTGAAATTAAGGCTATTCATAAATAATCATAATTATATATATATATATATATATATATATATATATATATATATATATATATATATATATATATATATATATATATATATATATATCAAATATATATATAAATAATCATGAATGTGACTATATATTTATATAAATATATATATATATTTAAAGAAAGAAAACAAATATTTAACTATGCATATATATATAAATAAATAAATAAATATATATATATATATATATAAATTTTAAAACAAAAAAAATACCATAAAATATTATGGGGAGCCTCGGCCCCTGTGGAATCTCTGTAGCGCGGCCCCCCCACGCTGTGGGTGGTAACCCCCAGTGACAGCCATAGCCTTGCTGTGGGCCGCAACCCATAGACAAGGAGGCTTCAGTCCCCCCTTCCCTTTTGTGGGTGGCACCCCATAGCAGCGGTGACGGCTGTGCTGCTGGCCGCATTTCACAGTGGTGGCCAAGGCCGCCTCTTTGGGTCGTGTCCCACAGGCACGGCTACGACCATTCCTGCGGGGAGTCCCCACAGCCTCTACCACCACTGCCTAACCCCTGTTGCCCCTTTGAACCCCCCTTCGGCAGCCCTCTTTTGGCCTCCACCCTCTCTTCCTCGGCCTTGCAAAACATGAAACAACAGAGTTAAGTCCTAGCCCAAAAAATGGGTTAGGGCAAGAACATTAAGGTGAAAAGAAATTAGGGTAGAGGGTGGGGTATTTAATAATAATTTTAATTAGGGTTCATGGGGTAATTTTATAATAATTTTAATTAGGTTACATGGGGTATTTTCATAATAATGTATAGAAAATAAATATCCCCATATATAAATATATATGTGTTGAATATATATATATATATATATATATATATATATATATATATATATATATATATATATATATATATATATATATATATATATATATATATATATATATATATATATATATATATATATATAGTAAAATATATGAATGTATAAAACTAACTTTAGTTTAATTATTATATTTATACATTCATATTTTATATCCGATTATATAAATCATTAAATATGGCAATTTAAATTTAAAATACTTATGAAGTTTAATCTTTTAGATATTTTTATAGTGAATTTTGTTTTTGTAAGTTAATTGTCTATAGGGGATTATTTTTAATCCACCTAGATTTAGGCTTTCGAGGTTAAACTTTATAGGGCAAACCTCATTATGGAATTATTTGGCCCTTTAGACAAATTTTTGACATTTTATAATTATCATTTAAATAATTAATCAGTTTTAATAATCTAAGTGCTAGGACTATTTAATGTAGTTCCTAAGCAATTAATAGGTTATTGGAGATTAATAATATTTCTTGTCAATTAATTTAGAACTTATGTTTTAATTAATTAATTAATGGTTTAACATTGGTGAGATAATAATAATTTCTTTGGAGAATTAATTATTTTCACTTACTTGTTTTAGATGTTAGATTAACTCAAACATAGTTAAGACAAAATTAGTTATTGCGATTCATTTTAGCAATTTTAGTTTTATTAATAGGTGATGTTTAAAAAAAATTTATTCCATTTGTGCCCAAAAGTTTTGGCATGATAGGGAGGGGTGAACACGGGTTGAGCCTTAGCTCCTCCGCCCTCCAAACCCTAAAATCCACCCAATATAAATTTTGTTATATATATATATATATATATATATATATATATATATATATATATATATATATATATATATATATATATATATATATGTATATGTATATATATATATATATATATATATATATATGTATATGTATATATATATATATATATATTAATAAACTTTTAAAAAGGAAAACCCCAGTTTTTTTTAATTCACAGTCTCAAATAGAGACTCTAACAAATTTCCAGAATGTCCATGGTTATCAAATATTACAATTTGTTGAATAACCAAACTAAAATAGGCAAATTTCCCCAACCAAAAATCATATTTGGGCAAAAGAATCATTTCTCACACATTCATCCAACTAATTTGTAAAACACAAGCTAATATACATAGATTTAAAACCCAAACCCAAATTCAATCTAGAAATCAATCTAAGCAAACCAGAAACTGATTTGAAAACAAAGGAATGAATTCAAGGAGGGATAAATTCAAAATTTCATTGCTATTCTTCTCTATTCACCAATTTGAAAGATTTTTCAACAACAAACACATTTCTTTCAAAACCAATCAGTACATTTCTTTGGCAACAAAGGAGATTAATAAAAATCCTACCTCCATATGAAATCTTAGAAGTGATTTGCTGAAGAGCCCAACCTGCAAGCTCCAGAAATTCCTCCTCCCACAAATGCCCAAAAAATTTTCAAAATCATTCTCCCAAAAATATTTTCCAAAAATATCTCTCCAAATATAATCCCCCCAAATTATTTTCCAAACCTAGGTTAAATGGAAAAAGTTTGACCAAAATTCTTTTGTTTTGGATTTAAATTACTTTCTTTTAAATAAAATAAAAAATTATTCTTTTCAAACTATTTTATTATGCTAAACTTGCTTTTCTTTTAAAAAATAGATTTTATCAATCAATTGAAATTAACCTTTCTATTTCCAAAATGCCTAAGAGGGTAAATTATTTATATTTCAAATAAAATTTAATCTTTCCTTTCAAAATGCATAAATTGAATAAATTCATCATTTAAAATTAACCATTTAATCCAGCTTGCTCAAACATGAATAGGTCAATTCTAATTAATGATTAATCGCACAAACGGGTCCTATTTAATTTAGTCCCTTAAATACTAATGCATAAAAGAACACATTAAATCAAATTAAATACTTAGGATTAAATACTCAATTTTACCACACGTAAAACACACAACCCAAGAAATCCAACTAGATACACGACCTGCATACCCAACCAAAAGGGGAAACTGATGGACAACTAATGACACTCACTTGAGCATGACTAGGGTAACACGAGGTTCTTATGACCACCTAATCCAATCTCTGAAGACCAAAGAGGTACACTCAAACCTGCGAATCTAGGTGGAGACAAACCTCGTACCTATGCGGTATTGTACCTACAATCTCTTGCAACCATGAGCCACATATGCATACATATACATTTAATGAAAGTGTTAGTTCGAGATCAATAACACGAATCAAGAGAACAAATAAACTTACATAATAATCGATGTGAAAACCACATTTACAGGTAAGCACAATAATCATAATATCTGACTATAACATTTCATCAAGGTAAATCAACCATCCAAGAACACCACATAAAAAGTCAACCAAGGTCAAACTGATTTTACAAATCTGATTAGGGCAAGGGTACTACATCCTACCCCTTAGGTTCTGACTTATTCTTGGAAGTCTTAAGGCTAGATGAAAAACATGCAGCATGCATTAGCTCTAAAACTCTTTTAACAAATATCAATTTGCACATATGAATCCTTTCACAAATAATTGAAACATAATTGCTAAATCCTCTATGAATGCCATTATCCATTGGTAAGTTTTATTTAAATCCATACATTTCTTATAACATTCTAGGAATTATCTATAATCATAGTAGAGAAACAAGAATTTTCTTCTTTTCATCACACCAAATTAAAGTATTAAAAAGAGGTAAACAACAATTACAATACTCATCTACCAAATATGACAAGAAAACATGCCATCATGGTCAATTTCTTTTACCAAATTGTCCTCTTCATTAAATTTATCGCATAGAACTAGCTTCAAATTTCAAATTCTACAACCAAGTTAACTTTTATGAAATAAGAGCAACATATATAACACAATTGTTTACACTTGCCAAGCATATAACAGCCTTTCCAAAGACTATGTCCCATAACATAGTGACAAGATATCATAATTTACTCCAAGATTACACATAATAACCATCCACATAACTGGAATGCACAACTCAAAAGGCCACATGTGAGCATGTCTAATGCTCGTTCATAGATAACATGCATGATCAACATCTCTATGCCTAATCTTAGAATAAATAATATGATCATAAATATCCAACATCTCACTCAAGGGCTTGATGGTGCTAGGGAACACCATAGCGGTGCTACCTTCCATACAAGACCCTCATGAACATCTCTTGTTATGTAAGGTGGTTAGCCTCCAAGAGATAGTCACCACACATAGGTAGGTAGTTGATCCTAGTTGCCTCATAGCCTCACATACCCCCATCCTCAAGGTTCCCTATGTGTACTTACTCATATACACTCAACCAAGATCATCTCATACATCCTTAGAGAGGAATTCATAGTTCAACACAAGACCAACATACGAAAACAATAAAGATAAACCGGTTTAGCCACCAAAATACAGATGAATAAAGATAATAAATCATCAATTCCAATAGTAAGACAAGAAAAATTCCAGAATTTGCAACACCAAATCAAGTAAGCAAAAGATCGCAAGATCATGGCTAAACCTTCAAAGTCAAATAGAATAAATTGCAAGTCCACAAAGAAATAAATAAGAATATCATAATTGCACATAACATCACTATGTGACTAGCATCTAGCCACCAATGAGGAAGGAGGGAACAATCGTCTGGCTATCACAGTACTTCATCATGTGGTGCAACCTAGTCACATATCCACATGCAATGGCAATGTGCACCTCGACATCACCCCACATCACATCGTCATGTAGCATGGAAATACTCCAAGTGAAAAAGACACATAATGGACGTATCCCACATGGTAGTGTACCTCACAGAAAAAGGCATGCATAGGTCACATCCTGCATAGCGACTTACCTCTCAGGATACTCATCATAAGCCAATGGTATACATGACTAAGGTCCACCCACATGTCTACCAATGCCTGATAGCTAGCAGCTCATGTGGAAATAACCAACCTTTCATGAAGACAAGGCAAAAAGATCCTCCAAGATACGTCATCACTATGCTCAAGAACTGCCATCAATATGCTCAAATAAAAGAAAGGAATAGGTTGGAACACATAAACCTTATAAATTGGTTCACCAAAAAGGGAAAGTATTGAGTACACCTTTAATACAGTTTCATTATATAGCTATATTTTCCCTCGAAATAGAGAAGCTAAAGTCACTTTGTGCCGACATTACTCGTACACCGATCCATACTATTCAAGGAACGGTGCCTTCTAATACTAACCCTTGACATACTAAAGTACCAACAACCTACAGGTTGACACTCAGTAGGGTAACAAATAAGCAACATCACATAAACAATATGGTTTCCCATACTCATAAGTAAACATATCCTCCATGGTTGATTACTTCACCATCCCATGGGCACATATAGAAAGCATTGGTTTCTTACAATACATAACAAAAGTACTAGTACTAGTTTATTCACATTTACGGGGAGTACTTTTCAGTACCCTATCATCTACTCAAGGAAGGTTCTAATTATTCTTCCCACATGAATAACTAAATAGGATTTATTTCAAGATACAAGTACTGAAATTCTTTACAATTCAAAATTACATAAGGAAGTAACATCATTTTTTATATCTTTCACTAATACCACTAAGCATTTATAATCACATTACTAAACATGCAAATTTTCTTTCCAAAGTGTAAGACTTCCATCTATCAATATGAAACCAAAATACAAAAATACAATTTCACATGCTTTATAAACATTATCAATATGGTGGTGGTAGATACCAGTGAGGCAGAGGACGAAGAAGAAATGTAGGAGTGGCTAGAAAAATAAATGATTAAGGGAGATTTGAAGCATCTTGAAGATGTGATCAGAATCATAAAAGAAAAGGGAGAGGTTGATAATGAAATTATTATCAACCGGATTACTAAAATAGAGAAGGTCTTGAAGAAATTTATGGAGCATAGCCCTGAGGTTTTGAAGGTGTCATCTCAAAACATGAATGCTCTGGTTTCTTGTTTGGAGAAGAACAAGCAGAACAAAGAGATGGTGATCATTGATGATGTGTTAGCCACCAGTTCTATTCCTCACTCCTCCAAATGAAGAACAAGGCAAACTACCAGTGATTTGGAGATGAAGACTAAAGATACCCATCAGATGCAAGATAACAAAGACCTAAAAGAAGCTATTAAAGCTATGATGATGCTGGTTAAGGATGCAGAAGAGTCTATAAAGTTTTTTATCTAACATGTAATCTGATCTTTGGTTGCCAGTCTCTCGTTGGATTTTTGTTGTTCTTTTCCTTAGTTGTTGTTTTCTCTGTTGGTCTTTTGCATCTTTTCTTTCTATGTCCTATTTTCTCTAGCTTCTTTTATGCTTATCTTCTCGTTATGTAAGTGGGTTTCGGGTCCCTTAAAACCTGATTTTCCTTAATCAAAAACATTATATTTAAATCAATGAATTCTTTAGTAGCATTTCTAAAAATCTTATAATCTAGTTTAAGAGAAGGGAAAAGAGAGTTTGATAGTCAACCCATTTCATATGTATGCACAAAAACAATAAGATCATGCAACATGCTAAAATTTCTCACTATAAGCCTATCATATTAATTGAATGATTTTTATTTCACTACCGTTTAGAAATATTAAGGTTGCAATAAAATGTCCTAGTTTTCCAAACAACAGAAATCAAGACATAAAATCTATTCGTTCTTGCAAGACCTCTTGTGAACATTCACTACTCTTAATTAATACGAAATATATTATAATCTGCAACCTTTCATCGAAAAATCAAAGTACGATAAGAATGTAAACGAGGAGCTATCAACTAAATAATACATATTAATGCATGTACACCAAATAATCTTTTCTTTTTCATTTTCTATTCATGCTAAGTCAACTATATATATCCAATTGTAAGTTCAATGAAGCATTGTTCAAATAGGTCCTCAATTGAGTTGGTATAATGAAACACATAAAACAATATTTCATGGAACACATTAACACACTCTCTTAGCCACTATAACATGTTCCATTTTTATACATCTCTTACAAACAAGATAGTTTCACATATCCGCTATTCAAAGAAAATCACACATTACCTAAGGTAGAATTTCTATTATGTTACTCCTACAATACATGTGAAGAATTATTTACAAAAACATACAATTTTCCTCCCAATAACCATTATGATCTTTTATACCCATAGACCTCTTATTATCTAGAAGCACAAAAGCATCATAAGGTTCACACAAGGGTTAAAGAAGTCACAACCTTTCTCTTGCAATAAGAAAACTCACATAAGAGATATATACACATATAACAAACATTTTAATTTCTAGAGAGAAGAGGAGGAAGGATGGTAAACATTCAATTTGCTACAAAATAAGTATTAAACATCTGCCATATAAGTCCTTCAAATAAACTACACTAAGCTAGATCATAACCTTAATACAAGCACATTTCATACTTCCAGATTCAAAACAAGCACTAACCAACCCAATGGATTAGTCAAAAGAGTACAACAATAAAAAAGGGAAGTACATACAACTCTCTCTTAGAATAAGAGTAATCATAGACCAAGATATCTAATAAGCAACAAAGCACATATAATCACTCAGAAGCACTAACATCAAGAAGGCAAAAGAAAGGTGTGAACACACACGTTACACACAATTTAGGGTTGCTCAAAAGAATCAAGGGCACAGTGAAAAGCATAAAAGAGACAATAGAATGACAAGACCAAATTGTATTCTCATCAATGTACAAAATGATCAACTGGATTAACCAATACAATGAATAGAGGCCTGCTTATATAGGCAAGGCCATATGGATGTATGAGTACACAAATATGACATGTGGCTCAATGAGAAACAAGGGTAGGTAAGAAATACTAAGGGTAGGTAGGAGAAATAATATAATATTCCACAAGAGGTAGATGACCCACCGAATGTGGATTGTAACAGCAAACTAAGACCACAAAAGGTGGAATTTCTCCTACAAGCTCTATCCCTAAGTGCACACTTCCCTAAGTGTCTCAATTCCAAATTACAATGAGATGCATTATCCTAAGTTAACTTAAGTGTAATAATATCCATAATGAATATTTATTTACACCAACACCCCCCCTTAAGTGCAACTTAGGGGAATGAAGACCCAAGTCAACAATGCAAGATGGGTCTCGGCTACTAGGCCATGATAGGTACCCATGTACAAAATGCACATGCAAGCCAAACTATGCAATGCAATCTCTCACAAATGAAGAAAGGGAGAAAACCCAGTGGAAAAAAAACTCCCCCCCAAAAGAGAGATGAATGTACAAAAGAATCTCAAAGAAGAAAGACAAAACCTCAAAGAGGAAAAAGCCCCCCCCATAAGAGAGGAAGGAGAATTTAGTTGACCCCCCCTAATGACACATCCCACACCCCCAAGAGAGCTCGCAACTGCTGGAACTTACTCTCGGTGAAAGGTTTGGTGAATATATCAGCAACCTGCTCTACTGTAGGACAATACTGCAAATCAATGACTTGCTCCTGGATGAGCTCTCAGATATAGTGCATATGAATCTCGATATGTTTGGTCCGCTGGTGCTGGACCGGGTTCTTCAAGATGGCAATGGCACTCTGATTGTCACAATATAGGACTGTTGGTCGTGGAGTGGTGAATCCAAACTCTATGAGGATCTGCTAGAGCCAAATGGTCTCAGTCGCTGCGTTAACAGCGCCTCGATACTCAGCCTCAGTCGAAGAGAGAGAAATAGCATGTTGCTTCTTGCTCTACCAACAAATGGGGCCTGAAACAAGGTGAAAACTATAACCAGAAGTAGACTTACGATCAACTAGATCACCAGCCCAATCGAAGTCTGTGTAACCAACCAAGCGAAGTCCTGTACTTGCTGCATAGTGAATCCCATAGTGATGTGTACCCTGGATGTAATGTAGAATGCGTTTGGTGGCTTTCCAATGAAACTCATGTGGTTCCTGCATGAAATGAGAAACCATGCCAACTGCAAATGAGATATCAGGGCGTGTATGAGTCAAGTAGATGAGACTACCCACAAGCTGACAATACAAAGTGGCATCAACTAGTGGAGAAGAACACTGAGCCTCAAGCTTGACTCCTGAAAGAAAGGGAGTTGGGACAGGCTTACAATCAGCCATATGAAAGCGTGCAAGTAGATCAAGAGCATACTTGGGCTGCGATAGAGTAATCCCAGAAGGTGACAATGAAATCTCTATCTCGAGAAAGTAGTGCAAAAGACCCAAGTCAGTCATAGAAAATCTGTCATGCAAAGTAGATTTGACCCTGCTAATGATGGATGAAGTACTCCCTGTAATGATCAAGTCATCAACATAGAGCACAAGTATCAAGTGAGAGTCATCCTGTCACAAAATGTAGACATTCAGATCGGAATGACACCTGGTGAAACCTGCGGAGAGAAGAAAGGAATCCATCTTGGCATACCAAGCCCTGGGGGCATGCTTAAGGCCATAGAGAGATTTCCTTAGTCTGCAAACCAAGGAAGTATCCTGGATGAAACCTTGTGGCTGCTCCATATAAATCTCCTCATCAAGATCACCATGAAGAAAGGAACTCTTCACATCCATCTAATGTACAGCCCAACCATGAGCTGCAGCAATAGCAAGTGTCAAACGAATGGAGTTCATCTTAGCTACGGGTGCAAAGGTCTCAGTATAGTCAACACCTGCAACCTATGAGAAACCTTTTGCAACAAGCTGAGCCTTATACTTATCCACACTACCATCCGCTGCAAACTTGGTCTGATAGATCCACTTACATTGAACCATCTTTCTCCCCTTAGGGAGATGGACTAGATCCCATGTGTTGTTCCTCATCAAGGAACTATACTCTTCCTCCATAGCTTGGTCCCACTCAGGAACCCCTGATGCTTCCCTAAATGTCTGTGGATCGGAAGCAGTAGCAATGAATGCATGTGGAAGATCCTAATGTTGTGATCGAGTTCTCCGTGTATCCGAAGGATCCCCAACAAGAGAACCCGTAGACTCAAGTGTCTGTCGAGTCCAACGAGGTCTAGGTGGAGGTGGAGAATGAGGCTCCTCAACTGCAAGTGGACCCTGCGGAGGTGTAACCCTATGAGTCAGAGTGGAGGGAGTCATCATCTGAATCACTAACATCACTATCCACAATGGAGGAAGGTGGAGGAGGTAGAGAGGCTAAACTAGGAGAGCTTTCCTCAAAGTGAACACTCCTCTCAATGAATACCTCATGTGTCTCTGGATCCATCAATCTGTATGCCTTAACACCCTCAGGATATCCAACAAATATGCAAGGTCAACTCTGAGGTTCCAATGCCTTGCATTTCTGTGGAGGTATGCGAGCCCATGCTGGACACCCAAAGACTCTGAAATGTCTCACAATCGGTTTCCTACCAGCCCAAGCTTCAAAAGGAGTAATACCTTGTAAAGCTTTGTGAGGAACCCGATTTTGGATGTGTGTGGCACAACTGATAGCCTCTGCCCAAAAAGCGGGATCAAGAGAATGTGCATGTATCATATAGCTAGCCATTTCTTTGAGAGTTCTATTCTTGCATTCTACAACCCCGTTCTGCTGTGGAGTGTATGCAATAGAATGTTGAAGATCAATCCCCTCAAATGTACAAAAATCCTCAAGTCTCTTGTTCACATATTCCCTTCCATTATCTGTGTGAAGAATCTTGACCACTTTCCCTGATTGCTTCTCCACACGAGTCTTGAAGTCCTGAAATCTGTCAAATACTTCACTCTTATGAATGAGAAAGTAGACCCAAGTGAAGCAGGAGTAGTCATCAATAAAGGTAAGAACATAGTGGGCCTTACTAAATGAAGGTGCTAGAAATGGACCTGCTACATCACTGTGAACAAGTTGAAGAACTTCCAAAGCTCTCCAAATTTTCTCTTTATCAAACTTCTCTTCGGGATGCTTGCCCATGGAACAACCTGAACATACACCTTCTAAAAAACTGATGTAAGGAAGACCTGTGACCATGTCTTTAGTGTTGAGTTGCTGAAGATAGCGGTAGTTGAGGTGACCAAACCGCTCATGCCATAGCTTACTTTCTGAATTTGAATGAGTAAGCAAGGCCCTAGAAGGTGAACTTGGCACAAAGTGGGAGAATGATTAAAGCCTTGAGTTGTCATTGACTTGTCCCACTGCTACCAAGGCATCATCATCAAGTTCCTTTACCACAACTGAATCTGGTGTAAACTCAACCTTTTTCCCATTCGCATAGTGAGTGATTTGGTAGATGGAGAGAAGGTTGGTAGACAAGTTAGGAACATAGAGAACATTCTCAAATGTTCCATCATCCATGAACCTTTCCCTTCAACCTCTACTTGTGTGTCATCACCTATGTAAATGTGAGGTACCTTAAATGGCTCCAATGAAGAAAACTGCTCCTTTGTAGAACCCATGTGATATGAGGCACCCGAGTCAAGTATCCATTGCTGTGAAGAACCTATTGTAGCCATGAATGCTTGCCCTTTTCCCTTAGACTGTGAGGAAGAGGAAGGAGTTGAATCCTTCTTTGTGTAGGCAGATGGCTAGTTGATGTTGTTTTTCTTGAGAAGATTGGTTAACTCATCAACTTGTTTTGCGTGGCATCGATGCTCATCATGACCATACTTTTTGCAATATGCACAAGTTGGTTTATCCTTCTTAGGTGGTGTCCCCTTCTTGGAAGAGGATTGAAAATTGCCTTGTGATGGAGAGGATGATTGTCCCTTTTCCTGGTGTGGTTGAGACTTAGATTGCTTCTTCTTCTTGTTGGAATCTTTGCCTTGACTTCCTTGATTTCCTTGATTTGCTACCAAAGCCTTAGACTTTGAAGACTTGAGAAACCCCATGTTCAACAACTTAGTTTGTTCCGATATCAACATTTATGTGAAAGCATCAAATGAAGGCATAACATAAGAACTCCCCACTGTCGAACGATGAGTTTGGAAGCTAGATACAAATGCTGCATATTCTGGTGCAAGCTTGTCCAACAAGTTGAATATCAATTGAGCATCCTTATTGTCAATTCCACAATCCTTTAGCTTTGCTCTGAGCTCATTTGCTTTGGTTACATAATCTTGGATTGTATCAAAATTCTTGGGATCTAAGTTGGTGAGCTCATTATCAATCTGATAGCCTCTGATTTCATCAACTTGTCCATACAATTTCTGAAACATATCCCAAGCCTCTTTAATTGTTTTACACTTCTCAATAAGGAAAATGAGGTCATCTGATACATACTTGCGTAAGGTTCCAAGAGCCATGCAATTATTTGTGAGCCATTCTAATTGAGCATTTTGATCAGCCTTAGGATTAGGTGGTGCTGTTATTGTTCCATCTATGTAGTGTGTGAGACCCTTTTCCATTAGTTTACTCCATACTTTAATTTTCCATGATGCATAATTATGTGGAGTTAATGGTGGAAACTTATTAGGACTCATTGCAACAAGAATGGAAAGAGCACAAAGAGAGGCACAATCACATAAGACACCCCCCCCAAATTCACTCAATCAAAGAACCCCCCCAAATGTGATGATTTTGGCACTTTATAAGTAGTGCGTATACAATGGGCCACTTGCAAAAAATGGCAAAGTGGACTTCTGATTTACAATTTTACAACTACCTCAATAAGACCAAAAAAGACTCAAACTGATAATGCAAGAGATCTAACTAAGATCCAAGCAATTTACAAGTACCTAATAGGCCAAATAAGACCAATATCTGAAAGTATAATTTTCACTCAAAATATCTAAAATCTGATCATAGATTCTAAAAGTAGACGAAAAAATAAGCACTTGCAAAAAAAAGGGCACCTGAAAAGGAGGTCGTATGAGCTCAAACGAGGCCTTTGAAGTTGCAGAATTGAGGATTGGACAGGTATAGCTGAGAGAATCTGAAAATTTCAAAAAACTTGTGGACCAAAATCAGAAAATAACCACACCACTATGAAGATCACAAAATTTTAGCCCATTTCAAAAAAAATTGCACCAAAAAAGGAGCAAAAATGAGCAAGATATGGCCTTCCAAAGTTGGACTGCAAAACTGAAAAGCCCAATGGAGAGGGGTGAAAAAAATTTCAAAAAATGCTGATGTGGTGCTAATGTCAGCAAAACACTGTGCTAAATTTGATAGCCGTATGACCGTCAAGAAAACTTCGCCTCCCTGCTGACTGGTCGTCCATACTGTACGGACAGGTGATTGTGCATGTGATTGCGCAAACCATATGGATGACGTGGCACTGTACAGATGCGTGCGTGGATCTATGACTGGGCAGACCATATGGTCAAGGTGGCATAGTTGACGTGGCATATAGAAGAGTTGTTTAGGAGCCACATGGTGGGAGAGTGCTGACTGGATGTCAGCATGGCACTGCCGGAGGTCTAGGTGGCGCCGGGGTCTTACCGGCGGCTTTCTGCACGTCGCCGGTGTGGAAGGATGCCGGAGCCGGGGGGCAGTGGCGGTTGGGAGCTGCCGGAGGTGGTGGGCCTAGAACCTGTAGGTGCCATCGGCGGGAGTTCTCAGCGCGGGCAGCAGCGGGAGGATCTTCACGACGGCGGCGCGGCGTCTGATGCACGGGGGAATGCGGTGGAAGGTACCGGCAGTCTGCGGCGGAACTTGCAAAACCTGTAGCACTTGTACTATGGGTACGACCAAGTACGGGGGGTCTATGGACCCCTCAAAAGACCCTTTTTTTATTTTTTCAATTTTTTCTTTTTTTTTGGAAAAATCCGAAATCCGTACGAAAAATAGGCAAAATTGGGAAAAAAAATTTCTCACCAAAATAGGTCAACTTTATAGTCAAAATTTATGGAAATGGCCTCCTGGATTCAACGGTGATGTTCAAATTTCTGTATGAAGCCCCAAAAAAATGAAGATCCCCAAATCCGAAAGTAGAAGCCTTCCACGATGTCTTCAAAAACTGATCAATGAAGCCCCAATGGCTCTGATACCATGTTGGATTTTGCCAAGATCAAGGGCACAATGAAAAGCATAAAAGAGACAATAGAATGACAAGAACAAACTATATTCTCATCAATATACAAAATGATCAACTGGATTAACCAATACAATAAATAGAGGCCTGCTTATATAGGCAAGGCCATATGGATGTATGAGCACACAAATATGACATGTGGCTCAATGAGAAACAAGGGTAGGTAAGAAATACTAAGGGTAGGTAGGAGAAATAATATAATATTCCACAAGAGGTGGATGACCCACCGAATGTGGAGTGTAACAACAAAATAAGACCACAAAAGGTGGAATTTCTCCTACAAGCTCTATCCCTAAGTGCACACTTCCCTAAGTGTCTCAATTCCAAATTACGATGAGATGCATTATCCTAAGTTAACTTAAGTAAGTGTAATAATATCCATAATGAATATTTATTTACACCAACAAGAACAAAACATGAGTCCTTAAGATCTTCAAGATCCTATGCCTCAATCACACACATACAAAAGGAGGAGAACCATACAACATAAGATCTATACACCTCACACCAACTAAGGGCACAAGCAACACTAGAGATCCTAGTGTTTGCAACATGGGCTCTGATACCAAATGTAATACCCCGCCAAGAAACCTCAAAGGGATAAAGCTAAAACACAAGGATAGAGTGCATATATATATATATATATAAACACAACATAATGATACAATGAGTTATCAAAGTTCATATTACACAAGGGAAGACTTAAATAACACCTAAAGAGTTTCCCAAAGTGATTACTTAATTCAACACTTAACACAACTCACACTAATTAATCCAATTAAGTTGATTAACTTAATGACAAGATAATACTTTAAACAAGGATAAATTCATCCGATAAGTAAAAATTATAGATAACATGATTAATTTCATCCATTACAATTTAACCATACATTACGTTCAAACTTTCATTAAGACATATGTCATGTATCTAATTTCATTACACAATTAAATTGCATAATAAACTTCTGAAAATTTTCCATTATTCAAATCTACATTCTTCATGATCCAAATTACTACATTTAATAAGATGACTACATACATGCATTTAAGATCAACATCATCTAATCTATATTGTACATTATAACCATAATGTCATCCATACATGCTAAATTAAAAAGGAAGCAGAAGAATCATAAACACCACATAACATCGAAATGATATCGGAGTTCACCCCTAGTGGGCTACATCTCTAGATCTACTCAACTACAAGACCCCTTTAATAAATAATAGGGTGAATAATGCATAAGATTCACATCATGTCATCAAGGCGTACATAAACCAATAATACATACGACCACATCGGTCCAATAGATACATGAATGATCCCTGAATAGGAAAGGATCCAATTGAACATGATAAGAAGCAAATACAAATCTCAACTGGAGATCGCACGAAACTAAGTCTTTGCAACCCATCATAAGCAACCCATGGTCTAACATGAATATCAGGTTCTCACAAGGGTATAAACAATAGGACAACTCAACAATAATGCTCCTATCAAAGACAACACAAACAACACACTAGCAAACATAAGGGACAAGTGTCATCACATAACTTGGTATGGCTACCATGGCAAGTCTCCATAGGTTCTGGCCCCATCTAGTGGGTTACCCTGGCAACCTATTCTGAACCTACAACCCATCCAAGTCCCATGTGGACCCAACACATCCTTTCGTGAAGACAAGGTTGATGGTTTTCCATTTCAGGCCTTCTCACTACATGTCAAGTCTGTACTAGCCCTCATCCCATGCATGAAACACAATTATCTTCTTAGTATTTTCAATAACTAAACTCTCTAATATGCTATTAATTTATCACTTATTTAGACACACTTTCGATGGGCTACCCAATAACCAATTTGGGCACGGCCCCCACTCGAAAGCCACTTTCCCATATGACACTAGACCATAATCCAATGAAACTCTTAAACCAAGGAATACATCAGGACAAGATTACAGAGTTCAATATCATAGGAATACCCACTTGGTCAAGCAAGACTTCATACGAGGTGCACTGACTGATGGTACTCTAACTAGAGACTTAACTAGCTATGGTCAACCATGGACCAACATTGGACACTTGCATAATGGACTTGACTGGATACAAAACCATCACATGAAAATAGTCAATTCTCAAGATCAAGGACTTAAACAAGTACCCAAATCAATATACGACAATATCCAACAAATGAAAATCAAGGACTTGCCATTTCTTAATCAAATGCGAATACAAAAAAGTAAACATGCATAGGCATAGATCAGAAAAGACAATCTTCTTCCATATTGTTTACACACAACAATCGATCTAGTTTTCTAATTATCTAAGTTTGATTGCAATTTGTCTACCTTGTCTAGGTACATGCCACTCATGGTTTACGAACTCACTATAGTTTGTTTTGCATCATTTAATAATTTAAATACTTCATCGCATCTTTCCAAAGCAAAATCACATGAATATAATTATAATATATGCAGTACACACAATGATATTAAAACAAATATTCCTTAATCAACTAAAAATATGATATTTATTCTTCAAAATAAACCATCAATCTCATACTTGGTTGAAAACAATAATCTAATCTCATCTCTTGCAACACAAATATTCACTTTCCAAATATGGAAATATACATTTAAAATGGAAATTAAAATCAATGATCATTTCCCAAATAAAATGATACTTCCTTGCATACATATATAGAAATACAAATTAAATATTATTTTTTATATATATATATATATATATTAATTTATAATTAATAAAATATATACTAATTAATAATTAATAATTAAAAAATACTATTTAAAACTTTTAATAAAATATATTAAAAAACTTTTTAAATAAACCAAAATTTGAAACTGCGATGCATTATTTTTATTTTTAAATAAAATAAAGATAGAAACCGCGGGGCCTACCTCCATCCATGGGAGTGGAGGTTGTGACCTCTCCGCGGAGGCTGTGGCCACCAGTGTGGACGTAGACCTACGACATCCACACTGTGGACACAGGTCTTTTCCACAGTGGGGTCTCAGGGCTCTGCGGCCACACTATGGTCGCAGACCTCCAAGGCTGCGAACCATGGGAAGGGGGGCGTGAGTTGAGCCTCAGCTCCTCTGCCCTCCAAACCCTAAAATCCGCCTAATATATATATATATATATTGTTATTATATATCTTATTTTTTAAAATTTTTTTAATAAACTTTTAAAAAGAAAAATCCTAGTTTTATTTTATTCACAATCTTAAACAAAGACTAACAAATTTTCAGAATGTCCATGGTTATCAAATATTACAATTTGTTGAATAACCAGACTAAAATAGGCAAATTTCCTCAACCAAAAATCATATTTGGGAAAAAGAATCATTTGTCACACATTCATCCAACTAATTTGCAAAACATAAACTATTATGCATATATTTTAAAACCCAAACCTAAATTCAATGTAGAAATCAATCTGAGCAAACTAGAAACTGATTTGAAAACAAAGGAATGAATTCAAGGAGGGATAAATTCAAGATCTCATTGCTATTCTTCTCTATTCACCAATCTGAAAGATTTTTCAACAACAAACACATTTCTTTCAAAACCAATTAGTAAATTTCTTTGGCAAAAAAGGAGATTAATAAAAATCCTACCTCCATATGCAATCCTGGAAGTGATTTGCTGAAGAGCCCAACCTGCAAGCTCCAGAACTTCCTCCTCCCACAAATGCCCAAATTTTTTCTAAAATCATTCTCTCCCAAAAATATTTTCCAAAAATATCTCTCCAAAAATAATACTCCCAAATTATTTTCCAAACCTAGGTTAAATGGAAAAAGTTTGACCAAATTTTTTTTTTTGGATTTAAAATACTTTCTTTTAAATAAAATGAAAAATCATTTTTTTCAAACTATTTCATTATGCTAAACTTGCTTTTCTTTTAAAAAATAGATTTTCTCAATGAATTGAAATTAACCTTTCTATTTCCAAAATGCCAAAGAGGGTAAATTATTTATATTTCGAATAAAATTTAATCTTTCCTTTCAAAATGCATAAACTGAATAAATTCATCATTTAAAATTAACCATTTAATCAAACTTGCTACAAACATGAATAGGGCAATTCTAATTAATGATTAATCACAGAGAGGGGTCCTATTTAATTTAGTCCCTTAAATACTAATGTGTAAAAGAACACATTAAATCAAATTAAATACTTAGGATTAAATACTCAATTTTACCACACGCAAAACACGCAACCTAAGAAAGCCAACCAAATACATGACCCGTGTACCCAACCAAAAGGGGAAACTGATAGACGACTTACAATGCTCACTTGAGCATGACTAGGGTAACACGAGGGTTTTACGACCACCTAAACCAATCTCTAAGGACCAAAGAGGTACACTCAAACCTGCGAATCCAGGTGGGGATGAACCTCGTACCTATGCAGTATTGTACCTACAATCTCCTACAGCCATGAGCCACACATGCATACATATATATATTTAATGAAATTGTTAGCCCGAGATCAATAACACGAATCAAGAGAACAAATAAACTTACATAATAATCGATGCGAAAACCACATTTATAGTAAGCACAATAATCATAATATCTGAAGTTATAACATTTCATCATGGTAAATCAACCATCCAAGAACACCACATAAAAAGTCGACCAAGGTCAAACCAGTTTTACAAATCTTATTAGGGTAGGAGTACTACACTAGGTGGAGTCGATGTCTAGTACCTGAAATCCTGCATCCACCTCTAAAACACAATACAACATATGTATGATACATATACATCATAAATGATCAAGCAAGTGATAGAGAATCACCACACCATATCATGCTCATAATGAATGGTATGACATCATCCCTATCGTGAAGACACTAGAAGAAAGTCACATGATATAATATCAAAACATCACATAGAATTATCATCATGAGATAGGGTTAGTATCATCATAAATCGCATAATCCATGTAAACAATCATCATATGTAGTCATATAAATCCATCCATCAAGGTGATACTATGTATCAACATCCATAAGAACCATCAAATATCATGTCATAAAATAACTCTCGCATCATCAATCATAAAAGTCTCCAATCATAAGAGTCATAATAGATAACATGAATCCACATAAAGTCCTAGTATCAATGATACCATCTAATATAACAGAAGAGTCATAAATAACCATCCAAGAAACCATCATAAGTCTATCAATATGTAAATCCAAATGCAAGTCTAGGAGGGGCACTACATCCTCCCCCCTTGGGTTCGACTTACTCTTGGAAGTTGCCAAGGGTTAAATTGAAAATATATTCATATTAACAGAAAATTTCTTACTCCAAACATTTCCTAGCTCAAAGTAACATAATGACTACAAAAATTTATGTTCTTTTCTTCAATTATCCAAGTAAATGCAATACACAAGGGATAAAACAAGCCACAAAACTCTTATTGGTCACAATAAGAATAATAATTCATTGAAATATCTTCAGGAGAACTTTATTTAACCACATTTTTTAAGACTAAAACTAAAATTCCTGTATCCATGTTAGCATCTATAAGTAAAAATCACAAAAAATCACACCATTCAAGCATGGAAACACTTCTTAAACATTTAGTTGAATGCAATTAAGAAAACAAATATATGTTTTACACAATTTTCTACACATAGGCACATCCTTAAGACACCACATATCATACACTTTTATGAGGTAAATTTGAATTAACTTCCTTCAAGACCAAATAAAATCAAGAGAATCTCGCATTTACCAGAAATCTACATTCTATAAATCCCAAAGGGAAGCAAGATTTGTAATTTCCAACTTCTCAATCCCTACCACACTTTTGCTATGCTACTTTGATGCAGGCATTTATGTATTTATCATCCAATCAATTATTCAAGACATTCCAAATCATTCACTTTGCAAGATATTTATACATACACACTTAATGAAGATATGAAATAACTAGTTTCCTTTTCTTTTATCTACTTACAAATTCCTCAATTTGAATGCACTCCTCTCTAACTTCCATAAAATCTAACAAGTCATCAGTATATTTCATCCCATTAACATGATTTTCATTTACTCAACTAATATTATCATTACCTAATTGTTCATTAAAGCTAGTGCACTTCTCTGAGGTGTCCTCCCTTGCACATACTATCAAAGGTTCCAATTGAACATGATAGAGACATTAATAAAATAGAACGAGGGCCCACAACACTCAATCATACGGAATGACCACTATGAACAATGACGATGAAGTCAAAAGGAAATATCCTCAAATCCAATGATTAAATCATGAAAAGAAAGAAAACTTGCTAGCAAAATCGATCAAGAAAGAAAGGTGGACAAGTGCCACCGCAAGAACAAAATAAAAGAAAGAAGAAATCAGTGGCTTGTCCAAAAGCAAAGAGATCCAAAACTAGATTAACTCCAATGATACTTACAAAATCACAAAATAAATCGACCAAATAACCAACTCATCCAAATCTACATCATGAGGTGACCATATCAGTTAAACCAAAAACCATTACACAACACTCAAAAATATAATGCCCTGAATGTGTTAGAGAGTGCATGCTAGATGTCTAAAATCATAAATTTTATTTATATATCCATATTCCTTTATCATTTTTAATGATATACAATCCTTTACAATAATCTAGACAATATCCTTCATGAAAATGTCAAATGCAAGGAGGAAATAAAGTATCTCATAGACACACAAGAAATACACTCATACATGATTAATGTTCAAGATATCCTATTTTTAAAATGATCACATTTTTTGAATCATAGCAAAACAAATGTTAGAACTTTAATTAATCACTTGATGATATACTTTAACATTCATACACCATTTCAAAGCTCAACAAATAGTAAGTAGATGGTTAGAATGTTCTACATGATGTCGTTAAACATTTGGTCAATCATGTTTTTACTCAGACTGATTACTCATAACAAATAAATCTCATTACTTAAAGTAAAATTTAATATTAGATTCTTACTTTAACCACCTATGGTCATTTCCCTACATACCATTAGCTAGTCAATTGTATAAATTAAGCATAAAGCTTGATATCCTAGCCTCACTTTTCAGAACTTACTTTTCATTTAATGTCACACACAAATTCAACTACATACATATATTACCTTATTCAATCTCATCTCCTACCATCACTTAATTATAATCACTCATAGACTAAGCATTCCTAGCAATCAAGAAGCATAGTCATCTAGAAAATGCATTACAACATCATACATTACACTATTAATTAATCCAACTAGAATTCATGGAACAAATATTTTATTTGAATAGGATAAGGCAATATAATCTTGTCTTAATCCATCCATTTTATCAAGTAAGACATTTAATCAAACACACAGCTCCTACTTTGGACTAAGGCTTTTCTCTTTCCAAACTAAATAAAGACATAATGGTATGATTTTAAATTTTCTATACATGCAATGCACCAAGTTTTTTCAATCATTCTACACACATATTATAACATTTTCTTTTAATCTATTATTTTATAAGAACTTCCTACATTATTTATGCAAAAGAGGTTCTATCTAATAAATTCTTCCTTATTATAAATCATGGATCATATAATGCACAAGCCTCACTCTCAAACAATTTCATTTTATCCAAACTTTTCCTTTAATATTTATGTAATACCACATTTCAACAATGAATATCCAAAGATCCTACTCATTATCGATAGACTCCTAAGAACTATAGTTCTTTTACCCAATGGAGAGTAGAGGAAGGAAGAACATTGTCAATCAACCAATGTATGCACACAAGAATTATGCATGAATAAATTGGAATTTCCTAGACATGTCACATTTATCGTACTACGCAACTATTCACACCATTATCTAAGATATGCAATTCAACTTTCCATGAAGTCTCCTAACATTACGAATGCAGCTAGAAATCTCAATTTTTTATTGAAAAATATATAATTTATTCAAACAATCTTTTCTTAAATGCAGAATCACTCACATGTATATATAATCACCCAATAGTTAATATTTCCAAAGTTGCAATGAAATTTTCCATCACAAATATCAAAGAACAATTCAATTCATGAGGACATTATAGTATCTTATGCAAGACCAAGAGAAATAATCTTAATCAAAGATCCCAATGTTTGCAACATGGGCTTTGATACAAGATGTAATGTCCGCCAAAATACCCTAGAGAATTATACCAAAATCTACTAACAAAAAAAGATAAATTTTTTTCTTTAAGTTAATCTTCATTACAATGCTAACACTAACATCTAGAAGGCACATTACAACCATTAATCATAAATGCATAATTAACTATATTCATGATTACATGAATCAACATGAACATAGCCATGAAACTATATTATGCAAGTGAAATGATCATTTAATTATTAAAATGATTTTCTATATAAACTTATACAATGCAAATCCATTCCCTAGGGCATCTCAACATCACTACTTGACAAAATCCAACACATAATATATCCATCTTAGAACATCATATTCTATTACCCAACAATTCATTTACTTTCCATGGAATTATAATGAATTGTTAACACTTAGGTATAATTTAATCAAATAACTTGCCCTTTTAGATTCCTTTAGAAACTACCAAATTGAATACTTCTAATAACCATTCTTTATTCATCAATCACTCAACACTTCATTAGTCTAAGTGAATTTAACCTTCTCCTACATATGGAACTAGATTATTTCCTTAAGCACAAGTTTAAGCAACTCATCAAGATCACTTTTCATATTCATATGCAAGATTATAATAACAAACACTTATCTATTTCCAAATAATATTTTGTTCCCTTAAACAAATGCAAGAGTCATATGTTACCTACAAGAATAAACACAATCTAGTATTTCAATCCCCTAATCCATCATTGTTAGGTCTTGGAGACAACTGAGAGGGGGGGGGGGATGAATCTGCTGTCCAATAAATTCAAACCAAAATGAACTTAACCAAAACTTAATGCTTAATGTCAGTAAACCAAACTTTATGCCGCTAGATAGTTTTATCAGTTAATTGCAGTACCAGTAAAGATTAATGCATGAAACAAAAAGACAAATAACACACACAACACATAACATAGTTATTTATACATGGAAACCCTGTAAGGGGAAAAACCATGGTGGGAAACCTTACCCACAATCAGATGATACTACTACAGATAGTATGTGTGTACAATATGGATGGGAGTCACACTAACTACAATTGGATGATTAAATCCAATGATAATGTACTATTCAAAATAGCATCTTATTATGTTGGATTCAATACCAGTTCACTTCTTATATGCCTTCTTCAAATACTTTCCTTCAATCTTCAAATGATGTCAGCGTGTATAGCTCTACTTATTTTCTCATATACCTTATTTGCACTTCCTTACATTCCCATATCAATCTCACAAATGAGATCTTACATTTATACCATAACCTAAGACCAATTGAGTAGGTCGGCTCACTAAAGATATTATAATAAAATCAATTACAAATAAATCAATATCTCATACATCATGTTGGCTCAATGCATTTACAATAATAATAAATCATCTCCATAATGTGTCGTGCTGATTTGGAATAGATATTCTTGCTGGTGTATAACTTGGACCTATTTGCTGGTAATAGAAAATATGCAAACCCGATTAGACCAATAACCAAATCGCCAAAACCAAGTGATCAAATAATGTCTTCGACATAACCAAGTAATCTTCAGGTCATTCCAGGTATCGTTGCACAATATATCATGTCGGTGAACTAGATACCAGTGACTGGGCATAAGCCACTGAACATGTTGGTGAACATAACCAAAGATCTCCAAGTGCTGATAAGTGTTGACAAGTGTTAACAAGTGTTCACATCAATGACAAAACCAATGCAACACATCCAAAATATCAATAATCTCCCCCTTTTTCATTGATGGCAACTGTAGCATCGGAATTAGGAATCATCACAAAACAAGATAAATCAAAACACTAGACATGATAACTTAATCATAAGAGCACTCATTGCAAATGAACCTAATCTCAAGCACACTCAATAGAGATATGAAAACAAAGCATTCAAAAATGAAAAATTATGCAAACCAAATGCAGAATTGAATGCTCCTTCCATGCGGCTCCATTGTTGTTCTTTCCTCTTCAAATGGATTTGTGGATCTCACCTACAAGTGCACATACAATTGAAAGCAAGATTGATGAAAAGCTCAAGAGTACTAGAAGCATAAGTTCGATAGTTTGATTAAGGATTCGGGTTAGCTTTGATTGAAAATCATCCAATTTATAGAATAGTTGGATAAGTGACAAGATTGGCATGATGCAATTCAAATGGAAATTGCAAATCAATATGACAAATTATGACAAATTATGCACTTTCCATGCACAATTTGATTGATTATTAATTGATGACAAATAATGACACATTCCATGTCAAAATTGATTGATTATCAATTATGACAATTTCATGACAAATTGAAATGTCATTCCCATAGAATTAGGAGATGAAATAGGAGGGAAAAGAAATTAGAAATTAAGAAAATTAAAATTGATGAAAATTAGGAATTAGAAATTGATGGAAAAATAGGAAATTAGGAACTAGAAGAAATTAGGTAAATTAATTAATAATTTGTCATTTATTAATTAATTTACAAGAGGAAGAATAATTAGCCAATTAAATAAAGATTTAATTGTAATGAGAAGACTTAGGATTAATAAATAATTTAGTAATCCTAGAGGAAGAAATGACAAATTAGGTTAAATGAATTAATCATAAAACCCTAGAAGACGAATAAGAAATGCAAAAATGACAATTAGGTCTTGATTGAAGATAAATAATGTCATGATTTTGAATTGATAAATGACCAATGTGACAAAATGATTTGATTGATAAATGTGCCAATTGACGAGGAACAATGACAAATTGATCCAAATTGACATAATTGAGATAGACAACGATCGATGACAAATCGGTCACAAAATGACAAAATCGACAAAAGGACAAGAATCGATGACAAAATAGATTGCAAAACGACAAGATTGAAAATGACCACGATCAATGACAAATTGATCGCAAGATGACAAGATCGAACAGTGACAACGATCGATGACAAATCGATCGCATGATGACAAGATTGAAGGATTGATAATAAATCGACAAGATTAATAAGAGGACAACGATCGATGACAAATCAATCGCAAGATTGACAGGATTGATAAGAGGACAAAACCCTAATTAGGATTGATGATGTCCAAAATGATGAGATTGATGATAAAATTGATAAGAGGAGAAAACCCTAAACTAGGATTGATGATGTCCAAAATGATGACAAATAAGCATGCTCATTGATGCAACAAGATAAAATTGATCAAAATCATGACTGGATAATGTTGTCAACAAGACCAAATTTGAGGACAAGATGATTGAAGAATATAGAAGAATGACTCAATGTTTGCAAATGATAAAGACCAAGTGCATGACATAGGAGAAATGTTAATGCGACGCAAAAACCTAAAATGAGGCAATGCGCAAATGTTAAAGTATGACTTCGCAAGCGTTGACCATTTTTAGGTGCCTACATTTTGCCCCTCTTTGAGACAATGCGATTATAAGCATTGTTTCAAAGAACAATAATGAAAATTCCCTAGACAATAACAATGACATATGTATGCCCCCTCGAGGAATTGGCTGGAAACATGCGGAAAAGAGGCCAATTGATCGATAAAAATGATAGGATCGAACGGACTGCCAATCGGATATCGGATGCAGGAAGGACAAGCAATGTAAGGTACATAAGACCATGACCAACATAAGATGGAGAAGATGCACGTCCATCTATTCAATGACAAAGGGCTATAAATGGGACCAAGAGGGTGAAAAGAACTCATTTGCACTAGCCAAAGAGGAGGATTTGTTGCTCTAGACAAGGACACTTGCAGATAGATGGCGAACATTCCAATGGCGGATCACCTTGGGGAACATGTATGCACATTTAGACGATCGGAGGATGCAGGAGCAGTGGTATGGATCCCAAAAACCCATGTTTTGAATTTCATGAATTTGACTCGTTTGCGGGACATTGCGGGGCCCATAGGGGATGCAAAAATGAACTCCTGCACTTGTGTGGTCTAATCCTGTGCTTGTGTAGGGAGTTATACGCTTGTGTCATGTCTTTTGGGCTTGTGTAAGGGTACACAAGCACAAGAGTCAAGACACAAGTGCAAGATTCAAGACACAGGCGCAAGAGTCAAGACACAAGCGCAATTGTGCATGTAAGACTCAATTTAGGGTCAAAACTGCATGCAAAGGACCTGAAAAGGGGGGACAAGGGTAGGATAGGTCAGAATAGATGAAAAACACCCTAAGGTGGATATGAAAATGAGGAAATGCAACTCGTAGGAGCAAACCCTAAAACTGACAAAATGTGCCCCAGAATCCATTGATCATGCGGGAGAACCGACCAGACTGCTTCATGCTACGACATAGACTCAGGAGCACGGATAGAGACACATTAGTAGGACTTGAGACATGGTAGGGATGAGGAGGATAGAGGGAGAACCCAGTGACAGAGGCACATGCTCCTTATGACAGACAGTGGACAGATGTAGCTTGATATTATGTAGTCAGCCTGTGGGCCATACTTAGGACAGACAATCCGATTTTGTACTCCGATATTATTATGATATGTGATATGAAATGCATCGACATGATGGGATGCAATGTGTTATGAATTGTATTATTTTCTATGGATGGATGATGTATGCACTATTTATGAACATGTATGGATGTATTTTTATGTATTTTTGATGTATTTATGAAATGAAATGGATAAAATGCTTGATGTAATATGTGATGGAATGCAAATGTACTAACCAAATGGATGCAGGATGTAGCATGTGTGTTTGGAGATCAGAGCACTAGACTGAATTGACTATCTGGACTGACGGAAGAAATGTTAGTAAGAAATGAGATAGAGGACAGTTAGAGATGATGAAAAACTTGCTTTCAGTAATGCACTTTGTAGGTGAGAACCTTTATTTTAATGTAGCAAAGTGGATGCAGAACATCATGGCATTGAAGGCCAGAGCTGAAATGCAACCCTTTTTGCAAAAGATAGACACATCATAGACAAACGAAAATCACAATCAAAAAAAGGATCATGAGCCATCCCGGTCACTCTAAATCACGCAGTGACATCATCGAGAAACATAGGAACATGATCGAAGATAAATCAATAAAAAGATAAGATGCACAAATTCAAACAAATCAAACAAACATCTTGATCTTCATTGTCAAAAGTTGAAAGTGCTGATGAGACGATCATGCTGTCTGGTTTCAGGACATGTGGTACCCCATCTAAGACAAGACATAGTCTGGTTTCGAGTATACCACACCCTGTATAAGACCCATGATAGTAGGAACAAGGACAAATGATTTTGATACTGATATTCGATTGATATGACAATTGTGATCAGTTTGAATGTTTGGTTTTGATTGAAAAAGTTCATCTGTTTAAGCATGATTTCAGTAAAGCACAGCGTTGAATTGATTGCGAGTGTCAGAGGTATGCTTAGTGAGCTGTTGATACACAAAGGGAATTTATTGCAAAAATGTGTGTTTTTGTTTTTAGGAGTTTTTACAATGTTTTTGTTCATTTTTTCAAGACTTTATTTGATTTTTTAGGGATTTTTTCAAGACATTATTTGATTTTTATGAGATTTTTCAGGACTTTTTTCAATTTTTATGATTTTTTTTTTTTTAAGATTATTTCATGATTTTGCCCCTAGTGTCTAGCAAGGCAAGGAATATGAAAAGTGAATAAATAGGCTTGCTAAAATGTTGGTGGATAGAGGGAAGACAAAGGCCTTTTATTATGGAGACAACGCAGATGCAATTTCCAAGAGCTATTGCGTGATGGGACAAGAGACTGGATATGACAATGTAAAGCAGGAACACGACATGAGGGACATGTCAAGAGGTTTTTGAAAAACATGTTTAAATTTTGTGTCCTTATGTCAGATCAAGATCAAGGAAAAAAGGGTGTATGGATAGTGATAAGATATGGATAGGATAAGCAAGACCAAGAATGGATACGGGATAGTGGCAGAAAGTTGCAATAAGCTAGGGAATATGGATGAAAGGTGATAATAAGCAAATGGATAAATGACCAAAAGCTATGATAGACTAAAAGCTGCAAACAAGATACATGATGCTCATGAAGATCGTCAGCCTTGTCAAAGGTGGAAAGAGGAAATGGACAGTAGAGACAATAGGATAATGGAGGAGTATGACATGGGTTCGATAGGATAATGGAACAATGAAGGACAAAAGGATATGAAGGAGGAAACCTGCTCCCAAGTGTAGTGTGCAAAAAGTTCATAAATTATGCATGACGCCTGTTTGCCAGGTTTTCATCATGGTACTTGCCCAAAGCGCCTGTTTACCAAGTTTTCACCAATGGACGAATTATTTTTGTTTACTTTTTTCTTTTTTTCTTTTTTCTTTTTTTCACTTTTTTCTTTTTTTGTATTTTGACTTTTTCAGAAGAAGATGGACACATGATAGGGGATGGAAGAAGGACTCAAGCGTCTTATTGTTTGGATAGTAGCCTGGAAATAAATGGACCATGACCTTTAAAAGTATGCTCAAAGATGTTGGTAGGATAAGGACATGGAAAATGAGATGAAACTAAGGCAAGGATTCATGTAAAGGATGGGATCAAAGGGATCGAAGGATGAAAAATATGCACTGGATAATGGATAGGGTACTGGAAGAATTGGGCTTCACTAGATGGAAATGTTGGCAAGATCAACATTGGCACACACCTTGAGGGGTGATGGACTGATGGAGGAAAAATGGATCTCAGATTGTGAGATTTGGATGGAGGAAAGGATAGTGATTTTGGGACATAAGGGCCCAAAATGGAAGGAGGTGATGGAGAAATAGACTTGGATGATTTGGATGGAGGAACAGCAATTTTAGATGCCAGTATAGGTTGTTCTTTTTGTGCTTCAAGGAGCTTCTTGGGGATCCACATGGTTTTTGATTTTTCATGCTTTTGTGGTTCCTTGGAGTGCATTGCTTGCACAAGGGATTTAGGAACCCATATATATTTTGACTTTGTTTTATTTTTCTCAGTGGGCCTTTGTGGCCTTTTGGATATTTCTTTTTCTTTATAGATCATATTGTTCTTCATGTTGACATGTCGATTATATTGGACATGTTGATCCTTGAATACATGTGGATTGCTAGACTTATGACTTTTATGCTTAGCATCCAAATTGCTTGGAGGGGGGAATGAATGTTGGTGTGGATGGGAATGATATGGAGGCCTATGGGATGGATGGAAGGTTCTCCAAGATGTGTGCCTTTGCTGATGTTGCATAGGAGATGGAGGGATATAGGGACCTAGAATGGATGGAAGCGATGATGGGGAAGGTGGACATTTGGATTTTGACTTTGAAGGGATACCAACGCCTTGAGTGTGAGCTCTATAGCCATGACCATTAGTATATTCTTTAATATGGAAGGGTTCTTGCTTGTGAAGGTCTACCCCTTTGCCTTTATGAATATCTTGACTTGTAGGATACTCTTTTCTTTGGGAAGAAGACGTGAGTTCATTATGAGGTGGATATGATATGAGAGAAATAATGAGATCTTGAAGTGGATCGGATTTCACCAAAGTGGAAGAACCCATTATGCATGTCGAGGGTTCATGAACATCTTGCACTGACACGTTAGAATCATGAGGGGTATCAGGATCATGAGGGGAATTAGGATCATGTAGTGGACATGGTTCAATGGTAGGCTCTTCAAGAGATGGAATGGGAGAAATAATGGGATCGTCAAAAGAAATGGGATCTTGGAGTGGATATGAGGGATTACGATGTGGAGATGGAGGGATATAGGGATCTTGTGGAGGATCTGAAGGAAGAACTTGATCTTGACAAGGAGGAAGATCATTGGAATCCTCTTTAAAGGTGCTTTGCTCTTTGACTTTTAATAGGATCATCAGAAAGGATGGAAGGGATATTTGGAATGTCAATGGGATTTGAAAGGATATGGTGTTCATGAAATGGAAGGGGATCATTTGGGATTGGATGGATTGGGATATCTTGATCTTGCTCAAGGAATGGAGTGTTAATAGGACTTTGGGTAGGATGGACAAGAATAGGGGAATCATCGTGAGTGTCTGGGAACATGGAGTCTTGGTCAACAATTGGATGGGATGATAAGGTTTCAGGATCTTGATCTTGATTTTCTTTAGGACTCATTTCTTTGTGCTCTAAATTATCCTCTTGACATGGGGTTGGACTTCGGATATGCCTGGGGGATTCTGACAAGGAATCAATGCTTTGGCATGAAGGAAATGCACTTTGAACATTTGTGATGGATTCTGGCAAGGAATCAATGCTTGAACATGAGGAAGAGGGACTTTGAAGGGGGTCCTCTAAAACAGGTAATGGCAATAAAGTGCATGATGGCATTGGGTCTTGTATTTCTAAAACATGACAAGGATGTGCATCATGAGTTGGATTATCTTGGCAATAAATTATGGATAGCTCTTGGGTAATTGCATCCTTGGGTGTATTGTTTAATGAGGACAATATGGAAGGTTCTTGTGAAACTTCTAAAGGTGTAGGGATAGATGCCACTGGAGAGTCAATTTGTTTGCGAGGGGATGAGGCATTGCTAGACATAAGTGTATTATCTTGATCTTCCTCAAAGAACTCATTTGGTCATTTCCTTAAGATCATTGCAATAAAGCCACCTTTCTTTTGAGGTTTTGACATAGTTGTATTTGGAATTTGAACTTGTTTTTGGTTTGATGTCATGTTTTGATATTGGACTTGGTTCAATTGTTCCGACATGTTTGAAACTTGGGTTGGTGTGTGGTGCACACTTTGTTTTTGAATTTGCGATTGTTGTTGTTGACATTGATATGTTGATTGAACTTGTTGATATTCCACCATTGGTTGGACTGGACATTGTATAATTGGTTGGACATATTGTTGAAATTGGACCATTGGTTGTCTTGGTTGTATATGTTGGACAATTGGTTGAACCATTGGTTGTATTGGTTGAAAATCTGATTGATAGTAAACACCTTCTTGTTCTTGTTGTGGAGGCACATAATGTTGTTGTCTCTTTTCTTGAAATTGTTTCATCATCTCTATTTGTGAGAGGAGAGCTGGTATGTCTGATCGTTCAAGAAGAGATCTTACATCAATTGGCTCAATATTTAGATTTTGACCTGGAAGTTTTCAAAACATTTTGGACATTTGTGATCTATTCTTCACAATTTTTTTCACTCTTTGTTCCAACATCTCATTTTCTTGAGCTAGTTTCTCCTCTAGCTTTTGTATTTGGAGACTTGTTTCACCATAAAAAGTTTGATCGATATTGCCTTGTTGTTGGGCTGGATATAATTGTGATTGCATTGTCCGTTGATATGTCAAACTTTGTTGCATCATTGGTGCTTGGAACCTTGTTTCAATAGACATGTCACTATGCAAATGCAATATTTTTGGAATTTTTCAAGGATAATGTATGATATGCAACTAAATGCAAACTAAATAAATGAAGATGCAAATCTATGGCAAGAATGCAACCTATGTTTTTGGTTGTTTTTGAAGATTTTGACAAACTTATGAATGCAAATCTAAAAGAGACCTTTAGGAAATTGAAATGATGTCTAGACCTCAAAAGGACAAAAGGACTTAATTGACAAAGGACAAGATGACAATGTCTCCCCTATATGCTTGGATACTAAGCTAGGTTTGACGAGATGATATTGATGAAAAAAGGACAAAAGATTTGATAAGGTCTAGACTTCTTAACAATGACTTAGGGTTTTATCAAAGATTTGGATTACTCAAGTATGACAAAACCTAGTTTTGACACTATATGCAAAAGGACAATTAATATGCAAATGATCTTAATATGATATGACAATGACTTAGGCTTAATGAAGAGACTTGGGATATGCAAATGCAAATGTATGACAAGGTCATGACTCTAATGCAATAAGACATATGCAAGTGGATGACTCTTATTGATATGCAAAGGAGTATGACTTAGGTGAAACCCAACCTTGGTACTTGACAATGAATTTGCAAGATGCAACCT
This sequence comes from Cryptomeria japonica, assembly GCF_030272615.1. NCBI lineage: Eukaryota > Viridiplantae > Streptophyta > Pinopsida > Cupressales > Cupressaceae > Cryptomeria > Cryptomeria japonica. Next base: position 167,192,661 of record NC_081415.1, read on the forward strand.
AGGATGAACCTAAATGCAAGTGACATGAATGTTAAGACAAGATTTGGAACAATGTTGGATCATCATGTTTGAAGATGTACTTTGAACCTTGTTAAACTTTTTGTTGGATGAATGTCTCTTGTGTTTAAATCTTATGTTTGATCAATGTGTTTTGCTTTTGAAATGGGATGCAATTCAACTTTTGACAATCAAAGAATACAAGATATTGCAACTTAGACTCAAGACAATCATGCTCATTTCCACATTTCTTATGGTAGGCAAAGACATTAGGTACTTGAGAGGTAGACTCGTTATGGGATTCAAGGAGAATACATAGATGCTTGACTCCACGAGCTCCCCTCCACGTCACTCACTTCTCAGGGCAGCCAAGCATCAGTCCCCATGGAATCTCCCCATGGCGAACTTAGTATCTCTTCCAAGTATCCGAATTTGTCCTTCTCAAGCAACTAGAAGGGTTTTTGGCCTCTAAAAACAAGGTATGTAGTAAGGATTTCTGTTAAGCGTTACTCCTTGATGTCACGCAAGTGTGATTGAGACATTAAGCCCATCAAGATACCAAAAAAATGTAGTCACACAAGCATGATTTAGACCAAGAGGCCCTACTTAGATGTTGATATGAGAAAGAGTCCAAGGGTCATCACTTCCCAAGTAACTGCAATTCCCACGTAACCCTTCCTTCAAAGCTTTCGCTCATCGGGTATTTTTTTATAGTGAGTTAGAATGCCAAGGAATTCTAGCCGTACTCACTTTGGGTCGTTCCCTTCTCATGATTATCACTTGCTTGCAAAAAGCAAAGTGGTCAGGAAGGCAGGCCCTCTAAAGGAGACACTCAATCAACAACACAAGCATGGTATCGAAGATCTGGATTTCTGATCACCCTAACAAGGATGAGAGCATACTCTCCTACTCCAATGTCATACTTAACAATCAAAGAAAACAAATTTTCATTCCCACCTATTTATAAATCACTAAGTGCCTAATTAAAAATCTCAAACACACAATTTGGTTGTTTCTCCAAGGCAACCTACAAAACCCAAGTTAGAGGTTTGATTTGTTGTCTTTGACCATTGAATCTGCACAAAACATGTTAGTAGTTTGATTTGTAGTCTTTGCCATGTGTATGCCAAGATTCTGCACAAATAATTAGTACCAAAATCCAAAGCACAAAAAACAGAATGCAAAAACACCAAAAATTTCAAGTAAACACTGCATTTTTCACCTCTGTTCTGGACTTTACACAAGCGCAGAACTCATGACACAGGCGCAAGATGTTTGACACAAGTGCAAGATGTCACCTACACAAGCACAAGATGCATGAAACAGGCACAAGATGCATGACACAAGCACAAAAGTGTCCAGAATACCCTGCACGGCCCGATTTTTGGGTTTTTGACCTGGAAAATCAACTTAGAAGCACTCCAAAACACAGTAAAGGGGTTAGAAGGTTAGTTTTCACATCAGGTTCACCAATTAATGTAGCATCGGAATTACGAATCATCAAAGAAAGATAAATCAAAACACTAGACATGATAACTTAATCATAAGAGCACTCATTGCAAATGAACCTAATCTTAAGCACACTCAATAGAGATATGAAAACAAAGCATTCAAAAATGAAAAATTATGCAAACCAAATGCATAATTGAATGCTCCTTCCATGCGGCTCCATTGTTGTTCTTTCCTCTTCAAATGGATTTGTGGATCTCACCTACAAGTGCACATACAATTGAAAGCAAGATTGATGAAAAGCTCAAGAGTACTAGAAGCGTAAGTTCGATAGTTTGATTAAGGATTCGGGTTAGCTTTGATTGAAAATCCTCCAATTTATAGAAGAATTGGATAAGTGACAAGATTGGCATGATGCAATTCAAATGGAAATTGCAAATCAATATGACAAATTATGACAAATTATGCACTTTCCATGCACAATTTGATTGATTGTTAATTGATGACAAATAATGACACATTCCATGTCAAAATTGATTGATTATCAATTATGACAATTTCATGACAAATTGAAATGTCATTCCCATAGAATTAGGAGATGAAATAGGAGGGAAAAGAAATTAGAAATTAAGAAAATTAAAATTGATGAAAATTAGGAATTAGAAATTGATGGAAAAATAGGAAATTAGGAACTAGAAGAAATTAGGTAAATTAATTAATAATTTGTCATTTATTAATTAATTTACAAGAGGAAGAATAATTAGCCAATTAAATAAAGATTTAATTGTAATGAGAAGACTTAGGATTAATAAATAATTTAGTAATCCTAGAGGAAGAAATGACAAATTAGGTTAAATGAATTAATCATAAAACCCTAGAAGACGAATAAGAAATGCAAAAATGACAATTAGGTCTTGATTGAAGATAAATAATGTCATGATTTTGAATTGATAAATGACCAATGCGACAAAATGATTTGATTGATAAATGCGCCAATTGACGAGGAACAATGACAAATTGATCCAAATTGACATAATTGAGATAGACAACGATCGATGACAAATCGGTTGCAAAATGACAAAATAGATTGCAAAACGACAAGATTGAAAATGACCACGATCAATGACAAATTGATCGCAAGATGACAAGTTCGAATAGTGACAACGATCGATGACAAATCGATCGCATGATGACAAGATTGAAGGATTGATGATAAATCGACAAGATTAATAAGAGGACAATGATCGATGACAAATTGATCGCAAGATTGACAGGATTGATAAGAGGACAAAACCCTAATTAGGATTGATGATGTCCAAAATGATGAGATTGATGATAAAATTGATAAGAGGACAAAACCCTAAACTAGGATTGACGATGTCCAAAATGATGACAAATAAGCATGCTCATTGATGCAACAAGATAAAATCGATCAAAATCATGACTGGATAATGTTGTCGACAAGACCAAATTTGAGGACGAGATGATTGAAGAATATAGAAGAATGACTCAATGTTCACAAATGATAAAGACCAAGTGCGTGACATAGGAGAAATGTTAATGCGACACAAAAACCTAAAATGAGGCAATGCACAAATGTTAAAGTATGACTTCGCAAGCGTTGACCATTTTTAGGTGCCTACAGCAACACAAGATGGAAAAACCATCTAAGTGCCAAAGCAAAAATGCCGAAAACACAACCAACAATCTCCCAACGAGATCATTAACCAAAAATTAAAATACATAATATCTCTCCCCCTGGGAATAATCTCTCCTCAAAATATAATGTGTTTTTCCATAATATCTCTCCCCCTTTGACATCAAATTCCAAAGCAATACAAAAACCAAATACAAAAGTTCATAGAACATATTACAAAATACCAACTTATCCAATTATCCAATTTATCCAATTACTCCCCCTGAGAAGTAGCTCTCCTCATTAAAGCCAGAATAAAAGATTTCTTTGTTACTTATGTTGGTTGATGATAAAACATCAATTGTCTAAGTCTCTACTGGTTGGGGAGGACTCCAAGCTGCTCTTTAAGATATTCAAAGGCTTCCTTAGGCAAAGGCTTAGTAAAAATATCTACAATCTACTTTTTAGTATTCACATAACCCAATTTTAGTTCCCTTGCTTCAACAGTCTCTTTCAAAAAATTTAATTTGATAGAAACATGTTTTGTTTTTAGATTGAAATACTGGATTCTTAGATATATCAATTGCTACCATATTATCACACTAAATGATTATAGGTTCCTTTTAATTTACCTTTATGTCCTTCAACATTTACTTGATCCATAATACCCATGTACAATTAGTTGCTGCTGCAACATTTTCTGATTCTTCTATTGATAGCGATGTACAACTATGTTTCTTGCTCAACCATGAAATTAGTCTGCTACCAAGCAAAAATGCTCCACTGGTGGTACTTTTTCTGTCATCTACATCTCTTGCCCAATTTGCATCTATGTATGCACATAGATCAAAATTTTCATCTCTAGGATACCATAAACTAAGATTTGTAGTGCCTTGTAGATATTGGAAAATCCTTTTTACTATTGATTCATAATTTTCTTTAGGTTACTCTAAAATCTTGAAACAATACATACTGCATTCATAATATTAGGTCTTGTTTGTGTCAAATACAATAAACCTCCTATCATAAATTTGTATCTTGTCAGATTAATAGGTGTTGATTCATCCTTGAAAGATAGTTTATAAGTTGTAGTCATAGGTGTGCTTACCAGTTTATAGTTTTCCATGCCAAATTTATTAAGTAACTCTTTCAAGTACTTAGATTGATTAATGAATATACCTTTATCAGTCTGTGAAATCTACAATCCTAAAAATAATTTTATCTCTCCAATCATAGACATTTCAAATTCTTCCTGCATCTTATTAGAAAAGTCTTTACATAATCCATCTTCTCCTCCAAAGATTATATCATCAACAAAAACTTCAATAACCAAGATGTCATCATTAGTCACTTTATAATATAGATTGTTGTTAGCATTACCTTTAATTGAACCAAGCTTCAAAAGATATTTGTCCAATCTAGACCACCAAGCTCTAGGAGCTTGCTTCAGTCCATATAAAGCTTTCCTTAACCTACAAACCATATCTTTTTCATCTATCAAACAAAATCCATCATGTTGTTCAATGTAAATGTCTTCTTCAAGATTTCCATTCAGAAATGCACATTTAACATCCATTCGATATACTTTATAATTCTTTTGTGCTGCAAAAGATAATAATAGTCTGACTACCTCAATTCTAGCTATTGGTGCAAAGGTTTCATTGTAATCAATTCCTTCTTTTTGTGAATATACCTTACACACTAATGTTTCTTTGTTTCTGATTAATTTACCATCTTCATTAAGTTTATTTCTAAAAACCCATTTAGTTCCAACTACATTTTTGTCATTAGGCCGAGGAACCAATGACCAAGTGTTATTCCTTTCAATTTGTTCCAATTCATCTTCCATAGCCTTAATCCAATATTTATCTTCACATGCCTTAGAAATAGATACTGGTTCAATTTGAGAAATTAGACATACCTCTTCATTTCCCAATCTTAGATACCTAGGTGTATTCATTGGTTGCCTTTATTCAGTCATTGTGGAATTTTCAGATGATGTCGGTGTGACTAGATCAACATTTTTTACTAGTGTACTCAATGTAGGTTCATTTGTGATTATCTCTATTGCCGGTTCAGAGTCCATTAACCTTGAATTACCTCCAAACTACTCATCAATCTTTAAATTTGCACTTGCAACAATTTTCTGCAATCTCTTGTTAAAACATCTATATGCCTTTCTCTTAGATGAATAACCAAGAAATATTCCTTCATCACTTCTAGGATCAAATTTTCCAATATACTCATCTCTTCTGATATAGCATTTGCTTCCAAATATTTTTAAATATTTAAGAGTAGGAGTACTACCAGACCATAGTTCATGAGGGGTCTTACCGGTTTCACCTCTGATGTGAACTCTATTGAATGTATAAACCATTTTATTTACTACTACTCTCCAATATATAAGAGGTAGGTTTGCTTCTGATATCATGCTTCTAGCTACATCCAAAATAGTTTTGTTCTTCCTTTCCACAACTCCATTCTGCTGGGGTGTACGAGGTGCTGATAACTGCCTTCTGATTCCATTTACTTCATAGAATGTATTAAAATCCTTAGATGTGAATTCACCTCCCTGATCTGATCTCAAATATTTGATTTTCTTACTGGTTTCATTTTTTACCATCACTTTGAATAGTTTGAATTTCTCAAATGCTTCAAATTTCTCCCTAAGAAAAGTAACCCAACACATTCTAGAATAATCATCAATGATTAGCATAAAATATCTATCTCCTTGTAAACTTCTAGTTCTTGTTGGACCACATAAATTAGTATGAATTAAATCAAGAACATTGTTAGATTTTTCTGGAATACTCTTGAAAGATGCTCTAACTTTCTTCCCAAGTTGACATTCCTTACATACTAGATTGTAAGGTTTAATAATGTTTGGTAAGTCTCTTACTACCTTAGTTGTATTGATTTTCACAATGCAATCAAAATTTGCATGACAAAGTCTCTTATGCCATAACCAACTTTCATCAATATGTGCAATCAAACATGTCTTCTCATTGTTATTCAACTGAAAGATATTACCTCTAGTCTAATTACCGGTTGCAATTTCCAAACTAGTTTTGTTTAAGAATTTGCATTTACCATTCTTGAATTGTAACTGAAATCCTTTCTCAACTAATTGACCAACACTCAAAAGATTATGCTTCAAACCTTCAACATAGCAAAAATTATCAGTATTTTGCTTACCATCAAAAGATATAGTTTCTTTTCCTTTGATCAAACAATATTTATCATCTCCAAATCTTACTAGACCTCCATTGTAATCCTAAAAAGTTAAGAATTTACTCTTATCACCAGTTATGTGATGTGAACATCTAGAATCAATGATCCATTCATCCTTATCTTCAATTTTAGCTGTCAGGGCATTCTCTACTGGTTGAACAGTAGCTACTAGTTGATTACCATCCATTGTTTGCCGGATCCTCATCAGAATCATCAGTGACTCCTTCATCAACATAATAACATGATTTATCTCTATTCTTCTTAAATTTGTATCTATGATAATCAAGGTTAAGCTTATATGTTCTTTTAGCTTCCTCTCTTAATCTTGCATGTCTATCATGACACCTAGAAGCCATATGACCAATTTTATTGCAGTTAAAATATTTAAATGGTGCTTTACCTTCATACTTACTTCCAACTGGACCTTTAGGCATTTTCCTTGCAAATAGTGCTTCAAGCTCTTCCAGTTATTAATTCTCCTTTCTGATTTCTTCAAGTTCAAAAGTTGATGATGATGATGATGCAGATGATGATGCCTTTAAAGCTAAATCTATCTTAATAGTAGCAACATGACCAGATTCCTCAAGTTCAAAAGATGAAAGTTTTCCAACCAAAGTGTCTCTAGATACTGATGCATTAGGCATTGTTCTCAATTAATTTATAGAAGTAACTTTCATTTTATATGCCGGTTGAAAAGCTCTTAAAACTTTAAAGACAATCTCATCTTCACTAAAGGTTCCTACATAACATTGTATACCCAAAACAATTTCATTTACTCTTTTCATAAGAGCATAAATTCTTTCATCTTCTTCCATTTTCAGATTTTCATACCTGATCCGGAAGCATTCTAGTTGTACAATTTTGATTGTGGTATCAGGTTCATTCAATGTTTCCAACTTGTCCCAAATAGCTTTAGTAGTAGATCTATTTGATAATCCCATGATTTTCTGATCTAACAATGCACTCAAAAGTTCTTCTCTTGCTTTGCAATCATTTTCTTCATCTTTAGCCAAGGTTGGCAGATTAGGTTGACCTTGAGTAGGAACAACATAACCATTATTTGTAACATCCCATATGTCCTTTCCAATGCAATTCAAATGTGTCTCCATCCTAATCTTCCATATGCCATAATTAGTTCCATCAAGCTTCAGATTGTGCTTCCTGAAATATTTAGTAGACATAGGAACTCCTCAAGTTGTTAAACTTCTTTAAAAGGAGGACTAGGCTCTTATACCAATTGTTAGGTCCCAGAGACAAATGAAAGGGGGGGGGCTGAATCAGTTGTCCAATAAATTCAAACCAAAATTAACTTAACCAAAACTTAATGCTTTATGTCAGTAAACCAAATTTTATGCCAGTAGATAGTTTTATCAGTTCATTACAGTACCTGTAAAGATTAATGCATGAAACAGAAAGACAAATAACATACACAACACATAACACAATTATTTGTACGTGGAAACCCTGTAAGGGGAAAAACCATGGTGGGAAACCTTATCCACAATTAGATGATACTACTACAAATAGTATGTGTGTACAATATGGAGTCTGCACATGCAAAAAGGCCAACTACCTAGAGCTCACTACTCAATCACGATATGGGAGTCACACTGACTACAATTGGATGTTTAAATTCAATGATAATGTATTGTTCAAAATAGCATCTTCTTATGCTGGATTCAGTACCGGTTAAGTTCTGATATGCCTTCTTCAAATACCTTCCTTAAATCTTCAAATGATGTCTGGGTGTATAGCTCTGCTTATTTTTGCATATACCTTATTTGCACTTCCTTACATTCCCATATCTATCTCACAAATGAGATCTTACATTTATACCATAACCTAAGATATATTGAGTAGGTCGGCCCACTAAAGATATTATAATAAAATCAATTACAAATAAATTGATATTTGATACATCATGTCAGCTCAATGCATTTATAATAATAATAAATCATCTCCATAACATGTCATGCTGATCTGGAATAGATATTCTTGTTGGTGTATAACCTAGACCTATTTGCCGGTAATAGAAAATATGCAAACCCGATTAGACCAATAACCAAAACGCAAAAACCAAGTGATCAAATAATGTCTTTGACATAACCAAGTAATCTTTAGGTCATTCCAAGTGTTGATGCATGATATATCCTGCCAATGAACCAGATACCAGTGACTCTATATAAGCCACTGAACACGTTGGTGAGCATAATCAAAGATCTCCAAGTGCTGATAAGTTTTGACAAGTGTTAACAAGTGTTGACATCAAGGACAAAACCAATGCAACACATTAAAAATACCAACAATCATAAGATCTAAAACACAATCCATATATGAATACATCAGCTTATTACAAGAACATAGTCCTATAAAATCAAGTCGAAATATACAAGAGCCCATAGAACAACAAATAGTCTCTTTTCTACATCCCATCCTATTGTGTAATCATACAAGTTATGTAAGTATACATTCTTATTTCACATTTAAAGGTCACCGCAAACAACATTGTCACTAATACAAAGAAATCAGCTCAATAGATCTTCCACATATTGAAGAGTCATACAATCCATACAATCTATAATTACACATTTATTTTCCATATCTTAAGATAACTAACATTGAAGATTAACATCTTTCCAATAAATGCATACACAAATACTAACATATTAGCTACCATCCACAAGATTCACATGAGACATTGCATTTATATCTCTCATTCATTTCATTCCCCTCTAATCAAAATAACATATAGAATAAAATTTTTGATTGCAACCATCTCACTCAATACATCTCATTATAAATTCAATCTACTACAAGTCCTACTATACATGTTCTCAATATACAGAATACACAATATTCTCTACAATTTCATCCTTCATTTCATATGATATCAATTCAACTTACTTAGATTATGCTCCAAGATCCTTTCACATGATGAGATAATATAAAAAAATAGGCCGACTACATAAAAAATAAATAATATTACATGAATGCACTCACTTGGACCTTAGATATTCATTTTGTTCCACTTTAGGACATAGAGGGGACCCAAATACATTGGAACACAACTTTTCCAAATGATTCAAATGAACCACACATGTTTACACATCCTCTAAGGTCAACACCAAATGAAATATGTAGATAAACATTAAAGTATGTTAACTAATAAGAACAAAACTATCCTCCAATACAAATTACATAATGCAGATATACACACACCATGACAAAACCCAAAAAAATAACCAAACACATTCTTCAAACCAAAACCAAAACCAAACTAAAAGAATACAATCTGAATAGGAGATATCACCACAATCAATTGAAAACTAAACAAGATGAGAACACAAAATTTAGAACATCACAATTCCAATCATCAATCAAATTATCACCTTAAAACTAAACTAGAACACTACACAAACCACATAAATATATCCTCCAAAATACAACACTAGAATCCACATATGTAGAAGCCACAAATAATTCTTTGGACTTGTTCTAACATACAACCTTACTATTAGAAATAACACCAACCAATTCTACTATCTAAGAAATAAAGGACCTACAAATCTAATAGTCCAATATACACAAAACACAAGCATTATATATAGAACCATAACACATAGTCTTCACATAGTAGATGAATGCAATGCATTATTCCATAGGGACATTAAAAACTATTTCTTGCATAAATACTATTTCTTTCATATTGAATATTTCACTATACCATCCTTCTAAAAAACACCTTAACATCTTTACTAGACCACTAAATGATACTAGAACACATAAATACTACTTCGTATGTATTAAAACTTGCACTATACCATCCTTTTGAAACCACCTCAATACCTTCACCAGACAACTCAACAATACTAGAACAATCACTTCCCAACTATCTGTAAGAAATGGTGACTTCAATGCCAATAAAAGACAATTTAAAATCAATAAAAACATACTACAACAATTGAAGTTTCTTATAGTATTCAAAGAGAGGGAGGGTAGATAGAGATAAGTTGTTAGATAGAGAGAGAGGATGCATATGGAAGGAGGGAGGGAGGGAGAGATAGGTAGATAGAGGTAGGGATAGATATAGAGAGGGGTGAGATAAATAGTAGTATGGAGGGAAGGAGGTAGATATCTAAGGGAGATAAAACTAGAGAGGGATGGATAGAGAGGTAGGTAGAGAGGGAGATGGGTTTAATGAGAGTAGGAGGGAAGATAAATGGAGAAAGAGAAAGAGGAGATAAATAGAGAAACAAAAAGGGGAGATAGAGAGTACAATTAGATGACTAAGTCGAGAGGTTTGTATAAAGAGAGGGAGAGGAGAGAGAGAGGAGGGAAGGAGATCTATGTCAAAAAATAAAGGGAGTGATAGGGAGGTATGTAGAGGGAGAGAGGGTGAGAAAGAGATAGAAAGATATGTATAGATCTTAGGGAGGAAGGGAGAGTGAGAGAGAGAGGTAGAGAGATGGGAGAGAGGGAGAGAGTTAGGGAGAGTGAGATACCTATATAAATCTTAGGGGAGACAAATATAATTAGATAATTAGAAATAGAGAGGCAAGAAGGGAGGGAGTGAGAGATTGATATATATGTAGATAAATAAAGGTAGGGAGGGAGGGATGTAGAGGTATGCAGAGAGAGGAAGAGGGGAGATATAGGTTAGTACAAATGGAAAGTTTGAGAGTGAGATATGTAGAGAGGGACCATGAGAGAGAGAGAGAGAGTTATGTACTAGAGAAGTAAATGGAGGAAGAGAGTGAGGGGAGGTTTGTAGGGAGAGGGAGAGAGGAGATAGAGATAAGTAGAGAGGGAAGGAGAGAGATAGAGAGAGGTGGGGTAGGGGAGAGAGAGGTGAGATAGAGATAAGAGAATGTGTGTGAAGTAGGTAGATAAGAGAGGGGAGATATAGAGTAAAAGAGTGAGAGATGAGAGAATGATATAAAGAGATGGGGGGGGAGAAAGAGGTAGAGGGAGAGTGACAGGAATAGAGAAAGGTCTAGAGACCAAGGAAGACAAAGAGAGTGAAATAGAGAGAGAGAGAGTGATAATACAAGATTATTGATTATTGAAATTTAACTAATACAAGATTATTGATTATTGAAATTTAACTAAGTCTAAGTGAGGTAGAGATGGAGGAAAATAAGAGGGAAATAGATAGGTCTTGAGCTTTGGGAAACAGAGAATGAGATAGAGAGATAGCAAGAGGATGATGATAGAAGCATACTGATTACTAAAATTTGACTGTCTAAAAAATCATAAGATCTTCATAAATCTATAATTTTCATTATGAATTCTAGAGATCTAAAACCATTCTCAAACATCTTGCTAATAAATACATAAAATATAACTTAAAGTATAATTTATATTTTATTCTTATACTTAAATGTTATATTTTATATATATATTATAATTAAAAAAACTAAGTGAAGGCCAAAGGAATTAACATCTAATTCCATGTTCCTTTTCTAGTTTAATGTCAACAAAATGCATCTATTAAAGTAATGCATCCATATTCTTAATTCAAATAACACATACACTTTTTTCCTTGTATTTAGCCTTGGATGACAAGACTTAGGCATGGGAGCTTCATTTCCCTTATTTTTATGTGTTTTCTTCTTCCAATTTGGTTTCTCAACTTCCTCATCATTAGGTTTAGACATTATCAAGCAGGTAATTGAAAAATTATTATAATAATTTTATATATCTTCTCACATTTTTAACCATAATAAATTTAATATATTAATATTTAATTATTTTACCAATGTCTCTAGAGATATCAAAGACATGTGAACCATTATTTTGATAAATTTTTAACTACCTGTCGGAATTTGAAATAAATTATATATTATTATTTACACTTCATTCTTTACACTTTAAAAAAATGAATTTTTCATTATTTTGGTGCAAGTTATGTGGCACGCACAAACAAGTACTTGATTTTCAAGCTGTGTCTACTTTGAAAAATCATAATTTTTTCTTTCAACAAAATGTTACAAAAAAATACAAAACTTCTAGTATTCACTCTTAACTATCATTGTACCAAAGGGTTTTTTAAAATACTAAACGAAACTATAAAATTTGTTATGTGCACATGAGACACTGTGTTATATTTTTCTAAAAAAATAGGAACACTTTTGTGTGCCTGAAATATTTGACCCCCTTAACCTTATCCATTTTTATAAGAGCTAAGTAGTTTTTAAACTAGAATTGAATTACTACAATTCTTGTTGTTTTGGTATCTTCAAATTTTGAGTGGATGAGTCTCAAGTTTCTCCTCTAAGTTTAGGTTTAGTTGATTTCAAAAAAAGTACCCACTTAAACCACGTTGGTGCAATTACCCACTACTAGATTATGGGACTAGGTGACCTAGTCCCGAAGGTGCAAAATTCAAATATAAAAAATAGATTTAGGATTGAGATGTTGGTTAGAATGCTAGGTTCATAGGATTTATTATTTAATGATCACCTCAGATAGAGAGGAATAGTCTATATGTTAGAGGAATGCAATCCTCTACCTATGCCCTCATAGGGTCCTAACTCCATCCCTTGTTGTAAAAGTCAGTGCTTGTACTTAACTTAGTAATATAACTAGAAGAGAGGTTCTCAACTCAAAACAAGTAGATCTCAATTGACTAATCTAGGAGTATATACACAAAATATTATAGGTCTAGGATTATATTTCACAACCACAAAATATCACTTAGATCCAACATATGATGACCTCTATACAATAAATAAACAAATTGACTAGAAGATAGTCAAACCATTCACTTCATTCAACTCACTGTTATAACAATGCATTTGTATAATACTAGTTATTAGATTTTGATGCACCCTAAAAAGGACACAAAAGAAACAAGTTCAAATGTTAATATGTTAGTGATAATCAAAATGAAACACAAATGAACCTATGATCCTTAACATGCATATAAAGAGAGATAAAAAGAACACAACAAGAAGCATACATAAACAAAGGAAAGAAAGAAAACCCCCCAAGATGCTCCTCAACATGCTCATAGTTGCTCCTCCCTTGTTCCTCTCCTCTCCAAGTCCCATATGAGTGTAGCTCTTAGCTTTTAACACTATCCATGGATGTCTTATGAAGATTCAAGATGATTATGAAAATGAGAAATTTACTATGGGAAAGCACCTAATTAGTCTATGTAAATTTTACTAAAATAACAATGCCAATGCTTCTAAATGCTCTCTTAAAAATGACTATATGTTTCATGCACAAAGAGTTTTTTTTTTTTTGAAAATGAAGAGTAAGAGCTCTATTTATAGGGGAAATAGGGCAATGGATGGTCAAGATTGAGTAATCTTAACAAGGGCCAGGGTTGATGGGTTTATGATCCATTTGATGGCTTTCAACCCAATCCCATGATGATAAATGTCAATATGAGATGGCTTGAGAGGAGAGGGAAGAAGTATTAAATGCTTGAGATGACATGAAGGTTACCTTGGGAGGATTTGGTTAGGCTTGAGTTAGCGAATAAAGCTTTTATCCAATGAAGAATGCCTTTATTCAATGGATAAACTCTTGTGCAAGAGTTAGTTGGGATAACTAGGGTCAAAGCAATGAATTCTTGAAGAGACCCATGAGTTAAAATGAGGGTTGAGTTAGAGGAAAAGCCTCTAACCATGTGGGTGAGTTAAGTTTAACCATTAATTGTTATGTAAGAGCCATATAGGGTTATGTAAGAACCATAAATGGTTTGGAAGACTTTAGGGGTTAACTTGTTGAAGAATAAAAACCTTTAATGCATTTCAAAGAATTTGGAGTTTTTGAGAAGTGACTTCTCTTTGCTTAGGAATGTAACAATAATTAGGGAGGGGGATTAGGCTAATTTGGAATAGATTAGAAGAATCTAGAAGGGGTTTAGGATAAAAGTGGGTTTGGTGGGTGAGAGAAAGTAGGATTTTATTTAGAAATAAAATCTATTTATTGGTGCAACTTGCATTTGTAGTAGAATGCAAGTGGGGGGATTTTAAATAAACATTTATTTATTTATTTAAATGAGGAAAGGGGTTAAATTAAATAAATATGATTTATTTATTTAATTAATTGTTAGAGTATGGTTTAATGAATTAATTTAAATAAATTGAATAATATATTTAGTTAGTAGAAGAAGAGGTTAGAGATGAATTACTTAAATATCAATTTAATTAATTGTTGACTGATGGTTAAATAATCAAATAAATACTAAATATTCATTTAATTAAGTGGATAGATTTATGTGTCTACATATTCCCCTCTTTGAGATGGTGTGGTTTATCGCATCGTTTCAAAGAAAGAAAGATAGGTATGAGAAATATGCCCCATAAATTTTAATTTAGTGGGTGGTATGCCCCCTCGAGAGATGGGCCAAATTTTTTTGAAAAATCGAGCAATCTCTCAAAAAAAGAAAGAAGTTCGGGAGAGATAGAATAGAAGAAATTAGAAATAATGTTGAAAGAAGGGGATAAAACGAAGTTAATACGGAGAAATGAGAGGCTTTCGAAGTTCAAAAGGACCATGGTAGTGCAAATGTAGTTGTTGTGCTTTTGATTGATACTGTACAATTGATCAAAATTGGTTGGACAATCTGGTGCAATCGGTTTAATTGCCTCGGTTGAGTCAAAGCGTGACAATGGATATCAGTTGTTCACTTGGACAGGATAAAGTCTGAGTAAGTGAATCAAAGTGACCTGTTGTGACTTTAGGCAATTGATATAATTTCCTGATGAAGTCAAGGTATCTAAAGCAAAATACTCGTTGAGACTTAGACAATTGATGTAATTGTCTATGTTGATTGTGTTTGATTGGTTGATCAATCGATATTGTGGCATTGGAGGTTTTTTGTGGTGTTTGTTGGACTTAGTGCACCTATTGAGACTAGGCAATTGATGTAAATTCTTGTTCTAGTCTAGGATTGCCATAATTGATTACCTATTGAGACCTAAAGATACCTGATCAAAAGTTATTTGTTAATAGTCTAGGTGTGCATGAGTCGATGTACCTATGTAGATAGAGTAACTTTCTTGATTGGGTGGATGGGACACAATGTAGGGTATGTGATGCTAATGATCGAGATGGCAAGGGTGAGGAGGGGGATTCAATGTTAGATAGAAGGTATGAAGGACCTAGGACCCATTCCCATGGAAGACAATCAAAATAGAGTATCCATTGTCATGACTATGTATGAATGATATGCAACAATATGGATGTAGGGATGGATGCAATGAAATATATATAGATGAGATGAAATGGTGATCCATGGATTATTCACAGTGCTTACTTTTCATCATTCGAGCATGGTGGTATTGATCTTGGTTGAGGTAGCAAAAACCAATTTTGAGCATTTCACCTATAAGCAAATATCATAGATAAGGAAAGTTCCCCTCCATTCTAGTTCTATTAGGTCCCAGGGACAACTAAGAGGGGGGGGGGGGTGAATCAGTTGTCCAACAAATTCAAACCAAAAATAACTTAACCAACTTTAATGGTTAATACCAATAAACTAGTCTTTTATGCCGGTAGATAGTTTTATCAGTTAATTATAGTACCAGTTAAGATTAAAGCATGAAATAGAAAGACAATAACATCCACAACACATAAAACCAATATTAGTACATAGAAACCATGTAAGGGGAAAAACCATGGTGGGAAACCTTACCCACAATCAGATGATACTACTACAAATAGTATGTGTATACAAATGGGGGGTCTGCACATGTAGAAAGGCCAAGTGCCTAGAGCTCACTGCTCAAACACAAATAGGAGTCACACTGACTACAATTGGATGGTTAAATCCAATAAGGATGTACTGCTCAAATTAGCATCTTACTATGCTAGATTCAGTACCCGTGCAGTTCTGATTGTCTTCACAAAAACCCTCCTTCAACCTTCAAATGATGTCTGTGTGTATAGCTTTTCTTATTCTCGCATATACCTTCACACAATTCTTTTTCGCATTCCTCATCTGATCTTACAAATAAGATATTACATTTATATCATAACCTAAGACCAATTTTAGTAGGTCGGCTCTAAAAGATATTACAATTAAATCAATTTACAAATAAAATAGTGTTCAATGCAATAACTGATTCAACATGTTGGATCAATGTAATTACAACATTAATAAATCCTCTCCATAGTGTGTCGTGCTGATCTGAAATAGATAAGCCTATTGGTGCTTATTCTGGACCTATTTGCCGGTAACAACAAATATGCAAATACGAAAGTACCAATGAACAAATCTCCAAGACAAAGTGTCCAAATGATGTCTTCAATATAACCAGGTGTTTTCCATATCATTCCAAGTACCGGTGAACATTATATCTTGCCGGTGTACCAGATAGTAGTGACTATGCATAAGTCACTTGCTTACCAGTGAACATTTCCAATTCTTCAAAGTGTCAGAGTTGATAAGTGTTAGTAGGCATTGGCATCAATGAAAAAAACATACCAAAATACCAACAATCTCCCCCTTTGGCATTGATGGCAACATAAGATGAAAAAACCATCAAAGTGCCAAAACATAAATGCCAAATACCAAAAACTAACAATCTCCCAAAAAGAGATCATAACCAGAAATCAAAATTCAGATATAAACAATCTCTCCCCAAAGTAACAATCTCTCCCCCTGAGAGTGACATGTGTCTTTCTTGTTTTTCCATATACCAATCTCTCCCCCTTTGACATCAAATGCCAAAACAATATAAAAACCATTTTTTAGATACAAAATACCAACCAATTCACTATACCAACTACTCCCCCTGAGATGTAGCTTTCTCATCAAAGCCAGACTAAAAGATTTCTCTGTTAATTATGTCGGTTGATGATAATCATCAACTGTCTAAGTCTCTACCAGTGGGGGCATGACCCCAAGCTGATCTCTGAGATATTCAAAGGTCTCATTAGGCAGAGGTTTAGTGAAAATATCTGCAATCTGCTCTTTAGTATTCACATAAACTAGTTTTATTTCTTTTGCTTCAACATTCTCCCTTAGAAAATTCAATTTGATAGAAACATGTTTGGTTTTAGAATGTAATACTGGATTCTTAGATATATCAATTGTTGCAGTGTTATCACAATAGATAGTAATAGGTTCCTTGCATTTTGCCTTTATAACCAAGAAATTAGTCTGCTTCCAAGAAAAAATGCTTCGATGGTGGTGATTTTTCTATCATCCACATCTCTTGCCCAATTTGCATCTTTGTATGCACTTAATTCAAAGTTTTCATCTCTAGGATACCATAATCCAAGATTTGTAGTGCCTTGTAGTACCGAAAAATCCTTTTTACTGCTGATTCATGATTTTCTCTAGGATTACTCTGAAATCTTTAAACAATACATACTGCATTCATAATATTAGGTCTTGTTTGTGTCAAATATAGTAAGCCTCCTATCATAGATTTGTACCTTGTCGGATTAACAGGTGTAGATTCATCTCTTAGTGATAATTTGTCATTTGTAGTCATAGGTGTGTTTACCGGTTTAGAGTTCTCCATCCCAAATTTCTTTAGTAACTCCTTCAAGTACTTGGATTGACTCAAGAATATACCTTTATCAGTCTATGAAATTTGCAATCCTAAAAAGAATTTTATTTCTCCAATCATAGACATTTCAAACTCTTGCTGCATTTCAATAGAAAAGTCTTTACATAATCCATCTTCTCCTCCAAAGATTATATCATCAACAAAAACTTCTATAACCAAGATGTCATCATTAGTCACTTTGTAATATAAGTTACTGTCAGCATTACCTTTAGAAAAACCAATCTTTGAAAGATACTTATCCAATCTTGCATACCAAGCTCTTTGAGCTTGCTTCAACCCATACAAAGCTTTCCTTAACCTGCAAACCATATCTTTGTTATTTGTCAAAGAAAATCCATCAGGTTGTTCAATGTAAACTTCTTCTTCAAGATCTCCATTTAGAAATGCATATTTAATATCCATTTGATATACTTTGTAGTTCTTGTGTGCTGCAAAAGCCAAGAATAATCTGACTGCCTCAATTTTAGGTACCGGTGCAAAGGTTTCATTATAATCAATTCCTTCTTTCTAAGAATATCCCTTACAAACTAGTCTTGCTTTATTTTTTATTACCTTACCATCTTCATTAAGTTTGTTTCTAAATACCCATTTTGTTCCAATCACATTTTTGTCTTTAGGCCAAGGAACTAATATCCAAGTGTTGTTTTTCTCAATTTATTCTAGTTCCTCTTCCATAGCTTTAATCCAATGTTTATCTTCACATGCCTCATTAATTGATGATGGTTCAATTTGAGAAATAAGAAATACCTCTTCATTTGCTAGTCTTCCTCTTGTTATAACTCCTTTATACTTGTTTCCAATTATCTGATTTTCAGAGTGATTCGATCTTACATACCGAGGTGTCTTTGTTTGCTGTTGTTCCTCAATTACAGTGGAATTTTCAGATGACACCGGTGTAACTGGATCTTCATTCTGTACCAGTGGATTCAATGTAGATTCATTTGTTAGAATCTCTGTTTCCAGTTCAGAGTATATATACCTTGAAGTTCCTCTAAATTGTTCATCAATCTTTACATTTGTACTCTCAACAATTTTCTGTAATCTTTTGTTAAAACATTTGTATGCCTTGCTCTTAGATGAATAACCAAGAAATATTCCTTCATCACTTCTAGGATCAAATTTTCCAATATACTCATCTCTTCTAATATAGCATTTTCTTCCAAATATTTTGAAATATTTAAGAGTAGGAGTAATACCAAACCATAGTTTATGAGGGGTCTTACTGGTTTCTCCTTTGATGTGAACTTTGTTGAATGTATAGACCATTGTGCTTACTGCCTCTCTCCAATACACATGTGGTAGATTTTCTTCTGATAACATACTTCTAGCTGCATCCAAGATAGTTATGTTTTTCATTTCTACAACTCCATTCTACTGTGGTGTCCGGGGTGCTGATAGCTATCTTTTGATTCCATTCACTTCACAAAATGCATTAAATTCCTTAGATGTAAATTCTCCTCCTTAATCTGATCTCAGACATTTAATTTTCTTACCGGTTTCATTCTCTACCATTGCTTTGAATAGTTTGAACTTCCCAAGTGCTTCTGATTTTTCTCTGAGAAAAGTAACCCAACACATTCTAGAGTAGTCATCAATGATTAGCATGAAATATCTATCACCTTGTAAACTTTTCATTCTAGCTAGACCACATAAATCAGTATGAATTAAGTCAAGAGTATTATTTGATTTTTCTAGAATACTTTTAAAAGTAGCTCTAACTTGTTTTCCAAATTGACATTCCTTACATACCGGATTGTGAGGTTTAACAATCTTAGGTAAATCTCTAACTTCCTTAGTAGTGCTGATTTTTACCATGCAATCAAAATTTACATGACAGAGTCTCTTATGCCATAGCCAACTTTCATCAATATGTGCAATCAAGCATGTATTTTCACTCTTATTCAAATGAAAGATATTACCTCTAGTTTGATTACCGGTTGCAATTTCCAAACCAGTTCTGTTCATAATTTTGCATTTTCCATTCTTGAATTGTAACTGAAATCCTTTCTCAACTAATTGACCAACACTCAAAAGATTATGCTTTAAACCTTCCACATACTAAACATTGTCAATATTATGCTTACCATCAAGAGATATTGTACCTTTACCTTTTATCAAGCAAGCTTTATCATCTCCAAATATTACTAAGCCTTCGTTATATTCTTGAAAGTTCAATAATTTGCCTTTATCACTAGTCATATGATGTGAGGATCTTGAATCAATGATCCATTCATCCTTAACTTCAATTTTAGCTAACAAGGCCTATTCTACCAGTTGAACAATAGGTGTTGGTTGATCTTCTATTATAGCAACAAAAACCCATCCATTGTCTATCGGATCCTCATCAAAATCATCAGTCACTCCTTCATCAGCAAGATAACAAGATTTATCTTTATTCTTCTTAAATCTATATCTCTGATATTCAGGTTTAGGCTTGTATGTTCTCCTAGATTCTTCTCTTAGTCTAGCACGTCTATCAGTGCATCTAGAAGCTATATGACCAATCTTATTATAGTTAAAGCATTTAAAGGGTGCTTTACCTTCATACTTACTTCAAACTGGACCTTTAGGCATTTTCCTTGCAAATAGTGCTTCAAGTTCTTCATTTTCTCTTCTGCTTTCTTCAAGTTCTCTTGCATAAAAGGCTTTCTAGTCAGACTTATCAAATGATGGTTCAAATGATGTTGATGCTTTAAGAGCTAAATCTATCTTTATAGTAGCAACAGAACCAAATTCCTCAATTTCAAAAGTTGAAAGTTTTCCAATCAATGTATCCCTTGTTACTGATGTATTAGACATTGTTCTTAACTCATTTATAGCAGTAACCTTCATTTTATATGCTGATGGAAATCCTCTTAAAACTTTTGAAACAATTTCATCTTCACTTAAGGTTCCTCCACAACATTTAATACCCAAAACAATTTCATTAACTTTGTAGACACCCAAAATTGTCATGTCTAATTAAATAAATATTTTATTTATTTAATTATCTAAGCCTAATTCTTCTATTAATTAAATAAATCTTTATTTATTTAATTAATTCATTTATCCTCTTTCTAGCCTTATTTCTCATTTAAATAAATACATTTATTTATTTAAATTATCCTCTCTAATTAAATAAATATCTTATTTATTTATTTATCTCATTTCTTCTATTAATTAAATAAATTTTTATTTATTTAATTAATTCATTAACCTTTTCTACTTATGACACATGTCATTCATCTCTTAATTCCTACACTACTTACCTCTTTCATTATTTTATTATTTCTTCTACCTACCCTCTAATCCTAGCCAACCTCCTTTTTACACCTCTCAATCTTATCCCTCCATTTCTTATAGTGTCTTCTATTTAAGGAGATGCTTCCTTCATTATCAAACCCTAATGACCTATTTAGCTAACTACTTGATCAACTGACTACATTATGATCCTACTTGCAACCACATTCCGTTCCTTGTTGAGCTCTTGTGCACATAAAATCTGAGAGCAAATATATCAAGCAAGATCAATGGAGATAGGAAGAATGGAGATCAAAACCCTATTGGACATGTAATGGTATAATCTTCGTGATTTCATTTGATTTGCATAGTCTTAGGTAATCTTCATATGTTATGGTGGATCTTTGTTGTTGTTAGGCTAGGGTTTGGTGGTTGAATTCATTTAGCCTTTCAATTTTGTTATTATTGTTATCCATTTTCACCATAAACATTTTGGCACACTTGGTGGGACATGGATTTTTATTAGATCTATGTTTTTTGCAGATTTTTCTAACCCTATATTGTTGTTTTGTAAAACAATTTGGAGAATAACCTTATGCAGCTAGGGTTTTGGACCAAAAATCAAGATATTGGAGAGATTTGATCATATCTCACAAACGGCTATGAGATTTTGCACCAATTTTTTTTTTCAGGTTGAAGAAAGTATCAGGAGCTCTCAACACAAAATTCAAATTTTTTGGAGCACATTTTCATTTTCTATGAAATTTTTATGATTTTTCATAAAAAATTAATTTTGAGAGCAAATGAGAGAATTTTTTGGATTTTCTTACATTTTTGGAAATCTCTCATATTTATACATAGGATCTATTTTTTGTGATTTTAATTTTGATTCAAAATATTTCCCTAAAAATCAGATCTTTAAAAATTAGGGTTTTTCCTTATTTTGATCAGATCTCACAAATTGCTTCAAATTTTGACATAAATTTTTCTGTGCAGGTTAGGAAAAGTATTAGAAGGATTTAGTAAAAATTTCAGGTTTTTTGGATCAATTTTTCAATTTATATGAAATTTTTATGATTTTTCATAAAAAATTAATTTAGAGAGAAAATTAGTGATTTTTTCAGATTCTCTAACATTTTTGGAAATTTCTCAGAATTATACATAGGATTTATTCTTTGTGATTTTAAATTTGATGCAAAATCATTCCTCAAAAATTAGATCTTTGAAAATTAGGGCTTTGAATTATTTTACTCATATCTCACAAACTACTTGGATTTGTTGTAGAATTTTTTTTATGCAAGTTTGGAAAACCATCAGGACTCTCTAGTAAAAATTTCAGATTTTTTGGATTTATTTTGCATTTTATATGAATTTTTTATGATTTTTCATAAAAAATTAATTTTTGGAGCAAATTAGCAAATTTTTTGGATTTTCTTACATTTCTGGAAATCTCTTGAAATTTAATAGGTGGTTTTTTTTTTATGATGAATCAGATCTTTGAATTCGTCAACAAAACGCATTGTTGAAGGCCCCTATTTCACAAAGTCTTTTGGATCTAAAATTTACCTAACTTGTGTGCTTGCAGGAAGGGGTGATCATTTGAAACAATCCAAACTACTAATAAATCTTTGTTGCAAGTCCTTGGCAAGAGTTTTTGGATTTTTATTGTGTGCCTTGTTTTCATAGACTAGCAAACACTTCAATTGGTGCACTAAAATTGAATCATTGTCTTTTGTGTCTTGAGCAATAGGCTCTTTTTGTTTAATCTTTAGAGGGCCTGTCTTCCCATGTGGTCATTAGGACTACTAGTGAGAAGAGAACGACCCAAGTGGTAGAAAAAGAAAAGCCATCTTCTTCCAAACCACTATAAATAATTGTATTCATGGTGAAAACTATGAATAACATGGGCTGATTAGGTCATACCGACACTATGTCTCCCCATAAACCCGTTTGATCAAATTTATTTGATCAGTTGTAGGGCATAACCCCTACTGGCTGGGAGTCTTCTGTATTTACAGAGCTGAAAGTGCCGCATGTATGGCCACACAAGTGGATGCCCTTACTAGCACCATTTTGTTTTAGAAGCCCAAATCCTTCTAGTTGTTGGGGCAGGAGGTCGGACCTCTGGTAGCGGCCCACACACATACGGTTCTTAGTAGAGATACAAAGTTCACCACGGAGAGTTTTCATGGGGACTGATGCTTGGCTGACCCGAGAAGTGAGTGCCGAGGGTGGAGCCAGTGAGGTCAAGCATCTAAGTATCTGCTCTGAATAGCATAGCCTTAGGGGTAAAACCCCATGTGGGATCAACAACTATTGTCTTGGCCAGCCATAAGAATTGTGCTTGACTTATTTTAAACATTCAAACATTCAAGACCAAATAGCAAAACATTGTGTCTTTTGTGTCTTCAAGTGTATGCAAAACAATTTTACATCAAACAAAACACTTTTTCTTGGAGTAATTTTTGGAGTCTAGACACTTACAAACATTAGGTCTTCATCAACACTATGTCCTCTTATCATGAAAAATAGTCAAATAGTCAGATTTGGTCACAACAAAATGACTTTATAGATTGGAAAAAATGGTACAAATTTTACAGAAATGCGTCTGTGTCTGTCATAATCATGTCTGTGCTGTTTAACCGCATCTGTGAAGGGCAGAATCACGTCTGTGTTGTCTAAGCGCGTGTATGTTGAACAGAGCTGCATTTGTGTCGGGGAACCACGTCTGTGTTCAGAATTGCAAAAATTTTACAATCCAACAAACAAACACAATCAGTTTCGGAAATCTTGAGCTTCCTAGGTTGTTTCTCCAGGTTTTCATCTAGCATTCAACTTGTCTTTGGGTCTCACATAGTCCATCATTTCTTCACATCTTGCTTTACATTCACAATTGTCTAAACTTGAGTCAAAAGGTCACTTGCTTGTCCTCATCATACTTTGTCAACACACTACATACAACAACACTTTGCTAGGTTGTCCCTCATCAAGGTTTCTTACCTTTGGGTCTCATTTGGTCTTACTTAGAGTCAAGGTTAACTTACCTCATCAAGAGAAACTATCCTCTCTTTGGAAGTCACACCTACTCTACTACATACATACTTGGTCTTACACTTTGGACATTGCAAGTACACCTCAGATTCATTTACATTCCATCCAACTCTTGGTCTTCCATACTTTTCCATTTTCATCTAGTCTCACACATCTTGATCAATACCTAGTTCATGGTTGAAACTCATCTTCAAAAATCTAGGAGAGAAACTAAAGAGGCTCAAGAGTCCGCAAACATGAGTGTCTATGAGTATGACAATGATGTCTTTTTCAATTCTGATCATAACACATTACCTGACATGGATGCCTATAGAAACATTCCAAATGTTGAGAACATGGACACTACAAATAACAATGATACACACAATGACAATATGGACAACTTTTCAGTACATTCAACAAATGTGGAAGAATCCATTATGAATCCCCATTTCAATCGATTGGTTGAGGAAATAATGAGGGATAGACAATACTTCTTACAAATGATGGCACAAAGTGGAGCCAAGATACCTCATGATTTTGATATGTCTCAAATAAGGGAAAATCGACCTTTACAAAAACCTCACTCCAACATGGATCAAAGGAGGCCTAATAGTGGAGGAAATAGAGGACCACATATGGTACCTGAATCACCATCGTCTTTGTTACAAAAATTGGAGGTCCCACATACACATGGTCAAGCATATGATACTCACCTTCGCAGACCATTATGGAAGTCTTATGCAGACAGATATGCTCAATCACATACCTAGGCTAAGGATCAACCACCAAAGCAATTGGATATTCAAAGGCATGCTCAAAATTTGGACACAAGGAAACCCCGTGTCAAATTTGGGGGCGACACATTAGAACATGACATGCCTGTAGAGTATGGTATACATGGACAAAATAGATATTTCGTTCCTCAACATGAATCTATACCAAATGGTCCATACATGCAGCATCACTATAGACCTCCTCCATATGAACATGTGTATGATCAATATAATCTATATATGCAACATGCTCCTCCTCCAATTGGTGCCTTAAGCATAGGGTATGGTCCAAGAAGTCGATCTCCACCTAAGAGCAATTTGGAGCAACAAATCAGGTACTTACAAAAGAAAATGGAGGACATAAATACACCAAAACCAACATACACAATGAGAGACATATGTCCTTATCCATTCGATAAGAGCATTCCAATGCCTCCATTTCCTACACACTTTGTGACGCCTAAATTTGATAAGTATAGAGGAAAAGGGGATCCTAAGGCACACATAAGATAGTTTTTCACAGCTTGCATTGAGGTAGCAGTAGAAGAGACATATTTGATGAGATTATTCCCACAAA
The DNA here is from genome assembly GCF_030272615.1 of Cryptomeria japonica. NCBI lineage: Eukaryota > Viridiplantae > Streptophyta > Pinopsida > Cupressales > Cupressaceae > Cryptomeria > Cryptomeria japonica. The sequence goes on from NC_081415.1 coordinate 167,218,113, forward strand.
GGTTAGGTGATCAAGCTATGGAATGGTTCTCCCAACTCCCACCTGGTATTAAGTCATGGGGTGACTTAGTAGAGGCATTTATTCAACATTTCTCCCACAATATAGAGACATACATATCAGTCACTATTTTATGCAACACCAAGCAAAAAGAGGGAGAGTCTTTTGCATCATTTTTACAAAGATGGAGGAATCTAGCTAGCAGATGCTCTTGTGAAATTCCACAAAAACAAATGGTAGAGATGTTCACACAAAACGTTAACAAAGACATTGGCTATGATCTAAGGAAAGCTTGTTTGTCCACCTTCAGGGACGTTATTGAAAAAGACTTAGCAACAGAAAAGGTCCTAATTGAGCAAGGAGTCATTAAGATATTCAAGGAAAACAAAGATGATTTTAAGGGAAAAGACAAGCCAAGATTTTGGAATAAAAACAAGAACACAGTCAATGATGGTGTTGTTGATGCCAATATAGTGCGACCCAAATTCATCTTTTCGGGATCAAGTTCTACAAACAATCAAGTGAATACTCAAACAACTTCTAGATCATGAAGGAAGTACACCCCATTGGGAGAACCACTTGAATCAGTCTTCAAAAAGTTAGTGGCAAACAAGGTAATCACAGTTCTAGATTTTCCTCCATGTGAACCAAAGGTTAAACCAGATTGGTGGAATGATGATGAGTATTGTGAATTTCATAAGAGCAAGGGTCACAAGATAGAAAATTGTCACCGACTGAAGAACATCATATAAGATCTAATTGATAGAGGTGACATTGAGATTGAGGGACACTCATCCAATCAAGAACATGAGATGTTTAAGGAACCATTCCCAAAGCATGACAAGGGAAAAGCTAAAGCCACAGATGATCAAACTAACTATACCAGAGCATCTTACAACTATGATTCAACCATCAATCACATCTCGATGGACAATTATGTCTCTACTATTATCGTCAAGGACAAAAACCCTGAGAATCCTACTCAGAGACCCAAGATTGTCCTAAAAGGTGTTGGATCTTATTCCAAACCTACTTCTGAATGTCATGTTACAACCCATCGAGGTAAAATTACTTTGCCAGGTGCTTCAACTAAAAACACCACTTCTTCATCAACCAAACCTGAGTATGACCTTGTAGAATAGTTAGGGAAGACACCCGCGCTCATCTCCATCCTTGAGCTCTTATGTATATCCCTCGCTCATAAAGCTATTCTTGACAAAATCTTGAGCAACACTGCCATTCCTACTGATCTTAACGTGGACCAATTTCAAGCCATGGTGGGATACCTATCCGTTCCACATTCCCTTACATTCACAAAAGCTGATGACGCCTCCATAAGTCAGCCACATAATGCACCACTACATGTTGAAGCCTTCATACACAAACATTGAATAAAGTGAGTCCTGATAGATGGAGGAGTTGGTCTAAACATTTGTACATTGAGCACAATTAAACAATTGGGATATTCTGATAAAGCTATGAATTCTACAAACAAAATTACTATCAAAGCATATGATGATGAAGAGTGTTCATCCAAGGGTACAGTCATTTTACCTCTCAAAGTTGGGCCAGTTACAAAGGATGTGGTTTGTCAAGTCCTAGACCTTGATCTCACATACAACATATTGCTAGGACGTCCATGGATTCATGAGATGAGCACAGTACCATCTACATATCATCGATGTATCAAGTTTCCACACAATGGAGTTGAAGTGACTGTCAAAGCTGACCCAAATCCATTCAAATATTGCAACAATCTACAACCTCGATCAGAAATAATAACACCAGTCAATCGACAAGCTATTCCTTCTTTAGCATATGTGGATCTAGAATCCTTGAAAGCTTCTACATCCAAATAAACAGAGATAAAAGAAAAATTCAAGATTAAAGACATGGGATGTGGTGAGTATATGTTTCATGTTGATCAACTCCCACTATCTCCTAAGACATTCAATCGACAGGAACAATCTATAAACAATTTGCAAGGAATTGGGTGTGAACCACCTAGTGTTGTGGCTACTAAGTCTGAATGCAAATCTCCTCTAGTGGTGCAAGCATCTCTTGATATCAACAATCCTAAGAGTGGTTCCAACAAAGAATCTATTGATCATATCGTCAACCCTCTTGAGAACTCACATAGCCTTACCATATCATCCACTACTTCCATTTCCACTCCACTTCCAGAATTGGATCAATAAGAATTACAAAAGCCCTTACTCATTGGGGATCAAAAATCAAGCTTTGAAAAGAAAAATCTAAAAGTCAAAAATAAAGAGAAGTCCTCTAGTCCAAATCAAAATCAAAAGCTATTGGGCTCTGAAAAAATAAAGTTCAAGGACAAAAATCCTATGAAGCAAAAAGAACAAGAGTTGATCTCCCCTAATATCAAAATAACTGGGGGCAAAAGTTCAAAAATTTCTACAATTTCAAGTCAAAAAGCATACTTGTTGATCCTAAGTCTCCATCATGCTATCCTACTTTCACTTCTTTTCACAATCATAAGCCTTCATCACTCATCCACTTATTCCACACATCCTTTCCCTTCTGGCGATACATCATGGACCTTTAATGGAGCTTCCTCGAGGGACTTTGTTATCAAGGATTCCCAAAATTCTTTAGGTGACATGCATATAGGTTTGTGTAGTCCACACACTAGTAATTCTATCTCAGTTCCTTCATTAAGGAAGACAGTCACTCAAGCTACACGTCATTCAGTCAAGGAACATTGCAGTTACAATCATAAGGTTAAGCCTCACACATTTGAGGTGGGTGCCTTAGTTCTTAGAGAAAATCCCAAAAATCAGCAAGACAAAGAGAAAAAGGGCAAGTTTGAACCAAATTGGCTTGGTCCTTACATCATTACAGTAGCATATGGATCTGGGGCATATTAGCTCTCAACTACAAAAGGTGAACCTTTGGAGGATCCTATCAACAGCATGCACCTTCGCAGGTTCTACACATAGCTCTTTGGAATATCCTAATTCAAAAATGCAAAAAAAAAAAAAAAATACAAAAAAAAAAAATCATAAAACAAAAAAAAATCGTTACTTGGTGAAAACCTGGCAAATGGGCGCCTTGTGACACATAAAACATTAAAAAATTGAAAAAAAGTAAAGAGAAATAATTTCATCCAATGGTGAAAACCACTTTGGTGGTGCCCTGGGCAAGTACCATGGTGAAAACTGGGTCACCAGCACCATGCGTAGAGACATTGCTCCTCCCTCCTTCAGGATTCACTTTCATCCTTTCACTTTGCACACACTCACAACCTATTCATTCATAATAAACTTAACCATTCCCATCATGGCTTGTTATTGATCTACCCAAGATTGGTTCACCATTCATAATAAACCTCCCTTTTCACTCCCTTTCCATCCATAATAAATCAGATCCTATTTGTGGCTAAGGAAAATCCTATGTCTAGTGATGGGTGTGGAACTAAGAACATCACATGTTTTGAGGAGTACAGTTTCTTCCAGCTTCCTTCAGTCTATCTGTGCACAATCCGCAATAAAGCAACATTTGCATCACAGATCCACAATAAAGTTTCATCTTCTCTACAATAAAGTATCAGTTTCATGGATTCAATCAGTTTTAGATGAGACAGCAGCTACAATGGGCTTCAACAAAGTCAAATCTTTCAACAAACTCAGACAACATTATGGTTCAGTGCTATCTATCCATTTTGTGAAAGTAAACATTATGACCACAATCAAATAAGACTTATACAAGTGACAAGACACACTAAACTTGAGGACTACAGTGGATGTTGGTGTCGAGTCTTGGTTTTCTTTTGATTTCATCTTTTTTGGTGAAATGTCTTTTATCTTTTCCGGGATGTCTCTGACTAGAGATTCTATCTCCAGGATGTCTTTGACTAGAAAGGTGAGGATGGGGTATCATCACCTATTTGTATTTGTTGTCTGTGGATTGTCTCTTAGTAATGCTATGACTTGTCCAAGGATATGAGGACACTATGAGTCTAGTGTGAACTAGGGCATTCCTTGTTTGTCACTGTCTTATCTCCATACAAACAGGTACAATGACTTTTTGGGTCGAACATATGCCTCAATTGTCATAACCTACTTGCCATAATAAAGCTTAATGATGATAATGCACAAGAAGCTCTTTCACTTTCATATCTTTTGTCTTCCATCCCCCTTTCTTGATTGACTTCCATCATCCTTCTCAAGTCCATGTAGCCTACTATCACATGACTGAGTATAATGACACACCAAAAACATTTGCATTTCATGTAGTTGCACCTGCATTACCACATATAAGCATTTCATACATACATATAGATATCACATCCTGCACACAACACCTGTTAGCACAATTTACATTTGCATTTTCATATTCATTTGCATTACATACATTCACATTTGCATCAGGCATACACATATAAAACATAAAAGAACAAAAAATATATTGCATTGCATCATATACATATTTGCATCCATATCATAAGCATCACATAGAAACATCCCATCACATAGGTACACATGCATATAGCTGCCGCAAAGATGAATCATCTCATATATATAAAAAGTGTCATGATACAATGATGTCAAAATCATATAGCTATAATCACCTGAAGGTGTCTACATCATCATACAAAAATGGTACAAAATTGATACATAGGGAGCCCTCTAAGGCTATGATGAACTCCCTCCCTCGAAGGCACCTAGCCTTGATGGAATCTGAGCCCTTGAAGGACCTACCCCAAGATCATCCCTCCTGTCCCCTCTCTCTGGTGGTGGTGGAGGACCCATAACCCCACCACTAGATGCCTATCTCCTCCAGCTCCCTCCTGTAGCTGTCGCTGTCCATGATGGTCTATGGAAGCTCCTCACCCATTGATCCGTTGGCACTGCACCATAATAGAGGTCCCACCAGTAGGCAATCTCCTCCCCTGCCTACAGGACATAGGCATATCCGGCCCCTGTGTCCTCTGCTGCCTATCTCCCCACCCTCAGTGCTGTCTCAGCCTCTATATAATGCTGAATAGCCTGATCCCACTCCCACTCAGTATCTCAGAGCCTCCTCCTGAGCTGATCCCTCTCCCTCTCCAACTCCTAGATCTCATCTGCCTGGCCTTGGCAGATCTCCCTCAGCTCTATTAGCTCATCCTCCTCTGCATCAACCCCCTCAGCCTCTGCCTGTGGCTCCCCCTATACGGGTGCCTGGCCCTTTGCTTGTACCTGTACTGGTGCCTGTACTGGTACCTATCCCTGTACTTGTGCCTGTATTGGTCTCTATCCCTGTCCCTGTACCTATCTCTGTACCTGTCTGGGACCCTATGTTGCTGGCACCTGTACCGGCAATCCATTGCGACCTCTCACCACCTGAGCCTATCTCTCCTCTCCACCCTCCCTCTATGGTGCAACCCTCCTCTCTCCAACTGCTCCCCTCCTCCTCCATTGGCCTCTACCCCCATCACCTCCACCATCATCCTCATCATCCCCACCCCCATCTCCATCTAATAGCTCTCCCAGATCCGTCAAGTGGGGGAAGGGATGCTCCAACTAGTAAGCTATATACTCGGCATCCATGTCGGCATCCTTGACCTCTGGCCACATGTCCCAGGGTAGGGGTACCATCTCTACCAGCTGCATCATAGCCTAATCATATGACAACAAGGGTCCAAACTGCACCTGATCCCTGACTGTCCGTGCATACATACCTGAACCCCATGGCATCCCCTAGATCCTGCCATACTACCTGTAAACCCTATCCACTAGCTACCTCTCCAGCACATAGGGCATCCGCCCAATCAGGTACCTGCTCTGAAAGGTGTAGGGAAGCTCTACTGCATCATCCTCCCACTCCTTGCATCCTAGGTATGGCCTCCAGATGACCACATCAATCTTATCTATCACTCATCGCCAGTGCTCTAACCTGCCAATCCATGGCTGCAATGTAATCATATCATACAAGTGCACAAAACTGCGTCCATGTCCCCTGCCCCTGAAGTGTATCGGCCTCGTCACTGGCAGATGCTCATAAACCCACACCTGCAACAATGTCACCCCACAGCCCAATCCCACTGATCCATGGTATACAAACTGATGCAGCTCATAGTACAGATGTGCCAGCACACATGGTCCCCAAGCATATCTAGTGTGCTGTGTCACCAGTGTCTCCAATGCTCCTCCCCAGCCCACAGCCAACCCCTGTGTCACTTTGTCAGGACACAGGAACCCACTGATCACTCCTCCTATCACTGCTGGCAGCGCCAATCTTGTAGCAGTCATAGTATCCCAAGCCACATGCCCAGCCCTCATCTCCAATCCAGGGTCCTGGAATGCTCGTCTCAGTGCCTCCCTGTCTCCCTCTCGATCGTATAGAATCAGATCCCCATCGATTGGTATCCTGAGTATCTTGTATACATCCTCTAGGGTGATTGTCATCTCACCCATCGGCAAATGAAACATACATATCTCAGAGTGCCATCTCTGAGCTAAAGCAGTCAGCAATCTCATGTTCGCCCAAAACTCAGGCACATATAGAACATGTCTCAATCCCATTGCCTCAATCGCTGCTTGGTCTCCAAGTGTCAACTCAGGTCACAATCTCTGTGTCGACGGGAATCTCTCCCGTGACTCTAGCATCAACAAATACTCCTGCAGTCAAGCAAGTCAATTGTGTCAGTCATAGTGGCATTCACTGTTTATCACAAAATGCTACTTTTTATCTAAATGCATATAGAATTCTATCCTAGTGACACTCCCTGTTCATCACAAAGTGTTGTTATCTATCCAAGTGACACTCACTGTTCATCACAAAGTGTTGCTTCTATCCTAGTGGTACTCCCTATTCATCACAAAGTACTACATGTTTTGCACTCCCTGTTCATCACAAAGTGCTCCTCACATTTGCACTCACTATTCATCACAAAGTGCTGCTCATATTTTGGTACTCCCTGTTCATCACAAAGTACTCTATCTTGGTACTCACTGTTAATCACAAAGTGCCTTGATCTATCCTAGTCTTCTCTAGAGGACCTCCTTGAGTGTATCCTCTTAGCAGATTATCCAATCGACAATGTATGTTCATCACAGAACTGCCGATTTGATCTTGAAGACACCAATTCGCATTTTTTGGACATAAATGTGCTTTCCTGACACAAACGCGCTCAAAGACTGCATAAATGCGCCTGAAAAACATAGACATGCCTGAAAGACACAGACATGCCTATGCTCTACACAGACGCGCTTGGGTGACACAGACATGCCTTTTTGGCACAGATGCCCCTACACGATGCAAACGCGACTGTATTCTACGTAGACGCGTTTGTAAACACAGATGCACCTAGCACCAACATAGATGCACCTGGCGGACACAGACGTGCCTGGCACCGACGCAGATGCACCTAAATGTTTTTTGACATTTTTGACCCCTCACCTAATACGCATTTATTGCTCTACCTATCATGCATTAATGACAAAATGAATGCATCAAAGTATGAGGCAGTTTTGTGGTACTTATCGGCTCTCCTACCTCTGCTAGACTCTGGAATCGGCGAACGCAATTGAATCTATGCACCAAAGCCATCGTTGCTAACTGCTATTGCTCTTTTCTCACTCTACACTCTGTTCTCGTGGATGTGTAGATGACAATGAGGATGTCTTTTGCCCATGGTCTATCTTATAGCCTACCCTCGCCTTAGCCCTCATTTCCCGAGTCAATCTTCTTTATCCCGTGACTTTGTCACTTTATCCGGTTAGTCCATTCTCACCTCTTTCTTATCGAGAGATTGTCTGCGATCTTTTCAGACATTTTCATCCAATTTCTCAAGGGGGCATATCATTCACATCTTGGGGCAACTCTGTATCAGTTCATCTTATCTTCTTTGAAATAACGCGACAAGCCGCATTGTCTCAAAGAGGGGCAAAATGTAGACACCCAAAATTGTCATGTCTAATTAAATAAATATTTTATTTATTTAATTATCTAAGCCTAATTCTTCTATTAATTAAATAAATCTTTATTTATTTAATTAATTCATTTATCCTCTTCTAGCCTTATTTCTCATTTAAATAAATACATTTATTTATTTAAATTATCCTCTCTAATTAAATAAATATCTTATTTATTTAATTATCTCTTTTTTTCTATTAATTAAATAAATCTTTATTTATTTAATTAATTCATTAACCTTTTCTACTTATGACACATGTCATTCATTTCTTAATTCTTACACTACCTACCTCTTTCATTATTTTATTATTTCCTCTACCTACCCTCTAATCCTAGCCAACCTCCTTTTTACACCTCTCAATCTTATCCCTCCATTTCTTATAGTGTCTTCTATTTAAGGAGATGCTTCCTTCATTATCAAACCCTAATGACCTATTTAGCTAACTACTTGATCAATTGACTACATTATGATCCTACTTGCAACCACATTCCGTTCTTTGTTGAGCTTTTGTGCACATAAAATCTGAGAGCAAATATATCAAGCAAGATCAATGTAGATAGGAAGAATGGAGATCAAAACCCTATTGGACATGTAATGGTATAATTTTGGTGATTTCATTTGATTTGCATAGTCTTAGGTAATTTTCATATGTTATGGTGGATCTTTGTTGTTGTTAGGCTAGGGTTTGGTGGTTGAATTCATTTAGCCTTTCAATTTTGTTATTATTGTTATCCATTTTCACCATACAAAAACTCTTTCCTTAAAAGCAGAAATCCTTTCATCTTCTTCCATTTTCAGATTTTCATACATGACCCAAAAGCTTCCAAGTTTTGCAATTTTGACTATGGAATCTCCTTCATTTAGTGTTTCCAAATGATCCCAAATAGCTTTAGCATTTGATCTATCTGATAATGCACTCAAAAGTGCTTCTCTTTCTTTGCAATCATTTTCCTCATCTTTAGCCAAGTTAGGTGGATTAGGCTGATTCATAGTAGGAACAATATAGCCATTATTTGTAACATCCCAAATGTCCTTTCCAATGCAATTCAGATGTGTCTCCATTCTGATCTTGCATATGCCATAGTTGGTTCCATCAAGTTTAGGACTATCCTTCCTGAAATAGTTAGTAGACATTGGATTTCCTCAAGTTGTTAAACTTCTGCAAAAGAGGACTAGGCTCTGATACCAATTGTTAGGTCCTAGGGACAACTGAGAGCGGGGCGAGGGGGTGAGTCAACTGTCCAACAAATTCAAACCAAAAATAACTTAACCAACTTTAATGCTTAATACCGGTAAACCGATCTTTTATGCTGGTAGATAGTTTTATTAGTTAATTATAGTACTGGTAAAGATTAAAGCATGAAATAGAAAGACAATAACATCCACAACACATAACACCAATATTAGTACATAGAAACCCTGTAAGGGAAACAACAATGGTGGGAAACCTTACCCACAATCAAATGATACTACTGCAGATAGTATGTGTATACAAATGGGGTTTGCACATGCAGAAAGGCCAAGTGCCTAGAGCTCACTGCTCAAACACAAATAGGAGTCACATTGACTACAATTGGATGGTTAAATCCAATAAGGATGTACTACTCAAATTAGCATCTTATTATGCTGGATTCAATACCGGTGTAGTTCTGATTGTCTTCACAAAAACCCTCCTTCAACCTTCAAATGATGTCTACGTGTATAGCTTTGCTTCTTCTTGCATATACCTTGACACAATTATTTTTCGCATTCCTCATCCGATCTTACAAATAAGATCTTACATTTATATCATAACCTAAGACCAATTTTAGTAGGTCGACTCTAAAAGATATTACAATAAAATAAATTTACAAATAAAATAGTGTCTGATTCAATAACTGATTCAACATGTCACCTCAATGCAATTACAATATTAATAAATCCTCTCCATAGTGTGTCATGCTGATCTAGAATAGATAAGCCAACCGATGCTTATTCTGGACCCATTTGCCAGTAACAACACATATGCAAATACGAAAGTGCCAATGAACAAATCTCCAAGACAAAGTGTCCAAATGATGTCTTCAACATAACCAAGTGTTTTCCATATCATTCCAAGTGCTGGTGAACATTATATCCTGTCAGTGTACTAGATACCGGTGAATATTTCCAATTCTTCAAAGTGCCAGAGTTGATAAGTGTTAGTAGGTATTGACATCAATGACAAAACCATACCAAAATACCAACAGGTTCATGTATAAATGGTTGAGGTATATGCTATGGTTAGTAAGCCATAGTGATCCATGACTATATTTTTGCATAGGATCATGTATCTTAGTGAACTTCCCACGTAGACACCATTAGTATATGCCCCATAACTTCATTGGAACAATCTGCAAATAGAAAACAAAGAAAAAGACATTAGGAGCCATCCCGACTACTCTAATTACTTCTGGATATCTTGGAGTAGCATAGGAACCTGATATAAATAAATAAATAACAACTCAACCAAGTACGTATCAACCAAACCAAATTTTCTTATCAAAGAAAATGTTTCCATGTCTTGTTTGTGAGGAAGGATGTACCCTTGTGAAGATGGTTGTGTGTAGATGTTTTGATTGGTTGGTTGATTTGATAAGCGGTCATTGTTTGAGTAGCTCAAAATGTTGCGTTTGGTGTCTGTTACGATGTGTATGTAAAAAAAATAATATGCTTTGCAATGGATTTGATTGACTTTGATGTTTTTGTCATGTTTTTTGGATTTTTGGAATGTTGTAAATGTTTTTGGTATTTTCTTTAGGATTTTTGCAATTTTTTGGGGGATTTTCTGAGTGTTTAGGAATGTTTTTGGTATTATTTTGAGACATTTTTGAAAGAGAAAATCAATGTCGAAGGGGTTGAGCTTAGTTGGTTAAAGCATTTAGTTCTCAATGTGGAGACCCAAGTTCAACTCCCACATGGGACACCTTTATGTAGACTCTTGGTCTTCCTAAGTGGATTTATAAAGTTGTGACCCTTGGTCTTCCACTTGTTGTTAGTTTGCTTGAAAGGAGCTGATATTTGTAATAAGTTGGATGCTCGAATGAGCTGATATGTAATGATTATATGATATCTAATCCAAAAAAAAAAGACAAAATCAATGAATCATAGGAAATAGAGAATCCGATCCCATTAGTAGGTTTAAGAATATTTTGCCCCTAGTTAGATGTTTCTATGAAAGCGTGATGTAGGACACATGAAGTAATAACCCTGATTGCAAATCAATAACAAGCTAGGGTTTAAATGATGGGTGAATGGATGCAATGGATATGATTGCAACAAGTTTGATAAAAAATAGAGCCATAGATTTTACGAACGATGCCTGTTTGCCAGGTTTTCACCATCGTACTTACCCAAGGCACCACCGGAGTAGTTTTCACCATTTGGATGAATGATTTTCCTTTACTATTTTCTTGATTTTTTTTGTATTTTTGTTCAGGATTGTTTTCTGAATGTTTTTGCCATTTTTTGATATTGGAGGATCCTGATGCTCTGCACAAACTATGTATGAAACCTTTTCAGATGCATGTTGTTGATCGTATCTACTAGTGGTTCTCCTTCTGAAGTTGCTAACTAATATGCCTCAGACCCAAAGATGATAGTGATGACATATGGACCCAGCCAACTGGATTCAAACTTGCCTTGATATTCTCCATTTGGTTGATTGTGAGGATTCTCCCTAAGAACAATATCTCCTACTTCAAATGTGTGAGGTTTGACCTGATGATTGTAGCTTTTGCTCATGTGTTGCTAATAGGATTTTAGGTGATTGTAGATAGCTTTTCACTTTTCATCAAGTAGTTCCAAGTCCTAAAGATGTGAGACTTAGTATGCTTCATCATCTATTAGATTGTGCAAGGATACCCGTAGAGATGGTAATTCAACCTCAATAGGCAAGATGTCTTATGCTCCATAAACCAGTGAGTAGGGGGTTGTGCCTATAGGGGTTCAAATGCTAGTCCGATATGCCCATAGTGTCGGATTCAATCTAATGTGCCAATCACAACTAGCATCATTGACTGTATTTTTGAGGATCCTCAATATATTCTTATTTGATGCTTCAACTTGACTATTTCCTTGTGGGTAGTATGGAGTGGAAAAATGATGTTGGATATGAAACTTCTCACAAAGTTCATGAACATCCTATTTTTTGAAAGGGAGCTTATTATGTGTGATGATGGACATGGGTACACCATACCGAAAGATGATGTAATTTAGGATGAATATGATGATCTTCTTGTCAGTGACTTGGGTGAGTGGAACGGCTTCAATCCACTTGGTGAAGTATTCTATTGCGGTAATGATAAATTTATGACCATTAGATGAAGATGGATGGATTTTACCCATAAGGTCAAGTCCCCATTGACAAAAGGGCCATGGTGTTGTGATAGGCTGCAATTCCTATGCTGGGGAATGTATCAAATCTCTGTGAACTTGGCACTTTTTGCACTTTCTGACAAAATAGTAGGAGTCTTTCTCCATGGAGGGCCAATAGTATCTGACACACATGATTTTCTTTGCTAGTGAAGGATTGCTTGAGTGAGCCCCACAAATTCCTTCATGTACCTCTTCCAAGGCTTTTGTTATCTCATCTTGTTCCAAACATCGACGGAGAGTACCATCAAGACTTCATCTGTATAGGTTTTCAGCAATGATGGTGTATCTAGCAGTTTGGCGGATAAAGGTTTTTCATTGGTTGTTTGATTGGTTAGGGGGAAGTGTGTGGTCACGTAGGTAAGTGAATAACTTACCATACCATGGGGAGTCAGAACTGACAAGGTGAGATATCATTTCAATTTCATGGATATCATAAGCGGGGATCCAAATTTGGTCTACCAAGAAATCATAGTGTGTCAAATTCGTTAGGGTTTCAAGCAGATCCGAAGCAAATATGAACTAACAATTATATGCAGATTTAAATACAAAAAATAAAGAAATAAAATAGGACATAGATAACATAGAGATTTAGCGTGGTTCACCCAGAATGTGTTACATCCACCATACACAGTCGTCCAATCTTTCTTATTATCCAACAAAAATAGTACATCAACCTTATAATGCTTTAAGCATCCTAGCCACTTATAACATGCATTTTTAGGGCAAAAACAAAGTCGACCTTTTTAGGGTTTTACTACAATGTTAGTTTTCATCAACAAAAAATAGTCCAAAAAAAATGGAACCAGCCAGGATACGTACTAAGTGTATAGTACTTTGCTGATCAGTTGCCACATTTCAATAGAATTTTGTGGAAGATCTAGGAGAGATGCAATTGTATCCATTACGTCGACAACTCTATTTTGATCTCTTGGTATTTGCTCAATTGTGATAGTTGTAAATGATTTTTTAAAACTATCCACCATCCTTTTATACGACATGAGCTTATCCTCCTTTGTTTGGTATTCATCAGTGACTTGTCAGATGACTAGTTGGGAATCTCCATATACTTGTAGCTCTTTTAGATTCCATTATGTGGCCAATCTGAGTCCTATGATCAAGGCCTCATATTCTGATATATTATTTGTCCATGGGAAAGTGAGCCTATATGAATTCGGGATGTTGTCACCTTGAGGTGTGATAAAAAGAATACCTGCCCCCAAGCCATGTCTGGTGTATGAGCCATCAAAATATAGCTTATAGGGCTTTGTAGCCTTGATCATAAAAATTTCCTCATCTAGAAAGTTGGAAATAAGAGGATGGTCACCTTTGAGCGATGCATCAACTAACTGATCTACAATAACCTATCCCTTGATAGCTTTGAAGTCCACATACTCAATATCAAATCCACTCAAGATCATAACCCATTTCACCAAGTGGCCTATCAATGTTGCCTTGCTAAGTAGGTACTTGAGTGGATCTATCTTGGAAATGAGTTGTACCTTGTGTGTTAACATGTAGTGCCTCAATTTGGTGGCTGCCATGATAACTACCAGGCAATCTCACTCAATAGGTTTGTAATTGAGTTCATAGCCTACTAGTGTTTGAGAGATGTAGTAGACAACACACTCTTTTTTTCTGTATTATGTTGTGCAAGCAATACTCCTAATGCTGTGGTTGTAGCTGAAACGTATAACAATAGAGGTATGCTTGGATCTGGTGGAATCAAAAATGGTGTATACATTAGGTAGTCTTTAAGCATTTGGAATGCTTGCTGGCATTTTGCATCCCATTGAAAGTAGATATTTTTATGTAACAAATGGATGCAGGGATGACATTTATTAGCCAATTGTGCAATGAATCATCAAATTGATTGTAGACGCCCTTTTAATGTCCTCTATTGACTGATATTATTTGGAGGTGGCATGTCCATGATTGCCTTGACTTTCACAAGATCTACCTCAATGACTTTACTTGAGATAATGTATCTTAAGAGCTTCTCGGTAGTTACTCCAAAGACATTTTTTTGGATTGAGACGAACGTGGTATTGTTCCAATTTGTTGAAGATTTTATCCAATATTGCCAGATGACCCTCTCTTGTTAATGATTTAGCCAATAAATCATCCACATAATCTTTTGTTGGGATCCAAGAACACTGAGAGGGGGGGTGAATCAATGTTCTACTGGTAAGATATAATTTTACCCTTTTATAACATACACATATAAATCGATAAATGAAGAAACACATAATTTGAAGCAAATAAACCATCCACATAAATGAATACCACAACACATATAATTTATACGTGGAAAACCTCAAAGAGGAAAAACCACAGTTTGATTTGTGACCCACAATATCAGTTCACTAGCTAAATGAAAGGATATTACATAAAATGGGGACCTGCACATGCAGGAAGGCACACTGCCTAGAGCACACTGCTCATCACAAAAAGAGTCTCAAGCTTCTACTGAAATAAAACAATAATAATGAACTCACAAAATCTATCTGCTATGCCAAAAAGAGTTTTGGTTATAGTTTTTCTCTGTACTAGTTCATAAACCCTGAACACTTGTACTGGTATCTTCTTCCCTCTAAGAAGTCTTTCCAATCTATCTACAGATCATTGCATGATATAGCATTCACATACAAATGATCTACATACATATACTTTGCATTACACAGTCTCCTATATCTTTATTCCAATCTCTCTCTTCTATATATATAAAGACCATAACAAACTGACCTATATACCCTTCACAAACAATATGCCTTATGTCGGCTTATAATGCATTACAAAAGATATACAATGTTAGCCTTATACAATAATTACAATTAAAAGTTCCTTTGGTTCCAAGTTTGATGTCGGCTTCACTGAAGTGCTGGATGTCGGTGCCAGTGTAACCCTGGATTCTCCAATGTCGGTTTCTACCGGTGAATGTCTCCTAATGAATCTTGTTTCCAAGTTACCATATTTCTATGTTACCATCAATGACAACATATGAATCCAATGAGTGTCAATTGCCAACAATATCCAACTTTGGCATTCATGGCAACACTCATGTGAAAAATGGATTCCCTCCCGGTTCAACCTAAAGTATGCTCCCCCTGAGCAATACACTCCTTCTTGATATCCTTCCCATATTTTTTTGTCTAATATTTTCACATTATATACACCCGCCCTTTGGCATCAATGCCGAAGATAAATGAAAGAATTTGGTGTAGATAAAGAATGAATAAATATAGATTACTTTATCAGAGCTTGACAAATTTCAAAATTTTGGGGTGAGCCTTGTCTAGCAAGTGTAAATATGTATCCCAATTGGTTCTGAAGGTATTAGATATGGATACAAGTTCACTCAGTAAGTGGGTAAATGTCTCCTTCTCTTTGACTTCTGTCAATGTGGGCTTAGCAATCATATGCATACATTCTATTTTATGTATACCGAGTGAATCTAGTATTGGAATCACCAATCCTGTAAGACTCCTTGCTCTCTAAATGATCTTGTCTCTTTCCTTTTCAAAAGAAAAAAATTAGTTCTCCAAGGACAAATTTTTTCCATCAATAGATGTTGTTAGTGAGGTTAATCCATCAAAAGAATTCACAATTTTGGCAACCTTATCATGTAACCCCTTTAATCTTCTATTTACATTTGTTGTAAGAGTTTCTATGTTACAACAAACCCTATAGATATTTGTACAATGTTTCAAACAATTCTCAATAAGAATTAATTTTTCTTCAATTTTCTTCTTCTCTGTTTCAATAAGCTAATCAAAAGCGGCTCTCTTAGCCATAGTAAATCTCTCAAGTGCCCATCGGTCTGAAATTTGTTGCAAAGATTGAAAATTGTTAGATATATGCTCAGTTAATGTGTTAAGCTTGCTGGAAGGGCTTGCTTCATTTTCAATCTTACAATCAGGAATTAGTCTATGCAAAAATATGATTGAGTGATCTATTATTCCTTTATCTGCCCAATCCCTTCTTTATTAGTTTCTGAGTAGCCATTATCATTAACTTAGTAGGACTCATCTCAATGATTGATTTCTTCTCAACTTGAGAAGTGTCAATTACCAAAACCTTTGTTGGGGAATCAATATTAACTACTGGTATAGTCTCAGTTTCCTTTACCTTATCCTCCTTAGCACCAATGGCTTCGCCACTTAATGCAGTATCTATTACTATCGGTGGAGTATTATCCACAATATTTTCACTACCCTATACATTATCTTGTTCAAAAGTTGTCTCTACCGGTATTGACTGTACACTCTCCTTTATTGCCGGTGGTGTCTGTATACTTATAGTTGCTAGCGGTTTATTCAAAATTGGAGCTGAACTATCCAAAATACCTTTCCCTTTAGATCTATCCAGGATGGTGGAAGTTGTTGCTTTTACAAATTCTTCTTGGGAGGTGAGAAAATTAGGATTCTTTTGGATGAATTTGGTCCAACCATCTTTGGTTTCATTTACTACCTCATTTACCCTACCCATCATTAGGCTTATTTGCCAGGATTTGCTACTAAATACTATTAAGTTTGCAACATCAATGCATCGTTTCATTTCGTCATTGTTTATTGAACCCCACATACCCAAAAGTTCTACTTAATTTCTCTATCCCTCTTGACTGCATCAAGTTTTCTAGCATCTAATTTATTGTACAGTGATAAAGAGGAATTTCCTTCAAAATTTCTACTAAGGTTTTCTTATATATATGTATGTGTAATAAAATTGCCTCTTCAATCTCATTCTTCTTATTATTCTCTAAATCTTCATAACAAATGGATACATTATTTAAAATTCCATCCTTGGTTATTTCATCAATCAATTCAGTACAGGTCATTGTACCCTTACCAGATTCAGCATCATCATCACTCTTCTTCTTCTTGTTGTGGGTTGCCGGAGTGGATGTGACTGGTTTCCTCTTCTGAATAGGTTTCCTTATTGAAGGTGAGGGTGCAGTAGGTTTTGTCACATATCTCACAAGCTTCCTCCTTAGCTCCACCTTCTCCTCTACCGGAGGCTGGTCATTTTTCTTTCTTTGTACCCTTCTGAATTCTAGAGGTTCATTATCCTCTGGATCAGAGTCAGAAGTGACAAAAGAAATGAAAGTTTTAGGCTTCTTTGCCTCAGGAGCACTAACCATTGTCGGTTTAGATCGAGAACCCAGTTGAGTGTCTATCTTATGGATTACATTCTATATATATGCAAACATCTTATCTATTTTCTTCTCTCTTCTTTTCTTGTTGAAGCCAATCTTGACTTCAAGATCCTTTTCTTCAATAGTACCAAAGTATTTTGTCTTATCATCCAATGGAGCTTCAAGCAACATTTTTGCATAAAGTTCAAAAATGCTATCATCCACTTCATATCCAAGATCAATGATCCATATGGTTATAGGTTCTATTGCCTCCATAAGAGTTTCATTAGCCTTCACCATAAAACAAATATCAGTGGAGTACTTCTCCATAATGTGCTTTGATATTCTTTGCCTCTGTCTCATATTTTCTTGAAAAGTTTTGAAATAGCCCCAAATATTTTCATCCCTACTGGTACCAAGACTAGTGATTGCTTTCTTGATTTTCATACCTACTGGTATTTCATGTACCCAACTCTTCTTCCCTAGACCAGGTATCTCATTCATGAAGTAAAGCATTAAATAAACAATGAGATTTACGAACCTAAAAGTTCCTTTCTTAACACCTCTTAATCTTTCCAAGATTTAACATTAGTTCACCTCTCAATGAGTCACATAATTCATACTTCTCATTATTGTTTAACATCTGATTAATAACTCAATGATGAATAGTGAGTACTAAACCGATACTGAGAGGGGGGGGGGTGAATTAGTATAGGCACAAGAACTTTTCCTGAACTGATTGGACTGCAAACAGTGAACTTGACTGGCAATCACTGACATCGGTCTGAACTAGAATACTATCGGTTAAACACAATGTGACTATGAGAGACTTAAACCAGAAACACTTATCTTTCCACACAACCTACACCTTCATTTCCACTTTATCCTTGTGCATAAACAGGTAATCTACCATCAAAAACATACAAACTTGCTAGATCAACATGATTCACCATAAAATAGGAAATAACAAAACATCACATGAAAGAGGTATCACACATGAAACACATATTTTTCACATGGAAACCCAACTAGGAAAAACCACGGTGGGGATGAATACCCACAAGCTGTTCTTGAACTCTTTAGAAGTCTGCTCTTTTAGGAGCCTAGTCCGGTTAAACACTGTTACAATAGGTTCTATTAGGAACCAATCCTATTAGGGATCCCCTGAATAAGGGATGGCTAGAATACCCGGTTAAGAGTTAAATCCTATTAAAGCTTACCTTGTCAGAGGATTTTATGAACTCAATGGCTTTGAGTCACCTTGTTAAAGAATTTGCAGTAGGCTAGTTAAAGCTACCTTGTTAAGGGATTTTCCAATTGTTGAAATGGTTAGAGAACAATAGGTCTTATAATGATCTGGTAATAGCACACAATGCCAATGTAGACCCGCTTTAGTTCTTTCCTTCTGCACACACACTTTGTAGGTATCAATTCTCTTATTTGGTCTAGTAAGAATCACATATCTCTGCACTTAGATACACACACAACACTTACCAACAATCTCAACATGAAACACAACCTCGACCTTATAGGAAAAAAATAGGTCGGTAGCATAAACCCTAAACCCTAAACATTTAGATTGAGTTGTTTTGTTGGTTCAATCCTAACCATTGAACACTTTGCATTTGAATGCAATGGTCTTGAATAGATCTCAAGGTATTCTCCATCGTTCATTCTTCAGTGCTTCTTGGAGGTGATAACCTATCATGCATTCTTCACCGTTTGCAGAGACTTCACACATTCCCAAGGTAGATAGGATCAATATCCTTCATGCAAGATCCTTCACGTGCATGAGGCTAATGTGGCAACATGATCTGATCTCCATTACAATGCTAACTCATCATACAATGTCATCGGTTGAATCACACAGGCTCAAAACACTTCAACTGGAAACCCTGAAGCTGAGACTACCAATCGGTAGTCATACCATTTTAAACCTTGATAGAAAACATTCCATATACTGGTTCTTTGAAAGCATACCAGTTCACTTTTTAGCATATTTCCGGTTCACTCTTCAACATACCTATTCTCAATAGCATACCGGTTCACTTTGCTATTTGCACATGTCGATTTACTTTGCCAGTTGCTTGTACCAATTCACTCTTTAGTATATTGACATCAATAACAACACAATATCATCATGTCAACATACTCTGCACATATGCCAACAATCTCTCCCTTTGGCATTGATGGCAATATACAAAGATATATCTCTTTCTACACCACATCTTCTTCATTTCAAATCTTCTCCCCCTTTGACAACAATGCCAAAGTGGAGGCACAAGTTTCCCTGTTCCACTATGCTACTCCCCCTGAGGAGTAGCATCCTTCAACACATCAATCCTGAAAAGATATAGCAAAGTAATATCTAACTGACATGGAGCACAAAACTTTAGTTTACCTCTTGAAGGGGCAACACCCCTAATTCACCTCTCAAATAGGTAAATGTAGCCTTTGGTAGAGGCTTGGTGAATATGTCTGCTAACTACTCCTTACTGGAAGCATGTTCCAATACCACCTCTTTTTTCTGAACCTTTTTCCCTCAAGAAATGATACTTGAGTTCAAAGTGCTTAGTTCTAGCATGTAAAAATAGATTCTTGGAGATGTTAATTGCACTTGTTTTGTCACAAAATATACTTACCGGTTCAGATATAGGAAATTTGAAGCCATTAAACACATGATTCATCCAAATAGTCTAGGTGCAGTTCATAAAAGCTACAACATACTCCACTTCTATTGTAGATAGAGAGATACAACTCTACTTCTTACTCATCCATGAGACTAGTCTACCACTGAGAAAGAATGGACCACCAGTTGTGCTCTTTTGATCATTCACATTACCAGCCCAATCAACATCTATGAACACTCTTAGGTTGAAATTATCATTGTATGGATACCATAATCCATAGTCAATAATTCCCTTCAGATATCTAAGCATCCGTTTGACTGCTACCAAATAGGATTCTCTTGGGCTTTTCTAGAAAGTAGCAATAATCCCCACTACATGTGCAATCTCTGTTCTGCTATGCACTACATAATGCAACTTACCAATCATTGATCAGTAATCCTTCTCATTTACCAATGTTGAATCATCCTCTTTTGATAGTTTACAACCAGTCACCATTGGTGTACCAACTGATTTGCTATCTTCCATGCCGAAAATCTTCAACATCTCTTTGACATACTTGGACTGAGTAATAAAGATTCCTTCTTTCATTTGTTGAATATGCAGTCCAATGAAGAACTTGATCTCCCCTATTAGTTTCATCTCAAACTCCTTTTTCATCTCATTTGCAAAGTCATGAATCATCTTGTCATCTCCACCAAAGATTATGTCATCAAAAAATGCTTCATAGATCAGAATCTGATCTCCTTCTGATTTCAAGTAGATATTGCTATCTTCACTTGTTCTTTCAAATCCAATCTTCACATGATGGGAATGCAAGTGTTCATACCATGCTCTAGGTGCTTGCTTCAGTCTATATAGGGCTTTATGTAGCCTACACACCATGTCATTGTCTTCTAATAGGGCAAACCCATCTTGTTTCTCTATATACACCTCCTCTTCAAGTATTCCATTTAGGAATGCAGATTTTACATCCATTTGGTATACCTTATATCCTTTAAAAGCTACATATGCAAGAAGCATACGAACTCCTTCCAATCTTGCTAGTGGAGAAAAGGTTTCTCCATAGTATTCCCCTTCTTCTTGGGCATATCCTTTACATACTAGTTTGGCTTTGTTCCTTACCACTGTGCCATCCTCATTCAGCTTATTTTTGAAAACCCATTTGGTTCCAATGACATTTTTATGCTCCGATCTGGGTACCAAAGACCATGTACCATTCTTCTCTATCTGGTCAAGTTCCTCTTCCATTGCCTTGATCCAAAGCTTCATCTTTATGTGCCTCTTTGAATGATTTAAGCTCAAATTCAGAGATCATACATGAGCTTTCTCTAACCTTTCTTCTTGTGAGGATTCCTGCATCTTTGTCTCCTATGATTTTCTTTGGATCATGATTGAGTTTGACATACCTAGGTATATTCTTAACAATTTCCTCTTTCTTTTCTTCTTCATCCTCATCTTCATCAGCATTAGTATCTACCGGTGTAGGATCACAACTACTGGTACTGGGTAGATTTGCAACCGGTTCCTAGAAGGTTACTACCGGTTCATCTCCTACATGTTTACTATCGGTTTCCTCAAGTTTCTTAGAGTTTTCATCAACCCTAACATTGATGCTTTCAACAATTCTCTGAGTCCTACTATTGAAACATTTGAGAGATTTACTCTTGGTGGAATATCCTAGGAATATTCCCTCATCACATTTTGCATCGAACTTTCTCTGATGTTCACTCCTCTTGATATAACATTTTCTACCAAATACTCTAAAGTAGCTTACCACTGGTGTCTTACTGGTCTAGTACTCATAAGGAGTCTTATCCTTTCATTTCTTGATGATTACCCGATTCATTGTGTAGACTGCAGTACTCACCGCTTCTCTCCAAAATGTTTGAGCAACCTTTGCTTGGATCAACATAGTTCTAGCCACTTCAACCATAGTCCGGTTGTTTCTTTTTGCTAAGCCATTCTACTATGGGGTCCAGGGGGTAGATAGTTGCCTCTTTATGCCATTCCCTTCACAATATTTGTTGAATTCACCGGAAGTGAATTCCCCTCCTTAATCAGTTCTAAGGCATTTGATTCTTCTACCACTTTCCTTTTCTACCAGTGCTCTGAAAGCTTTGAACTTTCCAAACGCTTTAGACTTATCCTTCAATAATGTGACCCACATCATTCTTGAGAAATCATTTGTAAGAATCATAAAATACCTATCTCCCTGCACACTCCTAGTTTTCATAGGACCACACAAATTAGTATGCACAAGATCAAGTAAATTGTTAGCAGTGAAAGATTTACCTTTGAAGGTTGAGGAAGACATTTTCCCCAGTTGACACTCTTTGCACAGAGGATTTTCCAGTTTACTTAGCATCAGTAGTGAAAGATTTACCTTTGAAGGTTGAGGAAGACATTTTCCCTAGTTGACACTCTTTGCACAGAGGATTTTCCGGTTTACTTAGCATCAGCAGTCCTCTAACTGCCTTGATCTTACTAGCCTTAACTATGTTATCAAATTTTACATGGCAGAGTCTCTTATGCCATATCCAGCTATCATCAAACTTAGCCATAAGGCATGTGATTATATTTGCATTCAGTTGAAATAAGTTACCTTTGGTCTGCATACCAGTGGCCATCAGTTCACCATTCTTTCCTTTGATTTTGCACACTCCATTTTTGAATTCTGGAGTGAGTCCACTATCATTTAGCTAGGCAACACTCCATAGATTGTGTCTAAGACCTTCCACCCAATACACATTGTCAGCACTACTCTTTCCATTCAAAGAGATAGACACTCTGCCTTTGACCATACATGGTGCATCATTACCAAAATGAACCACACCACCATCATACTCTTCTAGAGATAGAAACTTGCACCTGTCACCAGTCATTTAATGAGAACAACCACTATCAATAATACACTCATTGGAATTATCAAAGTGGGAGACAAGAGCCTTCTTGTTTGACACATCTTCCTTGACTGCAACAAACACAATATCTTCATTTTCTTCATCTTCTAATTCTTCATCTGTGACACCTTCATCAATAGCTACAAAACAGCTTCTTCGGTTTCCTCCTTTGAATTTCTTGAACCTTTCTAGTTTGTCCTTGTTATCACCATTAGGACAATTTATAGCAATGTGTCCTATCTAATTACAAGAAAATCATTTCAAAGGGATCTTACCTCTGTATTTACCAATTCCCTTAGGAAGTCTCTTGGCAAGAAGAGCTTCAAATTCCATCAGGATCTCCTCATCATCCATTGCTCTGCTCTGTCTTGGTTCACTGCTGGTGTTTGCTTTTTTTCCTTTTTTGGATGGTGTAGTAGATGTTCTAAAAGTTGACTCAGTCTTCTTAATACTGCCATCAAAACTATTTAGCTCATAGGCTGTCAATTTTGCAATGATGGAGTCTAGGGATACGTTAGTCTTGCCTATTGATCTGAACTCCTCAATAGCAGCAACCCTTATTGCAGAGATTGGTAATAAGGATCTCAAGACTTTGCCAACAATAGTAGAATCATTAATTTTGCCTCTTGCACTCTTGATATCTCCAACAACAGTTTTGATTCTTATTCCATATTGTTGAATGGTCTCTCCTTCATCCATCTGTATGTCTTCAAAATTTCCCCTAAGGATTTCTTCCTTAGCTTGTTTCACATGCTCATCACTACCATAGATATTCTCAAGAGTATCCCATACTTCTTTGGGATTTTCTTTATCCTAGACATCAATAAACTCATTGTTAGATAAGTTGCTGATTAGGGCTTCCATGACTTGCCCATTCTCCTGGATCTCTCTCTTTTGATCATCGATGAAAGTACCAGTAGGAATAAAATAGGCATTCTCAACATAGCTCAAATGTTGATCACCCATGCTTTTGATGTATATCTTCATTCTATCCTTCCATATTTTGAAATTATCTCTGTTGAACATTAGACCTTCCCTCTTCATCATTACAATAGGATCTTTCCCTCAAGCGGTTAAGCTTACAACACAAAGGACCTAGAGGGCACTTTGATACCAATTGATAATTCAATGATGAACAGTGAGTACCAATTCGATACTAAGAGGGGGGGGTGAATCAATACAAGCACAATAAATTTTCCTGAACCGAATTGAGTACAAACAGTGAACTTGACTAGCAATCACTGACACCGAACTGAACTAGATTACTACTAGTTAAACACAATGTGAATGTGAGAGACTTAAACCGTAAACACTTATCTTTCCACACAACCTACACCTTCATTTCCGCTTTATCCTTGTGCATAAACCAGTAATCTACGATCAAAAACACACAAACTTGCTAGATCAACATGATTCACCACAAAACATGAAATAACAAAACATCACATGAAAGAAGTATCACACATGACACACATATTTTTCATGAGGAAACCCAACTAGGAAAAACCATGGTGGGGATGAATACCCACAAGCTATTCTTGAACTCTTTAGAAGTCCTCTCTATTAGGAGCCTAGTCTGGTTAAAGACTATTACAATAGGTTCTATTAGGAACCGATCCTATTAGGGATCACCTAGTTAAGGGATGGCTAGAATACCTGGTTGAGAGTTAAACCCCGTTAAAGGTTACCTTATCAAAGGATTTTATGAACTCAATGGCGACTCACCCTGTTAAAGGATTTGTAGCAAGATGGTTAAAGCTACCCTGTTAAGGGATTTTCCAACTATTGGAATGATTAGAGACCAACACGTATTACAATGATCTGATAATAGCACACAATGCCAATGCAAATCCGCTTTAGTTCCTTCCTTCTGTACACACAGTCTGCAGGTATCAACTCTCTTATTTGGTTTGGCAGCAATCACATATCTCTGCACTTAGATACACACACAACATTTGCCAACATTCTCAACATGAAACATAACCTTGACCTTAGAGAAAATAGATAGGTCAGTAGCATAAACCCTAAACCCTAAATATTTAGATTGACCCATTTTGTCAGTTCAATCCTGACCATTGAACACTTTGCATTTGAATACAATGGTCTTGAACAGATCTCAAGATATTCTCCATTGTTCATTCTTCACCACTTCTTGGAGGCGATAACCCATCATGTGTTCTTCACCCTTTGCAGAGACTTTGCGCATTCCCAAGGTAAATAGGATCAATCTCCTTCATGCAAGATCCTTCACATGCATGAGGCTGACATGGAAACATGATCTGATCTCCATTACAATGCTAACTCATCATACAATGCTATCGGTTGAATCACACAGGCTCGAAACACTTCAACCGAAAACCCTGAAGCTGAGACTACCAACCGGTAGTCATAACATTTTAAACCTTGATAGAAAAAATTTCATATACTGGTTCTTCAACAACATACTGGTTCACTTTTCCATTTGCACATACCAGTTTACTTTGCGAGTTGCTTGTACTGGTTCACTCTTCAGCATATTGACATCAATGACAACACAATATCATCATGTCAACATACTCTGCACATATGCCAACACTGATAAGAAGCATGGATGTAGGAACTAGCAATAGAGTTCAATCGACTAGATTGAGTTACCTTATAGCCGATTATCATGCTGACAAATTTCACGTTTATGTCCTTGATTTTCCTAACCTTCATAGATCTTCCATCATGTGTTGTACCAGTGAGCTTCTCAACCACCATGGTGGAAATCTTCTTACTAGGTTCTTGTTTGACTTTGGGTAAGCTGGTGACTACTTGAATTTCTTCCTTTGTGATTATGTAGGGCCGATCTTGCCAAATGAACTCATTGTGAACCCTGCTCAAAACATATCTGATCACCTCATCTTTGAATTTTGGTATGTATAGGATACCAATTAACCTTAGATTCTTGATGATATATTTTTGCTTGATTGTTTCGGAGTCTCCTAGTACCACAGATTGATACATGCCCTTTATCTCTTCTATACCTAGATTTTCCAAGTGCCCATACATATTCAACATACATCATGCCGTCGGCAACCCTAGAGAATGTGCCCGCAGAGTCTTCTTTCTTAGCTATATGCAGAACTTCCTTGAAAATGGGTCTTAGCCTATGCTTAACCTCAAAAATGGTGGCAATGAAAGTAGGAGTAGATGATCGAGATGTCATTTTGAAGAAATACCTCAAAATGATCATCGGTGTGAACATTTGATTGCTTCTTTGATGATTGTTGAAAATCCTCTCAGAATGCCTTTTCTCGCTCTTAATCGCCTGAAATTTTCCTTTGCTTCACTTTGGATTGTTTGAATGCTGGGTGAGTGAAATGAATTCACTTTCTCCTTTTATCATCAAGTAAACCCTAATCCTCCACTATCATAAATGTTCATGATGTACCCTACTGGATGTCAGTTTCATAGTCTTATGCCAAGTAAACCTTCATCAAAGATTAAGAAAACTCTCCAGATCTCTTCCATATCTCTTTCAAATCTCCTCCAGGGAATATGCAATATTTGCAATAGATTTGCCAACCCCTAAGGCATATGCCTCAGTTATCGGTGGAATTTACTGCCAGTGCAGGAATGCTCTGCTCTACCTGTGTAGATCCATCTCTACTTTGTTCTTCAGACTTTCTAACCCATCTCTTAGTGTGATCTTGTTGTATTTCATCTATCTTCTTCTTTCCTTTCTCATTTGCTTTATCATTGCTAACTGGTTGAGTCTTCCTTCTGCAGTACTTAGCAATATGACCTATTTTGTTGCATGCACAACATGTAACATTGTTCTTTTGAATTGCTTTAACATATCTAGTGTCATTCCTTGACCTACTTTGATTAGCCAAATGACCAAAATTTCCACATGCATGACATTTGATATTCATTCTGCAATCTTTTGATTTATGACCATATTTCTTGAAGTTTGTGCATTGAACAAGAATAGAATTGTAGTTTTGATTTTCTCTATTTTTACATTATTTAGCCATATGCCCAAAATTATTACAAACAAAGCATCTACCATTGAATTTATAAGCATTATATTTCCTTACCGATTTCCTCTGGTCTGATGAGTTCTGTATATCTATTGTCTCATCTCCATTTGCAGTACCAAAGGTTTCACCTTGTACAAATCCAAGTCCTCTAGAATCATCATTTTGCCTTTGTAATTTCAATAAGTCATCCACCTGTGCAACACTAATCCTAAATTTTTCTTTATACTCACTTGCATTAGTGAGATCATCTCTCAAAGTAGTTATTTGTCTTTCAAGCTCTTGTTCATTATTTCAGGAGTGTGCCAAATCAGTTCTCAATAGATTACTCTCATGAGTCAATCTGCCACATTCATCAAATTTGTTCTTAAGAGATATAACAAGATTTTTATCTTTTTTCTTTTTGTCCTCAATATCTTTTGATAACCTCATAGTCAGGTCTTGTATTTCATTCTTCATGAGCATGTTTGCTTGACTCAATTTCTGACATTGTTCCTTAAGTGCATTTTTCTCTTCATCATCCTTGTTTTGCAAAAGTTCCTTTCTCTTGGCTTGAGAAGATGATAACCTTCCTTGTGGGATAAGAATGAATTCATTAGTAGAATTCAATTCATCTTGCAATTTTTTAAATTCTTCATCCTTTCAGCACCATAATCCTCAAGAGCCATCTCAAGTTGCTTCTCCATGGCCATGTTCAATGATTCCATTTTTAGGATCTTCCTAAGCTATTAAACTTATTCTGAGGAACTAGGCTCTAATACCAATTGTTGGGATCCAAAACACTAAGAGGGGGGGGGGGTGTTAGGTCTCAAAGACAACTAAGAGGGGGGGTGAATCAGTTGTCCAACAATTTTAAACCAAAACTCAACTTAACCAATTTAATGCTTAATACCAGTAAACCAAACTTTATGCTGGTAGACAGTTTATTAGTTAATTGCAGTACCGAGAAAGAATAATGTATGAAATAGAAAGATAAAAGCATCAATAACACATAACACCAAAGTTTGTACTTGGAAACCCTGTAAGGGGGAAAACCATGGTGGAAAACCTTACCCACAATCAGATGATATTACTATAGATAGTATGTGTACAAAATGGGGTCTGCACATGCAGAAAGGCCAAGTGCCTAGAGCTCACTACCCAAACACAAATGGGAGTCACACATACTACAATTGGATGGTTAGATCCAATGATAAATGTACTGCACAAAATAGCATCTTCATATGCTAGATTTAGTATCGGTGGAGTTCTGATTGTCTTCACAAATGCCTTCCTTTATTCTTCAAAATATGTCTGTGTGTATAACTCTGTTTATTTTCGCATATCCCTTCTTAATTTCACAATCCATAATCACACTCTTCCACAATCCAATCTTATAAATAAGATCTTACATATATACCATAACCTAGGACCAATTTTAGTAGGTCAGCTCTAAGAAGAGTTTACAATAAAAGCAATTCATAAAACAATATCCGATGCAATAACCGATTCAACATGTCGGCTTAATACATTTACAACATAATTAAATTATCTTCATAATGTGTCATGCTGATCTAAAATAGATAAGTTTGCCGGTGTATATCCCGGACCTATTTGCTGGTATAAGAAAATATGCAAACTGTATGTACTAATGAACAATTCTTCAAGACAAGGTGTTCAAACGATGTCTTCAACACAACCAAGTGTCCTCCATGCTTTTCCAAGTTCCTGTAAACAATATAGCTTGTCAGTGGATAGAATATTGCTACAGTCTACCAGTGTCGGTGTCAAGGTTTGCCTTTCGGTGAATGTTGCCAGAGTTGATAAGTTGTTGACATCAGGTGTAGACATCAAGTGTTGACATCAATGACAAAACCATATCAACATATCCAAAATACCAACAATCTCCCCCTTTGGCATTGATGGCAACACTCATGAAAAAAATAAGTGTCATCAAAAAATGTTGTCCAAAAATGTGCTAGCTCCCACTGAGATGATGAGTCCATTTACCATTACTCTCTGTTTTGAATTTTTCTCATTTCACTACTCCCCCTTAGGGATCAATGACAAAGATATACCAGAGCTAGGTTCAAATACAAAATACCAACTAACATGCCAAATAGATCAACTTCTCCCCTTGAGAAGTAGCTTCCTCATGAAGGTCAGAATAAGAGATTTCTTTGTTAAATCTATCGGTTGATGACAAACATCAAGTATCTAATTCTCTACTGGTGGGGGTATGATCCCAAGCTAGTCTCTAAGATATTCAAAAGTCT
Organism: Cryptomeria japonica; assembly: GCF_030272615.1. Taxonomy (NCBI): domain Eukaryota; kingdom Viridiplantae; phylum Streptophyta; class Pinopsida; order Cupressales; family Cupressaceae; genus Cryptomeria; species Cryptomeria japonica. The sequence continues at coordinate 167,247,349 of NC_081415.1, forward strand.
CCTTAGATAGAGGTTTAGTAAAGATATTTGCAATTCACTCTACTTATTTTTGCATATCCCTTCTTAATTTTGCAATCCACAATCACACTCTTCCACACTCCGATCTTACAAATAAGATCTTACATATATACCATAGCCTAGGACCAATTTTAGTAGGTTGGCTCTAAGAAGATTTTACAATAAAAGCAATTCATAAAACAATATCCGATGCAATAACCAATTCAACATGTCGGCTTAATGCATTTAAAACATAATTAAATTATCTTCATAATGTGTCATGCTAATCTAAAATAGATAAGTCTATCAGTGTATATCTTGGACCTATTTGCTAGTAAAAGCAAATATGCAAACTATATGTACCAATGAACAATTATTCAAGGCAAGGTGTTCAAACGATGTCTTGAACACAACCAAGTGTCCTTCATGCTTTTCCAAGTTCCTGTAAACAATATAGCCTGCCGGTGCATAGAATATTGTTGTAGAGATTGTCGGTACCGATGTCAGGGTTTGCCTACCAGTGAATGTTGTCAGAGTTGATAAGTTGTTGGCATCAGGTGTAGACATCAAGTGTTGACATCAATGACAAAACCATATCAACATATCCAAAATACCAACAAGGGGGGGTGAATCAGTGTTCTAGTAAGATATAATTTTACCCTTTTATAACATACGCATATAAACTGATAAATGAAGAAACATATAACTTGAAGAAAATGAACCATCCACATAAATGAAAACCATTACACACAAAATTTATATGTGGAAAAACTCAAAGAGGAAAATTCATGGTGGGATTTTTGAACCACAATATCAATTCAATGGCCATATGAAAGGATATTACATAAAAAGGGGGCTTGCATATGTAGGAAGGCACACTACTCATCACAAAAAGAGTCTCACTGAATACCATTTTCTGCTGAAATAAAATAGTAATAATGAACTCACAAAATGTATCTGATATGCCAAAAAGAGTTCTAGCTATAGTTCTGCTCTATACCAGTTCATAAACCCTAAACATTTCTACTAGTATCTTTTTCCCTCCAAGAATTCTTTCCAAGCTATCTACAGATCATTGCATGATATAACATTCTCATACAAATGATCTACATACATATAATTCGCATTACATAGTCTCCTATATCCTTATTCCAATCTCTCTCTTCTATATATATAAAGACCTTAACAAACTGACCTATATACCCTTCACAAATAATATGCCTTAAGTTGGATTACAATGCATTACAAAAGATATACAATGTCATCCTTATACAATAATTACAAATAAAAATTCCTTTGGGTCCAAGCCTCATGTCGGCTTCACTGAAGTGTTGGATGTCGATGTCGGTGTCGGTGTCGGTGCTATTGTAACCATAGATTATCGAATGTCGATGTTTGCCAGTGAATGTCTCCTAATAAATCTTGTTGCCAAGTTCCCATGTTACTATGTTGCCATCAATAACAACATATGAATCCAATGAGTGTCAATTGCCAAAATCTTCCATTATGTTGTGCATCATATCATGAAAGATGGTAGTCGTGGCTCTTTGATATGTTGCCCCTGCATTCTTTAGACCAAATGGCATCACATTCCAACAGTATGTTCCCAATGGACATGTGAAAGTAGTTTTGTGTTGATCCTCTGGAGAAATTTTAATCTTGTTGTTCCCTAAAAAGCCATCCATAAGAGAAAGCATTGCATGACCTGCTGTTAGATCGATAATCATGTTGATATTTGGTAAGGGGAAGACATCTTTAGGAAATGCCTTGTTTAAATCTATGAAATCCATACAAATACAGATTCCTCCATTAGGTTTTCCAATAGGTACAATGTTGGAGATCCACTCTGCATAATCAATTGGTCTGATAAAACCAACATCCAAGAGCTTTTTAAGTTCAGCCTTGATAAGAATGACAATCTGTGGGTTCATCTTTCTAAGATTTTGTTTGATAGGTTTAGCTCCTTCCATTATAGTTAGGTGATGCATGATCAAATCTGTATCTAAGTTAGGCATGTCTGCATAAGACCATGCAAAGTTGATTTGGTGCTTCTAGAAGAATTCCACAAATTTTGGCTATTCTTCTGGAGTTAATAGAGATGCCAAATGTATTTTGTGAGGAGTCTCAGGAGTCCCCACATTGAATTCTTTTGTTTCTTCTATTAGGATGGTTGATCTCTCATGATTCATACTAAAGGGGAGGATGTCAAACCTTTCATCCTCAGGCACCTCAGGGAGGTTTTCATGTTTGGATACGCTTTTTTATTTTTATTTTTTGGGATCAAAAAGTGTCATTGTGTGGTTTTCACTAGAAGATCTATGTTTTATTGTAATATTTTTGCAGCTGAAAGGTTTGGCATCTACTCTAAAGTATGTTGCGCTATTGAGTTCAATGGAAAACCCAACTTTATGATCCCTGCTTGGTATGTTATCCCATAATTCTAGAAAGTCTATGAGTGCCTCAACGTTTTGGAAATGGTCAAGGCATGGGGGATTTAGTTGGTTCCGTTTAATGAGTTTGGGATGAATGATAGGCATTACTTCATCAATTAAGTTGAGTTGGTGGGAGGCATCAATGACGGTTAATATGGAGGCATGAAGTTCATTGATGGTACTCTTGTTGTCAAATTCAGGCTAGGATTTGACATAGGGCCTATGGAAGTTGCTTCTAGCTCAGGAACCAAATTTTTTTTAATCCATGCCTCTCCATAAACTGGTATATCCTTACAAGGTGGAGGAGGTGATGATTCTTCCTTGTTTGAAGTATTTTAATGCACTAAATCCCATTCCCACTCATGTGAGTCTATCTTAGAATAACTCTCTAGCATCCAATTACTATACCAAGCTAGGATGTCTTTTGAATTGAATAGTTCATTAGTTACTAGCTTATGTACTTTTGGAGGTGGGATTGTTGGTGCTGCTAGTGGGGTTGTTGGAATTGTTGGTACTACTGATGGGGTTGTTTGTGCTGCTGATATAGTTAGGTATTTTATCCTTGGAGTAATCGTCTAATATATGGGTTTATTGGGTTTTCCTTTGAATCAAAGCTTGGGAAGAGATTCTCTTTGAAAACCTACTCCAATTTTATCTCTTGGTTTCAACTTTGGTTGTAAGGGCTCTTGTCATCCTTGCTTGCAATGTCCCAAAGCACTGTCGCCATCATAACCCATTGTTTGCATTATAGTGAAGCCTTTGCCATATTTGTCAATGGGGAGCTTAGCCTTTAGGCTTTCTTTATTGGGAGGGTCTATGTAGATCCATTCTGCCAGGTCTTCATCCATGGTTTCCTCCTCTTGACTTTTACCAAGGGTGAATTGTGCCAAAGTGTAAGTTCTTTTGGCCAGTGGTGTTTGAAGTAAACCTTGGGGTTTTCCATGAGTTCTAGGGGTTGTGAGTAACTGCCGAACACAAAAGAGTTGGCTAAGATTATATTCCTTGGGACCTTCCTCAGCCATTTTCATTTACAATTTCTCCTACTTTGGTATAGGGGTTGTTAAGATGGAAAGAGAGGCAAGATTAACTTATGATGAGGAAGGGATAGCTTCTCTATTGTTAGGTACAGTGATATTTGGTTGATGGTTAATATTATTACAATATGCAAATGGATTAGCATCACCAAGGATTGTAATTTCTACCCCATTATGTGGAAACTTGATACCAGAGATTACTTTAGTGGTGAATATTTGCCAATGGCGAATTTTTCATGTCGATGACCTAGGAAATGGTGAATATTTTATACTGATTGGGGGTGGCCATGTTGCTAGAACATTATCAATTTTCATCAAAGTCATGGCCCGATCACCATATGTTTTATGCAATTAAATGTTTCTATGTGATGATTTCACCAATACAATATATGGTGGACACACGATAAATTTAATTTTTTTGCCTACACTCTCCAAGGTTTCCTTAATAGATAACCATAATTTTCCTATAGGCATGTGAATATTTGTTAGCCAGGAGGACCCAATTTGCCTGACATTTTATCGACACATGTCTCCATTTACCCCAACTTTCGCCAACTATATTGTATTTTCCAATTATTTGGATGACCTTTAATCACCTCAAAAATTACATAAGCCATATTTGGATGACCTATAATCGCCTAAAAAATTACATAAGTCTATTTATAGTTACACAGGATTTGCCAAATATTTGTATACCATATAAAATTCCTGTAGAATTCGACATATAAGGATTGGTATAAATACATACAAAGATCAGATCTATCTCAACACAATCTGGTGGGTTCTAGGCTCTGAATTCTTATCAATGGCAAAGTTTCAGACCAAGGAAAATCATTTTTGTTGACTGCATTGGCGACTACTAGTGACCTAAAGGTGAGCGATCATATTTTTGAAGTGTTATAATATTATTCTAAATTTATCTATATTTGTTTGCATTGTTGAGTTCATTTTTATTTAGTGGACCCATCAGTGCCAAGTAGTCAGGACTTAGGGGGGACATTCAGACCTCAGGCATCTAGATTGTAGGTTGTAGGGTCAATGAAACATATATTATACATCATAGTCTATTATTTCTTCTTCAATAAATTGATATTTTTTTGGTAGCGTTTATTTCATTGGAGATGTCGAATAGGAAGAGGGGTAGGAAACCTAAATGTGGGGAAGGCCATGAGAGGCCAACAAAAAGAAGAACTTTGTCTTCATACTTTGGCATTGGAAAATATTGTGGTGAAAATCAGGAAGGTACATCATCACAAGTACAAGTACAAAATTTGCCACCTACATTGCATGTTGAAGATGGCGGCAAACCTGATATCTTAGATCAGGATGATCTTGAAGAAGAATATCTGGTAGATGCCCAAGTTAGCCAGAATTATATAATGAACTTGGGTGACAATGCCATTGATCATAATGCATGGAAGGGAAAATAAAAGCCATATCAAAAAAGGACCGGGGGTGGGATATGTCAATGAGGAATTTTCAAATTAATTGGGCATCAAAGTATCCATTAATTGAACTAGTGGAGAATCCAATTGAAGGTGAGCCTCCAATAGAATGCAGGTGTAAGATTTTCTTTTGGAAACATAACAAAGAAATTAGGTTGCAACTAAAATTTGACACCATAGAAAAGCATATGGGTAAAGTTTATAAAAAACAAACGATAGACAGGGTTGAAAAATCAGTGATAAGATGGAAAACAAAGAAGGAATGTAAGAATGTGAGGAATGCCAAAGAGTATTAATTTTATGAGAAAATACAAATGAAGCCTACTGAAGTTAAAGGTTCTATTAAAGCTAGTTTTGGAAAAGCAATGCAAATAGAACAACTGGGAAAAGCAGTTCAGTTAAGCATTGTTTTTTATATTTTGAGCAGAGGGCATGATATGATAGATTTCCCATCAATTAGTGGTTCATTAAAATTTTTGAAAGTTCCTTACTATCCTAATAGAAATTGGTTAGTAAACAGTGGATGAGAATGGGCAAGTTATCTTGCTAAGATTGATAAAGAAGATGTAACGGAAAAAATAAGAGAGTCAAACTTTATTGTATTTTCTTTAGATGAAGTTACAACTGTAGAGAATACTTCATGGGTATGAATGCATGTTTATACTGTAGAGAATCATACCCGCCAACCTCATCTACTATTTGTTGCTAAAATGAAGGAGAGTGCGACATCGAAAAATTTATTTCAACTAGTAAAGACAAGTTTAATTGAATATGGAGGTATGGATGACATGACAGTAGCCAAAAAATTGGTTTGTGTTGGAGCAGATGGAGCTTCAGTAATGCAAGGTCATAGGAATGGTCTTTGTACAAATATTAAAACTTCATTTGCATTGTACATTACTATAATTCACTGCATAGATCACAAAATGAATCTAGCTTTTAGAATTATGAGCAATTTTTCTTCGGTTAAAAAAAATTGAAATTTTAATTAGAGAGCTCTACTCACACTTTTGTCGAAGTCCCAAGCAGTTTATGGAATTTCAACACTTTGCTCTTGAAAAAAATGATGGGAATAAGCTTCTCAAGGATAATGATACCAGATGGATCTTTTTGGATGGTCCAATGCATCGCGTGTTTTCAAAATATCCATCCTTGATTGGACTATTTCACACAACTCGTGACAAATCAGATCAACCAAAATTTCTTGACCTTCTTTGGAGGTTAAGTAATTTAGACACACTCTTAACTTTAGTAGCTCTTCTACCCATGCTAGAGGAAATGAGGAATATTATAAAGGCTACCCAAAAAAGAGCTTTGCATATTGCAGAATATGCTACGCTACGTAAGATGACATGCATGACCCTTGACAATTTCTATCGAAATCAACCAACACTATCTGATGAAATTTTTTTAAAGTGGTGGACACTCACATATTTGAACAATCCTGATAACTTTTAACAAATTGATGTAAATGAGGAGGTATGTGCCAATGTATGGGGAGTTGAGATACCAATACACTTCTATGCCATGGTCGACCCTGAGGAACTAGGAAAGTGCCCCAGGAAGCAACTAGCAAGAGTTACAAGGGAAGATTTTGACAAGATTGTTGAAACTGTAACTACTTCTCTGTAGAAAATTGCATATGATCTTTCCTCACAAATTAGAAATAGATTCCCTCTTGACAACCTCCTCAAAACCATGTCTATTATGTTTCCTCATTATTGGAGTCTCAACATTCCGTCTGATTTTTGAAGTAAACTACTAATTTTGATAAAACAATTTTTGTGAGGCCCTACCCTGACCCATCCTAGCATTTCAGTGATTTTCATGTTGGAAATATTATGGATGCTTTATTTTTATGCATTATGGATATAGAAATTTATATGATCCAAGGAATTGGATAACATTGATATATTGATGCTTCATTTCTATGCATTATGGATATAGAATTTTATATGATTCTAGAATAAGATAACATTGAGATGGTGTATGTCATTATTTGTTTTGCAGGACTTTATTAGGATGCTAGAAATATGATGCATATCTTATGAATGGATTAAATTTATGAGGATTATGATAATTGCTTATATGGATTTTCTTTGATATATGGAAAATTGAATTGTATGATGTCAATTGTATGCAAAGTGACTGATGTGTATTCTTATTTATGTGTTTAATATTATATGAGGCTATTGGGAAATAATAATGTGTAATTGAGATGCACAGGAAAATTATCCATGTGACCATGAAAACATTATAGATAATCAAGCCTAGACCTATGTACGTTTGTAAAACCAAGGGTTGTCTATTTGGAGAGACAACACCCTGTATATATCATATTTTATTCATAAATTTAAATGTTTGCATGTGTGTTAAATTGTATTTATTAATTTGTGTAAATCATACATGAGGACAATTGCCATGTGTGTATTTGTGATGTGGAATTATTTTTGTAGTGTCACTTGACACATATGTTGTTTGTTGTGTTGGAATTGTCATGTCACCTTTTGAGAGATTTAATTTTTTACCAATGATATATTTCCAAATTATCCTTGAAGGTCCCAAGTAAATCTAGGATAGTGAGCCATTAGGAGGGTCAAATCAGAGTTGACCCGTAGGTACACTTTAGGTGGACTTTCAAAGGGTTAAACCAACTCCTAGAGTCTGTTTTGGAGAATTTTTAATGGGCCTCATGGGGTACCAATGGGTGAAGGCCAAATTTGGCTATGTGTCCACCCCTAGGACTTATTTAACCTCCCAAAAAAGTGGATTTTCCTAGATGGCCGAATTTCATCTTTATGAGTGCCATCCTTAGTTAGATAACCTTCTTAGTATGTGTCATTCCTCTTCCCCATTCCATTCCTCTTCTTGAGGTGCCTTGGATAGGGAGTGTGTAAGACCTAGTGAAGACCAACCAATGGGAGACTCTCACTCTATCCAAGAGGTTGGAAAGAGTGAGAGAAGACTTCTTAGGCAAGAGATTGAGACTTAGGAAGTTAATCACCCACTCTCCATCTTTGGAGATGAGTTCTTGCAGTTTTGAAACCAGTTAGAATAGAATTTTGGCTAAGTGTTGAAGAAAAGAAGTGTGGATTTGGGTTGGTCTTCTCCAAGCTATCCCTAGTAAACCCTTGGTAGATTCAAGGTTGGTTCATTTTCTTTCTTGCATGTTGAAAATTTGTTTTTAAAGGATTGCTTGAATGTAGATCTTCCTTCCCTTGTATTTTATTTGTGAAAATATTTATGTGATCCTTCTTCCATTCTGTTATGCATTTTCTTGTGTTTTGGGAGTATCGAATGCCATCTTACCCTTGGGAGGGTAGAATGGTCTTGGGGGTGGAAGGTGTTTGACAACCTTAGAGTGAGAGGCTCTCTTTAAGAGAGTGATCTCAAGGGTTTGTTTATGTGACCCTTACTACATAGTTTTGTTTACACATTCGAGGGTCATAAGGGGAGAAAGTATGGAATGTATGCCTTGGGGGTCATAAGGATGTTGGGTTAAGATGGAATTATGTTGTGTTCTTGGTTTCCATGAGTTAGCTAGTGATCTACTATCTTGTAGTTCTCCTCAAGGTACTTGGTCCACTTCCACCCATGTAAACATCACATTATGTGATGAAGTTCAGCCTTGGGATGGGAATGTGTTTGATGTGAGCTTTTCCTTGTTATTTTTGTTTTATTTGAGTGTAACCCATCTAGGTCTTGGTTCTCCAAGCTCGAGGGTGGCTTCTAGTAAGCCTAGGCTGGGAGGTGAGCTCTCCATGGTCACAACCTTAAGATTTTGTATTGCAGGTTGCTTTATGAAGGGATTGAAGGAAAAGCTTGGTTATGGTCTTGCTGAATCTATTTTAGTTGCAGAGAATGAATAGGAGATGTAATATTGTATTTTAGTTGCAGAAATGTAAAAAAAGAAGTTTTATGTTGTATTTATTTTGTAAAAAGAAATGTATTTATTTTATTTAAGTCCTCAATTATTAGGAATGAGAGACTAGTTGGGTATTTCACTCATTGTAAAAGTTGACAAATTGTATTTGAATCATTCTTATAAGAAATACATCTTTTTAAGTTGAAATTGCAAATGATGGATAAATGGATATTAGAGGAATAATAGTTTCTGCATTTTTAAATATTTCTAAGTGTTTTCTAGACTGTATTATGTTGTTGTCATTTATTTATCTCTGTCATTTATTCAAAAAAATGCAAAAAGTAAAATGGGAATATTATGAAGTAGAAAAGCAGGAAAATTAGTAAGATAATAATAAATACTTAGTCCTAGTGATTTATTATTCCAAATGCAAAAAGAGTTAAATAGACATTTGAAGTATAATAGTTTTGGCACTGTACAAATTGTTAGTGTTTTAAAGTGTTTTCTAGGCTATTTTAATGCTGCTGTAAATTTTATTTACTTCTGTCATTTACTCAAAAAATAAAAAGTGCAGAAAATAAAAGTAGGTAAAATAACATTTTCCTATAGTTAGCTATTAGAAGTTTAAAATGAAAAGGAATGCAATTAGTTAAATTTGTTAGTTTTAGGAAGTCTCTTGTCATGTGATAAAAACAAAATATTCAAATTTAGACTTAGTAGAGAAATCTAGAAATATAGGTAGATAAGAAATGAAAGAGAAAGATATCTATTATGTTTCTGTTCTATTTTTGCTTATGTCGGTCATATTGCTTAGGTTTAAATATGAAAATGGAAATAGATTATGCTCTAAGTAAAAAAATGAAATAAAAAAATTTAGTTCTATTTCTGTTAATAGAAAACAACTTGCTAAAATTATTGTAGTCCATATATTTTAATCTTAGAAAGACATATATGTAAATATATATATATATATACACATATTTAATTTACTTGCTGCATTAAAAAAAAATCAAAACATATGCATTTAGGGCAAACTGGAAAACTAAATAAAAAGGAATCTTGCATTGTATTATGGTTGTTTTAAAAAAAAAAAAGCATGCATGCATTACAAGATATCTATATAGTATATATATAAATAAATATATATATATATATATATATATATATATATATTTCATACAAAAAAATATAATTTTTTTTTAAGGGGTATACCATGTTTTGGCAGGGGCTAAGCCACTGTGTTTATACATAGTGGATGACATGGGGGGGGGTGCCACCACTATGGGTAAATACAGTGGTTGGCATAGGCTGCCACTATGGTTCACATAGTGGACGACATGAGCCGCCATTGTGGTTACACACAGTGGTCAGCACAGGGCCGCCACTGTGGGTAACCATAGTGGACGACTCATGGTTGCCACAGTGGGTGGCACCAGCTGCCGCTGTGGGTATCCACAGTGGTACCCGGGTAGCCTCCTTACCCTGCAAGCTCACTTCCCCCTTCGCCCCGCCTCCATGGCTGCCACCACCTGTTCAAACCCTTGCACACACAAAACACACTCACAAAAAAAAAAACTAGCAAAAAAAACGGGGAAAGAAAGAATGAAGTTTAATGGAAATATGCAACCCTAACCCAATTTCAGGTTAGGGTTAGAATTTAGGTAAAAGAAGTAAATGTGTATGCAACCCTAGCCCATATTTGGGTTAGGGTTAGCAATTAGAAAAGAAAAGAATTAATAACATTATTTTTAAAATAGAGTAAAAAGGGGTGACTCAACCCTAATTAGGGTTTACAATTAAAATATTAAATAAAATAAGAAGAGGAGGGAAATTCTTTTAAAATTATAGAAAAAGAATCCCCCCCACTATTTAATATTGCTAAATGTGAAATTAATTTTAACTTCTAATTTTGGACCATGGAGAAAATTAATTTTAATATAGACTTTTATCAAGGCATAATTAAATTGGGGAATTAATTTTATATAGATTTATTATCGCAATTATTGACATAATTTTATTAATCAAGGATTAATCAATGATGATAATTTATAGATAATTTTCATATTGAATTTATTATAGATGTTAGGTTAAATTTAATTTGGGGAAATTTTATTAATGATTATTATTAATTATTTTATGCGAATTCTAGCCTATGAAGTCAATATTGGCCAAATTATTTAATAGTTGAAATTTGAAGGTTTAGGGGGATTTAATTGGCTATAGTATAAACTATATTTATTTGGCAAATATCTTTACTAAGATTGTTAACCTTATTGGTTGTATTTAAAAGAAAGTGATTTTGCATGCACACAATTAATTAATTTTAATTTAAGATAACATTATCATTATTTTAACTGGCCTAGAATGTTTTAAATGCAATCAAGATATTTAAATATCTCTCGACTTAAATAAGTGGAAAATTAATTAGGTTGATTAGATTAATTAATTAAATTCTGATGACCCTCTTAGGGAATAATCAGTCTTGATTAATAATTGCCACATTATTGATTGAATTAATTATTTCAACTTTAGTAAACAATTCTATTTACACCTTAGTTAAGACAAAACTTAATTGATTTCATTTTAATGTAGATTATATAATGAGTTTATGTTGTCAAAAAAAATAATTTGTTGTTTCATTTTTGCCCAAAAGTTTGGGCATGACAATTTTGCATATCGAGAGAATTGAATGGAGTAACTATAAATGGAATATTAGATGAAACTTGTCTTCAAGAGAAATAATCTCATTTTGCATACACTATGAGAGAACAATATGGCAAAATGGAGAACCCCCGCAAAGAGGGATTAGTAACAAGGCTTTGGAAAATTATAGTAGAGAATGCAGCGTTGCGTGATTCAATGCCAGAATATTTGAAGCTTGCTGATTTATGTCTTACCTTGATATTGGGTTCGGTGGAAGATGAGAGAGATTTCAGTGCTTTGGGGTTCCTAAAGTCAAAGCTAAGAAACAAACTAGACAAAAATTTGGAAAATTGCTTGAGGCTCTATACATCTAGGTATGATGTCCACACTTTTCCTTACGATAGGGCACTGCTAATTTGGAGGTCCAAATGTGAAAGAAGAGGTTTGGGCAACACTTCAAACCAAAGTGCTAGTGGGACTATTAACTCATGTACTGGACCTACTGGTAGCGTTGAGATGCAGTTCAACGAAGGTATGCAGACTTAGAGTGAAGAAACCACAAACAAGAATCAAGAAAGCTCTAAATTTGACGAGGATGAATGGAAACTGTAAGAGATTGGTATTTATTAATCTTATTAATATATCTCCTCATTCATATTACAAAAGCATATTACTTTTTGCAATTAGAATTCAATATTGATTTGTAATTGTATTTTTCAACTTTCTATTTCTAGATTTAAAATAGCATAATATAAAAAATACCATAATGTGTTTATTGATAGAAATATGTTAATTATTAATTTAGACATGTTTGAGTCTCAAATTTGTGTGATACATTTCAGAACCATATGATACAATTCATTTAATAGTAATACACCAATTTGTGTGATTTTCCATGCAAAGTGTAAAAGTGAATACAATGTTTCAGAACCCTTTGCAAATGATCTTGAATTCCCTTTTATATAAACAAGAGAGAAACAACAGCTCCTGTGTGATTCTCCAATGTCCATGCAAAAGTGAATACAAAGTTTCAAAACCCTTTGCAAATGACCCTGAATTCCCTTTTATATAAACAAGGGAGCAACAACAGCTTTAGGTTGAATTGCAAGTTTGCAACATGTGAAGACTCAACATCAAAATCACAAACTTGACACAGATTTATGCTACATGTCTGATGTCTCTTGTTCAAAAAATAGAGTTCAAAATTAAATATTAATTCATGCCATGACAAATTAAATATAGATAATAGCAGTGCCTAAAAACTAGTAATTAGAAATAGAGAAATGCATAAATGTTAAAGCAAGGGAGAATTTGAGAATACAAATTTACTGGATGAAGTTTTGCACTGTGCATTGTAGATTCATAGGCTGGATTAGCAAAATAGCAATAGCGAGTGCTGGTTTTTTCCTATTCACAAAACAAAGTTATTTCAAGCGATGCCAAATTCCAAACAAAAAAAACATAAAACCTTGAAATTAAGAGTAAAAGAAGAAAATTGTGCAAAACATACTATGATTCTTAAGATTTCTGTGCTAGTTTTTGTAGGGTGCTCCACTCTTCGTCTGATGGAAGGTCAATATTCTATAAATGATGGAAAGTCAACTGTAACTTTGTCAACATTCCATATTTAGAAGATTGTCTTGACATCACTGTTTCATCCAATACCAAATTTAGAGTTGTAAATGGTTGGATGAATTCTAGAAAGCTTTGGGGAGTTGTGCCCTTAGGAAGCAAGTCTAAATCAGACTTCATTTTTATCTCCATGCTTATTTTGTAACTTTCTTTTCCAATTAATTTATTTGATGGGTCAATGGTCTTAGGCAAACCAAGTTTAATCAAATTATTTTTCTTTTCTTACAGCTTCAATATCGTTTTTCCACAATTTTCCATAACTTCTAATGTTTCCCTTAGTTTCTAGTATTTTTTAATGATAGATTATGTCTTAACTGTGGCATGAATGCAGCTCTTAATTCCCTTGGATGCCAAGTAGCTATCACTGGAAGTGTAGACTACTTGCAGAATCTTTTTTGCCATATCCTCTTTTCAATAAACATGTATGCTCTTCTCAAAGTGTCCTTTGATTTTCATATAAACTACTCTCAGAATTTCATTCAGTTCAAACCATTCACACAACTTGTCACTCCTCTACATTATTTGCCGCCAAATATTTTCTTATATATACTTTGTTGTATTTTTCATATTATCTTTCAATCTATCCTCCAAAGTTTTTATTTTATCATTTGCATTGTGCAGGTCTTCTTTCATTTGTGCACATTTTTTTCTTTCTTCCTCTACTTCCTCTTGCAAATGTTTTTCTTTTTCCTTCCCACGATCTAATAGGTTCTGTATTTTTCTTATTTTCGCAACAACAAACTCATAACTTTAGTATAATTTTTGAAAATTGGCTCTTTCTTCATCAATTTTTTTACTACTTTCAACCATTTTTTCTGTCAGGTCCTTCAATTTTGCATCCATCTTCTCCTACTCTACAATTTCTACTGCAGAACCCAAATTTTTTATCCTTTTCTGTAAATTATTGCACTTGTTATCTACTTCTTTTCTTGATTTTTTCATTTGCCAAGTCTGCCTGTAACTTTTCTATTTGTTTCTCTAGTTTATTTTTTTCTCTCTCCAAATTTAGTAGTGAAGTGTAGACCACTTCGTTAGTCCTTTTTGACACACTAATTTTTTCCACATTATGTACTTTGAAAAAATCCATTTGGAGGGTGCTAACTTGAAATTTAGAGGGATCTATCTGACTGTGTGGTGGATTTTTATCTTTAGTTGGGGTCAGGGGCATAACAACCATGAACTCCATCATATCTTTTTGTGGGTCATATATTGGAAATACCTTGTTCCATGTAGGTTGTTCATTTAAAACTTCAGTCATGGAAACCGTATGAAATGCTTTCTTTTTTTCTTTATTTGATTTTTTTTTGTGTTCATATTTTTCATAGTAATCAGGATATTGAAAATTTGGGCTTGCTGAAGCAATTGAATGTTTGAAAGGTGACATAGGAATACCAGAGGCTTCAATTCCACTTATTCTTGTTGTTTTAACTAATGCTTGACTAGGAATACCAACAACAATTCTTGATCCTGTCCCACTCCCACTGACAGTTTCATGTGTAGTTTTCATAATCTTTTTAGGTGTGTGATTTGAAGCTGAAAATGATTGTTTTGTAGTGTGAGTGGCACTTGATATAGGATTTTGAATAGTATGAGTATCTACCACTAGTGGCCTCTTGCAAGAGATATTTTGTTGTAGCCCTTGTCCAACAACAAGACAACTATTATCAGTAGTAGTACCCATGCCAACCCCACCAATCATAGCATCACTTGATTAAACAATAATGGGAATACTAAACCCAGATTCTCCACCTATAGCAGTGGCACTTGATTCACCACCAATGGGAATACCATGATGTGGTGGTGGTTGTGGATTTGAACTTGAAACAAATGTAGGTGGACCCTGAGGGTAATGAGTAGTACTTATCATTGATGAATCTGAAGAACCAAGTCCAATGACTGCTTTAACATGAGATTTTGATTTTGAATTTGATGGAAGTTGTACCTGAAGTGGATACCAAATGCCCTCTCCACTAGGGTTTAGACCACCACCTTCAAAACCCATTTTATCCACAATGCTTGCCCTATTTCTATATTTTTCTTTCATGGACTCATTGACTCCACGTAATATTTTAGGGATTGTAGAAGTTGTTGGAGTGGTCTCAACCTCATACTCATCATCATCTTCACTCCTATCATATGCTATTGTGGGATGCTCCATATTCCACAATTTGCTAAACTCTCCTTCATTGTCGATGGTCTCAAATTCTGCACTGGTCTTTGGTTCACCGAGATTCTTCCTCATAATCCAAAAATCATTTATTTTGGTTTGAGTCCAAACAAATTCTTTACATTCTTGTAGAATTGTTTTGGGAATAGATTTGTTAGATGGATTAGTAAATTTTTGGTAGAAACTGTAGGATGTCCTATTTTGGATGCCCTGGCCCTTGTTTGTTGTCCTCTATCTATGCAATGCCATAATTTGTGATGAAATTTATTCTGTTGAAATGTTATTGTCAGCTGCAATTTTCTCCATCTCTTTTTTTACCTCATCCCAGGAGTCCATGTTTCTAAGATTTTCTAGCAATGGTTTACTTTCATGTTGACATAAAGCTGAAGAGTTCCCATTTTTCTTAAGCCTTGCTTGATCTACACTGATTGGATCATACTGCCAGAGACCCTCTTCGCAAAAGTTAAAAACTGTCAAAAAATCATGTGCCATATTGAATGCTTTTCTCTCAAATGTGAACCCTCCACATGAGAAAAGAAAGGAAGGAAATATGCTCTTCTTTTGTTGACCATGGAAGTGCCTATTTGTTCTCTCCAATTTTCGTACATACTCCAATGTAAATACCCTCTCTGTCACATGTATTGGAAGTCTGCATGGTTTTACTATCGATCCGTAAAACCTTAACACAATGAATTCTTCCATGAAGATCCAGTCAGCCAATTCTATTTGACTTCCAAGTTGAATGAAATCTCTACAAGACACATGCAACCTAGGCATTAGAGTGCTTTTAATTTCATTATACATTGGTGCCAAAAATAAGTCTACAAAATGGTTGTAGTTCTTTCTATTATTATGCATCCTTATCTTTGGTGTCCATTCATATATTGGACACTTTGTTCTCTTCCCAGTCTTCTCATCAATCTTATAGTTCACAATTTGAAGCTTGTTGGTCTTGAATATTGCATGATACTTGGATAGAAGGAGATAGAACAAGTAGGATGAGAATCTAAATGTCTTACAAGAACCTTTTTTTATCATTACTAATTATTTTTGCATGGATTGAACAATGTAGTCAATAAAATTATATCTTATTGGTTGACCTACATAGTGGATATTATAAATCATTTCAAGAAGGCTTGCACCCACTTCCCTATCATTTTCCATTCTCAGGCAAAACAACAGCAAGGAAATAGTATCCCCAACCCATGGAACAAAAGTGTTAGAATCATAAGGAGGCTTATGATTCTGATCCAACACAATACCAATACCACTCTTTACTAGAGATTTGATAAATGAATCTCTGCGACTTGGATCAAGACTCTCATAATTCCCTACAAGCTTTCCAAGGTCAATTTGGATGTTTGAGTTTTGGGCTTAAAAACCTAGGTTCAACAAACAAGTAAATTCTCCCTCATTTATGGATAGAATTTCCTCTTTTGTATTTTTATTGACAATTGATTTTTTATCTTCATCATAATTTTTGGCGCAGACCATGACAAAATCAGGGCAAGAGAATACTTTAGGTAACACCATGCCTCCCAATCTATCATCCCACATTGCAATTTTATATGTTCTTTATTTTAACATTGGGTTGAAAATAGTAAATTTTGCCTTGCATGCATCTACCACCTTACTAGACAATGCATATCTAATATCTATGATATGCTTTTCACCATGGATAGAAGGGTCACAAATATCATGGTATTCATCAGTGAAACCTGGTGTTTTAACCAGTTTGGTTAGGTACATTTTTTTTCACTTGGCTTCCTGTTGAACTACTGCTTCCCATTTTCTCCATCATTTTTATTGTTAATAATTCAAAATAATGCTAGATAAAAACCTGAAAATGCTAACCCTCAAATTGGACCAGGAGATTAAAAAAAGCAAAAAAGGTGGGATGTAGGTGTTCTAGATTTTACCCGAAGTTTCTATTTCACTATATTGGCACAGATAGTCTCTATTACAACTTGCATTCCTCAATCTAGTATTTGCTTCTGAATCTCCCTCGATTTACAGGTTTGTCAATGAAATGAAATACAATTATGATTTACGAGTCTCTTGTTTTGAAAACTCTGAAAAGTACAAAAGTAATAGGTAAAGGGAAAAATATCTGGAATCATGTTGTAATTTTATTAATTATTATTAATAACTATTTGATGTTGAAGGACAAAACATTAATTACTTTAGTATAAATTATGAGGACATTAAATGTAAAACGTTCAATTCCAAGCAAAGTTCTCACAAATGTGTTCACTTCCCACATTGGGGTTGAAATCCACCCTAAGTCGTTGATCTTTTCTCATCCAATGGACAATGGTACCTGTCGTCAGATGTCGTGGGTCCCATGATTTCTTCCATTTTTCGGGCACATCACCATACTCATGTGACTTTACGGGTCTATTTTTTAAGTCTGTATAATCATTTTAAACTTCTGCTCGAAAAAGAGCTTTATAGACTTAATTATATTTAATTAAATTTAAAATGTTTCAATTCCAGGTGAAGTTCTCACAAATGTGTCCACTTCCCACATTCAGGCCGAAATCCACCATAAGCCATTGATCTTTTCTCATCCAATGATCGATGGTACATGTTGTCAATTGTCATGGGTCCCATGGCTTCTGCCAGTTTTTGGGCACGTCACCATACTCATGTCACTTTTCGGGTCTATTTTTTAAGTCGGTTTAATCATTTTAAACTTTCACCCAAAAAAGAGCTTTATAGACTTAATTATATTTAATGAAAATTAAAATATTCAATTCCAGGTGAAGTTCTCACAAATGTATTCACTTCCCACATTTGGGCCGAAATCCACCTTAAGTCATTGATCTTTTCTCATCCAAACGATGATGGTACCTATTGTCAGATGTTATGGGTCCCATGACTTCTGCCATTTTTATTGCACATCACCATACTCGTGGCACTTTTTGGGTTTTTTTTTAAAGTCTATTTAATCATTTTAAACTTCCACCCGAAAAAGAGCTTTATAGACTTAATTATATTTAATTAAATTTAAAATATTCAATTCTAGGTGAATTTCTCACAAATGTGTTCACTTCCCACATTTGTGCTGAAATCCACCCTAAGTCATTGATCTTTGCTCATCCAACGGATGATGGTACTTGTGATGTGCCTTGTCTATTAATGGCAATGAATTCATGAAATTGCCAATAAATTATATATTTTTTCATAAATAACAAAATATTCGCCAAAACAAATTAAATTATTTTCAAGTGGTGGATAAAAATAGCTAATACATTTAAATAATTTTTCCTTTGTAGTAAATTTTTTCGCCCATATAATTATATATTTGTTCCTTTTAACAAAAAATATTTGCCTCCTAGAATATATATTTTCCCCATAGAACAAGGTATTATTCGCCAGAAATTTATGGATTTTTCGTACCCTAGAAAAATATTGCC
Organism: Cryptomeria japonica; assembly: GCF_030272615.1. NCBI lineage: Eukaryota > Viridiplantae > Streptophyta > Pinopsida > Cupressales > Cupressaceae > Cryptomeria > Cryptomeria japonica. The sequence continues at coordinate 167,265,983 of NC_081415.1, forward strand.
AATACAAAATAATTTTTTTCTCTAGTGAAAAAAAAATTTCGCCATCAATATGAAAATTTTCCCCCAAAAATAATGTCTGATTCACCAGGATTTTACACAGTTGCCCGGGGGGTGGTTTCTTAAAGTTATCTCTGCTTGATACATTGGTGATAGGTAGATGGAATAGCTTGGATGGCATGTATCCAAGGTCTTCCTAACAATAGATTATATGGCAAAGCAAGGTCTAGAACTTCACAAACTATATGCTTCACCATTGGCCCAACCCTGATGGGTAATATAATAGCTCCTCTGGAAGAATGTTTTGCATCATCATATGCTTTGATGGTTCTCTTTTTGTTGACATCCACTGATTCTACTACATAACCCAATGTTGTGACTAACTACAAGGTGCATATGTTTAAGCTGGATCCATTGTCAATCAAGACTCACTTGATTCTATGTTGGTTTACGAAACCTTCAATATGGAGGGAGGCATTATGGGGTTGTTGGAAGGATGTGTTGTCACTTTGAATAAAAGTGAGACATGGTGATGACTTTAGACTACCAACCATGGCTTGAAACTGATCTATTTTGAGGTTAGCAGGAATAGACGCTTCTTGGAGAGCTTGATCCAAGATTGTTTTATGTGAGGGGGATAAGCATAAAATCTCTAATATGGAGATGAGGGCTGGCGTCTTATCCAATTTCTCTACAAGATTATATTGTTTGGGGAGGGGTGTCTCTCCTTGTGGTTCTGCTCAAATAGTAATATTGCTATGATGCGTAACAACATTTCATGTAGGATTTGGATCTTTTATGGTATGAGTTGCAACTTGTTCACCTACATCATAAAGGTGATTCATAGTATAATTGTATGCAGCTTGTGTATAATTGGTTATGATATTTGTATTTCTCCCTGAGGTGGAAGGACCCCTTTGATCATGTGATGGAAGTGGATTCTTGAACATTAAATGATCATCATTGGATGTTTTAGGGTCATGTCCTTTAATTTCAATTTCTCCTCTATCAATAAGATCCCGAAAAATATCTTTTATTCAATGGCAATTGCTTGTTTTATGCCCTCTTCCACAGTGAAATTCATAATGTTTGTGATCTCCCCACCATGGAGGCTTGACCTGAGGCTCATAATTGGATGTTTTTGGTAAGGTCACAAGATTGGAGGATATAAATTGGCATAAGATTGTTTCAATAGGTTCCCCTAAGGGTGTATATGTGTGTTTTGGATTGTAGTTTTGTTGCTTTTGTTTTGGGTCATCTTGTTGTGTATCGTGAACTTGATTTTGTGGATTAATGATGTGTTATTGTTAGGAGGGGGGTTTTGTCCTACAAACCTAACCATAGGTTGTGCAATTTTTATTGTTCTTGTGTCCACTATCCTATCATTGACAACATTCTTGTTTTGGTTCCAAAATTTTGGTTTGTCACTAATATAATATGTATGAGGACCATCTTTGGGTTCATTATAAATTTTGATAAGTCCCTTTTTGATGAGAGATCTTTCACATTTGAGTCCTTGAGTGATCATTTCTTCAAAGGATTATGTACCCTTCATGTACAAATGAAATTCCATTTCATCATTTAAGTTGGAAATAAAAATTTCCACTAGTTCTTGCTCAAGTAGATGAAGGGAGCATTTGCTAGATAGTTACCTCCACCGTTGTAGGAAAGTTGAGTACAACTCCCCTGGTTTTTGTTTGGTTTTGAACAAATCTACCATGGTGACATCACATTCTATGTTGTGTGCATAATGAGCGATGAATTTTTGGACCAGTTCTTCAAATGTTCTAATGCCACCTGACAGTCATGAAAACCATTGTGTGGTTGTGCTTCCCAAACTTTGAGGAAAGAGGCGCTTTAGATATGTGTTCTCATAGCCCACCTCTAAACAAGCTAATTGAAATTCTTGTACAGGGTCCCTAGGATCTCCTTTGCCTCTATATTTTTTAAATTTTGGTGTTTTGAAACCTAGGAGAAAAGGTGGCATAAGCATCTTCCTATCAAAAGGATAGGGACAAATATTGTTAAGTGAGAACCGATTGGTCTTCACACCACTATTTAGTTGTTGGGCGATATTTTCTACTTGTTGCCTAAACATGTCTATTTCTGAAGGAGGAGGAGGAGGAAGAGGATTCCCTTGATGATTAGGGTCATAGAGGAAGTAGTATCTACCTCCTCCACCATCATGATGGCTATGTTGCTTGAATGTTTGCTGCAATTGTGTTGTATGAAAGTTGGAGTGAAGTTTGGCACCCTCTTGAGCGAGTTTCAAAAAATGAGCATTGGCATTGCTTCTAAGAATTTCATCAAAGAGTCTATTGAATTTGGGATTATGTTGTGCTCTTTCTATATCTTCCAGAGTTGGAGTGTTAGGTTCTTCATAATTAGTGCCTCCTCCAAAGGCCTCATGAAAATCATTGAGGTTTTCTTCCTCCTCTTCAATTTTTGGTTGTCGATTTCTCATTGATCTTGTTTGAGCCATGGCTTTGAAAGTTGATGTTTGTGAAAGTGACAATGAGTTGGTCATGAGATGTTTGATGGAAGACAAGTTTTTGTGAAATGTTCGGTGGAAGATAGATCTCTAATACTAGAGGTTGGATGTCAACAAAGCTTTTTGTGAATTGCTTTTGTGTTTTTCAACAATTTGATGTTATGAGGTATAGCAACGTTTGAGATGTGTTACAATCCAAGGTACCTAGTAATGAGAGGATGCACTCATGAACTAGTTTTAACCTATCTAGATGTGTATAAATGCCTCTTAGGATGATTTATCCTAGATGTAGAGACACCCTAAAAATGGTTTGTTGGTTTGTTTAAGCAATATAAAAAAAGGAATAAGGACAAGACCTCTTTGTGTTGAGAGTTGAGTGATCTTGTGATGTTTGAATGTAAAAGTGGGTAGAATATGTTTCTCAATAAAATTATTCCATTATGAAGGGAGTTTCTACTTCTTCCTCTCTCACAGGGGTTGGTGGTTCCCCTCGAGCTTCATTGTATGTGATATAGATTTGAGGAAAGAAAGAAGGATTGATCTTTCCCCCTTTATTTTTGTGATAATCAAAAGCTCTATACTCAATATAAGCTCTATTTCTCAAAGACTCTTTGTCAAATTCATTGGATTTACCCTGAAGGTACAAGTTCATATGACACAATAATACCCTATGTGAGAGAAAGATTTGTCTATTGATATAGAAAAACTTCCTTTTCTTGATAAAAGATTTTGAACTAATTTGTCTCTTCTTCAATTCAGTCTTTTGATGAAGAATCCTTTTTCTCAAGATATGAGTGATGGTCATACAAAATGATACTTTGTTTCACTTGTTGAAGTAGATTTTTTTATCAATGTTGATGTAGATTTTGTTGTCAATGTTGATGTAGATTTGTTGGATGGGTGCTTTGTTTCAGTTTGTTTTTAAATCCTTTGAGAAGAAAACACAACAAGCACACAATCACAATAATCTTGCCCCTTTTCAATAAAATGCACAATAGATGTGGGTCTAAATCAACCCAATCATAAACTTTAATCAAGCTTCATTGCTCAAAGGACTATAAAACTATATCCATTGCAACAATTCTAAAATTTGATTCTTTAGATATTGAATCTTGTCTTTTATCCACTAAAATATCATAAAACTCTTTTGGCATTTCATCTTTGATTTCATTTAATATTTTGTCAAACAAAGTCATCTATCTAATCACCACTTGTTGAAAGATGTCCTTATTCAGATTCATCATAGGTTTCTAAAATATAACTCAAAGATTGATTATCAATAGGAAAATTAACCAAACTTTCAAAATTCAAAACTTTCACCTTTGGATTCTCCTCTTTCTCTACAGGCTTCCTCTTTCCTTGTCTGAAGGATGATCCTCTTTTTTGTTTCTTTACCAAGGGTTATTTCATAGTGGTTTCTTTAGTCTTCGCTTTCTTGGGACTTAGTACAAATTTTTCCTTTTCTTCCTCCTCATTGGGAATCTCATATCTGAATCTCCCACCTTCTTTGGGCTTTTGTTTTTCTCCTAGACTTCCTTTTATTTTCCACAGATATATCTTCACTCTACACACTTTTAGATACATTTGAAGCACTGAGATTAGCTAGAGACAACAAGGGCATAATCTTAGTCATCTAGGGTGCATATTTTTATGCATATTCTATAAGCCCCATTTTAGTGAATATCTCATACATTCTCTTATTTAAGATTTTTCCAATTTTTTCTTTCCTCATACTTTCCTCAATTTCTTCCATAGTTCTAAAATGATCCTCATTAGGATCCTTGTCACAATTATTCACTTGTTCAATGTTCCCTACTATCATTTCATCAAATACCTTGTAGGGAAGCTCTAGAATCCACCCAACACATGGTTCCACTGTAATTATGATGATGAAAATGGGATCAGGTTGCGTAGGACCTAACCCCACTTTCTTCCATACATTGGAATATGAAAGAGCCTAAGGAAGTGATTCACTTTGAATAACTCTTGTGAAATAGAGTCAAGGAATATTATTAGGGTTTCTATTCCTTTGCTATGAAAGGGAAGTGAGCTAAATGTGCAACAATGATGAACTAAGCTAGGGAGATGAATGAAAGTGACGATATAAACTAAAATAACAATTAAATGTAGAATTGAAGCTGAGATATAAATCACAAAACTATAAATAAAATTCAGATATGCACCTGATATCAAAAATTGAGCCAGAATAAGCTAGACCAAGGCTTTGGGTGCTTTGGTCCTTGTTACCAAACTACACTGTACTTTTGCAAACTGCAAATTGAGGTCCTAAAACACTAAACTACCAAAAGAAACTTGCAAACCTAGAGGTCGAGGGTGCTAGGTGCCATGGTCCTAGACCAGGGCACTAGGTGCCATGGTCCTAGGCTAGGGTGTTGGGTGCCTTGGTCTCAACAAACTGAGGTCTATTTTTGGCTCTAGATTTGCACTTGTGAATTTTGTCTTCCTGAAAGTCCACTACTTTGTCAAAATCCTGCAAATGTGCCTGCAAGCTGGAAAATGGTGTATGGGTGGCTATATAGGGTTTTACCTTAGTCAAACCCCTTGTTTTGGTGATTTCCACCTCCACAAATAGGCAATGCAAAGTTGAAAAGTGTGTGAAAGAACGTTATGTGTGTATAAGATCCTAAATGTGTTGAAATAGAAGATCTAGAGTTCAATCCTATGATATGAGCATAAAACCCTAAATGAACATAATGTACATGAAAATGCTTCAAATAACAAATGCAATAATGGATCTAAGACAATAATGTAGATTTGGAAATAAGTGTTGTGGAACTCATATAAACATATAAAAATAACATGAAACTATACCAAACTCTAAGGGAGAGGTACAAGCCAATCAATAGTCAATGATCTCCTATTATTCTTCAATATCTTCAAAGCTCCAATTGACGATGAAAATAATTGATGAAGACTTGATGAATGCTTGATTTTGTGATTGAAGACTCCAAATAACCTGTACTTTCACTTCATAAAGGCTCCTTCAATTACTTGTAGATGGATCCTTCAAATGAGGAAAGGAAAGGTTTTATATATGAAACCCTAACTTTTTTTTTGATCATAAGTCGACCTTGAAATGATATAGTTTTGCATCAAGTCAGATTTAAACATTATAATACCACCAAAATAAGATCCCAAAATTTGAGGAAAAAAAGTTGGGACCATGGTGAATCACCATGGTCTCATCAACTTTTTTCCAAATTTTTAGGGATGTGAGGTATCATGATTATAAAGTCAACCCCAGGTGGATGCAACTATTCAAGGTGTTTAGATATGCAAAATCAGGCCTTGAAGGTCAAAATAGGATATAATTAAGGCTTTTGATGAATTAATTAATTGAAAGAATAAAATAAAAATGGGCATACTTAGAATTAAGGGCTCAATTTTATGATGTACAGAAGGATGAAAGAGGACTTTAGATTTAATTAAGTTAATTAATTAAATGCTTTAAGGGAAATTAAAATTCAAGATGCAACACACTAAGGCAAATTCTAATCTAAGTGTGAAATTGTACCACCCAATTAAGGGTGTACAATTTATGATGCTATAGTAATACTATAGCAATTGTCCCTACTAATAGAAAAAGTAAATGTGCCTTTGTATTGGTCCACTAAGTTAGATGAACACCTATATCTTTGTTGCATCGATAATTGCAACTCCTTAAACCAACCATTAAAATCCTTTTGGTATTTATTATCTATTAGGTCCCGGAGACAATTGAGAGGGGTGGGTGAATTAGTTGTCCAATAAATTCAAACCAAAATTAACTTAACCAAAACTTAATGCTTAATGCCGGTAAACCAAACTTTATACCGGTAGGCAGTTTTATCAATTAATTGTAGTACCAGTAAAGATTAATGCATGGAACATAAAGACAAATAACACACAACACATAACATAGTTATTTGTACGTGGAAACCCTATAAGGGGAAAAGCCATTGTAGGAAACCTTACCCACAATCAGATGATACTACTACTGATAGTATGTGTGTACAATATGGAGTCTGCACATGCAGAAAGATGAACTACCTAAAGCTCATTGCTCAATCACAAGATGGGAGTCACACTGACTACAATTGGATGATTAAATCCAATGATAATGTACTACTCAAAATAGCATCTTGTTATGCTGGATTCAGTACCGGTTAATCTTTGATGGTCTTCTCAATACCTTCCTTCAATCTTCATATGATGTCTACATGTATAGCTCTGCTTATATTCGCATATACCTTATTTGCACTTACTTACATTCCCATATTAATCTCACAAATGAGATCTTACATATATACCAAAACTAAAGACCAAATGTCTAGGTCAGCTTAAAAAGAATATTACAATAAAATCAATTACACGTAAATCAATATTTGATACATCATGTCAGCTCAATGCATTTACAATAATAATAAATCATCTCCATAATGTGTCGCACTGATCTAGAATAGATATTCTTGCCGGTGTATAACTGAGACCTATTTGTCAGTAATAGCAAATATGCAAACCCGATTAGACCAATAACCAAATCGCCAAAACCAAGTGATTAATATAAGGTATTCAACATAACTGAGTAATATTCAAGTCATTCCAAGTACCAATGCACAATATATCCTTCTGGTGAACCAAATGTCGGTGACTATGCATAAGTCACTGAATATGTCGGTTAACATAACCAAAGATCTCCAAGTGCTGATAAGTGTTGTCAAGTGATAACAAGTATTGACATCAATGAAAAAACAAATGCAACACATCCAAAATATCAACAATCTCCCCCTTTGGAATTTATGGCAACACAAGATGGAAAAACATCTAAGTGCCAAAGCAGAAATGCCAAAAACCAAAAACGAACAATCTCCCAAAGAGATCATTAACAAGAAATCAAAATACATAATATCTCTCCCCCTAGGAATAATCTATCCCCAAAGAATAATGTGCTTTTCCATAATATCTCTCCCCCTTTGACATCAAATTCCAACGGAATATAAAAACCAAATACAAAAGTTCATAGAACTTATTACAAAATACCAACTTATCCAATTATCTAATTTATCCAGCTACTTGATAACTCAATGATGAAAGAATAGTACCAAACCAGTATTGAGAGGGGGGGTGAATCAGTACAGACAAAAATACAGTCCAAAACTGGTTTGACAACAAATACATCAAATGATCGGCAAACACTGACACCAGTTAAAATAGAGTGCAATTGGTAAAACCCATAACAACTAAAACAATCATAAACCGGTTACTCACTTAGCTTTCTTCTTAGCTCAATAATAAAGTACCATTACACCCTCATGCATGAACAGGTAATCTATCATTAGATCTTCACAAAATCTAGTTCAACATGTTTTATTGACAGGCATAAAACACAAAACCATCATATGCTTAACAGGCAATAACAAAGCATCACAAGATAAAAGCATCACACATGACACACATATTTTTTCACGTGGAAACCCAACTAGGAAAAACCATGGTGGGGATGAATACCCACAAGCTACTTTTTGAACTCTTTAGAAGTCCTCTCTATTAGGATCCTTGTCCGATTAAAGACATTACAATAGGTTCTACTAGGAACCAATCCTGTTAAGGATCACTCGGTTAGGGGATGGCTATAATACCCAGTTAAGGGTTAAGCCTAGTTAGGGTTACCTTGTTAGAGGATTTCAAGAACTCAATAGCTAAAGGATCTCCAGAGCTCTATATGTTCCCAGAACTCAATAACTTCAAGTTACCTTGTTAAAGGATTTGTATCAAGCCAGTTAAGGCTAACCTGTTAAGGGATTTCACAACTGTTGAAGTGGTTAAAGATCAATAGGAATTACAATGATCTGGTAACAACACTCAATGTTAATGTAGATCTGCTTTGGCTCCTCTTCACCTTCTGCACATTCACTTTGCAGGTATCTCTTCTCTCTTTTGGTCTGGCAAGAATCACATATCACTTCCCTTGGATACACACATACAAATTTTGCCAACAACAACTGAAAGAAGCACAACATCGACCTTATAGGAAACAAACAGGTTAGTAGCAAAAACCCTAAACCCTAAACCTGTTAGGTTAAGTGATTCAAATAATTTGATCCTTACCATTGATCATATTGCATTAGATGAAATCAGTCTTTAATTGATCTCAAGACAATCTCCATCATTCATTACCACCAATTTCATGGTGGCTGATAACCCATCACGCGTTATCACTGTTTAACAAACTTCGCACATTCCCAAGGTAGATAGGGATAATCTCCTTCATGCAATATCCTTCATGCACACAAGGCTGACATGGCAACATGATCAGTTCTTGGATACACTACTGACTCATCACACAAAGTCACTGATTAGGTCACGTAGGCTTGAGGTTCATCAATCGAAAAACCTGAGACTACCAACCGGTAGTCACACAAAGGTTCCATGAACTGGTTCCAATAACAACATGCTGGTTCGCTTTGGCACATATACCGGTTCACACATGTCAGTTCTCTATTCTTCACATATTGAAATCAATGACAACATACAATGTCATTATGTCCTCATACTGGTTCACATAATGCCAACAATCTCCCCCTTTGGCATTGATGGCAATATACAAGGATATCTCTCCACTTCACTTCTTCTCCCCCTTTGACAACAATGCCAAAGTGGAGGCACAAGTATCCTTGATCCATTATGTTGCTCCCCCTGAGAAGTAGCATCCTTCAACACATCAATCAACTACAAAATTTGACTATGCAATACCTGACTGATGTGGAACCAATACTTTTAGTTCACCTCCTGAAGGGGTAGAACCCCTAATTCACCTCTTAAGTACATAAATGTAGTCTTTGAGAGAGGCTTGGTGAATATGTTAGCTAACTGCTCCTTACTAGAAACATGTTCCAGTGCAATCTCCTTATTCTGAACCTTTTCCCTCAAGAAATGATACTTAAGCTCAAAATGCTTGGTTCTAGAATGTAAAACCGGATTTTTTGAAATATTGATAGCACTTGTGTTATCACAGAATATACTTACTAGTTCAGATACAGGAATTTTGAAGCCATTTAATAAATGCTTCATCCAGATTGTCTGAGTATAGTTCATGAAAGTTGCAACATACTCCGCTTCTGCTGTAGACTGGGAGATACAACTCTGCTTTTTACTCATCCATGAGACCAGTCTACCATCGAGAAAGAATGCACCACTGGTTGTGCTCTTTTAGTTATCCACATTACCTACCCAATAAACATCTGTGAATACTTTCAGGTTGAAATCATTGTTGTAAGGGTACCACAATCCATAGTCAACTATTCCCTTCAAATACCTAAGAATCTACTTGACTGCAACCAAGTGGGATTCTCTTGGACTTTTCTGGAACCTTTCAGTAATGCCAATTGCATGTGCAATATCCAGTCTGCTGTGCACTACATAATGCAACTTACCAATCATTGATCGATATTCTTTCTCATCAACTAATGTGGAATCATCCTCTTTTTATAATTTGCAACTGGTCACCATTGGTGTACCAACCAGTTTTCTATCTTCCATGCCAAAGGTCTTCAACACCTCTTTGACATACTTGGACTAAGTGATAAAGATTCCATCTTTCATCTGCTAAATTTGTAGTCCAATGAAGAACTTAATCTCCCTTATGAGTGACATCTCAAACTCTTTCTTCATCTCATCAGCAAACTCATGACTCATCTTGTCATCTCCACCAAAGATAATGTCATCAACAAATACTTCATAGATCAGAGTCTGATCTCCTTTAGATTTCAAGTAGAGATTGCTATCTTCACTTGTTCTCTCAAATTCAATTTTCACAAGGTGGGAGTGCAGACGTTCATACCATGCTCTAGGTGCCTGTTTTAGACCATATAAGGCTTTATGTAGCCTACACACCATATCACTATCTTCAAATAGGGTAAACCCATTTGGTTGCTTTATATACACCTCCTCTTCAAGTACACCATTTAGGAATCCAGATTTTACATCCATTTGGTATACCTTGAATTTTTTAAAAGCTACATATGCAAGAAGCATACGAACTCCTTCCAATCTGGCCACATGAGAAAAGGTTTCTCCATAGTCTCCTCCTTCTTCTTGGCCATATCCTTTGCACACCAATCTAGCTTTGTTTCTAGTCACTATGCCATCCTCATTCAGCTTGTTTCTGAAAACCCATTTGGTACCAATGACATTCTTATGCTTTGGTCTAGGTACCAAGGACCATGTACCATTTTTCTCTATCTGATCAATTTCCTCTTCCATTGCCTTGATCCAGTCTTCATCTTTATGTGCCTCTTTGAATGTTTTAGGCTCAAATTCAGAGATCATAAATGAGTTTTCTTTGATCTTCCTTCTTGTAAGGATTCCTGCATCCTTATCCCCTATGATCTGTTTAGGATCATGGTTCAACTCTACATACCGAGGAATGGTCTTAATAGATTCCTCTTTCTTTTCTCCTTCATCTTCTTCTCCATCAGTATTAGCATCTACATCTACCGGTGTAGGGACACACTTATTGGTACTTGGTTGACTGGCAACCGATTCCCAGAAGGTAACAACTAGTTCATTTACCGCTTGCTTGCTACCAGTTTCCTCAGTTTTCTCAGAGGTTTCATCAACTCTCACATTGATGCTTTCCATAATTCTTTGAGTCCTATTGTTGTAACACTTCAGAGATTTACTCTTGGTGGAATATCCTAGGAATATTCCCTCATCACATTTAGCTTCAAACTTTCCATGATGTTCACTCCTCTTGATGTAACATTTTCTACCAAATACCCTAAAGTAGCTAACTACAAGAGTTTTGCCGGTCCAATACTCATAAGGAGTTTTATCCTTACCTTTCTTGATGAGTACCCAGTTCAATGTGTAAACTACAGTGCTCACCACTTCTCTCCAAAAGGTATGAGCAATCTTTCCTTGAATCAACATGGTTTTTGCTACTTCAACCATTGTCTGGTTGTTCCTCTTTGCTAGGCCATTCTATTGTGGAGTCCGAGGGGTAGACAGTTGCCTCCTGATGCCAAATTCTTCACAATACTGTTGAACTCACTGAAAGTGAATTCCCCTCCTTGATCAGTTCTAAGACATTTGATTCTTTTACCACTTTCCTTTTCAACCAGTGCTCTGAAAGCTTTAAATTTTCCAAAGGCTTTAGACTTATCTTTCAAGAATGTGACCCACATCATTCTTGAGCAACCATTAGTCACAATCATGAAATACCTATCACCCTGCACACTCCTAGTTTTCATAGGACCACACAAATCAGTATACACAAGATCAATTAGAATTTTTGCATTAAAAGATTTACCTTTAAATTTTGAGGAAGACATTTTCCCAAGTTGGCATTCTTTGCACAAAGGATTTTCTAGTTTGTTTAGCACTGACAATCCTCTAACTACCTTGATCTTACTGGCCTTAACAATGTTATCAAAATTTATTTGGTAGAGTCTTCTATGCCATATCTAGCTATCATCAAATTTAGCCATAAGATAGGTACTGATATTTGCATTCAATTGAAATGGATTGCCTTTGGTCTGCATACTGGTGGCCACCAATTCTTCATCCTTTCCTTTGATTCTACACATTCCATTCTTGAATTCCAGAGTGAGTCCACTATAATCTAGCTATGCAACACTCAAAAGGTTGTGTCTGAGACCATCAACCCAATACACATTTTTAGTACTACTCTTTCCATTCAGAGAGATGGACCCTCTTCCTTTAACCATGCATGGTGCATCATTACCAAAATGAACCACACTGCCATCATATTCTTCCAAAGATAAAAATTTGCTCCGATCACCAGTCATATGGTGACAACAACCACTGTCAATAATCCACTCATTGACATTATCAAAGTGGGAGACCAGAGACTTCTTGTCTGACACATCTTCCTTTACAACAACAAACATAATGTCTTCATTCTCTTCATCCTCTAATTCCTCATCTGTGACACCTTCATCAACTGCAACAAAATAGTTTCTCTGGTTTCCTCCTTTTAATTTCTTGAACCTTTCCAGTTTATCCTTGTTGTTACTATTGGGACAGTTTATAGCAATATGTCCTATCCGGTTACAAGAGAAACATTTCAAAGGAAGCTTAACTCTATATTTATTGGTTCCTTTTGGAAATTTCCTTGCAAGAAGAGCTTCAAATTCCATCAGAAACTCCTCATCATCCATTGTTCTGCCCTGTCTTGTTTCATCACTGGTGCTTACTTCTTTTCCTTTTCTGGATGATACAGCAGAGCCTTTAAAAGCTAATTCTATCTTTTGAACACTACCATCAAAACTATTCAGCTCATAGGCTATCAGCTTAGCAATGATGGAGTCTAAGGAAACCTTAGTCTTGTCTATTGATCTCAGCTCCTAAATAGCAGCAACTCTTATTGCATAGACTGACAATAAGGATCTCAGAAGTTTTCTCACAATAGTGGCATCTTCTATTTTTCCTCCTGCACTCTTGATATCTCTGACAATAGTTTTGATCCTTATTCCATACTATTGAATGGTTTCACCTTCAATCATCCCCATGTCTTCAAACTTCCCTCTAAGGCTTTCTTCCTTAGCTTGCTTTACATGCTCATCAACACCATAGATAGTTTCAAGAGTATCCCATACTTCTTTGGGATTAACTTTATCTTGGACATCAATAAACTCAATGTCAGATAGACTACTAATTAGGGCTTCCATGACTTGCCCATTTTCCTACATCTCTCTCTTTTGGTCATCGATGAGAGTACTGGTAGGGGCAACATAGGCATTCTCAACATAGGTCTAGTTTTGAGCACCCATGCTTCTCATGAATATCTTCATTCTATCTTTCCAATACTAAAATTATCTCTATTGAACTTTAGACCTTCTCTCTTCATCATTGGACTAGGATCTTTTCCTCAAGCGGTTAAGCTTATAACATAGAGCACCTGGAGGACACTCTGATACCAATTGATAACTCAATGATGAAAGAATAGTACCAAACTGGTACTGAGAGTGGGGCTAAATTAGTATAGAAAAAAATATAGTCCAAAACTAGTTTGACAGCAAATATGTCAAATGACTGGCAAACAGTGACACCGGTTAAAAAAGAGTGCAACCGGTAAAACCTAGAACAACTAAAACAATCATAAACTGGTTACTCACTTAGCTTTCTTCTTAGTTCAATACTAAAGTACCATTACACCCTTATCCATGAATAGGTAATCTATCATCAGATCTTCACAAAAGCTAGTTCAACATGTTTTATTAACAGGCATAAAACACAGAACCATCATATGCTTAACAGGCAATAACAAAGCATTACAAGATAAAAACATCACACATGACACATATTTTTTCATGTGGAAACACAACTAGGAAAAACCATGGTGGGGATGAATACCCACAAGCTTCTTTTTGAACTCTTTAGAAGTCCACTCTGTTAGGAGCCTTGTCAGGTTAAAGACATTACAATAGGTTCTACTAGGAACCGATCCTATTAGGGATCACCCAGTTTGGGGATGGCTATAATACCCGGTTTAGGGTTAAACCCGATTAGGGTTACCTTGTTAGAGGATTTCAAGAACTCAATAGCTAAAGGATCTCCAGAACTCTATAGCTTCCCAGAACTCAATAACTTTGAGTTACCTTGTTAAAGGATTTGTATCAAGTCGGTTAAGGCTACCCTGTTAAAGGATTTCACTAATGTTGAAGTGGTTAAAGATCAATAGGAATTACAATGATCTAGTAATAGCACTCAATGCTAATGCAGATCCGCTTTGGCTCCTCTTCACCTTCTACACATTCACTTTGTAGGTATCTCTTCTCTCCTTTGGTCTGGCAAGAATCACGTGTCAGTTCCCTTGGATACACACATATAACTTTTTCCAACAACAACTGAAAGAAGAACAACATCGACCTTATAGGAAACAAACAGGTTAGTAGCAAAAACCCTAAACCCTAAGCCTGTTAGGTTAAGTGATTCAAATAATTTGATCCTTACCATTGATCATATTGCATTAGATGCAATTAGTTTTGAATCGATCTTAAGACAATCTCCATCATTCATTACCACCGATTTCATGGCGGCTGATAACCCATCACGCGTTATCACCATTTAACAAACTTCGCACATTCCCAAGGTAGATAGGGATAATCTTCTTCAAGCAATATGCTTCATGCACATAAGGCTGACATGGCAACATGAGTAGTTCTTGGATACACTGCTGACTCATCACACAAAGTCATCGATTAGGTCATGCAGGCTTGAGGTTCATCAACTGGAAACCCTGAGACTACCAACCAGTAGTCACACAAAGGTTCCATGAACTGGTTCCAATAACAACATGCGGGTTCACTTTGGCACATATACCGGTTCACATATGTCGGTTCTCTATTCTTCACATATTGACATCAATGACAACATACAATGTCATTATGTCCTCACACTAGTTCACATAATGCCAACACTCCCCCTGAGAAGTAGCTCTCCTCATCAAAGCCAGAATAAAAGATTTCTTTGTTCATTCTATCGGTTGATGATCAAACATAAACTATCTAAGTCTCTATCGATGGGGGTATTACCCCAAGCTTCTCTTTGAGATATTCAAAGGCTTCCTTAGGAAAAGGCTTAGTAAAAATATCTGCAATCTGCTCTTTAGTATTCACATAAACCAATTTCACTTCCTTTGCTTCAACATTCGCTTTCAGAAAATTTAACTTCATAGAAACATGTTTTGTTTTAGAGTGAAATACCAGACTCTTAGATATATCAATTACTGCCATATTATCACAATAAATGATTATAGAATCCTTGCAATTTACCTTTATGTCCTTCAACATTTTCTTGATCCATAATACTTGTGTACAATTAGTTGCTCCAGCAACATATTCTAATTCTGCTATTGATAGTGATGTACAACTCTGTTTCTTGCTCAACCATGAATTTAGTCTGCTACCAAGAAAAAATGCTCCACCGGTGGTTCTTTTTCTATCATCTACATCTCCTATCCAATTAGCATCTGTGTATGCACATAGATCAAAATTTTCATCTCTAGGATACCATAAACCAAGACTTGTAGTGCCTTCTAGATACCATAAAATCCTTTTCACTGCCGATTCATGATTTTCTTTAGGATTACTCTAAAATCTTGAAACAATACATACTGCATTCGTAATATCAGGTCTTGTTTGTGTCAAATACAGTAAACCTCCTATCATAGATTTGTATCTTGTCGGATTAACAGGCATTGATTCATCCTTCAAAGATAGTTTATCAGTTGTAGTCATAGGTGTACTTACCGGTTTAGAGTTTTCCATGCCAAATTTCTTAAGTAGCTCCTTCAAGTACTTCAATTGATTAATGAATATACCTTTATCAGTCTATGAAATCTGTAATCCTAAAAAGAATTTTATGTATCCAATCATAGACATTTCAAATTCTTCCTGCATCTTATTAGAAAAGTCTTTACATAATCCATCTTCTCCTCCAAAGATTATATCATCAACAAAAACTTTAATAACCAAGATGTCATCATTAGTCACTTTATAATATAGATTTTTGTTAGCATTACCTTTAGTATAACCAAGCTTCAAAAGATATTTGTCCAATCTAGCATACCAAGCTCTAGGAGCTTGCTTGAATTCATATAAAGCTTTCCTTAATTTGCAAATCATATCTTTGTCATTTGTCAAAGAAAATCTATTAGGTTATTCAATGCAAATTTATTCTTCAAGATCTCCATTCAGAAATGCACATTTAACATCCATTTGATATACTTTATAATTCTTGCGTGTTGCAAAAGCCAATAATAGTCTGAATGCCTCCATTCTAGCTACCGGTGCAAAGGTTTCATTGTAATCAATTCCTTCTTTCTATGAATATCCCTTACACACTAATCTTGCTTTGTTTCTAATTACCTTGCCATCTTCATTAAGTTTATTTCTAAGAACCCATTTAGTTCCAATTAAATTTTTATCTTTAGGTCGGGGAACCAATGACCAAGTGTCATTCCTTTCAATTTGTTCCAATTCATCTTCCATAGCCTTAATCCAATATTTATCTTGACATGCCTCAAAAATAGATACTGGTTCAATTTGAGAAATTAGACATACCTCTTCATTTGCCAATATTCCTCTAGTCATAACTCCTTGATATTTATTTCCAATTATCTGACTTTCAGAGTAATTCAATCTTACATACCTGGGTGTATTCACTTGCTTCCTTTCTTCTATCACTGTGGAATTTTCAGATGATGCCAATGTGACTAGATCAATATTTTGTACCAATGTACTCAATATAGGTTCATTTGTGATTATCTCTATTGCTAGTTCAGAGTCCATTGACCTTGACTTACCTCTAAATTGTTCATTAATCTTTACATTTGTACTTTCAACAATTTTCTGCAATCTCTTGTTAAAACATCTATATGCCTTGCTCTTAGATGAATAACCAAGAAGTATTCCTTCATCACTTCTAGGTTCAAATTTTCCAATATACTCATCTCTTCTAATATAGAATTTACTTCCAAATATTCTAAAATATTTAAGAGTGGGAGTATTACCAAACCATAGTTCATGAGGGGTCTTACTGATTTCACCTTTGATTTGAACTCTATTGAATGTATAAACTTATGTATTGACTGCTTCTCTCCAATATATATGAGGTAATTTTTCTTCTGATATCATACTTCTAGCTGCATCCAAAATAGTTATGTTCTTCCTTTCCACAACTCCATTCTGTTGGGGTGTCCGAGGTGCAGATAACTGCCTTCTAATTCCATTCACTTCATAGAATGTATTAAACTCCTTAGATGTGAATTCACCTCCTTGATTTGATCTCAAACATTTGATTTTATTACCGGTTTCATTTTCTACCATCACTTTGAATAGTTTAAATTTTCCGAATGCTTCTGATTTCTCCCTAAGAAAAGTAACCCAACACATTCTAGAATACTCATCAAGGATTAGCATAAAATATCTATCTCTGTGTACACTTCTAGTTCTTATTGGACCACATAAATCAGTATGAATTAAATCAAGAACATTGTTAGATTTGTCTGGAATACTCTTGAAAGATGTTCTAACTTGGTTTCCAAATTGACATTCCTTACATACCGGATTGTAAGGTTTAACAATCTTAGGGAAGTCTCTTTGAAGAGGGGAAAACAGATTTGAAAGGTAAATGATCAAAACATAATGAAATAAACATACAAAATGCTAAAATATCATTAAAAGACCATTTCACCTTGCTATTTTACCTTCTCCTTTGGATTGAGCTTGATGAAGTGAAGGCACCCCTTGATAAAGCTCCACTTGATGTGCTCCTGTGATTGCTGGATATGGATGGCTCTCCAATGTTGTGCACAAATGATAAGGATGAGATGATCAAGTTGCCAAGATGATTTCCTGGGCTCAAAAGGGCAGCATAAACTTACTGGATTTTAAGATGTTGTAGAATGAAGAGATGGAGCCCTAATTTTATAGGAAGAGGAGAGGAAAATAGATGGCTAGGATGAATTCGAGATGAAGGGCTAGGATTTACTTGTGAGATCACACAAGGTCCAAGAGAGGGTGTGGAGACCAAGAAATATGCCTTAAAGGCATTTCGTATCTCCACACTCCACAAGATGCATTGGAGGAATTAAAAATTCTCCAAAAATTAAGAGGGGAAAACAGATTTGAAAGGTAAATGATCAAAACATAATAAAATAAACATGCAAAATGCTAAAATATCATTAAAAGACCATTTCACCTTGCTATTTTAGCTTCTCCTTCGGATTGAGCTTGATGAAGTGAAGGTGCCCCTTGATAATGCTCCACTTGATGTGCTCCTTTGATTGCTGGATATGGATGGCCCTCCAATGTTGTGCACAAATGATAAGGATGAGATGATAACGATGAGATGATCAAGTTGCCAAGATGATTTCCTGGGCTCAAAAGGGCAGCATAAACTTACTGGATTTCAAGATGTTGTAGAATGAAGGGATGGAGCCCTAATTTTATAGGAAGAGGAGAGGAAAATAGATGGCTAGGATGAATTCAAGATGAAGGGCTAGGATTTACTTGTGAGATCACACAAGGTCCAAGAGAGGGTGTGGAGACCAAGAACTATGCTTTAAAGGCATTTTGTATCTCTACACTCCACAAGATGCATTGGAGGAATTAAAAATTCTCCAAAAATAGATATTATGGGGATTAGAAGAATAAAAAAGAATTAAAAATTTCTTGGAAGAGGGGAATGCCTAGAGAAATGTGAGATTTTGAAAATCTTACATTCATCTAGAAAAAGAGCATTTAAAGCTAGTGGCTGGATGAAAGGGACAAAGAGTTGACTTTCTAGCTAATCATGATGATTAGCCATTAACGACTCATTAGGAGGAGGATTAGAGGAAATGTTAGGTGGGATTAATATTTGTAGGAGAATTTGACTAGGAGAGAGAATGAGTGGAGGGAATAAAAAATTAGAAGAATAATGTTAAGTGAGTTTAGGGAGTTTCTAGAAGAATTTATTAGGTTAATGATGAATTAAGAAGATGATTTGTAAGAATCATGTAGGTTAACTAATTAATTAAATTAATTAGCTAAGAGGAAGATTTGTGAGGATATGATTTTTTAGAAGAATAAAGAAAGGGATTGATTTATTAAATAAATCAATCTCATGCTATAGTGACAATATTAATTATATTTAATTAATATTGAGAAGAATTTGAATTAACATAATTAATTAATTAATTATGTGAGGAATTAAAAATAATTAAAATAATTATTTTTAATTGTCTACATTTTGCCCCTCTTTGAAGTGAGGTATGATGACACATTGATTCAAAGAATAGTTTTGTTTTGATGCTGATATTGGTTTGATAGAATGCCCCAACTCTTGATTGATAGATTATGGTATGGTGATGCCCCCTCGAGAGATCAATTGAGGTAACTAATCTTTGAAGTTTTTGTGAAATTGATATCCTGATAGATTTGATTTGATTTTATTGATAATATCTAGATTCAGTTTTGTTTTAGGAAGGATTCATCCTGTATAAGACAAGGATGATCAAAGTGTCTAGTTTCAGGAAGGATTCATCCTGTATAAGACATGATTGATCACAATATCTGGTTTCAGAAAGGATTCATCTTGTATAAGACATGATCGATCACAACATCTAGTTTCAGAAAGGATGCATCCTGTATAAGACATGATCAATCACAACATCTGGTTTCAAGAAGGATTCATCCTGTATAAGACATGATTGATCACAAGGTCTGGTTTCAAGAAGGATTCATCCTGTATAAGACATGATTGATCACAATGTCTGGTTTCAGGAATGATTCATCTTGTATAAGACCTAATCAATCAGAACGTCTGGTTTCAGGAAGGATTCATCCTATATAAGACATAATAAGAGCATCTGGTTTCAGGAAGGATTCATCCTGTATAAGACATGATTGATCACAATGTCTGGTTTCAGGAAGGATTCATCCTGTATAAGACATGATTGATCACAATGTCTGGTTTTAGGAAGGATTCATCCTGTATAAGACATGATCGATCACAATGTCTGGTTTTAGGAACGATTCATCATGTATAAGACATGATCGATTACAACGTTTGGTTTCAGGAAGGATTCATCCTGTATAAGACATGATCGATCACAACGTCTGGTTTTAGGAAGGATTCATCCTGTATAAGACGTGATCAAAATTAGAATTGATTATGTGAGGAAAAAATAGAGGAAGAAAAATTAGGGTGGAAGGGATAAATGAGGAAGAAATATGAAGCAGTCGTGAGGTATTTGGAAAGAAGAACAAGAGATGCGAGACTGCAGAGAAAAATGGGGGCAATTAAGAATTCCATGGGATTATTGAGTTTAGGATTTGATGGAATGATGGTGAGATTTTGTGCACAACAAATGTGGAGAGCCAACCTAGTTTGATGTTGCCCTAAGTGACTTGCACCACTGATTATAGAAATCAGGATGCCATGAGAAACACAGGGTGTGGACTGACTCTATAGACAAACGGGAATTTCTTGCACACAACAATGCAAGTGTTAAGAAACACTAATACAAAGTTGTGGGTTCATGCAAGGAAACCCTCAAACACATTGATACCTCTTGTACACGAGAAGGTAAGTGTTGATAAACACTAGTACCAAGTCACCGGTTTATACAAGAAGGATCCAAAACATGCCATACTATGAAATATGCCCTAGTATGCACCTATCATAACATACCTGGATATGGAGAACCCAGGTAGTAGTAAATAGTGGCAGTCATAGGGCAAAAAATGCAAGCCTATATGAAAAGATCTAACAAAATCTAACAAATGATACCTCTTGCCAAGAGTAGAACTAGGATGGAGGATTAGGTTGTCAAGTGAGGGAAGGAGTCATCCCTAGGGAAAATCTATATTGGGGAGCAAGAAATCATCTTTAGGACAAGCTTTATTTAGATCTCAGAAATCTAGGCAGATGCGGATGCCCCCAGGAGGTTTGCCGACAGGTACAATGTTTTGGCAAGGAGGATTAACTGCTTAGATGGTTATGAAATTGACATGATTGTCTGCAGGTTCAATCAATGCGACCTACTAAAAAATCAAAACTGGTTATGTGATTAGTGTAGTCATAACCCATTGCATTAGATGATGAGCTTTTTCCTTTATCATACTTTGGGAAGGGTTCCTAGTATATTTTGAGTTTGTCATTGTTATTACCAGGTTTTGCATTTGCTACCTCAATCTCACCTCTATCAATGAGATCTTGTATGTAGATCTTCAGTTTCATACACTTTCGTGTATCATGTCCCTTGATACGATGGTATTCACAATACTCATTTTCATTATACCATCTTGGTTTAGGTTGATTGGGATCAAATGGGTGAGTGATTGGAAAAAACACTATACCTGCTTGGACAAGTTTTTGAAACACCACTTCAATAGGCTCAGCAAGAGGAGTGAAATCTCTTGGAGTCCTGTTATTCGATCGGGGTGGTCATCCCTGGATTGAGACATTGTTGTGAGGTTTTTGAGATTGATTTGGATTGTTTTGATTGTTGAATTGATGATTATTGGTGGTGGATTTTGGGAGAGTGGCCACGGTTTGGACCTGCTTTGCATTAGTTACACCATCATTGACCATGTTTTTGTTCTTAGCCCATAATTTTGGCTTGTCGTTATGATAAGAGGAAGAACTTTGTGATGACTTCTGGTAATGTTTCAAGGTTCCTTCCTCCAACAAGACACATTCGAGGGCAAGGCTCTTATCGGTCAATTTCTGGAAAGATTTGATACATTGAGATATTAAAGGTCTTGAAAGTTCAGGCACCAAGTTATTTTGGAATAGTTCAATTTGATGTTGTTCTAGCATGTCCCACTGGAATTTCTTGATAAGATGTTGCCATCTTTGTAGGAAATTGGCGAAGGTTTCTTTGGGCCTTTGTTTTGTATTACATAGGTCCATCATAGAAACATCATTACCCATGTTGTATGCATAGTGGGCCACAAATTTTTCTGCCAAGTCTGGAAAAGAGACAATGGAACATCATGGTAGAGATGAGAACCATGCCAGGGCATCTCCCATGAGACTCTTGGGAAAGAGTCTGCGAAGATAAAGGTCACTATAGGAGACTTCTTGACATAAGATGTGGAATTCTCGGACATGGTCGTGGGGGTCTCCTTTGCCTTCATACTGGGTGAATTTGGGGATCTCAAATCCTAGGGGATAAGGTGCAACTAATATAGACGGGTCATAAGGACAAAGGCAAAACTCTTCAAATGAGTAAGCTTTCCTTTTCTTAGTCTTTCCTTTCATGTCCTTGATGATATTCTTCATATCTTGAATTTCTTTGATGAGGTCTTGTTGTGGACTTTGATGTTGATGAATTGTATTTGCCCCAAGAAGTAGATGAACCAAAGAAGGTGCACCACCACAAATATATTGATATGATGAGGAGGTGGGAACATGGGATGTGATGATCGATGTCGCTAGGATTTGAGTGATAGTTGGGGCTGCAATTGATTGAGTTTGAATAGTAGGTGCAGCACTTTGTGTGGGAGAGAGGTCTCCTTGTGATTGTTGGGCGAGAGTGGATCTATTAAATTAAGGTGGAAGTTGAGCTCCATGGTCAAGAAGAGTTGTTAGAAGTGTCGTAGGATTGTGTTTAATAAACTTTTCCATCATCTCTTGGTTATAAGAATCCACTAGGAAAGTTTGCACTTCCGGACAAAGTTCTTCCCTGGTTAACCATGTCAAGATTTTGGCTTTGATCTTGATCGCTTGGTTGCCCACTTTGTGTATGATCTTGCATGGGATCTTCATATAGGACACCAATGTCTAGCATGCCATATTGTTGTTCAACCATCTTTTTCTTTTGGGATTGAGTTACGACCATACACGATATTTGTGATGAAATGACTTAAGAAATTTGTGATGAAAGGACTTAGGAACTTTGTGATGAAGGTCTTAGGAAATTTGTGATGAAAGGATTTAAGAAATTTGAGGATGAAAGTACTTAAGAAATTTGTGATGGAAGGATTTAAGAAATTTGAGGATGAAAGAACTTAAGAATTTTGAGGATGAAAGGACTTAAGAAATTTGTGATGAAAGGATTTAAGAAATTTGAGGATGAAAGGACTTAAGAAATTTGAGATGAAAGGATTTAAGTAATTTGAGGATGAAATGACTTAAGAAATTTGTGATGAAAGGATTTAAGAAATTTGTGATGAAAGGATTTAAGAAATTTGAGGATGAAAGGACTTAAGAAATTTGAGATGAAAGGATTTAAGAAATGTGTGATGAAAGGACTTACGAAATTTGGGATGAAAGGATTTAAGAAATTTGAGGATGAAAGGACTTAAGAAATTTGTGATGAAAGGATTTAAGAAATTGGAGGATGAAAGGAATTAAGAAATTTGAGGATGAAAGGACTTAAGAAATTTGAGGATGATTGATGAAGAAGGTATGGTAGTGATGGTTTAGAAGAAACTTGATGACTAGGTTGTCTTTGACATGAATATAACTTAATGAAGGATTGATTTGAATGGCAAGTTGTATGAAGGGATATGACCACCCTGATTTGGATGATAGTAGGTGTTTCAAAGGACAAACTTGAATGTTGACATGGAGGACAAACTCTTAGCTTCTCTCTTGGGCTTATGAAAAATGGGACGAATGGAGTTTTGACACAATTTTGGACTTGGTGTGGGTAATGATTTGGACAATTTGTTTGTGTCTTGACAAATATTTTTGCAAAGTGTTTGGGGATAGTGATGTGTTTTTAATCTACTCTTGGGAAGTATGTATCAAACAAAGCAAACACAATGATCAAGTGCATATTATCTCAGAGACACTCATGCTCATATACAACATTCTTAAGGCTGGCAAGGACAATAGTCATTGGATCCCAATTGGTTTCCCATCTATGCTTACCCAGAGCAGACACTTAGATGCTTGACCCCACTGGCTCCCCTCCATGGCACTCACTTCTCAAGGCAGCCAAGCATCAATTCCCATGAAAACTCCTCATGGAAAACTTTGTGTCTCTACTAAGGGCCATAAGAATATGGGCCGCTTCGGAGGTCCGACCTCCTGCACTAATGACTAGAAGGTTTTTGGCCATTATGAACAAGGTGTTTAGTAAGTCTTCCCATTAGGAGCTACCCTTCAAAGTTGTGCAAGCGCAATTGAGGCCTATAGCCCAACGAAGCACCAAGAACTTAGTAGTCATGCAAGCATGATTGAGATCTCTAGAATCCTACTAAGCACCCAATGTGAGAGTGAACTCTCATATAGCCCCAACCATTAACCCTTTCGTAGTCAATGGTCTATTTATTATAGTGAGTTGGGAACCCCAAGTCCGGGTGTACTTACTTGGGTCATTCCCCTCTTACCTTCTAAAAGAGCAAGTTGGGAGGGCAGACCCGCTAGAGGTAAACATACAATCAAACAAGAAAAGGTTGGAGGGTCTAGATTTTTGATCATCTAATAATACAAGAGCATACTTTCCTACCTTTATGCTTTTCTTAAAGACACATAAGACAATGATTCATTCCATTTTAATTAATATCTAGGTGCCTAATTTAAATAAATGTACAATATTTGGTTGAATTAGCTAGGCAACCTGCAAAACCACTTGATTAGTAGTTTGAAAAATAGAGTCTTCAAAAAGCATCCTACAAAACAACTTGATTAGTAGTTTTAAAAATAGAGTCTTCAAAAAGCATCCTACAAAACAACTTGATTAGTAGTTTGAAAAATAGAGTCTTCAACAAGCATCCTGCAAAAGGCAACAAAATGACAAAAATATTAATTTTTTTTAATTTTTTGGGAATGAATAGAAAAACATGAATAAAAACTTTTTTACTAATGACAAATGTGGATTTGAAGGAAGTTTTGATGGGTAAATGGGGTTTGACTAGGTTTTTGTCACTTTCCAAGGGATAGGCAAGCATAAAATGATGATTTTGGAGGAAAGATGAAGGAATGGGAAAATTTGTCCAAGAGGGATAAAGAAGCAAAAGTTGGAGATGGATAATATGGAAAAAATTTGGAGGTGATTGGATAAAAGGAGAAAAAGTTATGGCAAACCCTAAAAATAGAGGAATATGGGATTTTGGGCTTCAAAAAGTGGTTTTTTGAGATAAGGCCCCCAAGGAAGAAAATGTGGAAAATGGCAATGCGGAGAATCTGGTGAAGTTTGGAGGAAAATGGAGTCAAGATAAAGAAGATATGGTGAAAAAACAAAAAAAAAAAATTATTTCTTTTTAACCCTAGATTTAACAGAACAAAAACCCAAAATTTAACAGACTAGAAACCCTAAATTTAACAGAACAGAAATCCTAAATTTAACAAAGCAGCTAGAAACCCTAGATTTAACAGAGTAGATAGTCACACTAAACAAAATAAAAAAATGTCAGGTCCAGAATTCTGATTTTCTAGATAGATGAGCATACTCTCCTACTTTCACACTTTCCTGTGGTCAAACAGATTATATTTAAACAAAGCAAATAACAAGAAATGAAAAAAGAAATGCAAATTACAGTTAGCACCTAAAAATTTTTGACAGATTAATAGAGCAGACAATAGCACTAAATAGACATAAAAGTGCCAAAAGTCTAGATTTCTGATTGTCTAGATAGACAAGAGCATACTCTCCTATTTTCACACTTTCTTGTGGTCAGAGCATACAGTCGCGCTAAACAGAATAGAAAAGTGAAAGGTCTAGATTTCTAATTGTCTATATAGACAAGAGCATACTCTCCTACTTTCACACAGATTTTAATTAAACAAAGCAGATAATAGAACAAATAATAGATCAGATTCCTGCTCATGCTAATCGCAGAGCTATCATGCTAAAATAGAAACAGAACAAAAAAAAATCAACAAAAAAGAAATAGAATAAGGAGTTGTCGTGTAGAAATGCAAAGCCGCTATTCTGGAACCTGCGAAAAAATACTTTTTTTTTTTTTTTTCTGCAGTCGTGCTATTCTGGAACCTATGTCTCACAACTCGCAAAAACCTAAAAAAAAACAATAGTTCTTAGGGACATGGGTCCCACCAGGCATGCCAAAATGAAGAGGGGAAAACAAATTTGAAAGGTAAATGATCAAAACATAATGAAATAAACATGCAGAAGGCTAAAATATCATTAAAAGACCATTTCACCTTGCTATTTTATCTTCTCCTTCGGATTGAGCTTGATGAAGTGAAGGCACCCCTTGATAATGCTCCACTTGATGCACTCCTTTGATTGCTGGATATGGATGGCTTTCCAATGTTGTGCACAAATGATAAGGATGAGATGATCAAGTTGCCAAGATGATTTCCTTGGCTCAAAAGGGCAGCATAAACTTACTGGATTTCAAGATGTTGTAGAATGAAGAGATGGAGCCCTAATTTTATAGGAAGAGGAGAGGAAAATGGATGGCTAGGATGAATTCGAGATGAAGGGCTAGGATTTACTTGTGAGATCACACAAGGTCCAAGAGAGGGTGTGGAGACCAAGAAATATACCTTAAAGGCATTTCGTAAAAATTCTCCAAAAATAGATATTATGGGGATTAGAAGAATAAAAAGGAATTAAAAATTCCTTGGGAGAGGGGAATGCCTAGAGAAATGTGAGATTTTGAAAATCTTACATTCATCTAGAAAAAGAGCATTTAAAGCTAGTGGCTAGATGAAAGGGACAAAGAGTTGACTTTCTGGCTAATCAGGATGATTAGCCATTAACAACTCATTAGGAGGAGGATTAGAGGAAATGTTAGGTGGGACTAATATTTGTAGGAGAATTTGACTAGGAGAGAGAATAAGTGGAGGGAATAAAAAATTAGAAGAATAATGTTAAGTGAGTTTAGGGAGTTTCTAGAAGAATTTATTAGGTTAATGATGAATTAAGAAGATGATTTGTAGGAATCATGTAGCTTAACTAATTAATTAAAATTAATTAGCTAAGAGGAAGATTTGTGAGGATTTGACTTTTTAGAAGAATAAAGAAAGGGGTTGATTTATTAAATAAATCGATCTCATGCTATAGTGACAATATCAATTATATTTAATTAATATTGAGAAGAATTTGAGTTTTCATAATTAATTAATTAATTATGTGAGGAATTAAAAATAATTAAAATAATTATTTTTAAGTGTCTACACTCTTACTGCCTTAGTTGTACTGATTTTTCACAATGCAATCAAAATTTGCATGACAAATTCTCTAATGCCATAACCAGCTTTCACCAATATGTGCAATCAAACATGTCTTCTCATTGTTATTTGAATGAAAGATATTACCTCTAGTCTGATTACCGGTTGCTATTTCCAAACTAGTTCTGTTGAAGATTTTGCATTTAACATTCTTGAATTGTAACTAAAATCCTTTCCTAACTAATTGACCAACACTCAAAAGATTATGCTTCAAACCTTCAACATATTAAACATTATCAGTATTGTGCTTACCATCAAAAGATATAGTTCCTTTTCCTTTGATCAAAAAAGCTTTATCATCTCCAAATCTTACTAGACCTCCATTATAATCCTTAAAGGTTAAGAATTTATTCTTGTCACCAATCATGTGATGTGAACATCCAGAATCAATGATCCATTCATCCTTATCTTAAATTTTAGCTGCCAAGGCCTACTCTACTGATTGATCTTTTGTTATAGCAACAAAAGGCCATCCATTGTTTGTCGGATCCTCATCAGAATCATCAGTGACTCCTTCATCAACATAATAACATGATTTGTCTATATTCTTCTTGAATTTGTATATTTGATAATCAAGGTTAGGCTTATATGTCCTTTTAGCTTCTTCTCTTAATCTTGCATGTCAATCAGGACACCTAGAAGCCATATGACTAATTTTATTACAATTGAAACATTTAAATGGTGCTTTACCTTCATACTTACTTCCAACTGGACCTTTAGGCATTTTCCTTGCAAATAGTGCTTCAAGCTCTTCCAGTTCTTCATTCTCCTTTCTAATTTCTTCAAGTTCTCTTACATAGAAGGCTTTCCAATTGGATTTCTCCAATGATGATGATGATGCCTTGAAAGCTAAATTTGTCTTAATAATAGCAACAGGAATAAATTCCTCAAGTTCAAAAGCTGAAAGTTTTCGAACCAAAGTGCCTCTAAATTTTGATGCATTAGGCATTGTTCTCAATTCATTTATAGTAGTAACTTTCATTTTATATGCTGGTGGCAAATCTCTTAAAACTTTAGAAACAATCTCATCTTCACTTAAGGTTCCTCCATAATATTGTATACCCAAAACAATTTCATTTACTCTTTCCATAAAAGAAGAAATTATTTCATCTTCTTCCATTTTCAGATTTTCATACCTAACCCAGAAGCATTCCAGTTTTGCAATTTTGACTATGGTATCACCTTCATTCAATATTTCCAACTTGTCCCAAATAGCTTTAGCAATAGATCTGTCTGATAATCCCATGATTTGGTGATCTGACAATGCGCTTAAAAGTTCTTCTCTTCCTTTGCAATCATTTTCTTCATCTTTAGCCCAGGTTGGTGGATTAGGTTGACCTTGAGTAGGAACATCATATACATTCTTTGTAACATCCCATATGTCCTTTCCAATGCAATTCAAATGTGTCTCCATCCTGATCTTCCGTATGCCATAACTATTTCCATCAAGCTTCAGACTGTCTTTCTTGAAATAGTTAGTAGACATAGGATATCCTCAAGTTGTTAAACTTATGCAAAGGGGGGACTAAGCTCTGATACCAATTGTTAGGTCTCGGAGGCAACTGAGAGGGGGGGTGTGAATCAGTTGTCCAATAAATTCAAACCAAAATTAACTTAACCAAAACTTAATGCTTAATGCTGGTAAACCAAACTTTATGCCAGTAGATAGTTTTATCAGTTATTTGTAGTACCGGTAAATATTAATGCATGAAACAAAAAGACAAATAACACGCACAACACACAACACAATTATTTGTATGTGGAAACCCTGTAAGGAGAAAAAAAATGGCGGGAAACCTTATTTACAACTAGATGATACTACTACTAATAGTATGTGTGTACAATATGGAGTCTGTACATGCAGAAAGGCCAACTACCTAGAGCTCACTGCTCAATCACAAGATGGGAGTCACACTGACTACAATTGGATGATTAAATCCAATGATAATGTACTACTCAAAATAGCATCTTCTTATGTTGGATTTAGTACCATTTAAGCTCTGATGGTCTTTTCAATACCTTCCTTCAATCTTCAAATGATGTTTTCATGTATAGCTCTGCTTATATTCGAATATACCTTATTTGCACTTACTTACATTCCCATATCAATCTCACAAATGAGATCTTACATATATACCGAAACCAAAGACCAAATGTGTACGTCGGCTTATAAAGAATATTACAACATAATTAATTACAAGTAAACCAATATCCGATACATCATGTTGGCTCAATACATTTACAATTATAATAAATCATCTCCATAATGTGTCATGCTGATTTGGAATAGATATTCTTGCCGGTGTATAACCTGGACCTATTTGTCGGTAATAGCAAATATGCAAACCTGATTAGATCAATAACCAAATCGCCAAAACCAAGTGATCAAATAATATCTTCGACATAATTGAGTAATCTTCAAGTCATTCCAAGTGTCAGTGCACAATATATCTTGCTGGTGAACCAGATGCCAGTGACTGTGCATAAGTCACTGAATATGCTGGTGAACATAACCCAAGATCTCCAAGTGCTGATAAGTGTTATCAAGTGATAACAAGTGTTGAAATCAATGACAAAACCAATGCAACACATCCAAAATACCAACACTATCATCCAACATTCATTTTCTTACATAATCCCTTATCTACATCCCCAATGAAGATTTTTTCTCTGATACAACATTACCTCTTTTGGGAGTTTATTCAAGAACATAAAATCTCAACATATTATTAATGAATTGAATTTGAAAGGGTACTTGCTATTCCTTTTTTTATTTAGGTTTCGCATTAATTCACCCAAAATGAGTTCACACAAATCAAAAGATTCATTACAAACCACAATTATAAATGTTATATGAATTACTATGGTTGTAACCATACCTTCACGATTATTAAAGTATATCTTGTATGCCAAGTATTTTGTTACAAGCTTCACTCCAATATTTTTTGATATTCTTAATAATAATTGCTCTTCCATTTTAGTTTGCTTGTGTAAGAGTAGTAATGGTATCATTTTTCATAGTTTTCTTAGCCAATACTTCTACCAATTGACATAGACCGGTTAGGATTTGAAGAACATCCTTCATAATCTGGTAGGGTTTGTCACAATACATTGTGTCTCTATGAATGTGGCTCAAAATTATTCTAACACATTCAGTCTCATCAAAAAAATTAGGAAATACTCCAAATATATAATTCGACAACTCTAATATTTGGTATTCATTCTTCAGAGTCACACCATCTTCCTCAATTAATTCTTCCATTTCAGTATGAATGTAAACACACACATGTTCAGTATATAAACAATGAGTGAGGACCCTAGAAAATTCTCCAACCTTATTGGTCAACATCATGATGAATAGATATGGTGTCAACAATGGTTGAGGCTTCAATTCTAGATCAACAACAAGTAGAATTGGCATATCGCAAACTTAGGGTTTTATTTGCCCAACAAAATAATCTCCTCCTTGCATAGAAATATTTTAGGATTTGTTTTTGCAAATGACCAAAGTAATCAAGTGTCTTAATAATATATTTTATTTCGAGTGGATAGGTATCAATGACAAGAATACTGCCCAAAAACAACTTTCCCCTTTTTTGACTCCTTCTAGTAACACCCATAAAATTCTAAAGAAGCAAACAACTATCTTCTATCCTTCTTCTCCTAATTTCAAGGGGTTATATAAGATTTTTATTTTGATTGTCCTCCTTATTCCAACAAGAAAATTCAATTTCTAGAGGAAGCAACACCATTAGTTGGGGCTAACATAACTTCTGCATGAACTACTCTTTCGTTTCATTAGATTTCTTAACTCATATCTTCTTCGTCTTTTCCTTCTCAAGGTTAATGTCCACAAATTCTTTATCGATATGAAATAAATATTTAATATGTTTCTACAATATCTTTCCATATGATCTACTTTGTTGCAACTGCAATAAACTAGACCCTTTTGATGGTAATTTCCATATCTTCCATTACTTCTAGAATGGTTAGATGCTCTGCATTCAAATGCTTAAATATTCCCATATCTATTATAGGAGTAACATATTCCATGAAAAGATTATCAAACATTTGCATTCCTTTATCCATTCTAGATCATCCTATACCTATACTCATTTGCTTTATGTCCAAGATTATGGCATAAATAGCATCTTATCGTAATAGGCTGGTTTCTTATCTCACTTCTACATTCACTAGATCTAGGTCCATATTTAATGCAAGTAAAATAATTATCCTTAAAAGTGTACCTATTAGAAACTAGAGGAGACTTTCAGATATTCTGAACTGAAGGATCATTGTTCTTCTCTTTCGCTTTGGAACATTCTCCTTCTTCATAACCCAAATCATCTTTATCTTTATTTTTTTTCTGAGCATTGAGTACAACATCAAGAACTTCACTTTCACCTTTCATCTTTAGGCCTTTTCCAATCTATTCCTTTGCCTCATTGAATTACTTTTTTCAACCTATGTACCTCTTTCTCAAGTTTAGTACAATCCTCTATTTTTCTATTCAGCTTTGTATCAAGATCATCCATTTGATTTCTTCCTTCATCCAACATCTTTCTTAGGTATGCAATCTTATCTTTAGCTTTCTTTAATTTAAATCTGCTCTCATCTAGATCTACAAGAGTAGATCTTAGTTTTCCTTCCATGTTAACTACACGTTCACATTCATTATCACTTTGTTCCATGAAATCCATATCATTTAGTTCATCTTCAAACATAGTGTTCAAAAAATCTAAATCTACCTCAAGAAGTTAAGCTTACTCAGGTGGAACCAAGCTTTGGTACAAATTATTGAATACACACCGAATGCTAAGAGGGGGAGAGTTGAATTAGCATACAGAAAAATAGCGGACTTCAATCTTGCATTAACCAGTTCATTCTAGATATGCACATTAAGGAGAAATAAATAAAGACATCATAAAACATTCACACATGAACACCAAGATTTTATACGTGGAAAAATCGAATTGGGAAAAAACATGATGAATGTGAACTAAAAAAAATAATCCACTAGATAAAAATGATTACAGATGGGAGCTCAGTGCTCCGAACTTGCTGACCAAGGCTATCTACTCATGGGGAAAGATACAAAAGGGACTTGTGCACTGAAGCTAACTGCAATAGGGCAAGATACAATTTTACAAATTATAGAAAAATAATTGCATGAACAAAAGAAACTTTGTATGTTGATCATAGTTCCTATTGAAACACAAATCCAAACTAGACAAAATATCTAGACCATCAAGTCTCCAAATCACTAGCCTTATAAAAACTATATATTTGCATATCTTGCATCACCATCCTTACATTAAGTTGCACATTCTATCATTGTTGTATTCCACTTTCACACATATACACACATATATTTTATCTATCTAGCATTTCTACATATTTACCAATCTAAAATAATCATCACCACCAAGTCAACCACAAAGGAGATTGTAATGCATATACATTCCTCAAACTCAAAATATACAACTAGACCCAAAATATGAGATGTATTGATCTTAATCCAGACCAAAAAAACACCTAGATCATTGACCAATACATGAGAGAGTCATTCGTTAAACTCCAATCACAACATCTATTCACCAAAACTCTTCCAAATCAAAACACGAATGCCCTGGACCAAAATATAGCTTCTAGACCCAAAAATCCACTTCCATTCTACTTATAGATTCTAGAATACTTTTAGATCAAAGTGGTTGGCATCAATGATAAGATAAAGACATATTTTTAACATAAGGATAATTAGGATTTGAGGAATGATTAGGATGCTTAGAAGATGGTTAGGAGATGATGGTTGAGATGATAAGGTATTATTAGGGTGAATTAAGATGGATGATTATCAAGAAAGGTATGATTAGGATGAGGTTGATAGATGGAGGGTTTGAATTGAAAATGATGTGGAAATATTTACTTAAATAACACACAGACTTATACAAATAACTTTTTTTTTATTTTTTAAATATTCTAATTTTTATGAATTTTTAGATTTTTTGGGAAATTTTCAATTTTGTGATTTTTTTCTAATTTTTTATTGAAGATGAAAAAAAAACTTAATAAAATAATGCAAAGTACAAAATCATATGGCTCAATTTGGATAATGTGTTCCCTTTTGGTTTCAAGTGGAGAAGGTGACCTAAACATTCAAACACATAAAAAACATCAAAAAGCCTACTTGGTGCAGGAGCACCCTTCTAAGGGCTCCCACCATTTGATTTTGTTGTGATTTTGCTTCTTGATGAAGCCATGTAAATATAATAAGAGCCAAGGTTTTTGCTTAGGTCCTAGTTTAGGTCCTAGGGTCACAAGTCTAGATTGAGTTTTCTCTTGGAGTTAAGCGAATGTGAGCCTATTGATGAGTTTGGGGTCCTTTTGGCATGGTTGTGTCCAGAGGAGAGCCTAATAAAGGCCTAAAAGCCAAGAAAAGCAACATTGCAAAAGTTGCTTAAAAGTTGCAAAAAGTTGCATGACAACTTTTCAAAGTTGCTCAAGCAACTTTTCCACCAAATTGGTCATAACCTTAGCTTGGCATTGGGAAACATAACCTTGGCACACAAACCCAAGGAAAAGACATTAGAAATGGTTGCAAACCCTAAAATGAGTGGTTGGATATCAGAATTGTACGGCCAAAGGAAAAACACCTTGACTGTGACTGTGTTTTTGGTTGCCAGACGACACAAATGGAGCAGTAAAGGATTGATAATGGATTTTTCTAGAAACTAAACTGTGTTAAGAGTCTTGTTTAGTGTTTATACCTTCATTGTGAGCAATTAAACTAGGTTTGTTTTGCAGGTTTTGTGTGTTTTGTAAATATTTTGTAAATTACTTCTTCACTGTCCAGTTTTGGACTGTTTTGTGAGAATGGGTTGCTAACTTCTATTCCCATTCTGGAAACACCATGAAACCATGGGGTATAGGAGAAAGACCCTATAAAGTATCTTAGAGGAAGAAGGGCCCTAGAAAATGTAGGAAAACCTTTCAAAAACCCACTCCTAGGCGAGACTGGTTTGTGCCCGACTAGGAAGGGTCAAGGTTGAAGAGGTCCGTGAGAGAAAGGAAGGACAAGGAAGGAGGCACCCTTTGGAGGAGTTGAAGAGGGGTGTATGGAGCATAATTGGTGAGAAGAAGGAGCTTCCACCAATCTAGACAAGGTGGTGAAGACAACAAACCATCTCTGTGACCCTGGCAGGCCTAAAAACCCTTATAAACCCTTAAATTCACCTAGGGCAGTGTATGGACACTTGGGGTCCCAAAACCAAGAAAATCCTTGAGATTTTGTCAAATTAATAGTAGTCCCTTTTGGAAGTTTTCCAGGTTTTGGCATTGTTTGCAAGTGGAAGCCCTAAAAGTCTGGAATGGAGGCCTAATAGGGGCTCATTCCTTGTAGCCCTATTTTGTGGGAAAAAAGCAAAATAGTGAAATCGCTAACAATTAGGAATGTCAAAACTCTTGGGGGAACATGAGTGGTTGCAAAAACATGTTAAAGACCTATCCTATCCTTGCTAGGACTTGAGAAGGTGTAGGAAGAGTTAAACCCTTATTAGCCTATGTAAGGGTTTTTGAAGCTTGTGAGCAGGTGAGAGCCTAGGAGAAGAATCACTTGTTCTTGGTGGGTGGATTCGGAAAGGTCACAAGATCCCACAAGAAAGGGAAGTCCTAGAGACCCTAGGGTGTGGTTGGTGTGTGTGTGAAAAGTGAACCTGTATCTGTAAGCACAACACTTCAATCAAGTCATTACATGCATGGTTAGTGAGATATAATCAATGAATAATAAACTATAACAAATCGACCCATTGCCTTCTAAAAGATGTGAGTATAAGATTGCTCTCAGATAATAAGCAATACCAGTGACTAGACAACATCAAGATGAAGGATTTTATCTATATGAACATGATGAATGCTAGATGGATGCAATATTGATCTAACAAGATTTAAGCAATATTAAGCTAAATGATTTAATCAATATGAAATAATTAATATGCAATATATCAATGAGTCTAGAGAAAAAATAGTATAATAATGATGTATTCTCCAGCCTATCTTTGAATGAGAGATGAGCCTAAATTTATAGAAAATTTAGAAAGAAACCAACGGTTGAGATCAAATGATGATGAGCGGTCAAGATTTTCCAAGAAGAAGCACAATCCAGGTGAATTGATGTGATTGGATGCTTTTCTCATCTTTAAAGGAAATTGAACTAAAATTAAGATTAAATGAAGAAAAAAATTGATTTGAAGGAAATTGAACTAAAATTAAGATAAAATTAGGAAAAAACTGTTTTATTATCTATTTCATTCAATTTTAATATTTAATTGTTTTAATTGCTTTCTTTGAGATTATTTATCAATTTTTAATTTGTTTTTTCAAGATTGTTTCCAATTGATTTCTTTTCTCAATTAATTCCTTTCTTGGTCAATTAATTCCTTTTTTGATTTATTTCCATTTTTGAAGATTTGTGCTCAATTGATTTAATTGATTTAAATTAATTCCTCTTTCTTGATTTGTTTGCTTTTTTGAAGATTTATGGCAAATTGATTTATTTAATTAAATATGCTATGATATTTAATTAAAATAAATAAGATAATTGTTTAAATTGATTTACTTGGAATGATTTAATTAATTAATATTGAGTGATTGATTTTGCCATGTGACATTTGATGATTTTAGAATTAATTGTGTGCTCAGGATTTATTTAATTGCCTTTGGTTAGGACCTTGGTGACGTTGTCGAGATTAGGGGCCCATGGTTTAGATGACCATTTTTAGGGTATTACATTTGCTCCTCTTTGAATTAATGTGCGAGCAGCACGTTGGTTCAAAGAATAGTTCATGTCTAGGAGATGTCAATTCTGAACTTGATTGATCACGAACTACATAAAAAAGTGAGGTGTTTAGTTTGATTCAAAGTGACAAAGCTGAATAAAGTCTGATTAAAGTGATACCATTCCGGAACTTGATTGAACTTGGGAACGACATAAAACCAAAGATATCGAACTTGAACTTGATTGATCAAGAAGCAGATCTTACTGATCTAGAACTTGATTGAACTTAGATATAGTGAGTGATAATAAAAATCGATATTGAACTTGATTGGTCAAGATACGATGAAGATAAACTATTCAGCTTGATCAAGAAATGAATAAAACGTAACACTTGTTTAGATTTAGCATGATCGAAGATACTCTTTAAACCCTTGATTGAGTTTAAATGAAAAATCAGCTTGATGAAAAGCAATGGAATTGATTAACATAAAGAGATTGATTCAGATAAAAGACAAATATCAGCTTAATATGAAGCGATGAAACTGATTTGCCCCTAGAGATTGAGATCTTATTTGATTGGTTTTCTTTAGTTGAAAAGATTTTTATTTGCTCGACTTTCGATGAAGACTTGAAAATTTTCTCAACATTGAAGAATGTGAGGTCATAAGGTCATGAGTATGCCCCCCCAGGAGCAAAATCAAAAAAATAGCGAGGGTACATGATGATAGGCAATTTTGAGCAATGATAAGTTGTTTGAGCACAACTTTATTTAGAGGAGTTTTTGAAAAAATTTCATTGATTGATAAGAAATTGAGCGCAAAGTTGATTTGTAGAAATTAAATTGAGATTCAGCGTTGATTCATGAGAAATTGAGTGCAATTAGAAGAGAGAATGAGCTTTTGATGAAAAGAATGCTAAGTGGTCCAAATTTTGAAATTGACTACCAAAATGATCTCAATTTTCGATTTCGATCCCAAAAAATGGACTTAGGACAGCCGATTTACAAGCTCGTGATTTGATTTCATCGTATTGTGTTGATTGGTTATGAGATGTTGTTCTATATGCTTTATTCTATATGTATGCATTTCCTTTCAGTATAGATGAATGAATATGAATGAGTATTGGTGTCTATTTTTCTTTCTTTTCATATGCAAATAAATGAATGTGAATGGGTAATGAGAATGAGTAATGCAAAAAAAATTTTCATTTTTCTATGCAATAAGATGAATGCAAATGAATGATAGTGAATGTATGAAATGTTTCCATTTTCCTATGCAATAAGATGGATGTAAATGAATGATAATGAATGCATGAATTTATATGAAATGCTCATGTATGCAGCTAACATCTCAAAACACAAGTACTCGATCGGAGAAATGATGAAAAGAGACCACTTAGCGAAGAAATGATGAAGCTCCAACTCTCATTTAGTAGACAAAGAGGAAGCATTGTTACTATACCGAAATCACTCCAAATTCACAAAATGCAAAATGAAATACAAGATGAGATGCAAAATGAGATGCAACCTAAACCTAGTCACTGGACTTTGAAAAGCTTAATTGTCATCATTGAGCATTTTACAATTATAGCAAGTAGAGTAGAGTTCCTTTCTTTTCATGTGCAACAGTAATAATCTTGCCCGCAATGACCCTTTTTTTTCATTCATATCCTTGGATAAATTTTGCAGGGACTCAAATTGCATGATAAAGAAATTCCCTCAAAATGAACAAAGGAATGATGGGAACCTCCCTGTAGCATTCAAATAAGCGGAGTCGAGGTATGTGAGGTGATTTCACCTTGATATGAAGGCTCTTATCACAGACACCTAGCTAATTTAGATGTTTCCAGATCATTGGGATCATTCCTATAAGAAGCAAACGAGAAAATATTATGCCCCCAATCCTTGCTCCTCTTAGTCATAATAGACTTCCTCGAATTACTCAGAGGGATAATAATCGAAAACCAATATAAAAGACAACACACAAAAAAAATTTCATGCATAGCTCAAACTGTTTAGTGATTTTTTTTCTGTTATGTTGTTTTGCTTGTTAACTCAGTGATAAAAATCTTCAGTAGTCAGGAAACAGGTAACTAACTTGGAGTGGACGACCAGGTTTCACTGATGTAAGGTTGACTTGGTTGATACTGCTTAGGACATGTAAAGTGCTATGTCGATTACCCTAAGACTATGACAATTATCAGTTTCAAGCCATGAGGGTTCCAACGAACTAGGATCTCACCAAGGTGACTGAAATATGTACAAACGAAAGCAAAGATCCATGAAAGTGGGAATGTATACATTGCATTGATAGATGGGGCGCTTGAGTACAAGAGGCACCTGTTTGCTAGGTTTTCACCTGCTTGGCAAAGATTCATATATTTATTTTTTACCAAGGTGCCTATTTACCAGGTTTTCACCAGGGCATTTTCTCTCTTTTTTCCTTTTTTTTTTCTTCTGTTTTTCTTTTTCTCTTCCTTAGGACTTTTTCTGGTTTTTAGGATTTCTTCAGGACTTTTTTTTATTTTTAGGATTTCTCTTAGGACTTTTTCTGATTTTTTTAGGAGTTTGTTCAGGACATTTTATGATTTTTAGAAATTTTTTCAGGACTTTTTCTGATTTTTAGGATTTTTTTCAAGACTTTTTATGATTTTTAGGATTTTTTAAGGACTTTTTTTTTATTTTTTTGATTTTTTAATGTTTTCCCCTAGTGTCTAGCAAGGCAAAAGGGATTTTGAGTACATGAATGGATAAGTGAATGATGTTGGATGCTTTCAAGGACTATCTCACAACATTAATCCAAGCACATGTTCCAAATATAGCAATATAAACCAAGGATTTTAGCAATGTAAAGCAAGGATTTTAGCGATGCAAAGCAAGGATATAGCATAACAAAGCCATATGGTCCAAATAAGTGGCCATGTCAAGAGGTTTGTGGAAAGCATATTTTTGTGTTTTGTCCATAGTGTTGATCAAGATCAAGGGATAGATTTGGATAGGGGACAAACAGGATAATCAAGATCAAAGGTGGTAATGCGGATGTAAGCAAGCAATGGATAGGAGATAATGGGTCTAGATCAAGTGTAATAGATAGGACACATGAGGCCTGCAAAGATCCTTAACCTTGTCAAGATCAAATGTGGAAAAGGGATATGAATGTAGATAGAGGGAATGAGGGATAATGGAGGATGAAGGATAATGGATGGATGTACATGGATGGAACTTGCCCCTAGTATAAAGTGCAAAAGGATAATGGATTATGCATGATGCCTGTTTGCCAAGTTTTCATCATGGTACTTGCCCAAGGCACCACAAGAAGTGGTTTTCACACAAGGACAAATTTATTTCTCTTTACTTTTTTTTTTGATTTTTTTTTTTAACTTTTTCATCTTCTTTTTTTTTTTTTTGGAAGATAATGGAGGCATGATAGGGGGTGGAAGAAAGACCCCAATGTCTTGCTCCTTTGGATGGTACCTTTAGAATATGAGTTTCAATAGACCATGGCTATGAAGGTATGCTCAAAGATGTTGGTAGGATAATGAAATGAAACTAGGGCAAGGACTTATGCAAAGGATTGGATAAGAGGGATGGAAGGGTGAAAAAGAGGTGTTAGATAATGGATGGGATGTTGGAAGAATTGTGTATTGATAATTGGAAATGCTGGAAAGATCAACATTGGCACATGCCTTGAGGGATGGTGGACATATGAAGGAGAAGTTTATCACAAATTTTGAGATTTGGATGGAGGAAAGGTTACATATTTTGGGGCATAAGAACCCAAAATGGATGAAGGAGGTGATGGAGGAATAGACTCAGAAGGTTTGGATGGAGGAATAACAATTTTGGATGCCAATTTTGATTTTTCTTTAGACTGTTGTGCTTCAAGCAGCCGCTTAGGGATCCACATGGTTTTTGATTTTTCATTCTTTTGTAGTTCCTTAGACCATATTGCTTGTACAAGTGCCTTAGGAACCCATATAACTTTTGACTTTTCTTCTTTCTTTGTTGGCCTTTGTGGTATTTTATATTTTTCTTTTTCTTTTTGGATCATATTTTTCTTTGTTTTGACATGTCAATTAGATGGGACATGTTGATCCTTGAATACACGTGGATTACTTGACTTATGACTTTTATGCTTGGCATCCAAATTGCTTGGAGGGAGATGCATGGATAGACAGGAATGATATGGAGGTATTTTAGATGGATGGAAGGTACTCAAAGATGTGTTCCTTTGTTGATCCTACATAAGGGATGGAGGAATATAGGGACCTAGAATGGATGGAAGCAGCGAAGGAGAAGGCATGTATTTGGATTTAACTGGAGAAATGTAGGATTTATGAGAGATACCAACATCTTGAGAGTAAGAAATGTAGCCTTTATAATCAAGATTTTATTTTATAGCAGGGGGTTCTAATATACCTTGTCCATGAATGTCTAACCCTTTTCTTTGATAATGCATGCTTTGAAATATCTTTTTAACAAAGGGTTGCTTCTTACTTTTGATGCTAGAGGCAAGTCCATTTTGAGGTGGAGGTATCTTGCATGGAATGATAGGATTGTGAGAGGGCTTTATGGGCATGATGGACTCTTGAGGTGAACATGGAGGATTATGACAAGGAGATGAAGGGATACTTTGATCTTGACATGGAAGAGGACCATTGGATAGAGTAGGAAGGGATTTTAACTCTTCATTTTGAATAGGATCATTTGAAAAGGTGGAAGAGGCATCATGATCTTGCTTAGGAAGTGGATTATGAATGGGATTTGGAAGGATTCTTTGCTCTTGAGATGGAAGGAGTTCATCTTGGAAGAAATGGAAAGGTATAAGGGGATCATCATGGGATTCTAAGAGAATAGGATCTTTTTCAATCATTAGATGGGATTGAGGAGTTTTGGTGTCTTGATCTTGATTTATGGTAGGACTTATTTTTTTATTTTCTAGATTATCCTCTTGACATGGAGTCACTTCTAAGGAAGGGATAGGATTTTTCATAGGCGTAGGCGATTCTTGGAAGGTCTCCATATTTTGACATGATGGGGAAGCATTTTGGAAATGGCCTTCTAGAGTGGGTACGTTTGGAATTGAAGTGTATGACGACATAGGATCTAGGATTTTTAAATCTTTAGAGGAAATTGTATCAATATTGGCATTAACTTGGATTTCCATAGGAGATAGCCCTTGAAGGTAAACATGGGAAATTTCACTATTTGAAGGAGATGGTATGGATTGTTGCTGAGACATTTTAGGAGATGAAGGCATCATGGAAGGAATGGAGGCCACATATGGAGCCTTGCTAGACATAGGTTCACGATTTTGATTATGCTTAGAAGTAGTTCCTTCTTTTTCTTTAGGTGAGTCATTAGGATCTTCAATTTTAATGACACCATTATCAATGAGATCTTGAATCTTATGTTTTAATTCTATGCAATGCGAAGTCTTATGTTCATTTTGTCTATGATATGCACAATAATTACTCATAAATTCCCATCCCCATGTGGTCTTTTTAGGCAATATGATAAGATTGTTCTTAATAAGCTCTTCCAAAGAAGACTCAATAGATTGCCCCAAAGGTGTAAACTGTCTATCTAGGGAATAGATGTCTTTTTGTCTTGGTGAAGGTGTCTTGTGATCTTGTATGAGATTTGGTCTTTGATTGTCAATTATTTTCTGGTATCTAATCGTCAAATCACCTAATTGTTTTAGCATTCCTTGAATTTTCTCACTCTTGATATCATGCATTTGTTTTTCAAAAGGAGTCATTGATTCATTTTCTTGGATTTTTAGGTCATATATTTCTTTCTTGATATATTGAAGCATTTGAGCAAAGGTAGCTATTGGAATTGGAGCTAAGGGATCCATGGGCTTCTTACTTTTGTCAGAAAAAATTAGAAGAGCTTTTGGTTTGAACAGACATTTTTAACCGACAGGATCGAGAGCGAGATGTGTTGCAGAAGTCAAGATCAAATTGTAGCTAGTAGTTTCATTTAACATAGTGATTGAGATAAGTAACTAAAGATCTGGTCTGGTTTCAGGAATGATCTATCCTGTGTAAGACATTATCTAAGTTAACTTAGGTTTGATAAGATGTTGTTTGAACTAGCTTAAGAGATGATCGACAAAATCATGCAACGCAACGGCAGAGGTACACTATGAAGGTTTTTTATGCTCAGGAGGATAATAACTAGGTTTAGGCTTGCTGTAGACTATTTTAGATTATTTTGACTATTTTGACTGACAAGATCAGGAATTTGTATGATAGAGGATTAGACAAAGATGAGATTCTGATAGATAGAGTTTCAATGACTAAGGACTACTAGTTTTTGATAAGGATTGATATTTCAATGACTGACAAAGACTAGTTTGGACACGGACAGAGTTTATCACTAAATTATTTGATATTGTTTCATTTGTTTTCTCTAGTTTTAGTATTTTAGTTTTAGTTTTAGGGATGAAAACATAAAAAACATGCAAGATATATAACAATTCAATCACAACACGCTAACCCTATAGAAGTTGGCTTAGAGAAGAAAACCTTTGCTTACTGACTTAGGTACACACCCAATAGCTAATTAGAATACAGTCACTGAGTCTCATGCAATGGATTCTCAACATTGTATTAGCTGACTCCAAATGCTAATGGGGGCACGAAATGGCAAGTGTCTTGGGAGAGTTACTATCTCTCTTGCACAAAGATTATCAACCTTTCGGAGGTGAATTAGGTA
Source organism: Cryptomeria japonica (assembly GCF_030272615.1). Taxonomy (NCBI): domain Eukaryota; kingdom Viridiplantae; phylum Streptophyta; class Pinopsida; order Cupressales; family Cupressaceae; genus Cryptomeria; species Cryptomeria japonica. Next base: position 167,308,628 of record NC_081415.1, read on the forward strand.
GCTTCTATCTTATAGTTCTTAGTCAAGAATTCCATTTGAAATTACCCCTTGAAGTCATGTAAGCATTATTGAGGCCTATAGCCCAACAAGGTACTGAAACAAGATGTAGTCACGTAAACATGATTGAGACCATGAGGCCCTACAAAATGCTCGATATGAGAGATCTCAAAGAGAAAACTCAAATAATCCCATCCTCTAAGACTTTAATCACTAGAGGCCTATTTATTATAGTGAGTTAGAATGCTCAGGTCTAGATGTACTCACTTGGGTCATTCTCACAGGGTGATTACTTTTTCCCACTGTGATAGGCCCGCTAAAGGTACACAAATCTCAAAATGTAGAAAAAAGCTTCGAGGGTCTAGATTTTTGATTGTCTATAAAAGATAAGAGCATACTCTCCTACCTCTTAGATTTTTTTGAAAACACAAAAGATAGATTTGTTCTTTAACTAGATAGCAATTTAAGCACCTAAGAAAATACTAAATGAATACATAATGTTTATTTGATTCTCCATAGGCAACCTACAAAACCAATATGTCAGCAGCCATTTTCTTCTTGATTCTTTGACAAGCATCCTAAAAATATTAAAATCCCAAAATTAGTTGCTAAAATAACATAAAAAAAATCATCAAAAGAAAATTCTATCATGTAAACTATAAATTAAACTAACCTAACAAGAATTTCCATTTTATGACTATCCTAGTTATGACAATTTTTGATAGTACTGCACTCTGTCGTTTATACCCTTTGATGGAAGTGTGGAAAACATAGATTTACAAAACATATTAAAATTTGGGTTAGATCAAACGGTTCAATAAAACGTTAATCCCTCCAAACCGAGACTATTTTTTACTATCACAGAAAAATGAATAAAATGACAGTCCTGCACTCTATCAATCATAACTTTCAAACCCAAACTCTTTAGAAAAATCCCTTTAGTGAACCTGTAGAAAAATTTATTTTACACAACATATCAAAAATTGGTTGAGATCCAACTGTTCAATAAAACATTATTCTCTCCAAACTGAGACCATTTTTTATTGTCATAGAAGAATGAGTAAAATGACAGTCCTTCACTCTATCAATCATAACTTTCAAAGCCAAAATCTTTAGAAAAATTCCTTCAGTGAACCTATATAAAACTTGTTTTTCAACAACATATCAAAAATTTGTTGAGATCCAATGGTTAAAAACAATGTTATGCTCTCCAAACCGAGACCCTTTTTTGACTATCATAGAAGAACAAACAAAAATAAAGATTTTTATCTGCAAATTTAACACATGTTTATTAGTTATAAAAACCAAACATTAAATTTGTTCAAGAAAAATTAGAAATCTTGTAGTTGTGGGTTTGAGCCCCATGGTGGGCACCAGAAATGTGTGTGTGAAAAGTGAACCTGTATCTGTAAGCACAACACTTCAATCAAGTCATTACATGCATGGTTAGTGAGATATAATCAATGAATAATAAACCATAACAAATTGGCCCATTGCCTTCTAAAAGATGTGAGTATAAGATTGCTCTCAGATTATAAGCAATACTTGTGACTAGACAACATCAAGATGAAGGATTTTATCTATATGAACATGATGAATGCTAGATGGATGCAATATTGATCTAACAAGATTTAAGCAATATTAAGCTAAATGATTTAATCAATATGAAATAATTAATATGCAATATATCAATGAGTCTAGAGTAAAAATAGTATAATAATGATGTATTCTCCAGCTTGTCTTTGAATGAGAGATGAGCCTGAATTTATAGAAAATTCAGAAAGAAACCAATAGTTGAGATCAAATGATGATGACCGGTCAAGATTTTCCAAGAGGAAGCACAATCCAGGTGAATTGATGTGATTGGATGCTTTTCTCAGTTTTAAAGGAAATTGAACTAAAATTAAGATTAAATGAAGAAAAAAATTGATTTGAAGGAAATTGAACTAGAATTAAGATAAACTAAGGAAAAAATAGATTTATTATCTATTTCATTCAATTTTAATATTTAATTGTTTTAATTGCTTTCTTTGAGATTATTTATCAATTTTTAATTTGTTTTTTCAAGATTGTTTCCAATTGATTTCTTTTCTCAATTAATTCCTTTCTTAGTCAATTAATTCCTTTTTTGTTTTATTTCCAGTTTTGAAGATTTGTGCTCAATTGATTTAATTGATTTAAATTAATACCTCTTTCTTGATTTGTTTACTTTTTTGAAGATTTATGGCAAATTGATTTATTTAATTAAATATGCTAGGATATTTAATTAAAATAAATAAGATAATTGTTTAAAATGATTTACTTGGAATGATTTAATTAATTAAATAAATATTTAATTAATATTGAGTGATTGATTTTGCCATGTGACATTTGATGATTTTAGAATTAATTGTGTGCTCAGGATTTATTTAATTGCCTTTGGTTAGGACCTTGGTGACGTTGTTGAGATTAGGGGCCCATGGTTTAGATGACCATTTTTAGGGTATTACAGTTGGAACACCTGGTGATCCAAGGAGAGGATCAAAGAGCATAGGCTAGTCTAGTCTATCCCAAGCCATTCCCCATTAGATTGGTATCAGAGCAAGTTAAAGATTTGGTGGACCGTGCATGTCTCTATACTCTGGTGAATCAATAGGGGAGAACATAATGGTCACAAATGCAGAGTTGGCTAGGGAGGTAAAATAACAAAAGGAGAAAAATAGACTCCTTGAAGATGCTATGAGTGAGATAAGGGACAAGACGTAAGAAGTGGTTGATCAGAGGGCACAAGGACTCTAGGGTGCGGACACCAATGATAGAGGCAAGAATTCTATTGATATAGATGACATCATACCTGAACCAGACCCCTTGATCAATGAAGAACCTTTTGTAAAGGCCATTAAGGCTTTGAATACAAAATATTTTGAAGGATTGCCACTCTTCTATGGAAGGATGGATATTGACACCATCATGGAATGGATTGAGGGTATGGAAAACCATTTTGAGTGTGAAGGTGTGACAGAAGCCCAAAAGGATAAGGTTTCCAAATCAAGACTAAGGGGAGCAACCTTGAAATGGTGAAGTACCTACAAGAGGAGAGAATCAACATGGGGAAGCTACCTATTGCAAACTGGAAGGCCATGGTGAGTAAGATCAAGGAGAACTACTTGCCAGAAGATTATGAAGTCCAACTTCATAAGAAAAGATAGGGATTGAAGCAGAAAGATCTTGATGTGGCCTCTTACATAAAGGAGTTTCAGAAGCTTTGTCTTAGATCCAAAGTCCAAGAAGAAGAATTCATCAAGGTGGTTAGGTATCTAAGTGGCCTAAAGTGGAACATCCAATAGAAGATAAGCCTATGGACCCCTACCACTATCCAAAAGTGTCATTAGCTTGCTACTAAGGTGGAAGAGAGGAACAAAAGGAAGGGAGACTCCAACAATAGGGGTAGAGGTAGAGGTAGAGATCAAATGAGTCACCGAGGTGGTTACCAAAGCAAGGCAAATGAGCAAAGGAACCAAGGGGAGTCCAATTTGACTGATCATAACAATGAAACCAATCTCAGAGGAGGCCATTCTAGAGGAAGAGGTGCATAAGGAGATCCAAATAGGGGCAGAGGTACTGGCAAGGGTAATTCCTACTTTGCAACCATAAAAATGCTACAATTGTGGTCAATTGGGACACCCAACCTATAGATGTCCTGACAAGCCTACCTCATCAAACAGTGGAAAGAGGGTTGCTTATGCCCATGAAGACACATCAAGTAGCAAAACACCTAAGGTGGACCATATTGAATCAAAAATAGGACAAAATCTGATGTTCAATAGGGTCTTGATAAGACAGCTGGTTAAGGATGAACCTAAGTATAGGAGAGCATTATTTAGGGTGAGATGCAAAATCCTTGGTAAGGTCTACAAGGTGATAGTTGATTCAGGGTCAACTAATAACATCATATCAGATGAGGTAGCCAAGAAGTTGAAACTCACAAAGATACCCCACACTAGTCCTTACAAGGTGACATGGTTGAATCAAGAGTAGAGTGTGCTTGTCAATGAACAGACTTGGGTGGAGTTTTCTATTGGAGGGTACAAGGACAAGATCCTTTGTGATGTGCTACCCATGGATGCTTGTCATCTACTACTAGGTAGACCCTGGCAATTTGATAGGAAGGTGATCTATGATGGAGAGAAGAACTCCATTTCCTTCAAGAAGAACAACAAAACCTTTAAGATTCAGTATCTAATAGAGAATGATGAGGGAACCTCAAGAACACCTAGTGTCTTACTTAACACTGGTAAAGAGTTCTTACACCTGCTGCATGAAGAGGAGGCTGTGGGATGTGCCTTCTTTTTGAAGCCTAAGGAGGAGGAAGGTAAGTTGCAGATAGAGGTACCTAAGAAGGTAAAGAAAATGTTGCAATAATATAAAGACATAGTGAGTGATGGAGCACCTACAACACTTCCACCAAGAAGGTCTATAAGCCATCAAATAGACTTTGTACTCGGTGCATCCCTACCCAATAAAGCAACATGTAAGCTCACATCTAATCAAAACAAGGAGGTGGCAAGGCAAGTGCAAGAGTTATTGGATCAAGGACTGATCAAGAAGAGCATCAGCCCATGTGCAGTGCCGGTAGTACTAGCATCAAAGAAGGGAGGCAAGTGGAGACTTTACATTGATTCAGGGAAATCAATAGGATCACCATAAGGTACAGATTCCCTATTCCTAGAATAGAGGATTCGATGGACTATTTAGGGTTGCCTTGTATTTTACTAAGTTGGACCTTAAAAGTGGCTATCATCAAATTAGGATTAAGGTGGGTGATGAGTGGAAGACCGCTTTTAAAACCACAGAAGGGTTGTATGAATGGCTTGTGATGCCATTTGGACTTACTAATGGCCCAAGCACCTTCATAAGGTTGATGAATGAGGTGTTGAAGGACTTCACAGGTAGATTTATGGTGGTGTACTTAGATGACATACTCATCTATAGCAGAACCAAAGAGGAGTACCTTTAACATTTGAGGTTAGTCCTAAAGAGGTTGCCTGAAGAGAAGTTGGCAATCAACTTAGAGAAATGTGAGTTCTTGAAGCAAGAGTTAGTCTACTTGGGGTTTGTGGTGTCTAAGGGAACCTTGAAGATGGACCCAAGCAAAGTGGAGGCAATCTTGAATTGGCCTACCCCTAAAATAGGGACTGAAGTTAGGAGCTTCCATGGTTTAGCCCAATTCTATAGAAATTTTGTGAGGAACTTCAATGGCATATGTGCACCAGTACTTGACACTATAAAAGGAGGCCTAAAAACTAAGTTTAAATGGACTAAACAAGCTGATGAAGCATTCCAATTATTGAAGCAAGAAGTAGCCATAAAACCCATCCTACTCTTACCTACTTTTGACAAGCTATTTACATTAGAGTGTGATGCAAGTGGAATTGCAGTAGGGGGTGTATTGAGCCAAGAGGGAAGGTCTGTGGCATTTTTCAATGAGAAGCTTAATGAGGAAAAGAAGAGATATTTAGCATATGATTTAGAGTTGTATGCACTAGTTTAGTCTCTCAAGAAGTGGGGGCATTACCTACTCCCAAAGGAATTTGTGGTGTTCATGGATAACCAGGGTTTGAGTTACATTAACACTCAAGAGAAGCTTAGCAACAGACATTTGAAGTGGATGGAGTACATCCAATCCTTCACCTTTACCATCAAGCATAAAAAGGGGTAGCTCAACAAGGTGGCAGATGCTTTAAGCTGAAAGTTATTGATTGTCCAAGAATTACAATTGCAGAGCATAGGGATAGAAGGTTTCAAGGATCTCTATGAAGAAGATGAAGACTTCTCATCAGCCTATAAGGTCTGCAAAGAGTTTGAGAATCATTTTCATGGTGAGTATGAAGATTATACTCTTCAAAATGGTCTCTTGTTCAAAGGTAATCAGTTATGTGTACCTAGAGGATCCATGAGAGAAAATATCATACAAGAGAAACACTTTGGAATCAATAAAAAATTGGATCTAGTATAGAGATACTACTATTGGCCTAGGTTGCCAAGGGATGTGAGAAGGTATGTGGAGCAATGTGGTGTGTGCCAAAGGGAAAAAAGAGGATCAAGCAATGCAGGCCTCTATCAACCATTACTGGTTCCAAATAGGCCTTGGGAGTGTGTGAGCATGCACTTTGTGGTAGGACTCCCCAAGACAAAGACATGTATGGATAGCATCTATGTGGTAGTAGATAGATTTTCTAAGATGAGCCACTTCATTCCATGTAGAACTACTCATGATGCTAGTTATAATGCACATCTCTTCTTTAAGGAGATTATAAGGATTCATGGACTCCCATTAAGTATTGTTTTAGATAGGGATAGCAAGTTCATGGGCCATTTTTGGCAAACCCTATGGAGAAGACTAGGAACTAATCTATCATTCAGCTCAGCTTACCATCCACAAATTGATGGTCAAACTGAAGTTATTAACAGGGTGTTAGGCAGCTTGTTGAGGTGTCTAACCAAGGAGTATGGGCATACTTGGGATCTAGTTATTCCATAAGCTGAGTATGCCTACAATGATAGTGTAAATAGGTCCACTGGAAGGAGTCCTTTTGAGGTTGTCTATGGCAGACACCCTAGAGGAGTGTGTGAACTAAGAGAACTTGTTTCATTGGAGATGAAGAGTGGGCAAGCAGAGGAGTTCACCCAAACCACCAAGGAAGTACAAGAATAGGTCAAGAGAGCCATCCTAGAGTCTACTCAAAAATTGAATGCTAAAGTGGATGAGAAAAGGAGGGAGGTTCAGTTCAAAGTGGGTGACTATGTGATGGTCCATTTAAGTAAAGCTAGAATGTAAAGCAGCAAGCCTACTAAGCTACAAATGAAGAGGGTAGGACCTTGTAAAATTCTATCCAAATATGGTGAAAATACCTACAATGTGGATCTTCCTTGAAATTTGGCTATATCACCAGTCTTCAATGTTGCTGATCTGATATTATACAAAGGTGAAATAGCAGGGTAGACTAAGAATCAAGCCAAGGTGTTGTAGGAATTAGATGTGAATGCCTTGCCTCAAGTGAAGCAACCCTTAGTAGAGAAGATCTTGGAGTCAAGGTTGAAGAAGTCTAAAAGACACCAAGTCTACATGGAACACTTGGTGAAGTGGGTAGGTCAACCTGTGTCTGAAGCCACTTGGGTTGAAGAGGGCAGGTTCAAGAAACTTGGTACTGATTTGGCTCTCATCTCTCCCCTAGTTCTTTAGTTTTGTGTAGAGGGGGACTATGGTGTAGGAGCACCCTTCTAAGGGCTCCCATCATTTTATTTTGTTGTGATTTTTCTTCTTCATGAAGCCATGTAAATATAATAAGAGCAAAGAGCTCATTGGTTTTTGCTTAGGTCCTAGTTTAGGTCCTAGGGTCATAATTCTAGGTTGAGTTTTCTCTTGGAGTTGAGGGAATGTGAGCCTATTGATGAGTTTGGGGTCCTTTTGGCAAGGTTGTTTCCAGAGGATAGCCTAATAAAGGCCTAAAAGCCAAGAAAAGCAAGATTGCAAAAGTTGCTTAAAAGTTGCACAAAGTTACATGACAACTTTTCAAAGTCCCTGAAGCAACTTTTCCACCAAATTGGTCATAACCTTAGCTTGGCATTGGGAACCCTAAACTTGGGACACAAACCAATTCAAACACATTATAAATGGTTGCAAACCCTAAAATAAGGGGTTGGATGTCAAAATTGTACAGCCAAGGGAAAAACACCTTGATTGTGACTATGTTTTTGGTTGCCAGTAGGCACAAATGGAGCATTAAAGGATTGATAATGGATTTTTATGGAAAATAAACTATGTTGAGAGACTTTTTTAGTGTTTATACCTTCATTGTGAGCAATTAGACTAGGTTTGTTTTGTAGGTTTTGTGTGTTCTGTAAATATTTTTTAAATTACTTCTTCACTGTCTAGTTTTGGACTATTTTGTGAGAATGGGTTGGTAACTCCTATTCCCATTGTGGAAACACCATGAAACCATGGGGTATATGAGAAAAGACCCTATATAGTATCTTAGAGGAAGAAGGGCCCTATAAAATGCATGAAAAACTTTCAAAAACCCACTCCTAGGCGAGATTGGTCTATGCTCAGCTAGGAAGGGCCAAGGTTGAAGAGGTCCATGAGAGAAAGGAAGGACAAGGAAGGAGGAACCCTTTGGAGAAGTTGAAGAGGGGTGTGTGGAGCATCATTGGTGAGAAGGAGGAGCTTCCACCAATCTAGAAAAGGTGGTGAAGACAAAAAACTATCTCTGTGACCCTGGCAGGCCTAAAAACCCTTAAAAACCCTAATAAACCCTTAAATTCACTTAGGGCAGTGTACGAACACTTGGGCTCCCAAAACTAGGAAAATCCTTGAGATTTTGAAAAATTAATAGCAATCCCTTTGGGAAGTTTTCTAGGTTTTGGAATTGTTTGCAAGTGGAATCCCTAAAAGTTTGGAATGGAGGCCTAATAGGGGCTCATTCCTTGTAGCCCTATTTTGTGGGAAAAAAGAAAAATAGTGAAATCGCTAACAAGTAGGAATGTCAAAACTCTTGGGGGCACATGAGTGGTTGAAAAAAAATGTTAAATACCTATCCTATCCTTGCTAGGACTTGAGAAGGTGTAGGAAGAGTTAAACCCTTATTAGCCTATGTAAGGGTTTTTGAAGCTTGTGAGCAGGTGAGAGCCTAGGAGAAGAATCACTTGTTCTTGGTGGGTGGATTTGGAAAGGTCACAAGATCCCACAAGAAAGGGAAGTCCTAGAGACCCTAGGGTGTGGTTGGAATAGCTGGTGATCCAAGGAGAGGATCAAAGAGCATAGGCTAGGCTAGTCTATCCCAAGCCATTCCCCATCACTACTCAAGTGGGATTATCAAACATTGTATGCACAAGAAATCACAAGAAGAGATGGCCAAAAATTCTTAATTAGGATTGATAAGCTCAACTAGAGGGTGTCCTCTCAATACACAAAGTATGTGAAGCGCAAATTTATAGATGAAAGGAAATAATACTAATTAACTGGGAGGAGATGGTTACATAGTCTTCACCTTCACTTTCTAAAGGTAAAAAGCCTTTTTGGGCTTATCCAAGATTGACAAGATACTACTTCTAAGAGGGGTGTCTTTCTATTCACACCCTGCTCTTTATACTCCACCAAAATATGGGAGTTAAGGTCATCCCTTAAGGCGATCAAATCCCCAATCAAGCCTACTAAAACATGAAAAAAAGACCACTTATTTTTGGTGCACTGAATTTCACCCTAGGGAATGAGATGAGAGCATAAATAAGTGGGTCTTGGGATTCAAAAAATACTTGTTCATTTTTAGATCCATAAACAAATGTGGGGAGTTAATTTTAAGCCCATTTTTAAAATATGTGGAAAACACATCAAGTAGGTTGTCTAAAGTAAAAAATAACTGATACAATGGATTTATGATGTCTCTCCAATAGTTTTTTTAAACAAATTGATCAAAAATGATTTCTTATGACAAAGATATGAGCATTTGATGTTTTAAAAGAGAGGCTAACTTTGGACATGTGCACCTGATTTTTCAAGACACCTTGAAAAATGGTTTAATCCATAGTGAAGAGGGTGGAGTCATCTTTTCAACAAATTTTGAAAATTGAAAATCTGACATTCCAATGAAAAATTACAACCAATTTAGTAAAACTACTTTTCTATGGATTTGAAAAGAGAGGGAAATCTAACTAACATCCTTTAGCTCCACAACACAAAATATTAAATAAAAATGAAACACCAACGAAAATACTATACTCTGTTGGATGTCCTGTTCTAGCTCAACAGACTAGGACCAATCTGCAATCTGACTTCCGATATAAGAAAATTGATCACTGCAGATGGAACCATTGAATTTGGTTTCCATCAATGAAAAGACCACATCATCTGTGTAGTCTCACTTTCCAACAATCTCTCCCTTTGGCATTGATGGTAACACAGTGGAAAATGACTAAGTGTTAGACCAACTAAGAACATACACTATAATACCCAAAAATACAAAATTGCAAAACTCCAAAAGAGTCTCCCTGAGCTTATTACAATATTTTTCACTCCTCCAGACTCCCCCTTTGACATCAATGGAAAAGGTAGGGATCCTAATGCCAAAATACAAGCCAAAATTCTATATACAGACTACGTATATACATAAAAACCTTACTAACAAAAGGTTGAAGATTATAAAAGTGTTCTTCAATGAACCCAAGTGGCTATCCTAGCCCTTCCTAAGACTCTATGAGATAGATATGAGACCAATAAACATATAATCTTGTGTCTTTACCAACTTAAGATTTGAAGGTTTGTTGGCATCCTGAGCATCCTGAGCATCTTTCAATGCACTTAGCATAATGTCCAACTTGGGAGTGATGTGACTCTGCAGTTCTCCAACTCTGCTAGTTATTCTTTCCTTTTCATGGCTTAGGCTCTTGATCTTTTCAAGTAAATATATTATCTGATCTTCTTTACTATTCATAAAAACTAACAAAGGATCAAGTGACTGAGATATTTTAGCTAATTACTCTTCATGCTCTTTGGACTTCTTCTCAATATCCTCAGTGAACTTTGACAATGATAGACATGATTTATAAATGTTACCTCCTTTGGATAATGCATCCTAAACACTCTTAATACAAGTATCTAATGTGACTCTATCATCGACAATCATTATTTTCAATGTTCGGAGCCCTTCTGCATTAAACTCACTACAAACCTTCACTTTAACTGATTTATCCAATGACTCAAGATAAGTATCTACCGAGTTGATCAAACTCTTCAATTGTCTGGATGGAGTGTCAAATGTGTTCTTCTAAAATGTGGGCATTAACTTTTCAACAATACCAAATGCCAAGGTAAGCAACTCATTGTCTTCCATGTGAGATTTCATAAAATCCTCACTTGCCTTGGCCTGAGCGAATGAAGCTAATTGAAGCTTCTGAATAGGAGATAAAAAGGCAAGGTTGATTGGGCCATGGACAAATTTTGGATCATCAATAGTCTACTTACCTTTCATTGTCCTTGCAGTGTCTCTTGCTTCGATGATTTTGCCCTCAGTATCAATTTCAACTTTAACCTCAACCTTCTCCTTCTCTGCAACCTTCTTTGCATCAACTTCAGTAGGGATTGCATCCATTTCAGGTAACTTAGTAGAATCAATAGTGTCAACTGGAGGATTTTGAGTATCCTCAACCTCATTTTCTTTTCCTAGTTCTCCTTCACCCTTATCTGCCACATCCCCATCTCTAGTCTCTTCTGAAACATTCACCTCTACCTGATCAATTTACTACGTTTCTAGAATAAGAGTATCAATCTTTGTCTGATCACCTTGGGATGGCATGCTCTGAGTTTCCAAACTAGATTAAGAAGCACCATCTTGATTTTTCTCAAGAATCACCTCATATTGATTCTGAAGCAATACTTTCCTCAAGATTGTCTTTTATGACTTCATCTGTTTTGCCAATCATTGTCTTATTGACTCTGGTTTTTCTCTTGAACTCATTCTTGGGTTCCTTAAGAATTTTATTAATTTATTCCTTAGATATCATAGATAATCTATTGAATAGCACATATCATCTTAATCTTTCATCTTCCTTATTTGTAGTTCTCCTCCTCGTATCCAAAATATCATACAAGATCTTAGGTATTTCTGACATTATTTCTATAAGAGCTCTACTATACAAATTTAAATACTTAACAATACCTTCCTCTAAAGTCCTTTTTCTATTATCATCAAAATTGTCATACCATTCAGACATTGGCTTCAAATTTTCATTCTTAACAACCTCATCTACAATTTCATCTAATGACATTGGAGGTTTAACTGAGAATCTTACTTGCTTAATTACCATGTCTATTTTAGAGGTTTTTGGTTTCTTTCTTGGCTTATCTCCACTAGATGGTTTCTTGTGAGAAACTTTAGTGGCCTTAGTTGCTTTGGCTTTTACCTCCTTAACTACATCATCAGATCTTATCTCCTCATCATCAAGAGATTGTAGTGTCCTAAAATTGTGACACTTGCAATTTCAACTGCATTTGGGTCTTCACGATGGCGATGCAACACTGAACCTGAATGGAGACCCCGAAACTTGTTCATGACACCAAAAACTGCATTTTTCAGCACCCTGGCCTGATCCTCCTTGCACCCTGCTGTCCCTAGAGGTGGGACCATGGCGTCCGGCACCCTAGTCCCCCAGGACCATGGCGCCCAGTGCCCTGGTCCCTGGCCCTATTTTGGGCTCGGTCTCTTTTGGGGCTTCGGGTCTTTATGTTTGCAATTTGGAAAATAACCTTTCTTGGTCGGCCTAAGGTCGAGAAAATCAGTCTATCAACCCTAACTGACAAGTATATAAACTACATTTCCTCTCTCATTTTAAAAGATGGAAAAAGGCAGAAATGATACTCAAACATTCAAGCATTCAAGCATTCAAGCATTCCTTCAAGCAATTGATCATTCTAAGTCTCCATTCAAGGCTAAGTGTTGCATTCAAGACAAGGATTCAACCATTGAAGAGGAGATCACATACCATATAAAACATACAACATACAACATACAACATACAACATGCAACAACATCTACACCTTCACATGTAAGACTACAAACATTCTTACAACAAGGTACTAGTACTTGTTTTGCATTACAGTCATTTACATTTACAGCATTTCTCATTTCTTGGTTAATTCCAAAACTAGGGTTTGACCTAAGGGCAAACCCCTAATCCCTAACCCCCCAATCGTCTTCACTTTTCTATGTGTAGGTTGCAGGTACGCAGCTATAATTGAAGATCTGGAATCCTTGTGCAGAGACGAACAGATCCCCCTTCGTTTCGCGGATTTTTCGGAGGACCGTGTGCACGCTGGGCGCCATCGTCCGGTCAACTTTCGCTCAAATTTGTAGGACAGCGCCATCTCGACATTTTACTACTAATTCCAGGTCCACAACTTCATCCTATATCCCTATCTCAGTTTATAAGTGAATCTTTCTCACTTTCTATGCATTCCTAGCTTAATCCTTCTATCTACATTCTTTACAAAAGAGGGTAGTCTTGCTGTCTTAACCCTTGAAACTCATTTAGAATCCAATCTTACATTGTGTGGGATTGGATCTTGTGGGTTTCAACCCCTCTTTTGAATGTAAAGTCTCCCCTAAGTGAAAATTGACAATCCTAAGTGACCCCCTTTCCCCTTTGGAGTGGTGGAGGGAACACTTAGGGTTCGCTCGCGATTTTCCGCTTTACATTTTGGTGAACCCGACGTGAACATCCTTTCTGATTATTCATGGTTAGATCTGAAAATTGGATTCCTTGATTACATTTCCATGTTTGATATTTTGCAAATTTTAGAGGTTGATTGCATAAAAACCCTAAATTTTCTTTTTAGTAATTGAGCTTGCGAAATGTCTAATTATTAATGCTTGTTTCAGATCTGCCCTTCTACTGCAAATTGTCAAATCATATCTATGCTTTAATTCTGAAAATTAAGTGGTTAAGTGTCAAAACCCTAATTTTTAAAACCCTCTTGATTCAACCTTTGGCTGATAATTTCACTAATCAAAACATCTCCAAATCGGTTGTAACTTTGGATTCCGCAACAAAATCATAATATCTTTCATCCCTAAAAATTTGGAAAAAAGTTGCGAGGACCGTCTGCACTCCGGGCGCCATCGTCCTCGACATTTTTTCTGAAATTTTGGGAGCTAGATCTTACTGTATTTTTATGCTAAAATCCAGAATTTTGCCTGATTTTATCAATTCTAACACATTCAAAATTAAAGTCAAAGTTGGTCTAGTGATTGCTTGGATTAAGGCTTCTAATCATTCAAAAATTGGTGAAATTGAAATTTTGTGTCAAAATTGTGTTCTTACTGTCCTAAATCTGAAAAGTGTGTTGGTGTTCATTCAAAATTTCAGTGCTTTATTCAAATTTTTGCAATTTGTCACTTTTCAAATTGAGTGTTTAATTGCACCAACTTTGATTTCCACTTTCAAAATTGAATTTTGCGTGAAATTGAGTCAACTTTTAAAATTCAAAACTTGCATTGCTTTTGGTATTCCCTCTAAAATCATAAAATTCAAAATTTCAGTTTCCCTCTCTTTTTCAAAATTCAAATTTGGCATTTTTCAACAATCTTGGTAGGGTTCAATTTTGAGATTGCAACTTTAATTTGGCCTATCTACAGATCGTAAAATCACTCAATTTTTTTAGATTAGCTTTAAAATCATCATAACTTTCATCCCTGCAAATTTCAAAAAAAGTTACGAGGACCGTGTGCACCCCGAGTGCCACGGTCCCTGACATTTTTTTTGAAATTTTGGGAGATTGTCGTGATTGCATTTAATAGCTTAAATCTAGGAGATTGGCTGATTTTACTGAAATTTGCTACCTCTAAAATTCAAAATCTTCTCTCTCTCCCTAGTGCATGAGTTTTACAACAATAAGCCCTACTTACACTATTCCCGTTAGACGAAACCTTAGAATTAAGTCTTTCCAAGGTTTAATTACTGAGGAGATGGAACCTAATTTGAATAGTCTTTTTAACGAGGACATGGGTAATTCCTCTAATCCTCCTAATGATGAAGAAGCTCTCCACGAGGTTTCTGTAAAACAACTTTCAAAATTGGATAACCAATTTGATGATTTTTGACAATGGATGTCTCAAGAATACATTGTGGATTCGAATGTGATGCCTATGAAGAGTTGTGCTAAAACTTTGGGTTATACACAACCTCCTACTCAAGTCAATCATTCTATTCCTTTGACAACTTCTATTGCTAGCATACCTACCTTTACATCAAACATAATGACTACTTCTATACAAGACATTCCTCCTATGATCACCAGTCATGGGGGCAATCCTTCCTCTTCAATTAACCCTCTTCCTTCATTCAATCTGACTTCTTCATTCATTCCTTCAATGAGTGTTCCTATTACATCTCCACAAATGAACATGACGCAAGGGGGCAATTCATTCAACCATTCCATTCCTCCTTGTAGTGTTCCTCTTTTCCAATCCTCTCCTATGACTAATTATCATAGTGTCCCGCCACCTTACTCTCTACCTTCTTTCAATAACATAACACCTCCATCTCAATCTAACATATCTAATATAAATTCTTCGACTGAAGCAACCATTAACAATCTTGCACAAACTGTCTCTTCTTTACAGCAACAAATTGCCTCTATGAATCAATCTAAGTTTAGTGTGCCCACATTTGATGTTGCGAGCCCACTTTCTCTTGACATTGTTCGAGCTATCCCACCTAAACATGTTGAAATCCCGCATTTGGAGCTTTATAATGGTAAAGGTGATCCTCTAACACATGTTAAGACTTTTCAAACAATATGTACTGATTTTGGTTATGACCAAAGGTTGCTTGCAAAATTGTTTACTAGAACATTAAGAGATAAAGCCCTACAATGGTATTGCTCGTTTCCTTCCTATTCTATTACTTCTTTCAAACAACTTGCAAATGCTTTTATTCAACAATTTCAAAACAATATAAGTCCTAAAGTTACTTTGATTGATTTAATGCATTGTAAACAAGGTGTTAAAGAAAAAGTGACTGATTTCATTGGTAGATATAAGCATTTGTATGCTCAAATTTCTTTTCCAGTGCCTGACAATGATATTCAAAGAATCTTTATTTCTAATTTACAAAAAGATATTCGAGACAAAATCCTGTTTTCTGAGTTTACTTCTTTCCAACAGTTGTGTGCAACTCTTCACAATTATCAACTGACTATGAGTCAAATGGAACAATAACATCCTATGGCTCCAAGTGATAAGGGTGATAGTAGTCAACAACCATTTGGGAAGTTTAAACCGAACAAAGAGTCCATTAAATTCAATGAAAACATCATCAACAACAATGTGAATGCAGCATCAGGTGTGCCTCCTATTTCTAAGTTTTTCAAGAAAGAAAGAAAGTTTACTCCTTTGAATGAATCATTGCATAGTATTATGAATAAGTTATTGGAACAAAATGTGCTTACTCTCCCTCCTATAAAGCAAATAGATCCTACAAAGATTAATTCACCTTATTTTGATAACAAATCTTTTTGTCAAATTTATCGTCAACCTGGGCATGATACTGAAAAATGTTTTGCTTTAAAGGGTAAAATTCAAGATTTGATTGATAATAATACTATCTCTGTTTCCGGAGTGAATGGTAAAGGCAACACATCTGTAGCTCCTCCTAACCAAAATCTTCAGATTTTTACTAATCCATTACCTTCTCATACCTCTAATGCGATTGAGACTAATGATTCCTCTTTCTCATCTGATGGTCTTGTGTCTTTGACTCCGAATGTGATTAACTTTGTAGAGCAGCAAGAAAACCCTAAAGAACCTTCCATCACATTTGATTCTAGTGAAACTATCAGGGCACCCGATGGTCCTTTATACATAGTTGCAAAAGTCAAGAATACACCTTGCCATGGAGTGCTTATTGATCCTTTGTGCATGGTTAATGTTATTACTGAAGAATTTCTTTTTACTTTGCAATTGAATCAAGTGATCTATGACAAAACAAATGTGATTGTGAAATTATTTGATGCATTTTCTTCTCCTGCAATTGGTTCTATTACATTACCTATTGAGGTCCATAACAAAACCCTTGATGTGAACTTTGCTATTATTCCTTCATCCGAACAATTTCGTGTGAAGCTTGGCTATCCTTGGCTATCTTCCATGAAAGCTATTGCTTCTCCTATTCATAAGTGTTTGAAATTTCCCCATAATGGTGAAATTGTTACTATCAATCATAGTCTCTTTAAACCAGCTGAAAGAACTTCTAGTGTTCCTATTGATTATTTTTGGCCTAAACAATTCCAATCTCTTCCACCGCGAAGTGATCATCTTTTCAAATCTTATCAAAAGTGGAAAAAAGATATGATCCTATCTCTAAGTGAACCTAGAACACGCAAACTTGATATTCCTATCGTTCTTGAGAAGGAAGTTCTTCCTTTGAAAGATAAAACTAATGTCTTTCCTCAAGAAGATTCCCAACTCATTCCTATGGATGTGACTATTTCTATGCCTAATAAACTTTCTAAAAGTAGACCTATACCTCCTCGTCATGATGGACTTGGTCTCCTTCCTAAACCAATTATTCCTCCTTTATACGGAGCAGTTCCTCCTCCTTCCTTTTATAAAGAGAAGAGACCTTCCTCTTCTCCTATTATCCAACCTAAGAGACCACAACCTAAACACCCAAATGATAAGGATGAGAACATTCCTCCTCCTCAATCTTCTCCACTTCCTACTAAGACTAGATGAAATCATTCTGCACGTGAATGCCGACGAAAGCGTCGTCTTAGAGCTCAGGCAGTTGCTTCTCAAACTTTGCAATCTCCAAAAACACCTTCAACAAGCATTATTCCATTTTCTCCAAAATCTCCTAAACATAAGATGCATGATGGTCTTGATCCTGTGCAAGTTAAAGATCCTATTTTTATAAATCTTGATGATGATATAGAATTAAATGTTATTCATGATGAAAATGTTACTTCTCTTGCTTCTGATAGTGAATATGAACTTGTTGATATTGATAACCATTTATCTAACGAATTTTCTAAAGCACTTATCCTAGCTCCTAGACAAGAACAATGTGGCTTGGATCATGAACATAGCCCTTGTTTGGATCTTGTGATAGCTCCATCTGCTGTGTTGGATGTTCTTCCTCTAGCATGTTCCCTGCCTTCCTGAAACATTGATCAGCAAGATCGAGGGGTAGATGACATGCTAGACTAGTTCATTAGCATAGCAGACTCTCTCCTCCTCTCTTTTGTTACTTCTTCTATGTGTTATTCTCATTCTTCTATTTGTTGTCCTTAGTGTTGTCTACTTGAGGATGATGCAAAGCATTGAGATCTCTTTTGGTCTCTCTCATGTTGACTCAAAAGACACATGTGTTCCCTTCTTCTAGGTGACCTTCCTTGATTGGGGAATGAAGAACAATTATGCATACATACATATGATATACATGAATTATCATACAGCATACTGACCCCGAGGAAGGCGAAGTCACCTCGTGATTCATGTTTTGTGTCTATTATCCTTGGGTTTATCTCACACTTGGGGGCTAAATCTTTGTGATAATGTGCTCCCTTCCCTTCTCATTTCTTATGTGTATCACTACCTTAAAGCAATCACCCCCATTGAGGCATGTGCAATCGCTTTAACGTAGGGGGGCATACACCCTGTCTATCCCTTCAGGATACTTGAAAATTTCTTGGCGAACTTAGCTTTGTCTTGAAAATTTTTGGTATTTCTCTTGCATGACTCATAGTGAGGGAACCTTACTACTGACAGTCATGGTTCTCCCTCATGATCTTCCCTTTTACTTTGTCAATCGAATTCATAAGATCCTTAGTCCACTAGGGGCTTGGTGTATCTTGCCTCCTTGACGTGGTGAAAGTTTTTAAATATTGTTTCCTTGTACTTTACCAGAAGTATGAGCGTACGCTTATACTCCCGCTAAAGTGGGGGCTAAATGTAGCATCCTAAAATTGCAACACTTGCAATTTTGACTACATTTGGGTCTTCACGATGGTGATGCAACACTGAACCTGAATGGAGACCCCGAAACTTGTTCATGACACCAAAAACTGCATTTTTCAGCACCCTGGCCTGATCCTCCTTGCACCCTGCTGTCCCTAGAGGTGGGACCATGGTGCCCAGTGCCCTAGTCCTTTAGGACCATGGTGCCCAGTGCCCTGGTCCTTCAGGACTAGGGCACCCAGCGTCTTGGTCCCCCAGGACCATGGCGCCCAGCGCCCTGGTCCCTGGCCCTATTTTGGGCCCGGTCTCTTTTGGGGCTTCGGGTCTTTATGTTTGCAATTTGGAAAATAACCTTTCCTGGTCAGCCTAAGGTCAGGAAAATTAGTCTATCAACCCTAACTGACAAGTATATAAACTACATTTCCTCTCTCATTTTAAAGATGGAAAAAGGCGGAAACAATACTCAAACATTCAAGCATTCAAGCATTCAAGCATTCCTTCAAGCAATTGATCATTCTAAGTCTCCATTCAAGGCTAAGTATTGCATTCAAGACAAGGATTCAACCATTGAAGAGGAGATCACATACCATATACAACATACAACATACAACATGCAACAACATCTACACCTTTGCATGTAAGAATACAAACATTCTTACAACAAGGTACTAGTACTTGTTTTACATTACAGTCATTTACATTTACAACATTTCTCATTTCTTGGTTAATTCCAAAACTGGGGTTTGACCTAAGGGCAAACCCCTAATCCCTAACCCCCCAATCGTCTTCGATTTTCTGTGTGTAGGTTGTAGGTACGCAACTGTAATTGAAGATCTGGAATCCTTGTGCAGAGACGAACAGATCCCCCTTTGTTTCGCGGATTTTTCGGAGGACCGTGTGCACGCCGGGCGCCATCGTTCCGTCAACTTTCACTCAAATTTGTAGGACAACATCGTCTCAACATTTTACTGCTAATTCTAGGTCCGCATCTTCATCCTATATCCCTATCTCAGTTTATAAGTTAATCTTTCTCACTTTCTATGCATTCCTAGCTTAATCCTTCTATCTACATTCTTTACAAAAGAGGGTAGCCTTGCTATCTTAACCCTTGAAACTCATTTAGAATCCAATCTTGCATTGTGTGGGATTGGATCTTGTGGGCTTCAACCCCTCTTTTGAATGTAAAGTCTCCCCTAAGTGAAAACTGACAATCCTAAGTGACCCCCTTTCCCCTTTGGAGTGGTGGAGGGAACACTTAGGGTTCGCTCGTGATTTTCCGCTTTACAGAGATGAAACATATATTATGGATCCCATTTCTTTCTTCCTCTTCCCTTCACCACCAGATGGTTTGGCTTGGGGTTTTGTAGGTCTTACTAGCTTCTAAGGACTAGAGGGGGGTGGAGAGCTCCTCGAATTCCTTGGCTTCCAAGAAGAGACTTCAGGTTTATCCTTTTTCTGCTTAACTAGCTCCTTAGTAGGTAAAACATTTCTCTTCCTCACTTCCCAGAACACCTCTTTTGTGATCCCTATTCTCTCTATATATGCCTCCACTTCCTTCCTTACCTTCTTCTATATTTCATGCTTCTTAAATTGTTTATGTGTTTTAGGCTCTCCTCACCATAAGTTCCAAATATTTCTTTAGAAGTGTCAACCGATTTGCTAAGAAAATGTTGACCATAGAGCTCAAGAATGGTTTTCTCCACTTCATACCTCTTGGGAATGATCCATGAATTTATAGGTTCTACACCTTCAATTAAAAATTGATTTGTATTTACCATGAAGTAAATTGTATCTTGGTATTTCTCAACTATTTCCTTAGGAATCCTCTCCCTATCATTCATCTCACTCTGAAAGTTTTTGAGGTAACCCTAGAGATTGGCATTCTGGACCTTAGCATCATCGATGTTATACAAATACTCTCTAATTTGCACTGCCACAGGTCTATCATACACCCATTGGACTTGGCCTACACCTAAAACTTCATTCATGAAATAGAAGAACAAACATAGGATCAGAGTTCTGTACTTGAACAAATGTTTCTTGTCTAACTTGATTTTTGCCAGGTTCTTCATTAGGTCACTCTAGAGAAACTCACATAGATCATATTTCTTATTCTCCTTAATCATCTCATATGCACCGTAGATAGCTATTTTGGACATAGGGTTATCCCTGTTGGAGTGGTATACCTTATACCTTATCACCATAGAAGAAAACTTAACATCATACTCTAGAATATTGTTGATGGTCATGGCTCTTCGATTAACCCTTGATCTGATAGCATCTATAACTATCTAGTTCTTCACAACCTTCAATGTGGGTAAGCCACCAGTTGAGCACATATCAAAAACAGCCCTAATAGCATTCTTTGTGATCTTGAATGACTTGTTCACCACATAAATTCATCATGCATCCTACTAAGTACATACTTGACCCATTCAGGTTCATCAAATATCTAAAATTTGACATATTGCACAAAACCATTTTCCTCCACATCTTTGAATTCTTGTTTCAAAATAGCAACCTCATCTATCATCTACTGAGTGTAAAAAGTCAACATCTGTATGTTTCCATTTTCCTCAATATTGGCATGGGTATAAATCCTAATATCCTTTATATGTAAACCACTG
Organism: Cryptomeria japonica; assembly: GCF_030272615.1. Classification (NCBI taxonomy): domain Eukaryota; kingdom Viridiplantae; phylum Streptophyta; class Pinopsida; order Cupressales; family Cupressaceae; genus Cryptomeria; species Cryptomeria japonica. Next base: position 167,329,744 of record NC_081415.1, read on the forward strand.
TGTGATGCCAATGAAAATGCACTCTTTGGATCATCTTTTATGGATATAAATGGGTGTTTCTTAAAGTTTGGTTGAGCTCTCTTAGGGATTTCTATAACTAGTGGGGTTGTAGTTCTAGAGGTAGCCATCTCAGAAATTTGAAACCTCAAACTTAAAAATTTCCACCGAAAAAGTACCTTGACCACTAGATTAGGAAATTCATGTGACAAATCTTCGTCATGCTATGATCTTTGAAAATTATACTTGTAGATCTCTCTTCTCTTCTTCTCTTTGATTGAAAATTGATTAGTTAAGTGATTAAGTCTCTTTTTATCTTCTGCACACCTAACTTTTAGGTGGAATAAACATACTTTTTCCTAATACTTTTGGATGCCCTACATACTAAGAGATTTCTTCAAGAAATCTTCTGGGGGACCCCAATTTTGTCAAACTCTTTTGAAAATCCTTCAAAAATGTATGCACCATTGTAATATAGCTACTGACAATTTTCCAATCTTTTAGCACCAATATCTAACAAGGAGAAATGATCTGCATAATTAATCCCCTTAGGCCAGAGGCCTCAATCTAATTCTCAAAGTAATTTCAAGCACCGGATTGAAGTGCGGATCCATTTCCTACATCCGAATCACTCTTCTTCACCCATGTCTTCTTCATTTGATCTTTGATTTCTTCCACTTTCGCTTTCCCTTTTTCATTTGCCAGCACATTCTTATTCTTGTCTACTAGACCATTCCTATGGACATTTTTGCTTCTACAAAATCTTGCAATGTGACAAGATTTGTTGCAATTGTAGCATACAACATTTCCTTGTATAGGCCTAAAGTTTCCTTGATTTCCTCTTGATATGCACTATTTAGAAACATGTCCAAACATACCACATGCATAACATCTGATATTATTTCTATTTGGAAAGTTATTCATCATACTTCTGCATTCATTTGACTTATATCCATACTTATTCAATTTAAAACATTGATTGGAGAAAGATGGACCATTTTGATTCATTCTAGTTCTGCATTGACTAGCCATATGACCAAATTTATTGCAAACAAAATAGTTACTATTAAACTTATGAGCATTAGGTCACCATAATGGATACCTTTTATCTTTATTCCTTTGATGTTGAGACTTAGGATTTCTTTGACCAGATCTGGAGATTTTGCCTTTGTCAAATCCAAGTCCTCACTTGTCATCTTCACTCTTCTGAATTTCAAGCATCTCATTAAGCTTGGCCGAGCTGATCTCAAACTTCTCTGTGTACTCATTTGCAGCATCAAGGTCATATCTAAGAAGAAGGATTTGCTTTCCAAGCTCTTCCTCATGTTGTTTGGATACTTGTAGGTCAAGCTTCAGTTGGCCATTCTCACAATCAAGTTAGCAATGTTCATTAGATTTATCTTTTAGTAACTAAAAAATATTATCCTCTTTCTTCTTCCTTTCCTCAATCTCCTTTTTCAATTTTGTCACAATAGATTCCATCTCGTTCTTCTAAACTGCATTATCTCTAACAAGTTTCTCACATTCTTCTGTCTTCTCTTTCAAGTCTTGGTCATAAATGCTTTGACTTTATTTCTCCTTTAGCTTATCAACAAATTCATTTCTCTCCTCTCTTGACTTGTTCAATTGATCTTTCAATGATAGGATGAATTTCTCAACATCTTTAAGATTTTCTTTCATCTATTAGACCTCTTCTTGGGATTGATCAAGATCCTAAAGTCCCACAATAAGCTGATGTTGAAGACTTCTAGAATCCATTGATTAACTTTCTCGGATCCTCCTCAAGTTGTTAGTCTTCTTCTGAGGAACTAGTCTCTGATACCAATTATTGGAATCAAGGAACACTAAGAGGATGGGTAAATCAATGTTCTATAATTTTTAACCTTACTAACCTGTCCTTTTAACCACTTAATGTAAATGAATGAAAGAAAAAACCATAAACACAAAGTAATCAACAACAATACCATAACACAAGATTTTATACATGGAAAACTTGGTCAAGGAAAAAACCATGGTGGGGATGAGACCCATAATATAAATATACTCTATTAGAAGTATAAGAATATTACATTGGGATTGCACATACATTTAGGCACACTTCCTAGAGCTCATTGCTCAAAAAAAAGAAGGGCAACAACCCCAAAAGGCTCACTACCTTACAAAATCTTTTACAAAATATAATTGGGATGTTTGAACTGAAAAATAGCATCTACAAATGCCAAGGTATAGTTCTAGTTAAGCACAAAACACTTATTCTCATATTGCTCTGCTACACTGCTTTGTTCTGCACTTCTTCAATATTCTGGAGTAGAAATATTTCACTTGCGCATGAGAAATTGCACATAATAGATCACCAACACTTTCCACACATCCACCAATATCCAAAATGATCACATCCATCGGTATTATATATCTACAACATGAAATTAGGTCTTTGGTGTAGGAGCACCCTTCTAAGTTCTTCCTCTTTGTTAGTTTTGCTGGTATTTTGCTTCTTTAGAAGCCATTGTAAATGCAATAAGAGCCATGAGCTCATTGGTCTTAGCTAGGTCCTAGTTTAGGTCCTTAGTTGTTTTGGTTGAGGTTTCTTGTGCAAGAGAGGTTGAGTGTGTCATTGATGTGTCTCAAGCCCTTTTGGCATGGTGATGTCCTTAGGATAGCCCAAAATAGGCCTAGGAGTCAAGAAAAGCAACATTTGAAAAGTTGCTCAAAAGTTGCAAAAGTTGCATGACAACTTTTCAAAGTTGTCAAGCAACGTTTCCACCCAATAGGTCAAAAACCTTAGTTGAGCATGGAGAGCCCTAATTTTGGCACACCGATTGAGGTATGGATAATATATAATGTTTCAAACCCTAAAATGTGGGTTGGATGTTAGTTTTTGTACGGCCCAAGAAAAGAGACCTTGACTGTGACTGTTATTTTGGTTACCAGTCAGCATTAATGGAGCAACCGAGTTTGATAATGGATTGATTTGATAACCAAACTATGTGGAGAGCTTTTTGTTGTGTTTTTTCTTTCATTTTGAGCATTTAGTGTTAGTGTGGTGTGCAGGTTTAAGGTTCTTTGTAAATATTTTGTATTATACTCTACCACTATCTAGTTTGGGATAGTTTTGTGCTAATGGGTTAACAACTCCATTCTCCATTGTGGAATCACCATGAAACCATGGGGAATGGGATTTCAGACCATGTACATTACTCCAAAGAAAGTAGGGCCCTTGAATATGAAGGGAAGCCATTCAATGAGCCACTCGTAGGCGAGACTAGACAATGCCTGGTTAGGAATGGTTGACGGTGTAGAGGTCCGTGAGTGCAAGGAAGGTCAGAGGAGATTGCACCCTTTGGAGGAGGTGTAGAGGGGTGTGTGGAGCACCATTGGTGTGAAGGAGGAGCCTCCACCAATCCAAACAAGGTGGCAAAAACACTAAACCATCACTATGACCCAGGCAGACCTTAAAACCCCCTTAAAACCCTTAAAGACCCCAAAATTCACCCAAGGCACTGTATGGACACTAGGAGGCCCAAAATTAGAAAAATATTTGAGCCCTTGCCAAATAATTGGTAGTCTATTTTGGGAGTTTCTCAGCTTTGTGCATCATTCACAAGAGGGAGCCCTTAAAGTCCAGAATGGAGGCCTAATAGGGGCTCATTCCTTGTAGCCCTATTTTGTAGGAAAGGAGAAAAATAGTGAGATCGGTAACATAAATGAAGGTTGAAACCTCTGGGGGGACATGAATGGTTGGAGAACCTTGTTAAAGACTTATCCTATCCTTGCTAGGACCTAAGAAGCAGTAGGACAAGCCAAGCAATTATTAGCCATAGTAACAGTTCTTGAGTCTCATGAGTAGGTGACCTTAGAATAAGCATTGCAACTTGTTGGTGGGTGGATAGGGCAAGGTCAGGGTATTCCTCAAGCAAGGGAAGTCCTAGAGACCCTAGGGTGTGTTTAGAACACTAGGTGATCCAAGGAAAGGATCCAAGAGCATAGACTAGGCTAGTCTATCCCTTTCCCATTCCCATCAGATTGGCATCAGAGCCAAGTTAAAGATTTGGTGGACCGTGTATGTCTCTATCTTTTGGTGAATCAGTAGGGGAGAACAAGATGGTCACTAATGTAGAGTTGGCTAGGGAGGTAGAAGAGCAGAGGGATAAGAACAGACTTCTTAAAGAAGCTATGAGTGAGATAAGGGATAAATTGCAAGAGGTGGTTGATCAGAGGGCACATGGACTATGGGATGAGGACACCAAGGATAAAAGAAAGAAAACTATTAATATAGATGACATTATACCTAAACGAGACCCCTTGATCAATGAAGAACATTTTGTAAAGGCCATTAAGGCTTTGAACCCAAAATCTCTTGAAGGATTGCCACTTTTCAGTGGAAGGATGGATATTGACACCGTCATGGAATGGATTGAGGGTATGGAAAACCACTTTGAGTGTGAGGGTGTGACAGAAGCCCAAAAGGTTAAGGTTGCCAAATCAAGATGAAGGGGAGTAGCTTTGACATGGTGGAAATACCTACAAGAGGAGAGGATTAGCATGGGGAAGCTACCTATTGCAAATTGGAAGGCTATGGTGGGTAAGATCAAAGAGAACTACTTGCTAGAGGATTATGAAGTCCAACTTCATAAGAAGAGATAGGGATTAAAGTAGAAGGATCTTGATGTGGCCTCCTACACAAAGGAGTTTCAAAAGCTTTGTCTTAGGTTGAAAATCCAAGAAGAAGAAACCATCAAGGTGGCTAGGTATCTAAGTGGCCTAAAGTGGAACATCCAAGAGGAGATAAGCCTATGGACTCCTACCATTGTCCAAAAATGTCATCAACTTGCTGCTAAGGTAGAAGAGAGGAACAAAAGGAAGGGAGACTCCAATAATAGGGGTAGAGGCAGAGGTAGAGATCAAATGAGCCACCGAGGTGGTTCCCAAAGCAAGGAAAATGAGCAAAGGAATCAAGGAGAGTCCAAGTTGGCCAAAAACAATAGTGACACCAATCTTAGAGGAGGTCATTTGAGAGGAAGAGGTGCACAAGGTGGTTCAAATAGGGGTAGAGGTACCAGTAGGGGGAGTTCCTACTTTGTAACCATGTAATGCTACAACTGTGGACAATTGGGACATCCGGCTTATAGATGCCCTAACAAGCCTACCTCATCAAATAGTGGAAAGAGGGTTGCTTATCCCCATGAAGACACATCAAGCAACAAAACACCTGAAGTGGACTAGATTGAATCAGAAATTGGAGAAAATCTGATGTTCAATTGGATCTTGATCAGATAGCTAGTTAAGGAGGAACCTAAGCATAGGAGAGAATTGTTCAGGGTGAGATGTAAAATCCTTGGTAAAGTTTGCAAGGTGATAGTTGATTCAGGTTCAATTGACAACATCATATCAAATGAGGTAGCTAAGAAGTTGAAGCTCACAAAGATACCACACACTAGCCCTTACAAGGTGACATGGTTGAACAAAGGACAAAGTGTGCTTGTCAATGAATAGACTTGGGTAGAGTTTGCTATTGGAGGATATAAGGACAAGATCCTTTGTGATGTGTTGCCTATGGATTCTTGTCATCTGTTGCTAGGAAGACCCTGGCAATTTGATAGGAAGATGATCTATGATGGAGGGGAGAACTCCATCTCCTTCAAGAAGGATGACAAAACCTTCAAGATTCAGTCTTTGACAAAGGATGATGAAGGGACCTCAAGAACACCTAGTGTCTTACTCAACACTGGGAAAAAGTTCTTACACTTGTTGCATGAGAAGGAGACAATGGGATGTGCCATTTTTGTGAAGCCTAAGGAGGAGGAGAATAAGTTGTAGACAGAGGTACCTAAGGAGGTAAAACAAATGTTGTAAGAGTATGTGGATATAGTGAGTGATGGAGCACTTGCAACTCTCCCACCAAGAAGGTCTATCAGCCATCAAATAGACTTTGTCCTTGGTGCATCCCTGCCTAATAAGGCAGCATACAAGCTCACACCTGACTAGAATAAGGAAGTGGCAAGGCAAGTGCAGGAGTTGCTAGATCAAGGACTAGTCAAGAAGAGCATCAGCCAATGTGCAGTACTAGTAGTGCTAGCATCAAAGAAAGGAGGCAAGTGGAGACTATGTACTAATTCAAGGGAAATCAATAGGATCACCATAAGGTATAGATTTCCTATTCCTAGAATAAAGGATCTAATGGACTATTTAGGGGGTGCCATGTATTTTACAAAATTGGACCTTAAAAGTGGTTATCATCAGATTAGGATTAAGGAAGGAGATGAATGGAAGACTGCTTTTAAGACCACAGAGGGGTTGTATGAATGGCTTGTGATGCCATTTGGGCTTACTAATTCCCCAAGCACCTTCATGAGGTTGATGAATGAAGTGTTGAAGGACTTCACAGGAAGATTTGTGGTGGTGTACTTAGATGACATACTCATCTATAGCAGGACCAAAGAGGAGCATCTTGAGCATTTGAGGTTAGTCCTAGAAAGGTTGCATGAGGAGAAGTTATCTATCAACCTTGAGAAGTGTGACTTGATGAAGCAAGAGATAGTATACTTGGGATTTGTGGTGTCTAAGGGAACCTTGAAGATGGATCCAAGCAAAGTGGAGGCTATCTTGAATTGGCCTGCTCCTAAAATAGGGACTGAGGTAAGGAGTTTCCATGGTTTAGCCCAATTCTATAGGAAGTTTGTGAGGAATTTTAGTGGCATATGTGCACCAGTGCTCGACACCATAAAGGGAGGCCTTAAAACTAAGTTCAAGTGGACTGAACAGGCTGATAAAGCATTCCAACTATTGAAGCAAGAGGTAGCCACAAAACCTATCCTACTCTTACCTACTTTTGATAAGCTATTCACATTGGAGTGTGATGCAAGTGGAATTGTAGTAGGGGGTGTATTGAGTCAAGAGGGAAGGCCTATGGCATTTTTCAGTGAGAAGCTTAATGAAGCAAAGAAGAAGTACTCAGCCTATGACCTAGAGTTGTATGCATTAGTTCAATCTCTCAAAAAATAGAGGCATTATCTACTCCCCAAGGAATTTGTGGTGTTCACTGATAACTAGGCTTTGAGTTACATCAGCACTCAAGAGAAGCTTAGCAATAGACATTTGAAGTGGATGGAGTATCTCCAATCCTTTACCTTCACCATCAAACATAAGAAGGGGTAGTTTAACAAAGTGGCAGATGCTTTGAGCCGAAAGTTGTTGACTGTTCAAGAGCTACAATTGTAGAGCATGGGGATAGAAAGTTTTGAGGATCTCTATGAAGAAGATGAAGACTTCTCATTAGCCTACAAGTTTTGCAAAGAGTTTGAGAACCATTTTCATGGTGAGTATGCAGAATACACTCTTCAGAGTGTTCTCTTGTTCAAAGGTAATCAACTATGTGTACCTAGGGCATCCATGAGAGAAAATCTCATACAAGAGAAACACAATGGCAGTTTAAGTGGACAGTTTGGGATCAATAAGACCTTAGATCTAGTACAGAGGTACTACCATTAGCCTAGGTTGCCAAGAGATGTGAAGAGATATGTGGATCAGTGTGGTGTGTGTCAAAGAGCTAAAGGAGGGTCAAGTAATGCAGGCCTCTATCAGCCATTGCCGGTCCCTAATAGGCCTTGGCAATGTGTAAGCATGGAATTTGTAGTAGGACTTCCCAAGACTAAGATAGGTATGGATAGCATCTATGTGGTAGTAGATAGGTTTTCTAAGATGAGCCATTTCATTCCATGTAAAACTACTCATGATGCTAGCTATGTTCTTTAAGGAGATTGTTAGGATTCATGGACTCCCCCTAAGCATTGTTTCACAAAGGGACAACAAGTTCATGGGTCATTTTTGGCACACTTTATGGAGAATACTAGGAACCATCTTATCATTTAGCTCAGCTTACCATCCACAAACTGATGGTCAAACTGAAGTCATCAACAGGGTGTTAGGCAACTTGTTGAGGTGTCTAACTAAGGAGTATTTGTAGACATGGGATCTAGTTATTCCACAAGAAGAGTATGCCTACAATGATAGTATCAATAGGACCACTGGAAGGAGTCCTTTTGAGGTTGTCTATGGTAGACAACCAAGGGGAGTATGTGAGTTAAGAGACCTTGGTACTTTGGAGATGAAGAGTGGGCAAGCAGAGGACTTCACACAAACCATCAAGGAGGTCCAAGAATAGGTCAAGAGAGCCATCCTAGAGTCTACTCACAAACTGAAAGCTAAAGTGGATGAGAAAAGGAGAGAGGTTCAATTCAAAGTGGGTGACTATGTGATGGTTCATCTGAGTAAAGCTAGAATGCAAAGTGGCAAGCCTACTAAACTACAAATGAAGAGGGTAGGACATTGTAGAATTCTGTCAAAGTATGGGGAGAATTCTTACAAGGTTGATCTGCCTTTAGATTTGGCTATATCACCAGTCTTTAATGTAGCTAACCTTATAATGTACAAGGGTGAAATGGTAGGACAAAAGGAGAACCAAGCCAAGGTATTGCAGGACTTGGATATGAATGTCTTACCTCAAGTGAAGCAGCCCATAGCAGAGGAGATCTTGGAATATAGGGTGAAGAAGTCTACTAAACACCAGATCTACATGGAACAATTGGCAAAGTGGGCAGGTCAACCTGAGTCTAAAGCCACTTGGGTTGAAGAGAGCAAGTTCAAGACACTTGGTATAGACCCGAATCTCATCTCTTCTCTAATTCTTAGTTGTGTGCAAATGGGGGAGTATGGTGCAAGAGCACCCTTCTAAGTTCTTCCTCATTAGTTTTTTAGGTATTTTTCTTCTTTAGAAGCCACTGTAATTGAAATAAGAGCCATAAGCTCATTGGTCTTAGCTAGGTCCTAGTTTAGGTCCTTAGTTGTTTTGATTGAGGTTTCTTGTGCAAGAGAGGTTGAGTGTGCCATTGATGTGTCTCAGACCCTTTTGTCATGGTGATGTCCTTAGGATAGCCCAAAATAGGCCTAGGAGTCAAGAAAAGCAACATTTGAAAAGTTGCTCAAAAGTTGCAAAAGTTGCATGACAACTTTTCAAAGTTGTCAAGCAACTTTTCCACCCAATAGGTCAAAAACCTTAGTTGAGCATGGAGAGCCCTAATTTTGGCACACCGACTAAGGTATGGATAATATATAATGTTTCAAACCCTAAAATGTGGGTTGGATGTTAGTTTTTGTATGGCCCAAGAAAAGAGACCTTGACTATGACTGTTATTTTGGTTACCAGTCGGCATTAATGGAGCAACCGAGTTTGATAATGGATTGATTTGATAGCCAAACTACATGGAGAGATTTGTGCTATGTTTTTTCTTTCATTTTGAGCATTTTTTATTAGTGTGGTGTGAAAGTTTAGGGTTCTTTGTAAATATTTTGTATTATACTCTGCCACTATCTAGTTTGGGACAGTTTTGTGTTAATGGGTTAGCAACTCCATTCTCCATTATGGAATCACCATGAAACCATGGGTAATGGGATTTCAGACCTTTTAAATTACTCCAAAGCAAGAAAGGCCCTTGAATATGTAGGGAAGCCATTCAATGAGCCACTCCTATGCGAGACTGGACAGTGCCCGATTAGGAATGGTTGATGGTGCAGAGGTCCATGAGAGCAAGGAAGGTCAGAGGAGACTGCACCCTTTGGAGGTGGTGTAGAGGGGTGTGTGGAGAAACATTGGTGTGAAGGAGGAGCCTCCACCAATCCGGACAAGGTGGCAAAAACACTAAACCATCACTATGACCCAGGGAGACCTGAAAACCCCCTTAAAACCCTTAAAAACCCCAAAATTCACCCAAGGCACTGTATGGACACTAGGAGGCCCAAAACTAGAAAAATATTTTAGCCCTTGCCAAATAATTTGTAGTCCATTTTGGGAGTTTCTCAGGTTTGTGCATCATTTGCAAGAGGGAGCCCTAAAAGTCCAGAATGGAGGCCTAATAGGGGCTCATTCCTTGTAGCCCTATTTTGTAGGAAATGAGAAAAATAGTGAGATCGATAACACAAATGAAGGTTGAAACCTCTTGGGGGCACATGAATGGTTGGAGAACCTTATTAAAGACCTATCCTATCCTTTCTAGGATCTAAGAAGTAGTAGGACAAGCCAAGCCCTTATTAGCCATATTAAGGGTTCTTGAGTTTCATGAGTAGGTGAGACCTTAGGAGAAGCATTGCAACTTGTTGGTGGGTGGATAGGGCAAGGTCAGGGGATTCCTCAAGAAAGGGAAGTCCTAGAGACCCTAGGGTGTGGTTAGAACACTAGGTGATCCAAGGAAAGGATCCAAGAGCATAGACTAGGCTAGTCTATCCCTTTCCCATTCCCATCAGTCTTCTACATGTTGGCTTCAAGAATACTATACAAATGATTAAATGTGCATACAAAGTTGGCTCAATCTTAACTCCAATGCATATGTGGACCAAAAATAATTGTCCTCACACTACCCATATATTGGCTAAACATACTTAAACATAGAAATAATCACCAAAATTGATCCACATAATCCGCACAATGATTCCTCACACACGTTAGCCATACCACATTGTTCATCCTGAAAACTTGTGCACCAGATCTTCTAACTCACTCATGAATCAACACTGGAGGCTAAGATTATGGAATAAGGTACTCTAGACATATAATTAACATCCTTTAGATCCACAACACAAATTATTCAACAGAAATGAAACGAAAACCAAAATACTATACTTTGTCGGATGTATTGTTCTAGCTCACCGGGCTAGGACCAATCTGCAATATGACTTTTGGTATAAGAAAATTGATCACTGTAGATGGAATCCCTGAGTTGGGTTGCCATCAATGACAACACCAAATCATCTATGTAGTGTCACTTGCCAACAGAGCTAACATAAGAAATACCATATTAGTCCATAATTGTAGATCAATAGTATAAATATTAAATATAAAATTAATTATTTTAGGATGATTTTACAGTGTATGTAGAAAATTCTTATAAAGAATTGTATTCCTATGATTGACTATTTATAACAACATTACATAAATGAATTCCCAACAAACTATTTTTTTACTACTAATATTAATTTAACTATTGAATAATATCTAATTATTTAGTTATTAAAAAATCTACTAACATATTGTAGGGGAGGAGATTTGATCCCTTCAAGATGATGAATCTTAGAAGGCAAATAAAACCACCCCTACTTCTTTGAACTAGCGCTAAGATGAGCCAAGGGGTAACAAATAACTAAACTAGCTATGCTATAGAAATAAATGATAGAATTACAGTATGAAAATGATAAAATACAAAAACTGCATTTACGGAATGATAAAGCATCAAAAGTAGATTATACCTACCAACCAGGAAGCTCTCAGGTTTTAGACACCAGCGCGGGGCATGGAGATCAGCACACTACACTGTTGTCAGTATGGCCCACAGACAAAGAAGTTCCAAAATCTGATCCCATGCAGAGTGTCCTGTACACACTATAATGGGGAAAATTATTCAGGCTATATAGGGGCTTACCTCAGTTAGACCCCCGCTTAGGTGTTTCCACCACCACAAACAACCATATAAATAAATTGGAAAGAGATCAAAGAACTTGGAAACTTGACAAATTGGGAATAGATGCTAAAAAAAACTATGCTTCGCTTAATGAAAGGAAACCCCTATTGCATGCATTAAATATTGGAAATATTTTAAAATAATGAATGCACCTAGATAATAGATATAATCAATAATGCAAAGGAGTCATTGCATGTAAATAAAATAGGTAAAAGAGAGAACACAAGGTGTGAATCCAAACCCCTCTTGTTGAAATTATGAACGTGACAAAGCCCACATGATGCTTGTTAGTAAGAGCTACCAAGGATAATGTAGCTTGATGTTGGTGGAGTGAATCCAAGTGATTAGAGAGAAAGAGAGCAACGAGAGTGTGAGAGTGCAAAAAATGTCCAAGAGTCAAGAACCTAAGTGGGAACCCTTCAAAATGAGCAAGGAAGGGTTCTTAAACTCAGAACAGGTGCTGAGAGCCATTATGACGAAATGCGAGCCAAAGGACACGTGTCAGCCAGCTCCAACTCTCTGTCAGATTTGAGATTCTACCATTATTTAGGGACATTAGCGTGATGAGTGGATGTCCCCATGTTGCGTTGTCATCCACACAAAAATGGGACCAAAGGGAATTTTGAGGCATTTTGAGGCACTTTGTCTTCCAAGCCTATGATGCCAAAATGATGCAATTTTGATCATAAATTCATCATTAATGCACTAGGTTTCATGCGTAAGTGTCATAAATGCACTGGACACTACATTTTGCCCCCACTTTAGTGGATTGATCATCTCTAAGGTTCAGTCGCACTAAAGTAGTCTGGAAATATATGTTCATTAAGCCCATGCAGTGCAATAAATACAATAGATGCAATAAATACTTAGCCAATAAAATAGGACTATACTGTGAGGCCCCACCCCGACTCAGTCTGACATTTCAGTGGTTTTTATGATGAGACTATTATGGATGCTTTATTTTTGTGCATTATGGATTTAGAACTTATATGATTCCATGATTTGGATAACATTGCTATATGTTGATGCTTTATTTATATGCTTTATGATATAGAACACTACATGATTTTTGAATAGGATGAATTTGCGGTGATAAATGTCGTTATTAAATTTGTAGGACTTTACTATGATGATAGAAATAGAATGTATGTTTTATGTGTGGATCAAAATTATGAGAATTAGGATAATTGCTTATGTGAAAATACTTGGATACAAGGTGTATTAATTTGTTCAAATGTAAATTGTATGCAAGTGTTTGATGTGTATTATTATTCTTGTGTTTTATATTATATGAGGTTATTTGAAGTTACTAATGTGTAATTGAGATGTGCAAGAAGTTATCCATGTGACCATGGAAATATTATGGAGAATCAAAACTAGACCTATGTATGTTCGTAAAGCCAGGGTTTGTCTATTTGGAGAGACAACACCCCGTTTGTGTCGTATTTTATTCGTAATAGTAAATGATGTGTGTGTGTTAAATTTTATTTAATTGATTTATGTAAATCCAACAAGAGACACGATTTCATGTATAATCTTGTAAAAGTATTTTCTTTGTGTCACTTGACACGTGTGGATTTATGTTTGAATTTTTAAAATTGTCTCTTGGAGGGAATTGTTTAACTATAGCTTTTTCAATTAAATTAATATGATTCCATAAATGCCTTGGGTAAATAATCTTTGAGTATGGTCAACTTAGGTTTGACCCAAAAAATAAACTTCAGAGGGGTTTAAAAAGGGTTAAATGGACTCCTAGGGTTAGTTTAATAGGGTTTCCTAAAGCCCATAAGGTATACCCAATGGTTAGGGGTAATTTTAAGCAAGTTTCTACTCCCATGTGACCTTTTAGACACCTAAAAAAATGGCTTTTCTAAGTTGTGCGAAAATTGAATTTTGAAGGATCATCTAGTTGTAAACTTTCCCTTTTGATTAGGAGTTCCCTTTCCCATCTTACCTTAGTTTCCTTGTTAGTTTTGGAAACTGGTGAGAACTCTCACTAGAGTTTTCTAAAGCAAGAATGTGAGATTTTGTGGGTAATCACCCACTCTCCATTTTTGGAGACAAGAAAATTTTGAAAAGACAAAGATAGAATTTGTTTTGAGAATTTTAGCTAAGGGTAGGAGGAGAAGAACCATGGAATTGGGTTGCTCATCCTCAACAAAACTAGCATACCTTTGGGCAGATTAAGGTTGGTTGTATCTTTCTTATAATGGATTTATTATTGCATGTGTTTTGAAAGTAATGTTTGTGTAAAAGACTAGTTTCTATGCATGTTCTCTTGGAAATTTATTTGGTATTTTATGTTTATACCTTGTATTTGTTTTTGGGAGTATTCAAGACCTCCTACTCTTGGGAGAGAGGAGGATCTTGTGGGTGGTAGAAGTGACAGCCCTTGAGTGAGAGACTCTCATTATGACAGTGATCACAAGGGATTTTGTGTGACCCTTGCTGCATGGCTTGTTTATGCATTGGGGGTCATAAGGAGGGAAATAAGGCATGAAAGCCTTGGGGGGGCCTAAGGAATAAGGGGTTGCTATACTTGATGTATTTGGTTTTCCATGAGGTGGCTACATGTTTTTCCATACTTGCAGTTCTTCTCAGGGTACTTGGTCCACTACCACCCTTGAAAAGGACATCACAATGTGTGGTGCAGTGTAGCCTAGGTTGGGATGTGTTCTAGTTTGTGTGTATTCTATCTTTTGTGTTTGCATATTTGTTACTTGTCTAGGGCTTGGTTCTCCGAGCTCGGGGGTGGCTACCAGTTAGCCTAGGCTAGGAGGTGAGCACTCCATGGTCATAGTTTTGATTTAAAATGCAGGATTGTCAGAAGAAAAGAATAGGACAAGTGGAAGGTTGCAGGAGTTATTTATTGCAGGAAATTATTTGTAAATGTAATTATTATTTAAAAAAAAAGATCCTCATTTAATAGAAATGAGAGACCCATTGTAAAGTGACAATAGTGTTTTTTTTTAAATACGTTCTTTAAAAGTTGTATTATTGTGGTATGCTATTCAATGCAGAAAAGAAATGAGTATTCCTAAATTAGTTTTTTTCCAAAGTTCAAAATATTATATCTGATGTGTTTATAATAAATTGCAAAGAAAGAAAGTTATTTTATTCTTATCCATTCAAAATAAAATAAAAAGGAAATAAATAGATTAGAGTTGCATGCATATTGTAGGCTGCATATAAATCATTTAATTATGTTTTTCGTAAATGCAGTTTAGTACATTATAGTTCTGGAAATTGTCTTTTCGTTTATTTCAGAAATTAGTAACTAAGATAGATAGTTTATCCAGTCAATGTAAATTTAACATTTTACAGTTGCTGTGTGAAATTGACTAAAATCAGTCAGTTACTTTATGCATAAGATAATCCAAATCTCTCATTTAAATAGTTGTTGTAGATTTTTGCAAAGTCTGTCAATTTTATTTATTTCAGAAAATGATAATCACAATATATTATAGTTATTATTTAATTAAAATCTAGATTTATTTAGTTGCTGGTAAAACTATTAAATCTAGTCATTTATTTAGCTAAAGATAGAAATAAAACACCTGTATAATTATTGCATAGAAAATTTATACCTTAGCTACAACACATATTTATATTCAAGTATATATATAATTACATACATATATATATATATTTATATAAAAATAAATATATATAAACAAAAATTGCATGCCTATAATTATGAGTAAAGGAAAGTATTCTTAACAATAAACAAAAATAAATAAATAAATAAATAAACTCATTGTCTAAATTATGTAAATATATCTATATTTAAATACATATATATATATATATATAATTTATTTTTATTTTAATAAACAAAAAAAAAAAACTAAAAAAAAACTTACCTCAGGGTGGGGTTCAGCCTGGGCCAAACCCACTATGCAATGCATAGTGGACGGTGGGCCTACCACTATGCAAAACATAGTGGGTCGGCGGGGCCGGTCACTATGCAATGCATAGTGGGTCGGCGGGCCGAGCACTGTGCAATGCATAGTGGTCGGCAGGGCCGAACACTGTATAGTGCACAATGGCTCGACCGGGCCGAACACTGTGCCTTGCATAGTGGGCTGCCTTGGCCGCACCGCTCACTGTCACCCCCCTCAAAAACTCCACCCTCCACTGCCATTTCCCATGGCCGCCTCCCATTCGGCCCTACATAGTCCCAATTCAAGCAAGAAAGAAAGAAAAAAAGAAAACCCTACCCCGGGTAGGGTTAGGGTAAAAATGTGTAGAAAAAAAAGAATATAACAAAATAATAGAAGAGCCCATTTTATAATAAAGAAAAGAAAAGGGTTAGGGTTGCATGGGCAATGCCTTAGAAGAATTTTATATATATATATATATATATATATATATATATATATATATATATGTATGTATATACATGTATATATACATGTATATATACATATACATGTATATATATATGTATATATACATATACATGTATATATACATATACATGTATATATACATATACATGTATATATACATGTATATGTATATATCAAATTGTTATATTATTATATGGTTGAAAATAGGTATATGAACAAATTGGTGGAGATGATTATGAAATAAATATTAATGGGGTTAATGTTTATCCTTTTATAATTTAAAATGATTACCAAATATATATTAAGAGGGATTAATATTGATTCTTTATTTTTATTTATAAATATTGAGATGTCATAAATAAAATAATAACGAGGTTAAATATTTATTTGATTGGGATGTTATGAATTGGAAATTTTACTGCAGTTAATATTTAATTGTGAATCTAAACAAAATGAGATATTTACAAATTGAAATCGGTAGATTTTATTAAATTAAACAAATTAGGGTGTTAGGATATTAAATGACTAGGGAAGTTAACATTCAAGGTGGTTTGCTGGGCTAAAGGGTTCAATTTTTAACTGATGCATGTGGTTAAACTCTATAAGAAAAATAGGCATTTGCAATTATGATCGACCTTTTTAGTTGACCCAGTTAATTTCACTATTTAATTATTGACAAGTAGGTTAAATTCACTCTTAAAACTATTCATTAGAACTCTGCTTTTTATTAATTTTGATTACTTAGTCAACTCTAAACATAGCTATGACAATACATGTTGTAGTTATATTTGTCGAATTAATGCTTTTAAAAGTTATGTTTTAAAATTTTTTTAATCCCGTTCTTGCCCTAAATTTTGGGCATGACATATACAAACTGTAGAGGTCGAGTCGAAGATCATGAACGATGCCCACAAGTATCCACGAGAAAACCTAGTATTTGATGTGACAAATTCCATAATACAAAACTATAAAAGTTGTCAGCACAAAAAATGAAGAAAGTTACTTCGGCGAGAAGAATGCTTAAGAGACATTAGAAAAGATAGAAGGGAAAAATCAGATGAAGGTGAGTATATGGCCCCTCATGTTTTGCCCCCAGCAAGGTGGGGAAAACAGGAAGGAAAATGAGCCAACATTGTTTAAAAATGGGCAAAAGACATTTCAGGCAAAGACTAGGCTATATACTCGAAAGTGGGCCCCAAGAAGGATCATTTTCACTATTCACTACAGGTACTTTAGCTGAGATTTGAATAGAATCCAACCCAAAATTCCATGCAGATGAGAGCCCAAGGTGAGTAGGATCAAGGAGTTGTGGACCATAGTCAAGAAGAGTGATAAGACCGACTAGGTGCAACTTGAAACATGCTTGGTTTTGTCATTTGGTTCATTTATTTAGCATTGCAGATAGCATGGTTGCACATGCATCCACGAGATGCTCTGTCATCTGGTAAGTGCATTGTCATCTAAGATAGGTGTTGTCATCTAGATGATGCATTGTAATCCTGAATGGGCACTATCATCTAGAAGATGCGATTCCATCTTCTAGGAATGCACACGTCAACTGGGAAAGATGAATCAGAACTAATAAAAAAATCTTTATGTGTAGGCATTTCATGAGATGCAGGATCATACATCAAGGAACCTGTTGTAGACCCTATGGAGTCTATTGGGTGAGTTGTCAATTATTGATAGACAACTGCTCCGTATAGTAGGTCTATGGTGGACATACACGTTGCTCGAGTTACAGTTCCACATCCCTATGCTATGGGTGTTGATAGAGAGGTGGGATGTAGACACCATGTCATTCCACCTACCCACAAGAGAGATGACCATCACATTGATCGATGTTTACCACATCCTATGCCTTCCCATTTGGAGGAGCGGGTGTCACCAGCTATCCTATCTGCAATGGAATTGGTCAGATAGTAGGAGTGGGCCATGGGGCAAAGGATAGATGCCACAAGAAATGTATACCTATGAGTGCTGGGCCAGGGACAAGTGTTGATTCCTTTGGTATGACGTATCATGATCGTGATAGTTGCACGATGGGTACTGATAGATGATTGTGGCTTAGAGTCGACTGTAGGGTTTGTCCCCTTGATCCGAGAGATAGAGGAGAGACATATGGTATACGTGTGGGGTGGCCGCATGCTAGCCCACCTATACTATGTGTTGTTGCAATATGTGCACCATGAGTATTAGATCCTAACTACGTGCACACTTCTAGAGGTTTGGGCCTTCGAACATATCACTTGCACATGACTAGTTGGATTTTCGATGCGCATGCCCTTGCACATTCCATGGGCACATGCATATCCATTATGGTGCAAAGGATGGTGGGCGAGAGACCTGACATACTAGAGGATCACCTTTGACCAACTCAGGATCAAAGATGTTGTTTGGTAACCATACCAAGATATGGGGGTATGGACCATAGACCACACACAACTCCCACAGATGTAGAGAGACCTCTTCCTACTTGGCCGCTAGGACCATGTACTGATGTCGTACAAATAGCTATGATGTATGTGGTAGTTTGGATAGGTGCATATAATCCCTTCTGTCACACCTACCTATGCACAATTAGCCAGGAGTGCACTGTGATCATAGGACCTACATCATCCCACCCTAGGAGATGTATAGGATAGCCTGTAGGGGAGTGATGATGATGATATCATGCCGCAAATTGATATAGATGATGATAGAGTCACTCAAAGTTCCATAGGTTTGTGGATCAGGGTAGGCCCAGCACTGATTTTCCCACCAAGTGCACTAGGAGGTGTCAGAGCCCTAGGAGGTGATAACAATGAGCAGGCCTCCTCGAGTGATGAGGGTGGGAGACTAGGGAAGAGATGGTGGACAAGGAGCCTGAGTCCAAACAAACCTATATTGCCTGATAGGGGTCTTCCACTATCACCAGTTGCACCACCATCTATGCCATAGGTGTGGCTAGCAACAACGACAACAACCATGGAGGGATCATCCAACAGGGTGCCTCTACGGGATCCAGATTGACATAGGGGCAATCTTGGTATGTAGTTGTGATTTTAGTTGATTTACTTTATGTTGGTATTTTGGATATGTTGCATTGGTTTTTTCATTGATGTCAACACTTGTTAACACTTATCAGCACTTGGAGATCCTTGGTTATGTTCACTGGCATGCTCAGTGGCTGATGCACAGTCATCGCCATCTGGTTCACCAGCAGGTTATGTTGTTCACTGGAACTGAGGATGATCTATTATCATCTGGAGATTACTTGGTTATATCAAAGACATTATTTGATCACTTGGTTTTGGTGATTTGGTTATTGGTCTAATCGGGTTTGCATATTTTCTATTATTGACAAATAGGTCTAGGCTATACACCAGCAAGAATATCTATTCCAGATCAACACGACATGTTATGTAGAGAAATTATTATTATTATAAATGCATTGAGCTGACATGATGCACCGGATATTGATTTACTTGTAATTGATTTTATTGTAATATCTTTAGTGATCCGACCTACACAATTGGTCTTAGGTTATGGTATAAATATACGAATAGAAGGGAATATAAGGAAGTGTGAATAAGGTGTATGCCAAAATAAGAAGAAATATATATGCAGACATCATTTGAAGATTGAAGGAAGGTATTTGAAAAAGGAATATCAAAACTTAACCGGTACTAAATCCAACATAAGAAGATGTTATTTTGAGCAGTACATTATCATTGGATTTAATCATCCAATTGTAGTCAATGTGACTCCCATCTTGTAATTGAGCAGTGAGCTCTAGGCAGTTGGCCTTTCTGCATGTGCAGACTCCATATTGTACACACATACTATCTATAGTAATATCATCTGATTGTGGGTAAGATTTCCCACCATTGTTTTTTCCCTTACAGGGTTTCCACATACAAATAACTATGTTATATTTTGTGTGTGTTATTTATCTTTTTGTTTCATACATTAATCTTTACCGATACTGCAATTAACTAATAAAACTATCTACCAGTATAAAGTTTGGTTTATCGGCATTAAGCACTAAGGTTTTGGTTAAGTTAATTTTGGTTTGAATTTATTGGACAACTGATTCACTCCCCCCCCCCCGCTCTCAGTTGTCTCTGAGACCTAACAATTGGTATCAAAGCCTGGTCCTCTTTTTGTAGAAGTTTAACAACTTGAGGAGATCCTATGTCTACTAACTATTTCAGGAAGGACCGTCTAAAGCTTGATGGAACTAATTATGGCATATGGAAGATCAGGATGGAGACACATTTGAATTGCATTGGAAAGGACATATGGGATGTTACAAAGAATGGATATGTTGTTCTTACTCAAGGTCAACCCAATCCACCAACCTTGGCTAAACATGAGGAAAATGATTGGAAAGCAAGAGAAACACTTTTGAGCACATTATCAGATCAGCAAATCATGGGATTATCAGACAGATCTACTGCTAAAGCTATTTGGTACAAGTTGGAAACATTGAATGAAGGTGATACCATAGTCAAAATTGTAAAACTAGAATGCTTCTGGGTCAGGTATGAAAATCTGAAAGTGGAAGAAGATGAAAGAATTTTTTCTTTTATGGAAAGAGTAAATGAAATTGTTTTGGGTATACAATATTGTGGAGGAACCTTAAGTGAAGATGAGATTGTTTCTAAAGTTTCAAGAGCTTAGCCACCGACATATAAAATGAAAGTTGCTTCTATAAATGAATTGAGAATAATGCCTAATGTATCAATATCTAGAGACACTTTGGTTGGAAAACTTTCAGCTTTTGAACTTGAGGAATTTGGTCCTGTTCCTACTATTAAGATGGATTTAGCTTTCATGGCATCATCATCATCTATAGAATAATCATCATCATCTAAGAAATCTGATTGGAAAGCCTTCTATGCAAGAGAACTTGAAGAAATTAGAAAGGAGAATGAAGAGCTAGAAGATCTTGAAGCACTATTTGTAAGGAACATGCCTAAAGGTCCACTTGGGAGTAAATATGAAGGTAAAGCACCATTTAATGTTTTAATTGCAATAAAATTGGTCATATGGCTTCTAGGTGTCTTGATAGACATGCAAGATTAAGAGAAGAATCTAAAAGAACATATAAGCCTAACCCTGATTATCAGAGATACAAATTCAAGAAGAAAAGAGATAAATCATGTTATTATACTGATGAAGGAGTCACTAATGATTCTGATGAGGATTCGGTAGACAATGGATGGGCTTTTGTTGCTAAAAAAGAAGATCAAATAACACCTATTGTTCAACCGGTAGAGAAGGCCTTGGCAGCTAAAATTGAAGATAAGGATGAATGGATAATTGATTTTCAATGTTCACATCACATCACTGGTGATAAGAGTAAATTCTTAACTTTTCAAGAATACAATGGAGGTCTAGTAAGATTTGGAGATGATAAAGCTTGTTTGATCAAAGGAAAAGGAACTATATCTTTTGATGGTAAGAACAATACTTATAATGTTTACTATGTTGAAGGTTTTAAGTATAATCTTTTGAGTGTTGGTCAATTAGTTGAGAAAGGATTTTAGTTACAATTCAAGAATGGTAAATGCAAAATATTAAACATAACTGTTTTGGAAATTGCAATCAGTAATCAGACTAGAGGTAATATCTTTCATTTGAATAACAATGAGAAGACATGTTTGATTGCACACATTGATGAAAGTTGGTTATGGCATAAGATACTTTGTCATGCAAATTTTGATTGCATTGTGAAAATCAGTACAACTAAGGTAGTAAGAGACTTACCTAAGATTGTTAAACCTCACAATCTGCTATGTAAGGAATGTCAATTTGGAAAGAAAGTTAGAGCATCTTTCAAAAATATTCCAGAAAAATCTAACAATGTTCTTGATTTAATTCATACTGATTTATGTGGTCTAGCAAGAACTAGAAGTGTACAAGGAGATAGATATTTTATGCTAATCATTGATGACTATTCTAGAATGTGTTGGGTTACTTTTCTTAGGGAGAAATCTAAAGCTTTTGGGAAATTCAAACTTTTCAAGGTGACGGTAGAAAATGAAACCGGTAAGAAAATCAAATGTTTGAGATTAGATCAAGGAGGTGAATTCACATCTAAGGAATTTAATACATTCTATGAAGTGAATGGAATCAGAAGATAGTTATCAACACCTCAAACACCCTAGTAGAATGGAGTTGTGGAAAGGAAGAACATAACTATTTTGGATGCAACTAGAAGAATGATATCAAAAGCAAACCTACCTCTTCTATATTGGATAGAAGTAGTCAATACAATGGTTTATACATTCAACAGAGTTCACATCAAAGGTGAAATTGGTAAGATCCCTCATGAACTATGGTTTGGTAATACTCCTACTCTTAAATATTTCAAAATATTTGGAAGTAAATGCTATATCAGAAGAGATGAGTATATTGGAAAATTTGATCCTAGAAGTGATGAAGGAATATTTATTGGTTATTAATCTAAGAGCAAGGCAAATAGATGTTTTAACAAGAGATTATAGAAAATTGTTGAAAGTGCAAATGTAAAGATTGATGAATGGTTGAGAGGTAATTCAAGGTGAATGGACTCTAAACTGGCAATAGAGATAATCACAAATGAACCTATATTAAGTACACCAATATAGAGTGTTGATCCAGTCACATCGGCATCATCTAAAAATTCCATAGTGATTGAAGAAAGGTAGCAAGTGAATACACCTAGGTATGTAAGATTGAATCACTCAGAAAGTTAGATAATTGGAAATAAATATCAAGGAGTAATGACTAGAGGAAGATTTGAAAATGAAGAGGTATGCCTTATTTCTCAAATTGAACCTACAACTGTTAATGAGGCATGTGAAGATAAATATTGGATTAAGGGTATGGAAGATGAATTGGAACAAATTGAAAGGAATAACACTTGGTCATTGGTTTCCCGACCTAAAGACAAAAATGTAATTGGAACTAAATGGGATTTTAGAAATAAACTTAATGAAGATGGTAAGGTAATAAGAAACAAAGAAAGATTAGTGTGTAAGGGATATTCACAGAAAGAATGAATTGATTACAATGAAACCTTTGCATCGATATCTAGAATTGAGGCAGTCAGACTATTATTGGCTTTTGCAACACACAAGAATTATAGAGTATATCAAATGGATGTTAAATGTGTATTTTTGAATGGAGATCTTGAAGAAGAAGTTTACATTGAACAAATTGATGGATTTTCTTTGATAGATGACAAAGATATGGTTTGCAGGTTAAGGAAAGCTCTATATGGATTGAAGCAAACTCCTAGATCTTGGTATGCCAGATTGGCTAAGTATCTATTGAAGCTTGGTTATACTAAAGGTAATGCTGACAACAATCTATATTATAAAGTGACTAATGATGACATCTTTGTTATTGAATTTTTTGTTGATGATATAATTTTTGGAGGAGAAGATGGATTATGTAAACACTTTTCTAATAAGATGCAGGAAGAATTTGAAATGTCTATGATTGGAGAGATAAAAATGTTTTTAGGATTGCAGATTTCAAAGACTAATAAACGTATATTCATTAATCAATCTAAGTACTTGAAAGAGTTACTTAAGAAATTTGGCATGAAAAACTCTAAACCGGTAAGTACACCTATGACTACAACTGATAAACGATCTTTGAAGGATGAATCAACACCTATTAATCTGATAAGATACAAATCTATGATAGGAGGTTTACTGTATTTGACACAAACAAGACCTAATATTATGAATGTAGTATGTATTGTTTCAAGATTTCAGAGTAATACTAAAAAAATCATGAATCAACAATAAAAAGGATTTTTCGGTATATACAAGGCACTACAAATATTGGTTTATGATATCCTAGAGATGAAATTTTTGATCTATGTGCATACACGGATGCAAATTAGGCATGAGATGTAGATGACAGAAAAAAGCACCACTGACAGAGCATTTTTTCTTGGTAGCAGACTAATTTTATGGTTGAGTAAGAAACAGAGTTGTCCATCACTATCAACAATAGAATCAGAATATGTTGCAGTAACAACTAATTGTACACAGGTATTATGGATCAAGCAAATGTTGAAGGACATAAAGATAAATTGCAAGGAACCTATAATCATTTGCTGTGATAATACAACAGCAATTGATATATCTAAGAATCCGATACTTCACTCTAAAACAAAACATGTTTCTATCAAATTAAATTTTCTGAAAGAGAATATTGAAGCAAAAGAAGTGAAATTTGTTTATGTGAATACTAAAGAGCAGATTGCAGATATTTTTACTAAGACTTTGCCTAAAGAGACTTTTGAATATCTTAGAGAGAAGCTTGGGGTAATACCCCCACTAGTAGAGACTTAGACATTCAATGTTTTGTCATCAACCGACAGAATTAATAGAGAAATCTTTTATTCTAGCTTTGATGAGGAGAGCTACTTCTTAGGGGGAGTAGTTGGTATTTCGTAATGAGTAGGTATTTTGTATCTAAATCTAGTTTTTGTATTGATTGAGCATTTGATGTCAAAGGGGGAGAGATATCATGGAAAAACAAATTATCTTTTGGGAGAGATATTATATATTTTGAGTTCTAGTTAATGATCTCTTTGGGAGATTGTTGGTTTTTGGTTTTTGGCATCTCTACTTTGGCACTTAGATGGTTTTTCCATCTTATGTTTCCATCAATGCCAAAGGGGGAGATTGTTGGTATTTTGGATGTGTTACATTGGTTTTGTCATTGATGTCAACACTTGTTAATACTTATCAGCACTTGGAGATCCTTGGTTATGATCATCGACATGTTCAGTGGCTTATGCATAGTCACTGACATCTAGTTCAATGACAGGTTATGTTGTTCACTGACACTAAGGATGATTTGTTATCATCTAGAGATTACTTAGTTATGTCAAAGACATTATTTGATCACTTGGTTTTGGTGATTTGGTTATTGGTCTAATCGGGTTTGCATATTTTCTATTATTGACAAATAGGTCCAAGTTATACACCGACAAGAATATCTATTCCAGATCAGCACGACACGTTATGGAGATAATTTATTATTATTGTAAATGCATTGAGCCGACATGATGCATAGGATATTGATTTACTTGTAATTGATTTTATTGTAATATCTTTAGTGAGTCGACCTTCACAATTGGTCTTAGGTTATGGTATAAATATGCGAATAGAAGGGAATATAAGGAAGTGTGAATAAGGTATTTGCCAAAATAAGAAGAGATATACATGCATACATCATTTGAAGATTGAAGGAAGGTATTTGAAGAAGGCATATCAAAAATTAACCGGTACTAAATCTAGCATAAGAAGATGCTATTTTGAGCAGTACATTATCATTGGATTTAATCATCCAATTGTAGTTAGTGTGACTCCCATCTTGTAATTGAGTAGTGAGCTCTAGGTAGCTAGCCTTTCTTCATGTGTAGATTCCATATTGTACACACATACTATCTGCAGTAGTATCATTTGATTGTGGGTAATGTTTCCCACCGTGGTTTTTCTGCTTATAGGGTTTCCACGTACAAATAACTATGTTATGTGTTGTGTGTGTTATTTATCTTTCTATTTCATGCATTAATCTTTACCAGTACTACAATTAACTGATAAAACTATCTACTGGCATAAAGTTTTTTTTATCAGCATTAAGCACTAAGTTTTGGTTAAGTTAATTTTGGTTTGAATTTATTGGATAATTGAGTCACCCCCCCCCCTCAGTTGTCTCTGGGACCTAACACTTCAGTATTTCTTGCATATGTATAGATGTAAATATTTTTGATATGATGGATACTGATGTGAAATGTTTTGTGTTGCTAGAGGGTGTGGTCAAGTGGTTGAGCTTCATTCACTAGGTGCTTGTAAAGGTTATCCCTGATGTGCAGACCCAAGGTCCTGTGCTAGACACCTACCAGCCCATCCAGTTAGTGGGGAGACACATGCAACTGTTCAAGCCTATAGAATGGCTACAAATAACATATGAGGAGTGTTGAGTGGAGCTAGTGTAGGGAGTAGCATGGCTGACCATTGTGATAAGGCAACAAGATCAGGCCTTCTAGGAGGTCCATGTTGTCCTCAAAGAGAGAGACCAAGAAGTGATGCAACCCAAGAGTGCCAAGAGGGAACGTGACACTCTATAGAGCTAGGTTGATGACCTCCAATGATAGGTGGATGCTACTCAACAAGGTGTTGCTAGTCACTTAGACCACCCCAAGTGTGCTAGTTGATGGCAGACCTTAACGCATCACACCAGCAAGAGATGGTGGCATGAGAGGAGCTGATGACACAATGAAAGACTATCATTGATTTACAAGGAGAGATGAAGAGCCTACGATCATGGAGCACTACTATCGTGAGATCACAGTCAACCTCAGTTAGACAACCTCCTTGTGAGGATCAAGATCCTCTAGTGCTAGTGACATTAGGGACTCACCCAATAGAGCAATCATGAGACATTTTTTATTCATTTCATGTACAACAATTTTTTGATATATATACATGGATGTATTGATGTATATCAGAGACACATATGACAGCATCACATGTTTTTATAGTGATGTGATACATGTACATTGACACGATACATTACACACACACATATATGAGATTTGACATTATTATTCAATCTTATTTCCTCATGGATGGATGTTGTTATTTTATATGTTCATGTGATGGATGATTCAGATTTAGATTCTTATCATGATTTAATTTACATATGTCCATATGCATGATTAAATCTTATGATGATCTATGTAGAGATATAACACATGTACATGCACGCACACACACACACACACAGATGTAACAATGCATAGTCACTCCATAAAAAAAAGATGAGTTTAGTGTCGATGAAGGATATGTGTCAGGACATGACCCCCATAGGTATCTAGGTATCATGCATAAGACACATTATACATTTTCTATGTATAGTATCTATGTAGGTGTGCAAAATTAATAGGTTCTTTGAGAGGAGTGTCATCCATGGAGGATAAACCATAGGCACCAAAACCATAAGCGAAGGTGACAATGTAAAAACATAACCAATTCGAGCTAATTTACCTCTTTGGTCAAGTGGTGCATTAACATTTCTATGGTTCTCATAAAGAACCAGGTCACCTATATTAAAGGTTTGGGATAGCACATTTTGGTTATATTGTTTAGATAGAGGTTTTTGATAAGCTTAAAAATGTTGAAGGGCCTTTAAGCGATGCTCATCTAACAACTCAAGATGATTCAAATGAAGAGTACGATAGGAATCATCATCAATAACCCCTTTTAAGGAGACCCACAAAGAGGGGATTTGCAATTCAAGAGGCATAATAGCATCTAATATCATACATGAGGTTATAGGGTGTCATTCTTGTAGCCATACAAACACTCATGTGATAGGCCCATAATGCATATACTAACTATACATGCAAATATTTACCATGCTTAGTAATGGTCTTACGTAAGATTTGTTCAATAGTCTTGTTAGATGCTTCCGCTTGACCATTAGATTACAGATAGTAATGTGTAGAGAAGCGGTGTCGAATGTGATTTTTTTTAAGAAAATGCTTAACCTCCTTATTCTTAAAAGGCATACCATTATTAAAAACAAGGGCAGTAAGAAAGCCAAATCGAGAAACAATATCATCCATGATGAAGCCACAAATTATATCAGTGGGAGTTGATCTTAGTGGCACCACCTCGAATTAGTTTGTGAAGTAATCTATAGTGGTGATAATGAAGACGTGACCCTTAGATGAAGGGGGATATATATTGCCAATGATGTCATCCCCAAGTCTACAAAGGCCATGGAGAGACTTAAAGATGAAGCTCCTCTATAGGGGCTCGAATCAGGTTGCTATGTTGTTGGCATAGGGGACACTTTTTGACAAAGGCAAAGGAATCTTCTTCTATCATTTTCAAATAGTACCCCATGTGGAATGGTTTGTGTAACAAAGATTTTCCTCTGAAATTCCCACTTCTAGAGCCTAAATGGGCTTCCTAAAGGGCAAGGGGATTTCGTCTTTTGTTAGACAACAAAAGAGAAGACCATTGTATGATCTCCTATAAATTGTAGTAGATAAGAGAATATATTGAGTGGCTAGCTTTTGAATCTGAACACTCAAACTTTTGTTGGCATCATTGGAAATTTTTTTGATCTTTAGATAATTGAAGATTTGTGTGAACCATTCTCCTAAATAGACATGGGCACACATAAGGCTATCGAGTTGAGTTTGATCAGATATGACTGGAGAGTAGAGGACTTGTACCACAAAGTGGTATTTGTCCTAGCCAAAGTCTAGGCCTACAAGGGAAGCAATGCTTGCCATTGCATCCACGTGACATTTTTTTTGTTGTAAGATGCTATCGATCGTGTAACTAGTGAATTACTTCAGTATGGTCAATACCAAATCCTTATACTGAGATAACTTCAACTTCTTAACATGATATGCACCTGTCACTTGGTTTACAATACACTCAAAATCTCCATGGATGTGGATGTTCTTCACACCCATGGCAATTATAGCATGAAGTCCTACAATTAGGGCCTTGTACTCAGCGATGTTATTGGTACAATGAAATTCCAAATGGAAAGAGAGAGGAACTGGCTTCCCTTCGGGTGAGACAAAAACCACACCTACGCCTGAGCCAATTTGACACCTTGAACCATCAAAATACATGTCCCACATGGAGTCCTAGTCAATGATCAAAAAATCCTCATTAGGGAAGGGATCTAAGATGGGAAAATATTTGTATGAGGGAGTGTCAGCCAATTGATCGATGATGACCTGCCCTTTGATTGACTTTTGAGTTATGAACTATAGGTAAAATTCAAAGTGCAGCATTACCCACTTGGCTAGCCTTCCTAACAGATCAAAAGTTGCAATGAGGTGCTTGAGGATATCATTTTTAGCAATGATCTATGTTTCTACATGGAGGATGTAATTTCTCAACTTCTGAGTTGCAAAGACAAGGGATAAGAATTGTTTTTTCACAATAGAATATCAAGTTTCATACTCTATCAAAGTATGACTGATGTAATAGACTGCTCTTTCTTGACCTTCATCATCACACTGGGCTAACAATGCTGGTAAAGCATGAGATGATGCAGAAATATACAGGAAGAAAGGTCTATGAGACATAGTTGGCATTAGAATAAGAGGATTACCTAGGTAATCCTTGATGGAATTAAATGCATTTTGACATTCTTCATTCCATTTGAAATGGGTATCTTTCTTTAGCAGTCACATAAAGGGGAGGGTAGGATTAGCCAATTGCACCACAAACCAATGAATGGCCTAGATCTTCCCTTGCAAGCTACGAAGATAAGATATTTTTAGGTGGAGACATATTCATAATAGAATATTCACAATAGATGAGACAATGAATTCTAGGAGCTTCTCAGTGTCAACACTGAAGAAACACTTGAGAGTATTCAGTCTCATCTTATACAACCAAAGTCTTTCAAAGACTAGATGGAGATTTTTAATATTCGTTCCATGTGCTAAGGACTCTACCAAGATATCATCGACATAGTCTTCTAATACCTTATGGATGAAACCATGGAATATCAAGGTCATGGTTTGTTGATAGGTCAGTCCCATGTTCTTCAATCCAAATGACATGATGATATAGAAAAAGGTCCCCCAAGTGGTTGTGAAAGCCATTTTATATTGATCTTTTGGGTTAATGTGGATCTAGTTATAACTTGAGAAGTCATCCATGAATGAGAGAAAAGAATGCCTCGTGGTTGAATCCATGATCATATCAATATTTGGGAAAGGAAAGTCATCCTTGAGGGAGGATTTGTTCACATCCTGAAAATCAATGTAAATACATATTCAACCATTGGGCTTGCTTATTGGGACAATGCTCGAGATCCTATGTGAATAGTCAATGGAGTGGATAAAGCCACCTTTTAGGAGCTTCTCTATCTCGAACTTGACTAGTAAATCCACCTTATGATTCATCTTTCAAATCTTTTTCTTCACTGGCTTAGCATCAAGACTATGCACAATGTTGTGTATCAAAATGATGTTGGATATTGCTGCTCCTAGGATATGTTGTTGTCATTGATGTCAACATATTCCTATATTCTGGTGTTAAAGAGAGTTGTTTGGTGTTCCATTGATTGCATTGAGTTGATATGTGTAATGGATGGAATTCACCACCTTAGGAAAGATGAATCCCCAAGGAAAAATTATCCATCTGATTACCTCTTCGAACAGGCGCAACACTAAGCTAGGAGAAAAATGAATTCTCTAGATCAATTAGAGAACTAAGACAAACCTCTAGAAAACTCTGCAAGGTTCTATAAGTAGGATGATAGCATAGACATAAGAGTGTAGATTAGATTGTAGACTACAACATGTTGCACTAGTGTCCTAGGTAGACAGAACACAAAGCTAGACAAAGATGCCTGGTTCTTACGAACAAAACACAAAACATAAGAAAAATTAACTAAATTACTAACTATCTAACGAGCAAACCAACTATGAATGAATAAATATAGAATATGGGTGAAATAATTTGTGAATCGCTTAAATGGAAATATGAAGCTGAGAGGATAGAGAAAATAGGGAACTTAGGAAGCTCTTGATTTTAGGAAGCCAACACGATGTGTGGATGCCAGCGCATTGTGCTATCATCTCTATGTCTAGAAAATGATAAATCCCAAAGTCCAAGTGCTAGATAAAACTTGTACCTATGCACATAGAAAAGGAGGGAAAATGTTGGGGCTGTATAGGGGCCTACCTTAGTCAAACCCCCACTTAGGTGTTTCCACCACCATAGACAACAAGATTGATATAGATTGAAAAATAGATAACTTGGAACAAATTGGTAAATTGGTAAATAGATGAAAAAATAAAACTAATTCCTGTTGCATGCAAATAAATATTGGAATATTGGTAAATACACTTATTAATGCAAAGGACTCACTACATGAAATTGAAATAGAGAGAGTAAGTTTGGAAATCAAACCCTCCTTGATATTTGGCACTATGAGCTTAATGAAGCCCACTTTATAGATGAATTGGTAAAAAGCCACCATGAGGTTGGGAAGCTTGATGATGATATTTGATAGCTTGCTTTTCATGTTGATGTTACATGAGTCAAGAGCTTGCCAAAGAGAGCTTTTTAAGAGAGCTTGAGAGAGAACAAAGATTATGAGACAAGAACTCAAAGTGGGAGCCCCCCCAAATGAGTTGGAAAGGGTTTTTTAATTCAAAACAAGCACGGAGAGCTATTACAACATGATGTGGGCCAAAGGACACGCATCAGCGTGCATCTGAGTCACCAAAAATTTTAAAATCCAACCATTTTTTAGGACGTTAGTGCGGTGCATAGATGTCCCTATGTCATGTTGATGTCCATTGGGAATAGGTCCCAAAGGGATGACAAAGATAAACAATGATCTCTGGGATGAAGGTCCTATGATGACAAAATGTTATAATTTCAATCATAGGCTGTCATAAGTGCCTTAGGCATCATGCACAAGTGTGATAAATGCATCGGGTACAATTTAGGACACTACATTTTAGCCCCACTTTAGTGGAATAATCAGCCTCAGGGATCAGTCCCAGTAAAGTAGTTTAGAAGAAATATTTGCCAAGCTCACACAGCCCAATAAATGTGGTCTGGGCAATAAATGCACTTCGTAGACGCTACGGGAGTCGCAGAAGTCAAGTCTGCGATCATGAATGACACCCCCAAGTTTCTACAAAGAAAATGTAGCATTTGAAAAGATAAAGAACATGCTACAAAACAACCAAATATGTTAGTACAAATATGGAGGAAGCTACTCAAGTGAGCAGAATGATTAAGAAGTGTTAGTCCAAAAAGAAGTGAAAAATCAGATGTAGGTGAGTATATGCCCCTTCATGTTTTTCCCCTAGAAAAGAGGGGAAAATAGGAAGGAAAGCGAGCCAAAATTATCCCAAAGAAGGCGGAAGCCATTTTGGATGAATCCTATATACTCAAAAGTGGGCCCATGGAAGGGTCATTTTTACTATTCACTACAGGCATTCAAGTCTAGAATTGTATAGAGAGAGTGGAAATGCCTCACAAATGGGAACTTAGGGTGATTATGATTGAGGATCTTTGCACTACAGTCGAGCAGGGTGAGGAGCCCAACTAGGTACGCTTTGAGTCATACTCATTTTTGTCATGCATCCAGAAGGTGCGATATCATCCTGCGAGAGCTCATATATCCCATATGAGAGCCATATGAGTATTGGCATCTAGAGGGCATGCTATCGTCCCTTCTAGATGTTTCCATCTAGAAGATGTGATGTCATCTTTTGGGCACACTAGCATCCACCAAAAATGATGAGGAAGGAAACTGATGAAATATTTTTCTATTGTTCACGTATGCAAAGATTGTCAGAGATGCGGGAGCACACTGTAGAGCATCTATTGTAGATGTTGTGAGATATATTAGAGCATCTCACATAGGCAAAGCAATGACTATTATTCATGGTCAGTTTATGGTAGACGCATATGCTCCCTGAGTTCCAGTTCAATGCCCCCATGCTGCAGGAACTGATGGAGCACTGGGATGTTGATACCATTTCATTTTACCTACCCATGGGAGAGATGAGTGTGACGTTAGTAGGTCTATCAGATTCTGTGGCTTCCCATCAGAGGGGAGTGGGTCACCATGATGATCTTATCATAGTGAGAGCTCATCGCCCAGCACTAGTGGGCCTTAGGTCGGTGGGTAGACAACACATGGCATGTGTATGTGTGAGCATTAGGCTAGGGCCGAATCATCATTGCCCTTATCTAATGCATCATGATATTGACTGTAGCACTATGGGTCCTGATAGATGGTCAAGGATTGGTGGAAATAAGGTTTGTGCCTCTTATTAGAGAGATGGAGGAGAGACAGACTGTATATGTGTGGGGTCACAACATGTTGGCTCATTTATACTATGAGCTTTCATGGTATAGTCTACTATAGGTATAGGCCTTTAAGAACATCATGTGCACCTGACCTATAGGATTTCCAATGCCAATGCCCTTGGACATGTTGCGGGCACACTCATATCCTCTATGGTGTAGAGCATGGCACATAGGAGACCTAACCTTTTGGGGCATCTCATTCAAATAGCTTGGGATTGAGGACATCATCTGGCAGTCATACCACGAGATGGGGGTCTAGGTCCTAGACTGACTATAGCTACTACAGATGCAAAGAGACCAATTCTTACACGGGTGATAGGACTACGTGGTCATGCCCTACTACTAGAACCGATGCATGAGAAAGTTTGGACAAGTGCTGACAGTGCCACCTGTTGCTCCTACCTATGTACGATTAGCCAAGAGCCCTTTAAGACCCTAGGTACGACCTCGTCCTACCATCGGCGATGTATAGGATAGCTCTGAGGGTAGTGACGATGATGACATCGATTCATAACTAGATATAGATGATGTCAGAGTCACTGCCAACTTCGTGGAGTGGTCAGAGAGATTTTAACCCACAATAATCTTCCCACCAGACGTAGCAGGAGGAGATGCGGGGGCAGTGGGAGAGGATGAGTGTGAGGGCTCATCAGAGGAGGAGGATGATAGACCATGCTAGCGACAATGGATGAGTAGCTTGAGTCTAGATAGATTGACCGATAGGACACTCTTAGTAGCACCAGTTGTACCACCAGTAGCAATTATAGTTTTCATGGAGGGATGTAGTAGTAGGGCTCCTTAACAAGATCTAGACTGGCAGGGGTTGATCCTAGTATGCATATGCTATTTTTTGTTTATGTACTTTGGCTTCCTTTGATACTCATATGAATAGATAGAGATTTTTGATATGATGAGGTACTGATGCAGAATATTTGTGCTTGTAGATGGCATGGAGGAGTTGTTGAGTTTTATTTATCAGTCATTCATAGAGATCATCCTGGATGTACAACCTCGGGTTCCTATACTAGATGCTTATCGGCCCATCCAGTCAGTAGGATGACACACATGTCTGTTCAAGCCTATAGCATGATTGTGGATAGTATATGAGGAGGATCAAGTGGAGCTGGTGTAGGGAGCAGCACAGTTGGCCACTGTGATGGGGCAATAGGATCATATCCTGCAAGAGTTACGAATTGTCTTGAGAGAGAGAGACTAGGCAGTGACATGAGATGAGAGTGTCGAGAGGGCACATGACACTTTGCAGAGCTAAGTTGATGACCTTTAGTGATAGTTATATGTCACTCAATAGGGTGCTGCAAGTCATCTAGACCACCCTCGAGTGTGCTAGAGATCAACCTGTGGGAGGAGTTGATGATGCAGCAGGAGACCATTATAAAGCTACAAGGGGAACTGAGGGTTTTGTTCTCATAGAGAACTACAACAATGAGATCATTATCCATCTCAGTCTAATAGCCTCTAAGGAGAGACAAGGGATCCACTGATACTAGCCAACTTAGGGAGACATCCTAGAGTCCTAGATCCACTAGCACCAGGCCAGGACTTGTTAGCACTAGCGGGCTACTATATTTTTGATGTAGATGGATGGTATATAGCATTCTTTTTTATATGTACATAGATGTATTTTACACATATACAACAACATCACATATTTTTGTCATGATGCAACCATGTAGACAATACATTATACATATATATATGATGTGATTTGACATTTTGATCTTTTCTCTTGTGTCATCATGGATGGATGTTTTCATTTGTATATATGTTTATATGATGTATGATGTAGATTAGATGGCTATCATGATTTCATTTACATGTCATTATGTTTATACATGCATGGTGAAATACTATGATGATCTATGAATTTTAGAATAGAGCATATGTACACATGCACACACACACGTGGATATGGCTATTCATAGTTAGTTTAAACACAATAATGGAGGTTTGTGTTGACAAAGGATACGCGTTAGGATGTGAGCATCGTAGCGAACTAGGCATCACGTGCAAGACACCTCTTACGTATTTTTTTCTATGCATAGTATCAATGCAGGCGCATAGCATTGATAGGCTCTTTGAGAGGAGTTCCATCCATGAAAGATAAACCATAGGCACCAGAACCATACACAGAAGTGACGATGTAAGGATTGTTACCTATTTTTCACTTCTAGTTGAAAAATATTTTAAGATATGCTTGTTTTTACAAAATGAAAACTGTTAGGATTTTGAAAGATACATAGAGGGGGGGGTGAATTAGTATCTGACCGATATATGAATTTTCTAAACTTATAACATGAAAAGCATATCAAAACTATGTACCGGTAAACTAAAATTAATGCAGCAATCAAGAATAATAACCACAACATAAAGAGCACACCATAACACAATATTTTAACGAGGAAACCTAGTGTGGGAAAAATCTCAGTGGGATTTGTGACGCACAATATTCACTTACTGGCCAATAAGGGAATATTACTATTTACAAGAGGGGCCTGCACATGCAGGAAGGCCAAGTGCCTAGAGCTCATTTCTCGATTACAAAAGGAAGTCACACTAACTTACAAAAATGGATTATACAAATCCAATGTCTTTTACTGCTTCAAACTAGCATTTTCTATGCCAGATCCAGTACTGGTTTAAGTTCTACTACATACAAAAACCTTTAACCAATCATTCACATATTAGGTCTGCTACCTTCTATTTACTTTTCACATATTCCTATCATCCTAAATGATCTACAATGTTTTTTTATATATAAGAGTTGTTTTACAATCCACCATGTTGACTCTTACAAAAGTTTTTACAATTAATTACAAAATGCATTTACATAAAATTGCTGTCGGCCAGGGTGCCGATATTCTTCTTTTCAATGCCTGTGTAGAGTTTTTCGGTGTCGGTGCCTACCAGTATCATATGATTGTAAGGTTGCCATCAATGACAATACCTTCAATCACCTACAATTTCTCATTGGAGTGTGCATTTGCCAACAATCTCCCCCTTTGGCATTGATGGCAACACTCATGAGAAAAATCCAAAAAGTATTGTCCAAAAAGAATCTGCCAGAATTGTCTTACCAGAAATGTGTTACCAATAAATATGTGCTCCCCCTGAGTTGATGGTATCATCTGCTAATCATTTTTCTCATTTCCTCTACTCCCCCTTTGACATCAATGACAAAGGTTGTCATTCGCTATCAGTGGAGTCCTACCTAGATTCTTGTAACCAGTGGGTTACAATCTAAAAAATATATGTCAAAACCAAATTTAAACCATTACTAAATGTTTTCTATCTTTTATTTCCTCTTGAGTTCTTTGCACTGTACTAGTGAGTATGTGCATTTTATCTTCCAGTGTCTTTAGTTCGGGAACCAGAGCCTCAAATATTTCTTTTCTCAAAAAAATGAGGTATTCTAGTCTTGGACCAAGTCTGCATTTTAAGTCCTTTTCTTTATTCTTTATTCTTTCTTTGTCCTTTTCTAATTTTTCAATTTTGTCTTCTTGTTCTACAATTTTTCTTTCTATCTCCAAAAATGAATCCGATGTACCTATTAGATTGTCAGAAATATTATTAATCTTATCCCGTGCTTTGTTGATTTCTTTGTCTAGATCTTTTGTATAGACATTTGTCTTACAAGTGTCCCTATAAAGTTTCTTGATGTCAAGAATTATTTCTCCAAGTTCCAGTAATAGGATATCCATTTTCTCCTTGTCATTCTTTACAATATCCTCAAAGAATTTCTCTTTTTCTTTTATAATCCTTTCCTTAAATGTATCATCATTTATTTGGTCCAGTGTTATTAGGTTGCCGGTTATATACTTAGACAATGTGTCTAATTGGCTCAAAGAATCTTTACTATCTATGTTACACTTTGGAGCTATCATCTTCAAAACTGGTAAAGTGTCATCTATAGCCTTATATGCTTGTGCATTGCACTATGTTATTTTCTTTATTGAATCCAAGAGTACCTCTGTTACATTTATTGGCCTGAATTCAGTCATTGATTTGTCGGATGACTGTCTAACTGTTCTCACAATTTGTAGTCTGTCAGTTGTGATGATAGCTTTGCTTTCCTCTTTCTCTGGAGGATTTGTTTGAGTTTGCATTTCCACTACCAAAGGCTTGGTCTTTTCAAATGTAGTCAGTGGTACATTCTGAGTAGTTACTTGTGAAGGAGCTTGTTGCTCTACCTATTTCTCTATGGTGTCCACTGCTAGTTTTTCTTTGTTTACCTCTATGCTGCCTATTGTCGGTGACTCAGTTGTTTTTTCAGTTTCAGTAGTTGTTAGTGGCTTAGTAGATGCATCAATATGCACATCTATGGTATTTTCCTTTCTAGTGTCTAGGGGCTCATTTGATCCTTCAGGTTGTTGTTGTTTCCCAATTCCAAAGTTTTCAACTGCAACATTTCCTATTGGTGGCTCTATTGCCACATCTGTCTTCTCAGTTGAATCCTTGTCCACCACAATATTGACTTCCTGAGTGTCAATGTTCATTGTATATAACACCTCAAAATCAAGATTTGTATCCTCATGTGGTGTAGCCATACTCTTAGTTACTGGTTGATTGTTAGTAGTGTCTACAAGTGGAGTATCTAAAGATGGTGGGTGTAAGTTATCAGTTATCTTTATACTGGGAGGTCCACCTATCTTACCTTTTCCCTTATCCCTATCTTTTTGATATACTTTGATGATTTTAGGTTTATGATACTCTTCTTGTTTCTCTTTTTCTACCAGGAATATATCCCATGCATCTGTTGTTTCTTTTTTTACCTCATTCACTCTTCCTACCATTAGTGCTACAAGCTGGTGAGCAGTTGAGAATACTGACCGCTTAGCCTCAGAGATTAATTGATCTATCTCATCAAGTGAGTTAACAGGATGCACTGCAAGTAGTTTTTCAATTTTTATTTTCTTATCTAGTTCAATAATAGCTACCCTTCTAGCTTCTAGTCTATTATGCAGATCAGCTGGTATTTCATCAACAACTTACATCAATTTTTTTTTGAAAATATCCAAGTGTAAGATTACACTGTTCTCTACTTTTTCTTTGTCATCACCAGATAGTGTGTCATATAGTTTGATGATGTTCTTCAACTTTCTATCCTCTGTAATTTCACTAAGAAGTTTATCTAGTGGTGCAATGACTTGTTTTACCTTCTTTTTCTTTGGCGTCATTTTCTTTGTTGGGGGCCTCACTAACTGTTGCTTTTGTCTTGTTTTCCTAGGAGAGGGTGAGGGTGCTGGTGAGGGGTTTTCTTTTCCTTTCTATCCTTTTAAACACCACTGGTATATCACTCTCAAAGGAAGTTCCAACTGGTGAAAGATGAGTTTCTGGTTGAAGTCCTTCCAACTCACTTTCATTTATACCAGTTTGCTTCAAAACATTTTCCTTGATTGCTTTTGCCTATCGGGTTCCTTTTGTTACGGTTTCTTCGACTTTCTTAACATTTTTCCATGATTGAATTTGACTCTCTATAGTTTCAGCATTTCCAAAAACTTCCTTAGTACGTTCCTTGGGTGCTTCAAGGAGGGATTTTGCATAAGTTTCAATGATATTTTCATCTATTTCATAGCCCATTTCAGTTACCCAAATAGTTCTAGGAACAACTACCTCCATCCAAATTTCATCTTTCTTGATCACAAAACAACTTTCCTTCTGATATTTATCCACAATACCTTGTGATAGTCTTATTCTATTTTTCATTCGAACCTTTAATGCTTGAAAATGTTCATTTAGGTTTTTCTCTTGGTTCTCTCCCATATTGTTCAATAGATCTAATAGTTGTTTTCCTATCGGAATGTCAAAACCAAAATTTCTTGGACCAATACCGAGTACTTGTTTTGTTATGTACAACATCAGACAAACAAGTGAATTTCCAAATCAGAATGTTCCTTTCTTATCCTTTTTAATCTTTCCCAGATTGTCTATCAACTCATCTTTAAGCCATTCACATATGTTTATTCTTGCATTATCATTGACCATATCATAAGCACTTTTGATGCATAAACTAGAAACTGAATTCAACCTATTTGCATGTGTATCTTTATAACCTAAGATCATACTGATGAATCTGACATTTATGTCTTTTACATCATTTACCCTTAAAGACCTTTTGTCGAATGTTGCATCGGTTAAGTCTATCACTATGTCATTTGAGACTCTGTTTGTTTTGTCAGGTCTGTTGCCTATGGAAGGTAACTCTGTTATTGCTTTGACAACTTCCTTAGTGATTTTATGGATTGAATCCAACTAGAAAAATTCACCATGTACCCTGCTTAACACAATCCTTATGATGTCCTTGGGAAAATTCGGGATACTAAGGATTTCAGTAAAACCTAGGGTTTCCACAATCTTGTGTTCAGGTTTGACATTTCCAGACTTATCACAAATCACTATCTGATACATATTCTTAATTTCCTTATCTCCTAGTTCCTCTATATGACAATGTATATACATCCTAGGGTCTTCAACATATACAACTCCCTTAGGAATTTGAGAAAATGCACCTATGCTATCATCTTTCTTTGCTATTTCGGGGATGAGCTGGAATAAGGGTCTAGGGCTCTTAACACCTTCACCAACAGTAGGGTTTGCAACAAATTCAAGAGTGGATGAAGATGTCATAGCTATGAATACCTCAATCTTCCTTAAGGATGAATTCTTGATGAACTGCTTCACTTTTTCGCTAAGGATGCCTTCGCTTGGGAATTTTCACGCTCTCAAAGGTTTGAATGCTTGGTGAAATAAAAATGGAGCCAAAACATTCACTTGACAATGTTATTTTCACCAACTACCACATTTAATGCTTGTCGGTTAAGTCACAACTTAAGTTATCTGCTGGTATAGAAGTAATGTCAACTTCTCACCATCAACCGAGGGAATAATAGCATGGTTTTCAATTTGTTGCTAAACCCTCAAAGGATTTTCCTTTAGTTAGATGACGAGTCTCCTATTGGTGGAGTGTTACTCTATTATGCCAGTGGAGGAGTATTCCCATCAACATTCTAATCTAACTTTCTAATCCATGGTTTTGAGAATTCTTTCTTTACCTCTTCAAACTTTTCTTTACCTTTCAAACTAGCACCTTTATTATTTGTTGGTGGTGCCTTCTACAAAATTTTGCAACATGTCCAATCTTGTTACAAGCATAATAGGTCACATTGTTTTTCTGAATAGCTTTCCCATATCCTATGCCGGTTTGTGTTCTACATTGATTAGATAAGTATACAAATCTTCCACAAACATAACATCTTACATTCATTCTGTAATTTTCTAAGTTATGACCAATTTTGTTGCATTTAGAACATTGACCAATGGGTGTATTAGTGTTATGATAGTTTCTAGATCTACACTGATTTTCTCTATGACCATACTTGTTACAGTTAAAACATTTCCCATTAAATTTGCAAGCATTAGGTTGTCTTACCGATTTTCTATGATCATGATTATTTGTAGTACTGGAGCCTTCACCAACTTCAAAGCTAAGGCCATTTGTATCACCATTAGGTTTTTGGTTTTTTAGCATATCATCAAGTTCTTTTGAGCTTTTCTTGAATTTCTCCTTGTGTTGATTTGCAACAACCAATTCTCTTTCCAATATTCCTTTCTGTCTCATGAGTTCATTTGTGTCATTTTGTGTGCGCATCAGATCTGTCTTCAACATATCATTTTCATGACTAAGTCTTGATTTTTCATTTGAAACATCATTCAGTCTTCTAGTCAAGTATCTTCATTTTTCTTTCTATCTTTAATTTCTTTACAAAATCTCATAGTCATATCTTGCATCTCATTCTTTGTTGTAGTGTTTTCTTGTCTTAATTTGTTCACCAGATCATCAAGAGTTTCCTTTTCATCATTTTCATTTTGCATCTTTTCACAAAGTTCTCTTCTTTTGTTTCTTGCAATAGTAAGATTTTCTTGAAGTGCTTGAATAATATCCTGAGCAACCTTTAGATCATCTTCAAATTTGATATTCTTTACTTTTTCTGCATCATGGTCTAAAAGAGTTGTTACCAATTGTTTTCTTAAGCTTTCCATCTCTACCGGTGTCAAGATCTTCCTCAAGCTGTTAGGCTTTTGAAAATAGAGGACCAAGCTCTAATACCAATTGTTAGGATTCCCAAAGATATTGAGAGGGGGGGGGGGTGAATCAGTATCTGACCAGTATATGAATTTTCTAAACTTATAACATGAAAAGCATATCAAAACTGTGTAACGATAAACTAAAATTAATGCAACAATCAAGAATAATAATGACAACATAAAGAGAACACCATAACACAATATTTTAATGAGGAAACCTGGAGTGGGAAAAACCTCGGTGGGATTTGTAACCCACAATATTCACTTACTCGCTAATAAGGGAATATTACTATTTACAAGAGGGGTCTGCATATGCAGGAAGGCCAAGTGCCTAGAGCTCACTGCTCAATTACAAAAGGAAGTCACACTTACTTACAAAAATGGATTATACAAATCCAATGTCATGTACTACTTCAAATTAAAATATGTTATGCCAGATCTAGTACTGGTTTAAGTTTTGCTACATACAAAAACCTTTAACCAATAATTCACATATTAGGTTTGCTACCTTCTATTTACTTTTCACATATTCCTATCATCCTAAATGATCTACAATGATCTCTTATATATAAGAGTCATTTTACAAACGGCCATGTTGGCTTTTACAAAAGTTTTTACAATTAATTACAAAATGCATTTACATAAAATTGTTGCCGGCCAGGGTGTCGGTATTCTTCTTTTCAGTGCCGGTGTATTGTATGCCAATGTAGAGTTTGTCGGCACTGGTGCCTGCCAGTATCATATAATTGTAAGGTTGCCATCAATGACAATACCTTCAATCACCTACAATTTCTCATTGGAGTGTGCATTTGCCAACAAAAACAAGTACATATTACTTCTGCTATATTACATTCCAACTGTACTGGAAAAGAAATGAAC
Source organism: Cryptomeria japonica (assembly GCF_030272615.1). Classification (NCBI taxonomy): domain Eukaryota; kingdom Viridiplantae; phylum Streptophyta; class Pinopsida; order Cupressales; family Cupressaceae; genus Cryptomeria; species Cryptomeria japonica. The sequence goes on from NC_081415.1 coordinate 167,371,462, forward strand.
TAAAGATTACCTTTTAATACTTCTAGTTTGTAACAAAAAAAGAGAGAGACATCTCATCAAAAAAGGGAACTATTTTTATTGATATTAAAACATGCATCCCACACAAAGAGCCATGAGACTAGCTACATGCATTAGGTGTAGGAAGGAAATAAATAACATGTATACATCAATACAAAAATAAAGAGAGCAGGTTAAGAGTGGAATGAGTCATTGCCTGAATGATTGGAATGGCTGGAGTAGCCTTGATGTTGGCTTCATCTCGCTGCTTCATCCTTGTCTGCATCTGCCTCCCTTCTGGTATCTACAAAGAAGTTAAATATGCAATGGGTTAGAAAATTTTGTTCTAAGCAATGGATGATTACATTCCTAACATGTATACTAACTCATGCATGTATATATAGTCCCTACATGCTTCAGGTGCATATAGTCAGCATCATGGAAGATCTTAGAAAGAGAAAATATTAGATCTAAAGAAAATCATCATACATATGCATATTATTTCTAACATGTTTGCTTCATGTGCAGGGCTAGGAAAAGGTAGCTTGCTGGTTTAAAACTTCACAAATGAGTGGGGGTAAATGAGGCTCCCACAAGGGTTGAGCCCAGCTCATATGAAACACAATAGCAAGGTCTCATACAAACAAGTTATATCAAAGCTGATGACAGAGAAAGAGAAACGAAATGTAAGTATGTGATCACATGATCAGCCAACAAGCATGCACAACCAAGTGGTGGTATTGTTATTTTTCAAGGGTCATTGTTAAGGATATCTTCACACAGCTACAGGCCAGTCTCAAAATGTGAGGAAAATGATACATGTGATGAACAATATAAGCCATAGATACAAAGATGATGGTCACCACAAAATTGACAGTCTGAAAGACCAAATGCACAATGAACAGATTATTGATGGCAGCCAATGCTATAAAATAAGAAAGAAAGCAATATATACAGATAGTCATATTGAAGAGATGATGCAAATTTTTGATAGAATCCCTAGGTGAAATCTTTAAAATTACATCTTCTCTTTCATTTAAAATCAAGCTAGAGTTCATTTTGCACATAATGCATGAGAGACAGTTCAGTTATCACTCAGTCACAATGATGCAAGAGAAAATTCAAAACAATGAGCAACAGATAGGAAGGAAAATAGTGCATTTTCAGAAAATTATTATGAACACTTTTTCTCATGCCAATACATGATTCAATCACAGTAGCCAGTTCGCAACAATCAAATGGAATAATAGGAGTGATAATATTAGCAGCCCTGTATGTGATTATGGCTGTGCACTTAAAGGGGCACTATAGGGTTTGATTAGACCTATAAGAAGCCTTAAAAAAAATAGTCTACACACTCCATGTCACTATAATCAATGCATCATCCATAAAAAAGAGCAGAATAAAGAGCAGCAAGTGCCAATATTTTTCATTTTTTAATTTTTTCTAAAGAAAAAGATGCTAAAAAATTGACTTTCAGTTTTCAGGAGATAAATATGCATAAAAATTAGTCAAAAGCATTCCCAGGAATCAAGACCAGTTCGTGCAAATTCAAAAAAGAGAGCAAAAGGAAGGATTTATAGTTTTTTTTTTCTCTTTTTTCCCAGTCTTTTTTATCAAAGCCAATTTTCTATGCGTGGAGCTGAAGCTTACCTATGGTGGCAATAATAATGGTGTATTATGTCAAAAGAAAAGCTTTCCAAAGATCTCTTTCGAACCCTATGAAGGAGCAAAGCATGGCGACATCCATTTATGGTGCATTTTTTCAAATCAAACCCTCACGACAGACCCTAATTCTCCCAAAATCGACAAAGAGAATGCAGAAATCAGGCACCCAGCACTCAGAAAATAGTGCTCAGCTAGAAAGATCATGCCCAACACTCAGTGGAATTGGCAAGAATGAAGAAAAAACCCATGGTGACCAACAATAAACCAAAATGCCTTTCAGATTTTTGAACCTCCAAACCCTAGCTTCACGCCATAGCAGCAAGGAAAGAAAAATATCGCATGAGGAGAGGAAAATATTGAGTGTGATGAAAATGAAGCATTTTAGGTTTTTCTTTCCCTAAAATATCCATCGAGATGCTAAGGCTTTTTGCCTTTCTTTTTCATTATTCTATTTCCTCTCAAAATGCCATGCAAAAATGCCTTAGGGGGTTAATAAATAATAAATTGATTCCTTACAAAATTTATTAAGTGACTCATAAATGTCACTTAATAATTTATTTTTTAATTAATTAATATTTATTAAGTGACATTTATAAGTCACTTAATAATTTTGTTTTAATAAGGGGTCTAGACTAATTTTTATATATTTGAATGAGATGGTATTAATTAAAATAATCTAAAAAATTTATCATATAAATCAAACATTTGTTTTGTTTTAATTTTACACTTTAGAATCAAAATACTATTAAATGGAATAAAAATAACATTTATTAAAGTGATAAATTTAAGTCACTTTATTAAAATTATTTTTTTCTCATCACATTTATAGTATTTTAATTTTGAAATATAAACATAAAGCAAAACAGATATTTAAATTACATGATAAATTTTAAGATCACTTTATGAGACATTATCTTTTTCATTTGTTGACGAGTCAAGGAGATATTTTTTGCATTAATGAAGGCTTGTAGGCTTGTCAGTGATATTTTATGGCCATTTATGGTGCTTTTAAGAGATTTTATGGTTGCAACATGGGTTGGCTTGAATTTTGGCCCAGGTTTCTCCCTTCCATAATTGTTTTAGGTCTTTTGAAGGTTGGTTTTTATTTCTACTCACCCAAGAGGAGGTGGAATATATTATTCATTATTTTCTTTTTGGAAAGCATATATACTACCTTCCTTCTTCATTGTAGTTCTTCTGGATCATTCATCTTTTGGCAGACTATAACTTCTAAGTTCTTTCTACAAAAGGGAATGTTTTTGTAACACTTTTTCAGGAGTAAGAGAGCATTGTAACAACTTTGAGCAGTAATAAGCAGTCCATGCCTTCCCATATTCTTTTGTCATTATGAGTACTTGGTGTTTATGTAGTTTTTTGTGATATTCTTGTCCTTTAAGTTGTATTTTCATGTAGGTACCTTATCCAGAAGCATACTTATTTGCAAGTTATAAGTTGTGAGTGAAATAGCAATCTTAGGTTGTGAGAAGTGTTTTTCTCTTCTAGGGACTGTGATTTTAGCCTTCTTATACATTATTTATGCAAGGGTTATGATCTAATAGGTTGTGTAGGTGATTATTATTATTGTCATACTGTTTGTTGTTTCTTTCCCAAGATACTCAGTTTGGTGCATCACCTATTAGGCAGTAGGTTCATTTTTTATGTTTCCCTTCTCTTTTCTCAAAAAATCATTAGGATAGTCAGAATTCAGTGATAACCAGTTAAGAACTAGCTTTCTTTGGAGGTTCACTCCAAGCATTAGGCAACCCACAGGCCTAGGAGAGTTCCCATGTGTCACAAGCCTATTGAGTTAAGAGCTTAGCAAGACAGGTTGCAAGTTCAAGTGATAACAAGGACCTAACCAATTCAGACTAAACTTTTCACGTTGGTCAGGTGGCACATTGACATTTCTCTGGTTCTCATAGAGGACTAGGCTACCTATTTGGAATGTTTTGGGAAGCACACTTTGGTTATAATAATGAAATTGAGACTTTTGATAAGCCTGGAGATGTTGAAGGGCCTTCAAATGACGCTCATATAACATCTCTAGCTGATTTAGATGAAGAGTGTGATAAGAATCATCATTGATAACCCCTTTTAAGGAGATACGTAAAGAGGGGATCTCCAATTTGAGAGGAATGATGGCATCAATTCCATACATGAGGTTATAGGGCATCGTTCCTATAGCTCTACAAACACTTGTGAGATAGGCCCATAACACATAAATCAGTTGTGAATGCCAATCCTTACCATGGTTAATGATAGTCTTGTGTGAGATTTGTACAATGTTTTTATTCGATGCTTCCACTTGATCGTTGGACTGTGGATAGTAAGGAGTGGAAAAATGATGCCAAATGTGGAACTTCTTGAGGAACTGCTTGACCTCCTTGTTCTTAAATGCTATACCATTCTCACAAATGAGGGTAGCAGGTATACCAAATCAAGAAATCCTGTTATCCATGGTAAAATCATAAATCATGTCAATGGTAGTTGAACATAGTGGTACTTCTTTGACCCACTTCGTGAATTAATATATGGTGGTAATAATGAAGATATGACCTTTAGATGGTGGAGGAGATATTTTACCAATAATATCTAGTCCCCATGTCTGAAAAGGCCACAAAGAGACTTGACTATGGAGCTCGTGTGCAGGGACTCGAATCAAGTTGTTGTGTTGTTGATATTGAGGGCATTTGTTAACAAAAGTGAAGGAGTCTTGCTCCATCATTTGCCAATAGTACCCCATATGAATAAGTTTGTGCACCAAAGATTTACCACCAAAATGACCACCTCCAGAACCTAAGTGGGCTTCTGAAGGATCATAGGGATCTTGACTTTTGTTAAACATCACAAAAGAAGACCATTATATGATATCCTATATAGTATAATTGATAAGAGGATATAACAGGTAGCTAATTTCTAAATTAGCACATGCAAACTTTTACTAGAACCTTAGGGAAAGCTTCCATTCTTTAGATTATCGAATATATGTGCAAACTATTCTCCTAAGTAGAGATGAGCACATATGAGATTGTCTTGATATGTGTTATCTGAAACAGTAGGGGAGCAAAGGACTTGCACCACAAAGTTGTACACATCCTAGCCAAAATTGGGGCCTATAAGGGAATTTGTTCTTTCCATTGCATCGTGACAATTTTATCTTTGGGGGATGCTATCGATCATGTAAGTATCAAATTATTTTAGTATAGTTAGAACTAAATCCTTATACTAAGACAAATTTAGTTGTTTCACGTGATAAGCACCTATTAGTTGATTTACAATGAGTTTGGAATCTCCATGGATGTGAATATGTTTCACACTCATGGAAATCATGGCATGGAGTCCTACAATCAGACCCTCATACTCAACAATGTTATTGGTGCAATGAAATTCCAAGCGGAACAAAAGGGGAACCGATTTTCCTTGAGGTGAAACAAAGACTACACCTACTCTAGAACCAATTTGACATCTTGAACCATGAAAATACATGTCCCATACAAGGTCTTGATCAATGATCAAGATGTCCTCACTGGGGAAGAGGTCTATGGTGGGAAAAGATTTTCTTGAGGGAGTGTCAGCCAATTGATCAACGATAACCAATCCCTTAATTGACTTCTGAGAGATGAACTTCAAGTCAAATTCAGAGAGCAACATTACCCATTTAGCCAACTATCTTGAAAGATCAGATTTAGCAAAAAGGTGCTTAAGGATGTCATTTTTGGCAATGACCCATCTTTTTGCATGCAAAATGTAATTTCATAGCTACTGGGTCATGAACATGAGAGATAAGAACCTCTATGGCAGAATATTGGGTCTCATAATCTATCAATGTATGACTAACATAATACACATCTCTCTCTTGGCCTTCATCATCATGCTGAGATAACAATTTTGTTAGAGCATGAGATGTGGTAGAGATGTATAGGAAGAAAGGTCTATCAAATATATCTAGCATTAAGATAGGAGGATTAATCCTTGATGGAATCGAAAGCCTTTTGGCATTCTTCATTCCATTTAAAGTGAACATCCTTCTTCAACAATCATGTGAAAGGGAGAGTTCGATCAGCTAGTTGCACCATAAATCGATGGATGGATTGTATTTTCCCTTGCAGAATACCAACCTAAGAGATGTTTCTAGGTGGAGGCATGTTGACAATAGCATCAATCTTATCTATATCTATTTCAATTCCTCAACGAGAGACGATAAAACCCAAAAGTTTCCCTGCGTCAACACCAAAGACACACTTAAGAGGGTTTAGCCTCATTTTATATAACCAAAGTCTTTCAAAGACTAGACGTATATTTTCAACATGCGTTCCTCATGCTAGGGATTTTACCAAAATGTCATCGACATAATCTTTTAAGATCTTATGAATGAAATCATGGAAGATCAAATTCATGGCTCATTGATAGGTTGCTGCTGCATTCTTCAACCCAAACGGCATGACGAAATAGAAAAAGGTACCCCATGGGGTCATGAAGGCGGTCTTATATTGATCTTATAGGTTAATGTGGATTTGATTATAACTCGAGATGCCATCCATAAATGAAAGAAAAGCATACCTTACAGTTGAATCTATAATCATATCAATATTTGGGAGGAGAAAGTCATCTTTGAGAGATGCCTTATTCACATCCTGAAAGTTGATGAAAATGTGGATTCTCCCATCAGGTTTTCTCACCGGTATAATTTTTGAGATCCAAGGTGAGTAATTAATATGCCAAATAAAGCCATCTTTAAAGAGATTCTCTATCTTGGTCTTGACCAACAAGGCTACCTTAGGATTCATCTTTTGAATATTTTGTTTCACTGGCTTAGCATCAAGACTAAGAACAATTTTTTATACCTCAATTTACTCATCAATGCCAGGTATCTTTTCATAAGACCAAGCAAAGATGTCAGTGAATTGGTGTAACAAATCAAAATATTCTTTCAATTCTTCAAGGGACAAACACTTACCAATCTATAACTTTATTGGGAGCCTTATCAATCATGACAACATCAGTAGTCTCCCCACATAGGAGTGCACTACTATCATCTAGATGAGAAATAGATATTTTCTCTTCAATACAGGAAAAGGTGCCCCCTATGCAGCGGCTTCTCCAAAGTAGGCTTGAGCATTCAAGCAATATGGGAATCGATGTTAATGGTGATAAGAGGGCAGCTCCTCATACACACCTATAAATTCCTTCAAGGATTATTCCAAAGGGAATAAGTCCAAAGGAATATCAAAAGACAATGCACTAGTATCAATCAATTCCAAATGAACAAGCTCCAGAGGTAGGGGATTGGCCAAAATAATGTTCACTATCAACCATGGTTTCGCCTTTCATCCTGTATTATTGTACCCTATTCCAGTACTGTGGTGGTGAAGTTTGGCCTCTAAAGGGATCTAGATGGCCTGCTCACTAGGCCCACAATCCCTTCCATCATACCCAAGTTGAGAGACCAGGTTGTATCTAGGACCATAGATCTCTTGAAGCTCCTTCCCTGATGGTGGTTTGGTATAGAAAAGATGATCCACATGGTAAGCATCACCCAATTTTATGGATGCATAATCATCCTTCATAGACAAAGTGAATGCTATCTTTGGAAAACTCAAGTGGACAAGATCTAGTTTGTAATCACCAACATGGGAATTAGTGAAGTCCAAAGAACCCCAGTCATTGCCTAAGCATGCATTGACTTTTGATGGAGAAGATAACTTTACTAGGAATGTTTCTTAGGAGACAACTCTAATTTTTTTGTCTTAGGAGTGTCAATCATGAGAGACTCATATAACTTCTCCTTTTTAGCGACTCCCTTAGGGATCTCTTCTTTCTTACACTCTTCCTTTTGAGGGCAGGTGATAGAAGTAGAAGTTATTATTGGAGAAGATAAGATTGGTACCCAATTATGAAATGAGGGTGTAGCAGCAACCTGACCCACTGCAGCAATTTGACATAACTACATAGCCTTAGGGTCATCTCTAATTGTGACAACCTAGTTATCAGCTACAAATTAACTTCACCGCTCCATGAAGCATAGAAGAGATGACTCCCAAGGCATGAAGCCAAGGTCTACCTATAAGAAGGTTGTATGATAAAGGATGTGGCATAACATGCACAAGGGTTGGAATGGTTACTATTCCAACCTTCAAGGATAGTATGATAGTTCCTACAACAATTTTTCCACTATTTTCAAAACCTTGAATATATAGAGAGGATGCTGCCAAAGATCTTGGATCTACTTTGATCTTTGATAGCAAGTCCAATATGAAAAACATTAAGTGTAGATCCTGTATCAATTAGATTTCGTCTGATACCCACACCATTCACATGAACAATAATCATCAAAGAATTTGCTAGATTCCTCACCTTGAGAGGTGGAAGTTCATGCGAATAAAAAGTAATATTCGATGAATCCACAAGAATACGATCCATCAACATATTCACATCAACTGGTCTCACACGGGAAGGTACCAAGATCTTCTATAAAGCTTCTTGTAGCATACATTAGTTTACCGAGGCAGTTTGAGACAAATTCCATAATGAGATCTTCACTAGAGTAACCTTCAGTTGCTCAATAAGATCATAATCACTTGATCGCTTGTCCACTAGCATAGGTTCCTTAAGAAGAGTTAGTTGAGAAGGTGGTAAAGAAATTTATTGTTGTTATTCAGCAACTTGCTTGTTATTACAAGTGTTATACGTGTGTGCAATGGTGTTGTAAGGCGACTGTCTAGATTGCATAAATCTGGCATATAGATTGGAAGCTTCTCCTTTGAAAGGATTTGCATTAATGGACTTAAATTTCTTGGGGGAAGGACTAGTCATTGTCACATGAATGAAAGGTCTCTTAGGCCTTTGAGGGGCTGTGGAGACAACAATGACATTCACGGATGTTTTCTCTTTGCATGAGGATGTTGAGGAAGGTGACTAATCCTTCGTACTCCTTTTTAGAGGAAGTGCATCAAGGAAATCATTTGACTTCATCCAACATATCTAAATCATCTTTCAAAAATGCCTTATCAAAGGCATTAAACTTTAAAAGGAAGAGATTTGAGATCTAGACCATTCACATCGGGCTCACCAAAATGTAATGGATGGAATTTGCCACCTTATGAAAGATGAATCCCTAAGGAAAAATTATCGGTCCAATTACCTCTTTGAACAAGTGCAATGCTAAGCCAGGAGCAAAAGGAATACTCTAGATCTGTCAAAGAATTGAGACAAACCTCTAGAAAAATCTCCAAGGTTCTATAACCAAGATGATAGTGTGGGCCCAAGACTGCAGTGCAGATTGCGGATTGTAGTGCGATGCGCTAGTGTCCTAGGTAAACAAAACACAAAGCTAGACAATGATGCCTGGTTCTTATGGATAGAACATAGAACATAAGAAGAATTAACTAAACTACTAACTATCTAATAACCTAACCAACTACGAATGAATAAATATAGAATGTACAGAATATGGAAGAAATAATCTGTGAATTGCTTAAATGGAAATATGAAATAGAAATGATAGAGAAAATAGGGAACTTGGGAAGCTCTCAAGTTTAGGATGCTAGCACAGTGCATGAATGCCAGCACATTGCGCTATCGTCTGTACGTCCAGAAAATGATAAATCCTAGAATCTAAGTGTTGGATCAAACTTGTACCTATGCACATAGAAAAGGGGGGAAAATGTTGGGCCTATATAGGGGTCTACCTCAGTCAGACCCCTACTTAGGTGTTTCCACTGCCACAGATAGCCAGATTGGTATACATTGAAAAATAGATAACTTGGAACAAATTGGTAAATAGATGCAAAATGAAAACTAATTCCTATTGCATGAAAATAAATATTGGAATATTGGTAAATACACTTATTAATGCAAAGGACTCATTGCATCAAAGAGAAATAGAGAGAGTAAGTTTAGAAATCAAACACTCGTTGATATTTGGTTCCATGAGTGTGATGAAGCCCATTTGATAGATGAATTGGTAAGAAGCCACCATGAGGTCGGGAAGCTTGATGCTAGTATTTGATAGCTTGCTTATCATGTTGATGTTGTATGAGTCAAGAGCTTTCCAAAGAGAGATTTTTGAGAGATCTTAAGAGAGTGCAAAGATCAAGAGCCAAGAACCCAAAGTAGGAACCCCCCAAATGAGTTGGAAAGAGTTTTTTAATTCGAAACAAGTGCACGGAGCCATTACAACATGATGCAGGCCAAAGGACATGCATTAGTGCGCATTTGAGTCACTGACACTTCTAAAATCCAACTATTTTCCAGGATGTTAGCACGGTGCATGGACATCCCTGCATCGCTTTGAGGTTTGTCGAGAATAGGTCCCAAAGGGATGATAGGGATAAACAATGATCTTTGGGAAAAAGGTCCTATGATGATAAAATGCTACAATTTCGATCATAGGGTCATCATAAGTGCCTTAGGCATCATGCACAAGTGTAATAAATGCATCAGGTATTGTTTATGAAACTAGAATATGGTTGGCTAATCTATTTTGGATGCTAGAATACTTAAATCCTTATTGGTTTTAGTGATCTGGAAGTCTACTTGATCATATTACTTGATTCGGTTTGAAGTTTAGTCTTTCCATTAAGTGGTTGGTAGAGTTTGGTATTTGATCTGATGTGCTCTACTATGACCATATCTTTGGTTCTATATTTAGGAGAATGTTTTTGGATGTTCATGTGTATCTTCATTTCAGATGGTTCATGATTTGGTGCTCTGCAAGTTATCTTTCTAGTCTGAATTGCTACTGTTGAGTGTTCTTGAGTGCTAAGTGGTGTTGGTGCAGCTATTGTAGATGGTTCTAATGTGCTTGTTGGTGTTTCTTGACCATGTCCTTATGTTTTTGGTGGTCCACATTGATCCTTGAGCACGTTCTTAGTGATTTTTTTGATTTGGTGATATTCTTCATGTTATGCGGTATTATTGTTGGTGTAACGTGTTGCAGTTAATTTTGGTAAGATTTCTGGTGGTGATGCATGTTTGGAGATTTAGTTTAGGTCCATGCTATGTCTTCTATGAAATTTTATTGGCCCGGTGGTTGATTTATGTATTGTGCATTGTAATTTTGTAATTAAGGGTTGTTGGTTTGCTTGAACTTGTAGTCAAGGTTGACTAATTGTATAAATAGGTGTTAGATTCATGTAATTTGTGTGTGGGTGTAGTGTCTACATTATTAGAGAGGTGTATGTGTGAATAAGATAATTTATCTTTCGGTGTGATTTATTGGGGAGAGATTGTTGTAGGGAAGACAAATGAGCTTAGCCAGAACTATCATCAAGCATAAGAAGATGTTATTTTTGCAGTTCATGTAATCCAGATTGTAGTCTGATCATTATTGTAAGCTTGTGAACCTTCCCTAAGGGTTGGAGCCTTATGGGTCATTATATTTTGAGGTGTGATCCCTAGGTAGTGTGCCTAAATGCATGTTCTTTCCCCATTGTAATATTTACACATATTACTATAGAGTATCATATTATTGTGGGTAGGTTCCCAATGTGGTTTTTCCCTTAACCATGATTTCCATGTCAAAATCTTGGTGTTATGTATGTTGTTGTTATTGTCTTTATCTTTATTCTTGCTATAGTTGATTGAAATCTGAGATTGTGCTTAATTGGTATAATCTGGTGAAAACTGATTCACCCCCCCTCCCTCTTAGTTTTCCTTCATTGTTGCTGCCAACAATTGGTATTGGAGCTAGATCCTTCGGAAGAAGCTTAATCGCTTGAGGAGATCTGGGATGGGAACCTATGTGTTTAGAACATAACATAAGAGATAAGGAAGCATTGTTGATTTCCTTGACTAATTTAGAGATGACTAATGTGATAGGGTTTAAAGACTGCACATGAGATTTGGAAGAAGCTAGAGACCTTGTGTGAAGGAGATGCGCAAGTTAAAATTGATAAGTTACAGAGTTTGAAAGAAAAGTATGAAGCATTGAATATGGGCGAAGATGAAAACATAACATCCTTTATGGATAAGGTGAATGAGCTTGTCATGAATATTAGATGTGCCATTGGAACCCTTGAACAAGATGAGATTTTTGCAAAGGTGTTGAGATCATTGCCTCCTACTTACAAGCAAAAAGTAGTTGCTATTGATGAAATCCAAAGTATGACTACAGTAACTAGAGATATGTTGGTTGGAAAGCTTGTTGCATTTGAGTTGAGCGAATTTGGAGAATCACATGGTAAATCTAAAACTGAATTCAAAGCCTCTATATCCAAGAAGCAAAAGTATGATCTAGGAGAAAGTTCATGTCAGGTATCTAGATATGAAAAAGAAAAGAGAGAGATGGAAGAGCAAGAAAGAGAATTGGATGAGCTTGAAGCCCTTATTGCTCATAGATTGCCTAAAGGAGTTAGTAAGTATGATGGAAAGATACCTTTGAAATGTTTCTCTTGTAATAAGATATGACATTTTGCTTCTAGGTGCCCTGAGAGAATGTTTGGATATGATAAGCATGATAAATTTTAAAAACATGATAAATTTGATAAGAATGATAGATATGTAAAGCATGATAACTATGATAAGCCCTATCAGAAGTTCATAAATCAAAAGAGATGTTATTATGCTATTGATGAAGGTGTGACAGACGAAGAATCAAAGAATGGGAACTCAGAAGATGAGTTTGTATTTATTGCTATCAAAGAAGATGATCCGGTACCAGTGAATCCCACAAATTGCATTATTGAAGAAAAATATTTGGCTGCTAAGATTGAAGAGAAATATGAATGGGTGATAGATAGTAGTTGTTCACCTCATATGACAAGTGATAAAAAAAAATTGTGAGTATGGAAAGGTATGATGGTGGCATAGTGAGATTTGGAGATGATAAAGCATTTTTGATTCATGGTAGAGGTTCTATATCTTTCAATGGTAAGCATAATACTAATGATGTCATGTATGTTGAAGGTTTGAAGCATAATCTCTTGAGTGTTGGATAGATGGTTGACAAGAGATATGATTTGAAATTCAAGAATGGTAAATTTAAGATCTTAAATGCCTCTGGTATAGAGATTGCTTCAGGTACTAGACTAAAGGTAACATCTTTAACTTGAATGCTAGTGAGAAAATTTGTTTGATTGCTTAGATTGATGAAAGTTGGCTATGGCATAGGAGAAGGTGTCATGTTAATTTTGATTGCATGATAATGATAACGTCTACTCAAGTTGTTAGAGATCTACCTAGGATAGTGAAGCCTTCTAATCTGGTATGTAAGGAATGTCAGATGGGAAAGCTAACAAGAACTTCATTTAAGAGTAAGTTGTATTCATCTAATGGATTGTTAGACCTAGTGCATACTAACTTGTGTGGTCCTATAAGAGTAAGAAGCATCTAGGGTGACATATATTTCATGTTGTTGATTGATGGTTATTCTAGGATGATGTGGGTTACCTTTCTAAAGTAGAAATTGGAAGTGTTGGAGAAATTCAAGATATTCAAAATCAGAGTGGAGACTAAGACTTGATTGAAGATCAAGTGCCTAAGATCTGATAGAGGAGGAGAATATACATTTGGAGAGTTTGATAAATTCTATGAGGGGAATGGAATTAGAAGACAATTATCTATTCCTATAACCCCTCAATAGAATGGAGTTGTTGAAAGAAAGAATAAAACTATCTTGGATGCTGCTAGGACTATGTTTATTGAAGGAAATGTTGCAAAGAATTTTTGGAGAGAATATATTAGCACCGTTGTTTACACATTCAATTGGGTGCATACCAAAGGTGATTCTGGTAAGATTCCTTATGAGCTATGGTTTGGTCATGTTCCTACAGTTAAATATTTTTTAGTTTTTTGAAGTAAATGTTATATCATGAGAGATGAGGATGTAGGAAAGTTTGATGCAAGATGTGATGAAGGAATCTTCTTGGGATATTCTACTAAGAGAAAGACCTACTAATGTTACAACAAGAGACTGAGAAAGATAGTGGAGAGTGCAAATGTAAAGGTGGATGAATGTCTTGGAAAATAGATCAAAGCATGTGGTTACGATTTTGATGATTTTGATGTTGTTCCTAAGCCTATGCAAACTGAGATCCTAAAGCAGATTGATCTAGTGGAGGTAGTCAATCTAGATATTTTTGCTTCCAGTGAAGGAGTGCAAGAGCCTTGGAATTAGAACAATCAGAAGACTCCAAGGTATGTAAGATTGAATCATTCAGAAAATAAGATTAGTGGTGATAAGAATAAAGGTGTGATGACTAGGAAAAGGATTGCTATAGAGGAGATATGTTTGATTTCAAATATTGAGCCTAAAGATGTTGCAAAAGCATGTAAAGATGAGAATTGGTAAAATCAATGGAAGAAGAGCTGAATCAGATTGAAAAGAACAACACTTGGGAGCTTATTCCAAGACCTAGAGACAAGAATGTAATTGGCACTAAATGGGTGTTCTGAAATAAACTGAATAAAGTTAGTGAATTTGTCAGAAACAAAACAAGATTTCTATGTAAGGGATGTTCTCAAATGGAAGGTATTGATTATGAGGAGAATTTTTCTCCTGTAGCTATAATTCAAGTTGTTAGATTGCTACTTGCATATGCTTCTTACAAGAACTTCAAGGTATATCATATGGATGTCAAGTTAGCCTTTTTGAAGGATGATTTGGAAGAGGAAGTTTACATTGAGAAACTAGATGGATTTTCATTATCAGATGAAGGAGATATGGTATGAAAATTTAAGAAAGCTTTGTATGGACTTAAGAAACCCCTAGAGCCTGGTATGCTAGATTAGATAAATACTTAACGAAGTTGAGATTTTGTAGAGGTACTACTGATAGTAACTTATACTTTAAGGTTGATAATAATAACATTTTGATTGTTAAATTTTTTGTTTATGATATCATTTTTGGAGGAGATGATGATTTGAGTGTGAAGTTTTCTAATGATATGCAAAAGGAATTTGAGATGTCTATGATAGGTGAGATGAAATTATTTTTAGGATTATAGATTAATCAGACCCATAAAGGTATTTTCATTTTTGAATCTAAGTATGAGAAGGAATTGTTGAAGAAGTTTGGGTTAGCTGATTCTAAACCTATTAGAACTCCTATAATGACTGGATGCAAATTGTCTAAGAATGATGAATCTCATAAATTTAATCAAACTTTGTATAGATCTATGGTTGGTGGACTTTTGTACTTAACTTAGACTAGAACGTAAATTATGCATGTTGTTTTTCTTCGTGCTAGATTTCAAACTGATCCTAAAGAGACTCATGTTACTGCTGTAAAGAGAATTTTTAGATACTTGAAGGAGATTGTTGACTATGGCCTACGGTATCCAAAAGAATGATGATTTCCTGTCGTGTGCCTATATTGATGTTGATTCGGCATGTGATGTTGATGATCGAAATAACACTACTACTGGAGCACTACTGGTGGAGTAGATATTGAAGGATATTAGAGTGATTTATGATGAGCCTATTGTTATTTATTGTGATAATTCAAGTGCTATCAATATTTCCAAGAATCTAGTACTGCATTCTAAGAAAAAGCATGTATCAATTAAGTATCAATTCTTGAGGAAGAAAGTTAGTAATGAATATGTCAGATTAGAATATGTATCTACTATAGCATCATAAATTGTATGCCCTTGCTAGGATGGTACAATTCCACACTTAGCTTAGCACCTGCCTTAGTGTGTTTGCATCTTGCATTGTAATTTCCCTTTAAGCATTTAATTAATTAATTTAGTTAAACCTAAAGTCATATTTCATCACTCCCTACATCATAAAATTGGGCCCTTTACCCTAAGTGTGCCCCTTTTTATTTTATTCCCCAAATAAATCATTAAATCATAAACCCTAATTATGTCCTATTTCAACATTTAAGGTCTAATTTCTCATATCAAAACACCTCGAAATCAGATATAACTTTGGGATTCGCTCTAATATTATCATATCTAACAGCCTTGAAAATTTGGTAAAAATTTGGTTGGACCATGTGCAAAGTGCACATGGTCCCTGACATTTTTCTTGACATTTTGGGAATATAATTCTATGATATTTTAATTCTTAACCCTAAAATATTGTAAGAAAATTTAAATCCTAGCTCAGCCTAAAGATGAAATTAAGTTGAAATTAAGATCTAGGGTTTCATACATAAGAGTTCTCTTTCTTCATTTGAGGGGATTGGATCTAAGAATATAAGAGTGAGTTTTTGGAGCATGAGGACCTTCTATGTAGTGAAAGAGAAGACTATGTGGAGTCTTCAACAACATTCAACAACATTCATCAACAATTCATCAAGTATTTTTCAAGCATTCATCATCAGTTAGGATCCTTGAAGACATTGAAGAATAATAGGAGATCACCGACTGACGATTGGCTTGTACCCCTCCCTTAGGGGTCAGGTATGGTTTCATGTTATTTTTGTGCCTTTGCATGAGATTCATTACATAAATTTATATATTTGTGTTCATGCTTTAGATCACTTTGCATCATTCATTTAGAGAATTTACTTTGTCAATTATAAGCAATTAGGGTTTACTCTTCAAGGTTGCTCTAGATTGTTTGCTTTCATTTTAGGGTCTTGCACACACACAAGATTCCTGCACACACTATTTTACTATATAAATCAGCTATTTGTGGAGGTGGAAATCACCAACATAGGGGTTTGAATAAGGCAAAACCCTATATGACCACCCTAAACCCTCTCTTTTCATTTGCAAGTACAGAAACAAGTACCTTAGAGGACTTTTAGCTCAGGAAAAGACACATGCACTACCCAAAAATCTCAGAATTGCTCAAAACTATCAAGGATAGGGGTGTGGTACCCTAGTCCTACCTAGGGTAGGGGCTTGGCACCCTGGTCCCCCTCAAAATCAATGAATTTTGGTAGGTTGAAGGTTCAAGATCTCTAGTTTGTAGTCTTTCAGTTACAACCTCCTGTCTGTAGAAACAAGACAGATTAGGAAGTTTCAGATTAGGAAGTTTGTTCAATTTGATTTTATGTACCCTTCATTGTTTATCTCCTAGTTTAGTTGATCAATCAAACCCTATTTTTCTCATCACATACAACAAGAGGAATAGAAACCCTAAGAGATAATCCTTGGCTCTCTCTTTCTCACAAGAAGTAGCCAAAGTGAGCTATCTACCTAGGCTCTTTCATATTCCCAATGTGTTGGCAAAAGTAGGATTAGGTCCTAGTCACCCGGTCTCGCTTTATCCCTGTCCACATCTACAAATGATCGGATTGCAAATATTTTCACTAAGCCTTTGCCTAATGATACATTTTTATATTTGAGAGACAAGTTAGGGGTCTTTGCCCCTCCTGATGAGAACTAGATGCATGGATTTTCATGAATCTGATGGACTTTAGAGTCTTATCTTTTATCTGGGTTAATGAGTTGGTACTGCTACTCAGCTGGAGTAGTCAGTGTGTTGTTCAGATGATAAGTGGATTGAGTTATGAGTTTATCCTAAGGTGGATTGATTGTCCTTTTTAGAAGGTGATCTCTTGGGGGAGAAAAACATAATCTATATTTTATATTTGGCATTGTTGTCAAAGGGGGAGAGAGGCATGTGAAAAACTGCTTTACTTTGGAGCTTTGTGTCCATGTTCTTAGGGGGATTTTGTTGCAGATTGTTGTTGTTGATATATTCCTTTGCATTGAATATTTTTTCACATTCATATGTTACCATCAATTCAAAAGGGGGAGATTGTTGGATATTGTTGCTGCTAGGATATGTTGTTGTCATTGATGTCAACAAATTCTTGTGTTCTGATGTTAGAGAGAATTGTTTGGTGTTCCAGTGATTGCATTGAGTTGATATGGTTGGTTTATCTATTTGGGATGCTGGAATAATTCATTCCTAATTGGTTTAATTAATCCAAAAGTTTACTTGATCATATTACTTGATCCAGTTTGAAGTTTAGTCTTTTTGTTCAGTGGTTAGTAGAGTTTAGTATTTGATCCGATGTACTCTGATACAATCATATCTTTGGTTGTGGATTTGGGAGAATGTTTTGGATGTTCATGTGTATCTTCATTTCATATGGTTCATAATTTGGTGCTTCGCAAGTTATATTTCTAGTCTGAATTGTTGTTGTTGAGTGTTCTTGAGTGCTAGCATGTTGATCGATGAAGATTTCAATAAGCAATGTAGATGCAGCTATTGCAGATGGTTTTAATATTCTTGTTGATGTTTCTTGATCATGTCCAATTTTTTTTGCTGGTCCGCATTGATCCTTGTGCGCATTCTTGGCGATTGTTCTGATCCGGCGATATTCTTCATGTTATGCAATATTTTTTTTGGTGTAATGTGTTACGGTTAATCTTGGCAAGATTTTTTGCTGCTGATGCATGTTTGGAGATTTGGTTTGGGTCCATTCTATGTCATCTATGACCTTATATTGGTCTGGTGGTTGATTTATGTATCATGCGATGTAATTTTGTAACTAAGGGTTGTGGTTTTAGCCAACCTTGTAGTCAAGGTTGATGAATTGTATAAATAGGTGTTAGAGTCATGTGATTTGTGTTTGGGTGTAGTGTCTGCATATTCAAAGAGTTTTGTATGTGCACATAAGAAAAATTATCTTTTGGTGTCATGTATTGAGCAGAGATCATTCTAGGACAGACAAATGAGCTTATCTAGAATTGTCATCAAGCATAAGAAGATACTATTTTTGTAGTTCGTGTAATCCGGATTGTATTCTGATCATTATTGTAAGGTAGTGAACCTTCCCTGAGGGTTGGAGCCTTTTGGGTCATTATATTTTGAGCAGTGAGCTCTAGGTAGTGTGCCTGAATGCACGTACATTCCCCATTGTAATATTTACACATACTACTGTAGAGTATCATTCTATTGTGGGTAGGTTCCTATCGTAGTTTTTCCCTTAATCGTGTTTTTCACATCAAAATATCAGTTTTATGTGTGTTTTTGTTACTTTCTTTATCTTTATTCTTGCTATAGTTGATTGAAATCTGAGAGTGTGCTTAATTAGTATAATCCAATGAAAACTTATTCACCCCCCCTCTCAGTTTTCCTTCATTGGTGCTGCAAACAAATGGACTCATCAATGCCAAACAAATCTTCATAAGACCAAGAAACAATGTTAGGGAATTGATGTAGCAAGTCAGAATGTTCTTTGAATTGTTCGGGGGATAAGCATTTCCCCACTTTTATGACCTTGTCAGGAGTCTTATTGCTCATGATGATGTCAGTAGTTTCTCCACTAAGGGGCATACTATGGTCTTCTAGATGAGGGATAGACATTTATTCTTAATTGTGAGATAGAGGTGCCCCCTACAAAATAGATTCCCCAAAGTATGCCTAGGTATTGAAGCAATATGGGAACTGACATTTATGATGATTAGAAGGTAGCCCATCCTATGCACCCAAAAATTCCTTCAAGGATTATTCTGAAGGGAAAAGATCCAAGGGAAATTTGTTAGGTGATACATCAGTGTCAATGAGTTTTGGATGAACAAGCTTTAAAGGAAGGGATCGGCTGAAATTATGTTAACAGTTAACCATGGTTTTTCCTTTCAACCCGTATAATGGTATCCTAGTCTGGTGTTGTGGTGATGAGGTTCAATCTTTAAATGAATTCAGATACCTTTCTCATTAGGTCCATAACCCTTTCCATTATATCCAAGCTAAGACACAAGATTGTATCCAGGACCATATATGTTTTGTAATTCCTTGAATGATGGTAGTTTTGTATAGAAGAGGTGATTAACATGATAAGTATCACCTGGATTTATAGATGCATAATCATCTTTCTCAGCTAAGGTGAATGAGATCTTGGAAAATCTTAAATGGATGGGGTCTACTTTGTACTCACCAACATGAGAGTCACTAAAATCCAAAGAACCCCAATCATTACCCAAACATGCATTCACTTTTGATAGAGAAGGTCATTTAGCTGGGGAAGGTTTTACAGGCATAGACTCTAGCGTTTTCACCTTAAGAGTATATTTCTCTCGGAATTTTTCTTTCAAATAATCCTACTTCTCAGTTGATTTCTCCTTTTTAACAACTTCCTTAGTGACTTCTTCCTTCATGCGCTCTTCCTTTTTAGGGGATGAGATAGAAGAAGAAGTTACAACCAAAAAAGACAAAGTGGGTACATAATTTTGAAATGAATGTGTAACAGAAGCCTGTTTGACTGTAATTATTTGGCATAGCTACATAGCCTCAGGATCAGCCTTAATCATGACAACCTAGTCATTAGCCACAAACTTCATAGATCAATAAAGTGTAGATGAAGAATCTCCCAAAGCATGTAGCCATGGTATACCTAAAAGAAGATTGTATGATAAAGGACTTGCCATAGCATGCAAAAGGTTTGGAATAGTGACTGGTCCAACCTTTAAGACACTGTGATAGTCCCCATAGCGGTCTTACCACTACTATCCAAACCTCAAATGAACAAGGAGGAGGTTGCCCAAGAATTTGGGTCTACCGTGATCTTTGGTAACAAGTCTAAACCACAAACGTTCAGTTTTGAACCTATATCAAGAAGTGTTTGTCTAATACCAATGCCATTCACATGAACAATGATCATCAATGGATCTTCTAAATTCCTCACTTTGGGAGGTGGGATTTCATGCAAATAGAAGGTAATATTCAGCGAATCCACATGAATATGATCCATCAGCACGTTCATGTCAATTGGTCTTAGAGAGGAAGGTAACAAAATCTTTTCTAAAGCTTCTTGTAGCATACCTTGATACATCAGGGTGGTTTAAATTAAATCTTAAAGTGAGATCTTAGTCGAAGTACCCTTAATTTTCTTGATAAGATCATAATCACTTGGTTGCTTATCTACCAACAAAGGTGCCTTAGGAAGAATAGGTTGTGAAGGAGGTAAATAATTTTGAGGTGGTTCAGAAACTTGTTTGTTTTTCTAAGTGTTATACGTGTGAGCAATAGTATTACAAGATGATTGTTTGGATTGCATAAATCTAGTATATAATTTAGAAACTCCTCCTTTGAAAGGTTTTCCATTAATGACCTTGAATTTATTAGGAGAAGGACTTGCTACTATCACATGGATGTATGGTCTCTTAGGCCTTTGTGGGGCCACAGAGACAACAATAACATTCACAAACTTTTCATTTTTTCATGAGGATATCGTGGAGGATGAATCACCCTTTACACCTCTTTTAGGTGGAGTTGCTTCAAGGAAGTCATCCAAGACTTCATCCAACATATCAAAATCATCCTTCGACAATGCCTTATCAAAGGTATCGAAATATAAAAGGAAAAGATCCGACATTAGGCATTCACCTCGAGTTCACCGAAATGTAGGGGAGGATATTTACCCCCTCCAAGATGATGAATCTTAGAAAGAAAATCAATCCACTGCTAGCTCTTCGAACTAGCGATAAGATGAGCCAAGGGATAACAAATAACTAAACTAAATATGGTATAGAAATAAATTATAGAATTATAGTATGGAAATGATAAAATATAGAAACTGGATTTACATAATGATAAAGATCAAAAGTAGATTATACCTGCCAACCAAGAAGCTCTCGGGTTTTGGACACTAGTGCAGGATGCAAACATCAATGCATTGTGTTTTCATCTGTATGGACCACAGATAGAGAAGTTCCAAAATCTAATTCCATGAAGAGCGTTCTACACATAGAATCTATTCATCACCCGCACACACTAGAATGGGGAAAATTGTTGGGGATGTATAGGGGCCTACCTCAGTTAGATCCCCGCTTAGGTGTTTCCACTGCCACAGACAACTAGATAGATAAATTGGAAAGAGATAAAGGAACTTGGAAACTTGGTAAATTGGAAATAGGTGCTAATAGAAACTATTCTTTTCTTAATGAAAACAATCCCCTATTGCATGCATTAAATATTAGAAATATCAGAAATAACGAATGCATCTAGATAATAGATACAATCAATAATGCAAAGGACTCATTGCATGTAGATAATGTTGGATTGTTGAGGAGATTGTTGAATTTGGTTGATCATTGCTGCTGCTAGGATATTTTTTTTTCATTGATGTCAACATATTCCTATGGTTTATTTTGGTGAGTTTGGGAAGAGTTTCTAATCCAGTATTGTAGATTGGTTTTGTTGATCACTATTTTGCAGAATCTGGTATTTCCTCCAATATATTCCAGTGTGATTAGATATTGTATTGAGAGTTTGGGATGTTATTTGGGATGATCTTGTGTATCTTCATTTCAAATGGTTCATGATTTGGTGCTTTGCAAGTTATCTTTCTTCATGATAGTTGCTGATTGGTTGTGTTCTTGAGCTTTGAGACGTTGAACGATGAAGATTTGAAAAAGGGTGTTGGTGCAACTATTCTAGATGATTTTAACATGCTTGCTGGTGTTTTCTTATCATGTCCTATTTATTTTGGCACTATGCATTGATCATTGTGCAATTTTTTGTGATTCTTATGACTGATGATGATTTTTGGGTTATGCGGTATTTCTGGTGGTGTAGTGTGTAGTGATTGATCTTGGCATGATTTCTGGTGGATGTGATCATTTGGAAATTTCAATTCTAACGTCCATGCTATGTAATGTAAATCATAATATTGGTCTATTGGTCAGTCTTTATATTATGTGATGTAATATTTGTAATTATAAGTTGAGGGTTGAGGGTTTAGCTGACCTTGTTATCATGGTTGATGATTTGTATATATAGGTGAGATATTCATGTAATTTAGGTGTCGATATTGTGTTTGCATTATTAGAGAGAGGTTTTTATGCAAACAAGAGACTTATCATTTGGTGAAGTATTGAGGTGAGTTTGGTGTTTCTAAGCAAACAATTGTGCTTAACTGGAACTATAATCAGGCATTTGTAGATCCTATCATTATAGTTCATTTCTTTTGGATTGTAGTCTAAATCATATTGTAAGTCAGTGAGACTTCCCTAAGGGTTTTATCCTTCCAGGGATATATCTTTTTAGCAATGAGCTCTAGGCAGTGTGCCTGAATGCATGTGCATTCCCTATTGTAATATTTTCACATGCTACTGCAGAGTATCATCTTCTTGTGGCTAGGTTCCCATCGTGGTTTTCCCTTAACCATGGTTTCTACATTAAAAATATCAGTGTTGTGTGTTGTGTTGTTAATTTTCTTATCTATTATTTCTGTAGTCTATTAGTTTATGTTTTGAAGTTTGATTTGATGTCATCTGGTGAAGAATGATTCACCCCCCCTCTCAGTTTTCCTTCTTGATTGTTGCTAACAATTGCTATCAGAGCTAGATCCTTCGGTAGAATCTTAATCACTTGAGGAGATTCAGGATGGCAGCTCAAGGTATTCTTTTCAAGAACGATAGTTTGAGGTTTGATGGAAGAAACTATATTGTGTGGAAGAGACAGATGAAGGTACATTTATAATGTCTTGGAGAGGATTACTGGAAGATTACCAAGAATGCCTATGTTGTTCCTCAAAATAGACCATCCACTTCCAATGAGGTTAAGGAAGTTGAATATAACATCAAAGAAAAAGAGGCATTGCTTAGTGCCATGACTAATTCTGAAATGATAAATGTTATGGAGATTTAGACTGCACATGAGATCTAGAGAAGCTTGAGATCCTATATGAAGGTGATAGTCAAGTGAAAGTTGCTAGGTTGCAGAGTTTAAAAGGAAAGTATGAGACATTGAAGATGGGAGATGATGAGAACATACATTCATACATGGTTAAGGTGAATGAGCTTGTCCTTGGTATCAGATATGTCAGTGGAAAGATTGAAGAAGATGAGATTGTTGCTAAGGTGCTAAGATATTTTCCTCCTACTTATAAACATAAGGTTGTCGTTATTGATGACATCCAGAGTGTGACTACAGTGACAAGAGATGTGTTAGTTGGAAAACTTACTGCATTTGAGCTGAGTGAATTTGGAGAATCACATGGAAAGTCTCAGATAGTATTCAAAGCATTAGCATCGGTATCTAGTAAGAAGAAATATGATCCTTATGAGTGCAGGATATCCAGATATGAAAGAGAAATAAAAGAGATAGCAGAGAAAGAAAGAGAGCTTGATTATCTTGAAGCACTGATTGCTTGAAGATTGCCTAAAGGTGCCGATAAGTATGATGGAAAGTTACCCTTGAAATGCTTTTCTTGTAATATGATAAAAAAAATTTCTTCTAGATGCTTGGAGATAATGGCTAAATATGATAGACATGATAAGTCTGACAAGCATGATAGGAATGATAGATATGAGAAGCATGAAAAGTATGATAAGCCTTATAAGTTTAACCAAAAGTCTAGGAACCAAAAGAACTATTTTTGAATATGGGAAAAAAGTTTTTGATGGGCCCCTAAAACCCAATATAGTCACAAGATGACAAGATAAACATTACAGTGCAGCTAAACAAATAGACAACAAACAAAGGAAAGATAGCTGGTGAACAAAATGCCAGCAAACAAGATAAACTTTAACCTTCTGAGCCTCTGTCACTCCTTCACACTCAAAGTGGTTTTCCATGCCCTAAATCCATTCCATAACAGTGTCTATGTCCATTCTTCCACTGAAATGTGGCAATCCTTCAAATGCTTTAGTCTTCAAAGCCTTGATAGCTTTCACAAAAGGTTCTTCATTGAGCAAAGGGATCAGGTTTAGGGATTATATCATCTATGTCTATAGTCTTCTTGCCTTCACCCTTGGTGTCTTCATCCCAAGGTTCATGTGTCCTTTGATCTACCACTTCCTGTAGTTTATCCCTTATCTCATTCATAGCTACTTCAAGGAGTCTATTCTGCACCTTCTGCTCTTCCACTTCTCTAGCTAGCTCTACATTGGTAACCATTCTGCTCTCCCCTACTAATTCACTAGTATATAGAGACATACACAGTCCAACAAGTCTTTTATCTAGCTCTGATACCAATCTGATGGGATGGTGCTTGGGATAGACTAGCCTAGTCTATGCTCTTGGATCCTCTCCTTGGATCTCTTGGTGTTCTTCTCACACCCTAGGGTCTCTAGGACTTCCTTTACTTGGGAAATCCCTTGACCTTACCCAATCCACCCACCAATGAGTTTCTTTGCTACTCCTAAGGTCTCACCTACTCATGAGAGTCAAATCCCTTACTATGGCTAATAAGGGCTAAGGCTTGTTTCACACTTTCCAAAGTCTTAGCAAGGTTTTATTAGCTCTTAAACCATGTTTTCATCCCTTCTTATGCTCCCAATAAGTTTCTACCTTCATCCTTTCTACCGATTTCACTGTTTTGTGATTTTGCTTACAAAACAGGGCTACAAGGATTAGGGCTAATTAGGCCTCCTAACTTGTCTTCTAGGGCTTTCTCTCACAAATGATGCATACAAAACCCAAACTCCCAAAATGGACTACTAATCAATTGGAAAGGGCTCAAGGATTTTCTAGGTTTTGGGCCTCCAAGTGGTCGTATAGTGCCTAGGGCGATTTTTGGGGTTTTTAAGAGTTTTGTGAGGGTTTTGTGGTCTGCCTAGGTCACAGTGAAGGTTCTGAGTCTTAGCCACCTTGTTTGGATTGGTGGAAGCCCCTCCTTCACACAAATTGTGCTTGAAATACTCCTCTACACTTCCTCCAAAGGATGCTCTCTCAGCTATTCAACCTTGCTCTCCAAGACCTCTGCACCAACAACCATTCCTAATCGGGCACTATTAGTCTCGCCTAAGAATGGGCATTTACTTGGCCTTCCTACATTTTTAAGGGCCCTTCTTTCTTGGGTCTATTATACAGGGTCTTCACATCCATTCCCCATGGTTTCATGGTGTTTCCACAATGGGGAATGGAGTTAATACTTCATTACTCAATTCTTGTCCAAACCTGGACAATAAGAACACAGTTTACAGACTTATTTACAAACACACTCAGACTGCAAGTAAAAACCTAAACTAATTGCTTGAAAAGAAAGTATTTACACCATGTCAAACATTCCACATAGATTTGGATGTTTCTGAATCCATTAACTTGCTTGTTCTCTTCTTTCAAACCATCTGGTAATAGTTTTACAGTCTCAGTCCGATCTTCTTACTAGGGCCGTACAATGTATGCCATCCAACCCATGAATTTAGGGTTTGAAAGTACTTATAGCACCTTTGCCTCAATTTGTGTGCCCAAACTAGGGTTTTCCATGCTAACCTAAAGAACTTTTCTTCATGGTGAAAAAGTTGCTTGACAACTTTTGAAAGTTGTCATGCAACTTTTGAGCAACTTTCTTTATGTTTCTTTTTATGACTCCTAGACCCACATTGGGCCAACCTAAAGACACCACCATGTTGTAAAGGACCCCTAAACTCCTCCAGGACACACATACCTTCCATCTTCAAGAAAATTACAAACTTGACTCATGACCCCTAAGATCTCTATTAAGACCCTACCTAGGACCTATGAGCACATGGCTCATTATTTTATGTACAGTAGCTTCTAAAGAGAATAACACCCACAAGAAAAGAAAGAGAAGGAGTTTGGAAGGGTGCTCCTACACCATGCTCCTCCTCTACATAGAATTAAGAAAAAAAAGAAGATATGAGAGCTGGGTCTATTCCAAGTGCCTTGAACCTGCTCTCCTCCACCCATGTTGCTTCAGATACTGGTTGATCTACCCATTTCACTATGTACTCCATGTAGACCTGGTGTCTAGTGGAATTCTTCACTCTTGATTCCAAGATCTCCTCTACTTTAGGCTTCTTCACCTGTGGTAAGACATTAACATCAAGGTCTTGTAGTACCTTGGCTTGGTTCTCAGTCTGCCCTGCTATCTCACCCTTGTACATGATCAGGTCAGCTACGTTAAAGACTAGTGATATAGATAAATCTAAAGGTAGGTCAAATTTTTAGGCATTCTTACCATATTGTGACAGGATTCTGCAAGGTCCTACCCTTCTCATCTGCAATTTGGTAGGCTTACCTCCTTGCATCCTAGCTTTGCTCAAATGGACCATCACATAGTCACCCACCTTAAACTGAACTTCTCTCCTTTTCTCATCCACTTTGGCTTTTAGTTTTTGAGTGGATTCAAGGATGGCCTTCTTAACCTACTCTTGAACTTCCTTGATGGTTTGAGTGAATTCTTTTGCCTGCCCACTCTTCATTTCCAAACTACCAAGGTCTCTCAACTCACAT
This sequence comes from Cryptomeria japonica, assembly GCF_030272615.1. Classification (NCBI taxonomy): domain Eukaryota; kingdom Viridiplantae; phylum Streptophyta; class Pinopsida; order Cupressales; family Cupressaceae; genus Cryptomeria; species Cryptomeria japonica. The sequence goes on from NC_081415.1 coordinate 167,398,177, forward strand.
ACTCCTCTTGGATGTCTACCATAGACAACCTCAAAAGGACTTTTACCAGTGGTTCTATTCACACTGTCATTATATGCATACTCTACTTGAGAAATGATTAATTCCCTTGTTTGGCCATACTCCTTAGTCAAACACCTCAACAAGTTACCTAACACCCTATTGATGACTTCAGTCTGGCCATCTATTTGTGGATGGTAGGCTGAGCTAAATGACAGGTTGGTTCCTAGTCTCCTCCATAATGTGTGCCAAAAATGACCCGTGAACTTGCTATCCCTATCATAAACAATGATTAAAGGGAGTCCATGAATCCTAACAATCTCTTTGAAGAAGAGATGTGCAACATAGCTTGCATCATATGTAGTCTTAGATGGGATAAAATGGCTCATCTTGGAAAATATATCTACTACCACATAGATGTTGTCCATACCTGTTTTGGTATTAGGAAGTCCAACTACAAAGTCCATGCTTATAGATTCCCAAGGTCTGTTAGGGACCAATAATGGCAGATACAAACTGGCATTGCTTGATCCACCTTTGGCTCTTTGGCATACACCACACTGTTCTACACATCTTTTCACATCCCTTGGAAACTTTGGCCAATAGTAGTACCTCGGTACTAAATCTAGGGTCTTATTAATCCCAAAGTGTCCACTCAAACTACCATTATGTTTCTCTTGGACGAGGTTCTCCCTCATAGATCCTCTTGGTACACACAACTAGTAACCTTTGAACAAGAGACCATTTTGGAGAGTGTAATCTGCATACTCACCATGGAAATGGTTCTCAAACTCTTTGCAAACCTTATAAGCTATTGAAAATTCATCTCCTTCATAGAGGTCTTTGAAACCTTCTATGCCTATGCTCTGTAACTATAGTTCTTGAACTTTCAACAACTTCCTGCTCAATGCATCCGCCACCCTATTAAGATGCCCCTTCTTATGCTTGATGGTGAAGGTGAAGGATTGGATATATTCCATCCATTTCAGATGCCTATTGCTTAGCTTCTCTTGAGTGTTTATGTAACTCAATGCCTGATTGTCTATGAACACTACAAATTCTTTTGGAAGTAGGTAATGCCTTCATTTCTTAAGGGACTGCACTAATGCATACAACTCTAAGTCATAAGCTGAGTACTTCTTCTTTGCTTCATTCAGCTTCTCACTAAAAAATGCCACAGGTCTTCCCTCTTGACTCAATACACCACCTACAACAATTCCACTTGCATCACACTCCAAAGTGAACAACTTATCAAACATAGGTAGGAGAAGGATGGGTTTTGTGGCTACTTCCTATTTCAACAATTGAAATGCTTTGTCTACCTACTCAGTCCATACAAACTTAGTTTTAAGACCTCCCTTAATGGTGTCAAGGATTGGTGCACATATGCCACTAAAATTCCTCACAAACTTCCTATAGAATTGAGCCAATCCATTGAAACTCCTTACCTCAGTCCCTATTTTAGGTGTAGGCCAATTCAAGATTGCCTCCACTTTTCTTGGATCCATCTTCAAGGTTCCTTTGGACACCACAAATCCTAAGTAAACCATCTCTTGCTTCAAGAAGTCACACTTCTCTAGGCTGATGGATAGCTTCTCCTCATTCAACCTCTCTAAAACTGACCTCAAATGCTCAAGATGCTCCTCTTTAGTTCTACTATAGATGAGTATGTCATCTAGGTACACTACCACAAATCTTCCTATGAAGTCTTTTAACACTTCATTAATCAACCTCATGAAGGTTCTTGGAGCATTAGTAAGCCCAAATGGCATCACAAGCCACTCATACAATCCATCTGTGGTTTTAAAAGTTCTCTTCCACTCATCACCCTCCTTAATTCTTATCTAGTGATAACCACTTTTAAGGTCTAGCTTGGTAAAATACATAGCCCCTCCTAAACAATCTATTAAATCCTCTATTCTAGGAATAGGAAACCTATATCTAATGGTAATCCTATTGATTGCTCTTGAGTCAGTGCAAAGTCTCCACTTACCTCCTTTTTTGGATGCTAGCACTAACGAGACTGCACATGGGCTGATGCTCTTATTAGTAAGTCCTTGTTCCAATAACTCCTGCACTTACCTTGCTACTTCCTTATTCCGATCAGGTGTGAGTTGATATGCAGCCTTGTTCAGTAAGGATGCACCAAGAATAAAGTCTATTTGATGGCTTATAGACCTTCTTGGTGGGAGTGTTGCAGGTGCTCCATCACTCACTATGTCCTTATACTCTTGCAACATGTGTTGCACCTCCTTGGGTACTTCTATCTACACCTTGTCTTCTTCCTCCTTTGGTTTCACAAAGATGGCACACTTCACTATTTCCTCCTCATGTAGAAAATTTATGAACTCTTTACCAGTAGCCATTAAAACACTAGGTGTTTTTGAAGTGCCCTCTTCATCCTTTGTCAAAGACTGAATCTTGAAAGTCTTGCTGTCCTTCTTAAAAGATATGGAGTTCTCCTCTCCATCATAAATCACCTTCCTGTCAAACTACTAGGGTCTTCCTAACAACAAATGACATGCATCCATAGGCAACACATCACAAAGGATTTTGTCCTTATATCCACTAATAGAAAACTCTACCCAAGTCTGCTCATTGACTAGCACACTCTATCCTTTGTTTAACCAAGTTACCTTGTAAGGATTGGTATGGGGTATTCTTGTGAGCTTCAACTTCCTAAGTGCCTCTTCTGAGATGATGTTGTCAGTTGAGCCTATATCAACTATCACCTTGCACACTTTACCAAGAATCTTGCACCTCACCCTAAACAATGCTCTCCTATGTTTGGGTTCCTCCTTAACCAGCTGTCTAAACAAAATCCTATTGAACATCAGATTCTCTCCAACTTCTGATTCAATTTGGTCCACATCCAGTGTCTTGCTGCTTGAAGAGTTTTCTTGTGCATAAGCAACCCTCTTTCCACTGTTAGTTGATGTAGGCTTGTTAGGGCATCTATATGCTAGGTTTCCCAATTGACCACAATTGTAACACTTCATAGTTGCAAAATAGGAGTTACCTCTATCAGTACCTCTACCCCTATTTGGACCACCTTATGCACCTCTTCCTCTAGAATGTCCTCCTCTAAGATTGGTTTCACTACCATGCTTAGTCAACTTGGCTTCTCCATGGGTTCTTTTCTCATTTGCCTTGCTTTGGTAACCACCTCGGTGATTCACTTGGTCTCTACCTCTGCCTCTACCCCTATTATTGGAGTCTCCTTTCCTTTTGCTCCTCTCTTCTACCTTGACAAAAATCTGATGGCATTTCTGAATAGTAGTAGGAGTCCATAGGCTTATCTCCTCCTAAATGTTCCACTTTGGCCGCTTAAATACCTAGCCACCTTAATAGATTCATCTTCTTGATCCTTTGATCTAAGACATAGTTTTTGAAACTCTACGGTGTAGGAGGTTACATCAAGATCCTTCTGCTTCAATCCTTGTCTCTTCTTATGAAGTTGAACTTCATAATCCTCTGGTAAGTAGCTCTCCTTAATCTTACTCACCATAGCTTTCCAATTTGCAATAGGTAGCTTTCCCATACTAACCCTTTCTTCTTGTAGGTACTTCCACCATGTTAAAGCTGTTCCCCTTAATCATGATTTGGCAACTTTAACCTTCTGAGCCTCTGTCATTCCTTCACACTCAAAGTGGTTTTCCATGCCCTCAATCCATTCCATAACAATGTCTATGTCCATTCTTCCACTAAAATGTGGTAATCCTTCAAATGCTTTAGTGTCCAAAGCCTTGATAGCTTTCACAAAAGGTTCTTCATTGAGCAAGGGATCAGGTTCAGCGATTATATCATCTAAGTCTATAGTCTTCTTGCCTTTACCCTTGGTGTCTTCATCCCAAGGTTCATGTGTCCTCTGATCTACCACTTCCTATAGTTTATGCCTTATCTCATTCATAGCTGCTTCAAGGAGTCTATTATGCTCCTTCTGCTCTTCCACTTCTCTAGCTAGATCTACATTGGTAACCATTCTTCTCTGCCCTACTGATTCACCAGTATATAGAGACATACATGGTCCAACAAGTCTTTTAACTGGCTCTGATACCAATTTGATGGGATGGCGCTTGGGATAGACTAGCCTAGTCTGTGCTCCTGGATCCTCTCCTTGGATCTCCTGGTGTTCTTCTCACACCCTAGGGTCTCTAGGACTTCCCTTACTTGGGAAATCCCTTGACCTTACCCAATCCACCCACCAATGAGTTCCTTTGCTGCTCCTAAGGTCTCACCTACTCATGAGACTCAAATCCCTTACTATGGATAATAAGGGCTAAGGCTTGTTTCACACTTTCCAAAGTCTTAGCAAGGTTGTATTAGGTCTTAAACCATATTTTCATCCCTCCTTATGCTCCCAAGAAGTTTCTACCTTCATCCTTTCTACCAATTTCACTATTTTGTGATTTTGCTTACAAAATAGGGCTACAAGGATTAGGGCTAATTAGGCCTCCTAACTGGTCTTCTAGGGCTTTCTCTCACAAACGATGCATACACAACCCAAACTCCCAAAATGGACTGCCAATCAATTGGAAAGGGCTCAAGGATTTTCTAGGTTTTGGGCCTCCAAGTGGCCGTACAGTGCCTAGGTTGACTTTTGGGGTTTTTAAGATTTTTGTGAGGGTTTTGTGGTCTACCTGGGTCACAGTGAAGGTTCTAAGTGTTAGCCACCTTTTCTGGATTGGTGGAAGCCCCTTCTTCACACCAATGATGCTTCAAACACTCCTCTGCACTTCCTCCAAAGGATGCTCTCTCAGCTATTCAACCTTGCTCTACTATTAGTCTCGCCTAGGAATGGGCATTTGCTTGGCCTTCTTGCATTTTTAAGGGCCCTACTTACTTGGGTCTATTATATAGGATCTTCACATCCATTCCCCATGGTTTCAAGGTGGTTCTAGAATGAGGAATGGAGTTAAGACTTCATTACTCAATTCCTATCCAAAACTAGACAGTAAGAACACAGTTTAGAGACTTATTTACAAACACACTCAGACTGCAAGTAAAAACCTAAACTAATTGCTTGAAAAGAAAGTATTTACAACATGTCAAACATTCCACATAGATTTGGACATTTCTCAATCCATTAACTTGCTTGTTCTCTTCTTTCAAACCACCTAGTAACAGTTTTATAGTCTCAGTCTGATCTTCTTACTAGGGCCGTACAATGTCTGCCATCCAACCCATGAATTTAGGGTTTGCAAGTACTTATAGTACCTTTTCCTCGGTGTATGTGAAAAAGTTGCTTGACAACTTTTAAAAGTTGTCATGCAACTTTCGAGCAACTTTCTCAATGTTGCTTTTTATGGCTCCTAGACCCACATTGGGCCAACCTAAAGACACCACCATGATGTAAAGGACCCCTAACTCCTCCAAGACACACATACCTTCCATCTTCAAGAAAATCACAAACTTGACTCATGATCCCTATGATCTCTATTAAGACCCTACCTAGGACCTATGAGCACATGGCTCATTATTTTATGTACAGTAGCTTCTAAAGAGCATAACACCAATGAGACAAGAAAGAGGAGTTTGGAAGGGTGCTCCTGCACCAATAGTCTTGGAGGTCAACCTTGCATCATCTAGGCATTAAAAGTTGTCATTTTAGACATAAAAATGTAAAATTTGAGTGCTCTTGGACATGTACCTATCTGTACAAGAGGATAACTAACTTGTAGAGGTATTTATTCTCCTGCTTTAACCATTGTAAGGGTTGATTTCGTGGAGATATCAAGCATTTGAAAGTTTGCACTAGTTTTTACCTTGTTTTTCTCTAAGTTTTAACTCCATGTGAGCAGCAGTCCATACACCTGCTGTACTTGGCCCTACTATTCTTATATTTCCAAGTTCTCTTATGCTTCCTGAAGCTTTTCCCTTTTGTGGCATCAAATTTTATCAAGTTTTGATTTCTAAGCAAAATTAACTGGTTTTGATAGTTTCACTGCCTTGTCTAGGAATTTGGCAAGGATGCTTGACCAACTTGGCTTATTGAAGCCTTAAATGTTCATGGCTTCCCAAGAACTAGTTGGTCAACTTTTAAGATATGTAAATACAAGTTTTTATTTCAAAAATGCAGGTGCAAGTTTTGTGGCCATGGAGCCCTAGGCAAGTGTGCTATTTGGCTAGGGTCTTTGAAGAGGTTTGATGCTTTGCTCTTATATAAAAAATGAATTCATTAGGTGGAGAGACTTGTCTTGTTGTTCAAGTTGTATGTGAAAGCAAAGAATCTTTCTAAGCCATGATAAATATGGTTGCATTTTTTAGTTTGTGAAAATTGTGAAAAAAATAGTGAGTCACTGTTTTGGTGTTAGTTTCCACTCATTTGCTTACTCTCCACCATATATTGGTGTTTATAAAACCTTGTATCTCCTTTTATTTTTTTTCATACAAGAAAAAGGAATGTTCTTTGACCCTACCCATGGGTTTTGAGATTGCCAAGATCAGTCAATGATCCTTTAGGCAAAGTTCTAACGCCCAGCTGGCTGTCACAGTCAATTATGACTTATTTTTGCATTTTAGTTGAGTTGTTTATGCAATATTCCTCTTCCAAATAGTATGTATGAAGGTAAAAAAAAATTCAAAGATAGAACAATGTTCAAAAGCACTAGACAGACCTTTGAAAAAGAGTTTTGACAGTGGTAAATGCAAGTTGAAGTGAAAATGCAGTGAAAGAGACAAAGTGCAGTGATAACAAGTTTTGATAGTGTATGATTCATTGGTTTGTAATTGCCTATGCTTTTTTGTGGAGGGATAATGTGGTTCTCCTTTGTCACCAATGTGAGCCATGTTTACCTATTTTGAATGTAATTGGTACTCATGCAATGATGTGTTTGTGGAAAGCAAGAAAGGGAAAAGTTGTAAATGTTGCACACTCCTTATGAGCATCTTTTGTAAACTCTTGTTCTCTAACCTTTGAAGGTGTAAAAATACTTTATTTTGGCCTAATTAGTATGTGGAATGGTAGAAATAAGATGGCATGATTCACATTGAAGGTTTCTAGCTTGTAAGTTGATTCTTGCTATCAAAACCCTAGCAAACCGTTCTTTTTGCACCCATTTTGGGACAGTCATGGAGGAGGACTAATGGACCCTAAGACTTAGAAAATTTTCAAGAACTTCCAAAAGGGTATCAAAATATAAGGTTATTTTTTTCTGGAAGTCCATCATTGGAGCAGGATGAGCACAAAACCGCAAAAAGAGGGCTAATTCCTTGTAGCCCGTTTTAGGCCTAAAATATGGTTTTTGTCAAATTGGGTACACAAAGGAAGGTTGTAAAGCATAAAACCCATCAAATCAAGTTGAAACAAGTTAATCTTGCATGCATTTAACACATTTGGTGAGATAGACTCCATAAGTCAGTTTGTAGCACTTGTGAAGGATTACTACACTCCAAACCATAGAAGACCAAAGACACCCATGGGGGTAGAACTTGACACAAGCTTGTAATTCATCAAGAGGAGACCTTGTGTAGTTAGAGAATAGGTCAAGGTTAGAGGAAATGAATTCCAATTGAGAGAGTAAGGTGTTAGACTACAAAGCCTAAAATAATGGAGTTGAAACCCTTAAGCAACCAGGGAGTGTTTTACTTAGGGAGGTGGATCAAGGAGAGCTGCTAGGTTGCCTATAAGCTTTTTGCACTCTGATTTTGGTGACTACACCTTGAAACTAGCAAAGGACCTATCACTTAGTAAAAATACAAGCCTATTGTGCAACCCCCTTACCCTTCCTCCCTATCATAGTGGTATCAGAGCATAGGTACACTTGGGAATAAGTAGCAATTTGGAAACCATGGTGACAAATGTAGAGTTAGCCAGGAAAATGGAAGATTAGGAACAAGAAAATAGGTTACTCAGAGAGAAGCTAGACCTCCTAGAGTAGAAATTGGGAGAAGTAGAAGTGAAGGCAGATGAAGCCAGCAATAAGATAGATGGAATAGAAGATAGGGGTAAGCTATTAGCTATAGAGGATGAAATCTCTCTACCAGACCCTATGATAGAGATTGAACCCTTTTTGAAAGCCTTGAAGGCTATGAGTGGGAGAACACTAGAAGTCCCACTATTTAGTGGTAAAATGGACCTAGAAGTGGTCATGGAGTGGATTGAGGGTCTTGAGAACCATTTTGAATGTGATGGTGTGACAGAGGCCCAGAAAGTGAAGGTGGCTAAGTCCAAGTTGAGAGGAGCTACATTAACATGGTGGAAGTTCATTCATGATGAATCTGAGAAAGAGGGCAAAAAGACCATAGCAACTTGGAAGGGAATGTTATCCAAGATCAGAGAGACTTACATTCCTAAGGACTATGAAATGCAACTTCATAGGAAAAGGTAAAACCTTAGGCAAAAAGAGTTAGATGTTAGTAGCTACACCGAGGAGTTCCAAAAGCTATGCCTTAGATCAAAGATCCAAGAGGATGAAAATGTCAAGGTTGCTAGGTATCTCAATGGCTTGAGATGGAACATTCAGGAAGAGTTAAGTTTGTTGTGTCCTACAACAGTCCAGAAGTGCTATCAACTTGCACTTAAGGTAGAGGAAAGGAGTAGGAAGAAGCAAGAGTAGCATAACAGAGGTAGAGGAAGAGGTAGAGATGGTACAGACCATAGAGGTAGTTTTGGTGGAAGACACATAGATCAAAGGTCCAAGGGAGAATCTAAACTTATAGAGAAAAGTGGGGATTCTTAGAGCAAGCCCAACTATAGGGGTAGGGGATGAAGAAACTTAGGAAGGGGTAGATGTAGTGGACTAGGTAGAGGGTCTTACTTCTCCACCATGAAATGCTATAACTATCAGAAATTGGGTCATCCTACTTATAGGTGTCCAGAAAAGCCTAGTTCTTCCCATGAAGGTGAAAAGAGAGTGAACTATGTTTAGGAGGAAGGAAGTAGTGCAAGAACTCTAGCAATGAACCTAGCACCCAAAGATGGTGAGAGTCTAATGATGAGGAGAGTATTGATGCAAGAACCTCACAAGAGTGAAGGGTCTCAGAGAAGAGCATTGTTCAGGATCAAGTGCAAAATCTTGGGCAAGGTATGTCAGGTGGTTATAGATTAAGATTTCACAGATAACATTATCTCAGAGGAGGTAGTTAGCAAATTGAACCTACCTAGAATGAGGCATAGTGAACCCTACAAGGTAACCTAGTTAAACAAGGGGCAACATGTACTAGTTAATGAACAAGCATGGATAGACTTCAACATAGGTGAATATAAGGATAGGGTACTATGTGACATCCTTCCTATGGATGCTTGCCATCTACTATTGGGTAGACCTTGGCAATTTGATAGAAAGGCACTTCATGATGGTGAAAAAAACACATATTCCTTTCAAAAGAATGGCATTGTCTACAAAATATAGTCCCTTAGTGAAGAGACAGAGAATAGCAAACCACAAGCACCTAAAGTGTTATTAGTCAATGAAAAAGAGTTCATCCAAACCATGAAAGAGGGAGATGGGATTGGTTATGCACTTGCAGTGAAACCTAAGGAGGAGAAGAAAGAAAAACAAGATGAGATCCCACAAGAAGTGAAACAAATTCTTGATAACTTTAAGGACATCATTAGTGATGGACAACCAGCAACATTACCTCCTCCTAGAGTCATTAGTCATTAGATTGACTTTATACCAAGAGCCTCTTTGCCAAACAAAGTAGCCTATAAGATGACTCCTGAACAAAAAAAAGAGGTAGCTAGGTAGATTCAAGAGTTGTTGGATCAAGGATTAATAGGAAAGAGTATAAGTCCTTGTGTTGCACCTACAATGTTAGCACCTAAGAAAGGGGGAACATGGAGACTATGCACAGATTCCAGAGCCATAAACAAAATCACAATAAGGTACAGATTCCCTATTCCCAGGATAGAAGATTTGATGGATTATTTAGGGGGTGCAAAGTATTTCACAAAAATATACTTAAAGAGTGGTTACCATCAGATAAGAATAAAAGAGGGTGATGAGTGGAAAACTGCTTTCAAAACAAATGAGGGTCTTTATGAATGGTTGGTTATTCCTTTTGGACTCTCTAATGCTCCCAGTACCTTTATGAGGTTAATGAATGAAGTATTGCAGGAATTTCTTGGTAAGTTTGTGGTGGTCTACTTAGATGATATTCTCATTTTTAGTAAGACTAAAGAGGAGCATTTGAAACACTTAGCCATTGTTTTGCAAAGATTATCTGATGAGCAGTTAGCCATAAATCTTGAGAAATATGATTTTATGAAGCAAGAGCTAGTCTATCTTGGTTTTGTTGTGTCTAGTGGAGAACTTAAGATGGATCAATCTAAAGTTGCAGCCATAACAAGTTGGCCAACCCAACAATCAGCCAGTGAAGTTAGGAGTTGTCATGGTCTAGCCTAGTTTTATAGAAAGTTTATTAGAGGGTTCAGTGAGATTTGTGCACCCATGTTAGATACAATAAAGGGTTGTCATAAGGTTAAGTTTCAATGGATAGAAGTGGCCAATAAGGGGTTTGAGTTACTCAAAACTAAAGTTGCTACATAGCTAGTGTTAATCCTTCCTAGTTTTGATAAGCTCTTTACTATAGAGTGTGATGCCAGTCATCTTGCAATAGGTGCAGTCTTGAGTCAGGATAATAGACCCATTGCTTTCTTTAATGAGACATTGAATGATGCAAAGAAAAAGTACTCATCCTATGATTTAGAGTTATATGCATTAGTGCAGGCACTCAGGAAGTGGAGGCATTACTTGCTTCCTAAAGAGTTTGTTGTGTATATAAACAACCAGGCAGTCAGTTTTTTGAATTCTAAGGATAAACTCAACCATAGGCATGTGAAATGGGTAGAATACCTACAAGCATATACCTTTACTCTTAGGCACAAGAAATGCCAATGTAACAAAGTAGCTGATGCTTTGAGTAGGAGATTGTTGACTATTCAGGAGATTCAAGTTAAGAGCATTGGTATTGATTGCTTTCAAGATTTGTATCCTAATGATGATGATTTTGCTACTGCTTATAAAGTTTGTCACACTTTTGAGAATCATTTCCATAGTGAATATGCTCACTATACATTGCAGAATGGTTTGTTATTCAGGGGAGGATAGCTGTGTGTTCCTAAAGGTTCCATGAGAGAAAACCTTATCCAAGAGAAACACAATGGGTGTTTGAGTGGCCATTTTGGTCTCAATAAGACCTTAGAGTTGGTTCAATGCTTCTATTACTGGCCTAAGATGTAAAGAGATGTCAGAAGGTATGTTGAATAGTGTATGGTATGTCAGAAGGACAAAGGTAATAGCACTAATGCTGGTTTATATCAGCCACTTCCCATTCCTTCTAGGCCATGGGAGTACATCAGCATGGATTTTGTTGTAGGTTTACCAAAGACAAAAGCAGGGTATGACAATATTTTTGTGGTTGTTGACAGATTTAGAAAAATGGCTCACTTTATACCTTGGAAAACTACTAATGATGCTAGTCATATTGCTTTCCTTTTCTTTAAAGAAGTTGTAAGGATACATGGTTTGCCATCTAGCATTGTGTCAGATAGAGATGTTAAGTTTTTGGGTCATTTTTGGAAGACTTTGTGGAAGAAATTGGGTACTAACTTTTCTTTTGGCTTAGCTTATCATCCACAGATAGAGGGCCAAACAGAAGTGGTGAATAGAAAATTGGGTAATCTACTCAGATGTCTCACCAAGGAGCATGGACAAAGTTGGGATCAGCTCATTCCACAGGCAAAATTTGCCTATAATGATAGTGTAAATAGATCCACTGGTAAGAGTCCATTTTAGATTGTTTATGGTATGCATCCAAAAGGTGTTTTTGAGTTACATGATGTGACTAACTTGCAACATGTTAGTGGGACAACAAAGGATATGGCACAGTCTCTGAAAGAGATCCATGAACAGGTTAAGCAATCTTTGTAGGACACCACAACAAGAGTCAAGGCAAGGGTGGATGCTTCAAAGAGGGATGTCCGATTCTCAGTTGGAGATTTTGTGATGGTGCATCTCAACAAGTCCAGATTGCAAAAGGGAGTTCCTACCAAATTACAGATGAGAAGAATAGGGCCTTGCAGGATTTTGGCTAAGTATGGTCCTAATGCTTATAAGATTGATTTACTTGCTGATGTTTCCTTGTCTCCTATCTTTAATGTTGTAGATTTTGTACCTTTCAAGGGGCAGCCTCTAGCAGAGACTCCAAGAGCTTCAGACATTTCACATTCCCTTTCTAATCTATCTCTCCCCTCTTCTTCTTTTCCCATTACTGAACAGGTACTTGATTCCAGAATCATCAAGAAGACTAGACAACATTACTACTTTGAACATTTGATCAAGTGGAAGGATCAACTAGCCTTTGAAGCCACTTGGATACTTGAAAGTGACTTCCACAAGGCTAGTATTCCTCTCTCTTTTCTGCCCAACAGAGTCACATGACTTCTTTGTCACCGAGGGAGTATGGTGCAGGAGCACCTAGCTCCATTTCATCACAGGTTTGATAGCAGGTTTGATTTTTACTAGTCTTGAGTTGGAAAGTTTGTCTAAGACATTTTTGAGTTGTTCTAAGTTGTTTGGATGAGTTTTGAACTCATTGTGTGGTTATGGTTCCTGTTTTCATCTTTTTGCTCAAAGTTGTCAGTTCGGAGTTGCCTGGAAAAATGTTGGGAAAAGTGAGTTTTCAATGTGTTTTTGTTTTGAAAAGTTTTTAGACATGCTTTGTGCTTGGTTTTTAGGTGTGAGTAGTGTTCTTAGGTGATTGGTAATCTTGGAGGTCAACCTTGCATCATCTAAGCATTAAAAGTTGTCATTTTAGACATGAAAATGTAAAATTTGAGTGCTCTTGGACATGTACCTATCCGTACAGGAGGATAACTGACTTTTAGAGGTATTTATTCTCCTACTTTAACCATTGTAAGGGTTGATTTCATGGAGATATCAAGCATTTGAAAGTTTGCACTAGTTTTTACCTTGTTTTTCTCTAAGTTTTAACTCCATGTGAGTAGCAGTCCGTACACCTACTATACTTGGCCATACTGTTCTTACATTTCCAAGTTCTCTTATGCTTCCTGAAACTTTTCTCTTTGGTGACATCTAATTTCATTAAGTTTTGATTTCTAAGCAAAATTAACTGGTTTTGATAGTTTCACTACCTTGTCTAGGAATTTGGCAACGATGCTTGACCAACTTGGCTTCTTGAAGCCCTAAATGTTCATGGCTTCCCAAGAACTAGTTGGTCAACTTGTAAGATATGTAAATACAAGTTTTTATTTCAAAAATGCAGGTGCAAGAAGTTTTGTGGCCATGGAGCCCTAGGCAAGTGTGCTATTTGGCTAGGGTCTTTGAAGAGGTTTGATGCTTTTCTCTTCTATAGAAAATGCATTCATTAGGTGGACAAACTTTTCCTTTTGTTCAAGTTGTATGTGAAAGCAAAGATGCTTTCTAAGCCATGATAAAGATGGTTGCATTTTTCAATTTGTGAAAATTATGAAAAAAATAGTGAGTCACTGTTTTGGTGTTAGTTTCCACTCATTTGCTTACTCTCCACCATATATTGGTGTTTTTAAAACCTTGTATTTCATTTTATTTTTTTTCAAACAAGAGCAAGGAATGGTCTTTGACCTTTCCCATTGGTTTTGAGATTGCCAAGATCATTCAATGATCCTTTAGGCAAAGTTGTAAGGCCTAGCTGGCTGTCACGATCAATTATGACTAATTTTTGCATTTTAGTTGAGTTGTTTATGCAATATTCATCTTCCAAATAGAAGGTATGAAGGTCAAAAAACATTTAGGGATAGAGCATTGATCAAAAGAACTAGACAGACCTTTGAAAAAGAGTTTTGATAGTGGTAAATGCAGGTTGAAGTGAAAATGCAGTGAAAGAGACAAAGTGCAGTGATAACAAGTTTTGATAGTGAATGATTCATTGGTTTGTAATTCCCTAATGATTTTTTGTGTAGGACTAATGTGGTTCTCCTTTGTCACCAATGTGAGCCATGTTTACGTGTTTTGAATGTAATTAGTACTCATGCAATGATGTGTTTGTGGAAAGCAAGAAAGGGAAAAGTTGTAAATGTTGCACACTCCTTATGCTTTGTAAAATCTTGTTCTCTAACCTTTGAAGGTGTAAAACTGCTTTATTTTTTCCTAATTAGTATGTGGCATGGTAGAAATAAGGTGGCATGATTCACATTGAAGGTTTCTAGCTTGTAAGTTGATTCTTGCCATCAAAACCCTAGCGAACCCTTCTTTTTGCACCCATTTTGGGATAGTCATGGAGGAGGCCTAATGGACCCTAAGACTTAGAAAATCCTTAAGAACTTCCAAAAGGGTATCATAATATAAGGTTCTTTTTGTCTTGAATTCCATCGTTGGAGTAGGATGAGCACAAAACCCCAAAAAGAGGGCTAATTCCTTGTAGCCTGTTTTAGGCCTAAAATATGTTTTTTGTCAAATCAGGTACACAAAGGAAGGTTGTAGAGCATAAAACCAATCAAATCAAGTTGAAATAAGTTAATCTTTCATGCATTTAACACATTTGGTGAGATAGACTCTATAAGTCAGTTTGTAGCACTTGTGAAGGATTTCTACACTCCAAACCATAGAAGACCAAAGACACCCATGGGGGTAGAACTTGACACAAGCTTGTAATTCATCAAGAGGAGACCTTGTGTAGTCAAAGAATAGGTCAGGGTCAAAGGAAATGAATTCCAATTGAGAGAGTAAGGTGTTAGACTACAAAGCCTAAAACAATGGAGTTGAAACCCTTGAGCAACTAGGGAGTGTTTGACTTAGGGAGGTGGATCAAGGAGAGTTGCTAGGTTGCCTATAAGCTTTTTGCACTCTGATTTTGGTGACTACACCTTGAAACTAGCAAAGGACCTATCACTTAGTAAAAATACAAGCCTATTGTGCAACCCCCTTACCCTTCCTCCCTATCACCTTGTGTCCTTATCATCTGGGGTGTCATCCTTAACATCAATAATGCCCACCGCAACCTTATCCCCTTGGTAGTTCTCCATGATGTAGATAGGGGATTTCATGCTAGCCGAGGTAGCCTTTAGAATCTTGTGGCTTTTCTCACCTATTGTTTTTTAGTGTGTTCTCAACTCTATCAAGTCTCTTTTTCAGTTGCACCTGCTCTATTTTCCAAGCTAAGAAAGCTATTGCGGTTAGCATTGATAATCTCCTCAGTGTTACCAATTGCTTTGGTGAGCTCACTGAGACATTTAGGGAGGGAATTGAACTTTTTTGAGCCTAAAGCTTGTAAAGTCTCAATTTTTGCTGCTTCTTGGGCTTTCTTGGTCTTAATGCCTTCAATTTCCTTATGCATCTAGTTGAGCACCTGTTTGAAGCTTTCCATACCATTATTTATGTAGAGATCAATATCCAAGTGATGCTCTTCCTAGTTCTTATCATCAGCAGTATTAAGATTAACTTCCAATCCAACCTCCCTATCCTTAGATCTCTAAGCTTCTTTCGTTGATGTATCCTCCCCCATCAAGCCCTTCTCCTTTAAATTAGTCTAGAGAGGAGACTAGTCCTTGGTGCCAACCTCCTTACTTTTAGAAGTCTTCTTTTTCTTCTTTTGGCTCACAAGAGTCTGGACCTCCTCACTTCCAGTGTCCATGTCAGTGTTAGTCCCATACTCCTCCTCATACCAGCTATCATCCTCCCCTCTCTGCTTCTTTTTGGAAAACCCTTTGTTTTGTTTCCCTTGTTCTATTTTTTTATTTCTTCTACTTGACCCAACAAATTGGGGGTCATCCTCTGTCTCCTCTTTTGTATCATAGCCTTCACCTTCCTCCACATTAGAGTCATTGAAATCCTCATTCAATTCAAAAATCTCATCTATATTCAACTAGATAGTCATTTTCTTGATGTGATTATACAGAATCACCATCAAACCTTCGTGCATTGCAAGGTTGATACTAGGATTGGAAATTGTATCCTTGATCCCCGCATTAAGGGCATAGAAAAGATAATAGGGAAAAGAAATTTTATCTTTATACCTAAAATGATTAAGTAAAACAAAGTGGTACCTGTAAACCCTAGTGTATCTACCATCAAGCGTGATAAACTCCATAAGGAACCAAAAGAATTGTTATTATGTTATAGATGAAGACGTTATAGATGATGAATAAGAAGGAGATGAAGTTATGTTTATTGCCATTAAAGAGGATAGACCTATGCCTATTGATTCCAAAAGCTCTTTTGTTGATGAGAAAGATTTGTTTGCACAGGTATATTAATAGGGTGAATGGGTGATTGATAGTGTCTATTCACATCATATGACTGGTGACAAAATAAAATTTGTAAGAATGGAAAGATATGATGGTGGAATAGTTAGATTTGGAGATGACAAAGCCTGTGTAATCCATTAGAGAGGTTCTATTTATTTTTATGGTAAACATAACACTGATGATGTCTTGTATGTTGAAGGTTTAAAGCATAATATTTTGAGTGTTGGATAGATGGTTGAAAAGGGTTATGATCTACAATTCAAAGATGGTAAATGCAAGATCTTGAATGCCTCCTGTATAGAGATTGCATCTGGAATTAAGATAGAAGGTAATATTTTTCATTTGAATGCTGGTGAGAAAAGTTGTTTGATTGCTAAGATAGATGAGAGTTGGTTGTGGCATAGGAGGATGTGTCATGTAAACTTTGATTCATTGATCAAGATCAATTATACACAAGTTGTTAGGGATCTTCCTAAGATTGTTAAACCTGTTAATTTGGTATGTAAGGAATGTCAGTTGGGTAAGAAAACAAGGATTTATTTCAAGAGTAAATGATATATATCTGATGGATTATTAGATCTTGTGCATACTGACCTATGTGGACCTACAAATGTTAGAAGTGTGTAGGGTGATAGATACTTTATGCTGCTAATTGATGATTATTCCTAAATGATGTGGGTTGTCTTTTTGAAAGAAAAATCAAAAGCATTTGAGAAATTTAAGATATTCAAAGATAAAGTTGAAACTGAGTCCAGATTGAAGCTGAAGTGTCTGAGATCTGATAGAGGTGGAGAATAATATTCCAGTGAGTTCAATTATTTCTGTGAGATGCATGGAATCAGAAGATAACTATTTGCTCCTAGGACTCCACAACAAAATGGAATTGTTTAAAGGAAGAAACGTATTGTTCTGGATGCTACAAGAAACATGTTGATTGAAGGAAATGTTCCAAAGGTCTACTGAAAAGAAGCTATTAGCACTACAGTTTATACATTCAATAGAGTTTATATCAAAGGTAATACTGGTAAGAACCCTTATGAGATTTGGTTTGGTCATATTCATACTATGAAATATTTTAAAGTTTTTGGTAGCAAATGTTATATTAAGAGAGATGAGGATCTTGGAAATTTTGATGCTAAAAGTGATGAAGGTATCTTTCTGGGATATTCTACAAGTAAAAAAGCCTACCAATGTTGTAATAAGAGACTAAGAAAGATAGATGAGAGTGCAAATGAGAAGATGGATGAAATCTTGCAAAGGAGATCAAAGCTTATGATGATGGTCAACATGTTGTTCTAGCTCCCATTCATCCTGAAGAGCCTAAGTAGAATCATCTAGTAGAGATGGTCAATCCGGATGTTACTTTTGCTTGTGATGATGTGCAAGAGCCTGAGGATCAGAACAATCAAAAGACTCTGAGGTATGTTAAATTGAATCATTCTAAGAATCAGATTATTGGTGATAAGAATAAAGGTGTGATGACTAGAAGAAGGTTAGTTGTAGAAGAAGTATGTTTGATTTCTAAAGTTTAACCTAAAGATGTTGGTGAAGCTTGTAAACATGATAACTAGATAAGAGCCATGAAAGAAGAGTTAGACCAGATTGAGAAGAACAACACTTGGGAACTTTTACCTAGACCTAAGGATAAAGATGTTATCGGTACTAAATGGGTTTTTAGGTACAAATTGAATGAAGTCGGTGAAGTAGTTAGAAATAAAGAAAGACTAGTTTGCAAAGGATATTTATAGCAAGAAGGGATTGATTATGAGGAAAATTTTTCTCCGGGTACCAAAATTGAAGTTGTTAGATTCTTTCTTCCTTATGCTCCTTATAAATATTTCAAGGTATATCAGATGGATGTCAAATATGCATTTTTGAATGGTGATCTAGAAGAAGAAGTTTACATTGAACAACCTAGTGGATTTTCATTGTCGGATTATGGAGACATGGTATGTAAGTTGAATAAAGAACTTTATGGATTGAAACAAGCTCCTAGAGCCTGGTATGCTAGGTTAGATAAATACTCACTAAAATTGGGATTTATCAAAGGTGTCATTGATAGTAATCTGTAGTTTAAGATTGTAAATGATAACATTCTAATTATTGAAGTATTTGTTGATGACATTATTTTTTGTGGTGATGATGATATGAGTATGAAGTTTGTTGGTGATATGCAAAAAGAATTTGAGATGTCTATGATTGGTGAGATAAAAAAATTCTTAGGTTTGCAAATTGCACAAACAGGAAAAGGTATCTTTATATCTCAAGCTATGTATATAAAGGAACTTTTGAAGAAGTTTGGATTAGATGATTCCAAACCAATCGGGACTCCTATGGTGATTGGTTGTAAATTGTCAAAAAATGATGAATCTCCTAAAGCTAATCAAAGTTTGTATATATCTATGGTTGGGGGACTGCTAAATCTTACTTAGACTAGGCTTGACTATATGCATGCTATGTGTATGGCTGTTAGATATCAAGCTGATTCAAAGGAGAGTCATGTCAATGCTGTTAAAAGAATATTCAAATATCTAAAGGGAATAATGAATTATGGACTATGGTATCCAAAGAATGATGATTTCATGTTGTGTGTCTACATTGTTCCATATTGGGTAGGTGATGTTGATGACCGGAAGAGTACTACCGATAGAGCATTCTTTTTAGGTAAGAATTTGGTTTCATGGGCTAGCAAGAAACAAGATTCAACATCCTTATCTATTGTTGAAGCTGAGTACATTGTTGCTGCTAGTAATTGCAATTAGATGGTTTGGATGAAGCAAATTTTGAAAGATATTAGAGTTATTCCTGATGAGCCTACTGTTATATACTGTGACAATTCTAGTGTTATAAATATGTCAAATAATCTGGTGCAACATTCAAAGACTAGGCATATATCTTTGGCATTGTTGTCAAAGAGGGAGAGAGATTATGTGAAAAACTTCTTTATCTATCTTGATCTTAGGGGAAGTTTTTTGGTGATATCTTCCTTCTTTGCATTGACTATTTTTCACATTTATATGTTGCCATAAATGGCAAAGGGGGAGATTGTTGGATTTCATTGATCATTGTTGCTTCTAGGATATGTTGTTTTCATTGATGTCAACATATTCTTGTGGTTTATTCAAGGGATTTCGGGAGGAGTTTCTGATCTGGTTTTATAGTTTGGTTTTGTTGATTACTGTTTTGCAGAATATGATATTTCCTCTAGTATATTCTAGTGTGATCAGATCTTGTGCTGAGATTTTGGGATATTATTTGGGATGATCTTGTGTATCTTCATTTCAGATGGTTCATGATTTGGTGCTTTGCAAGTTATCTTTCTTCATGATAGATGCTAATTAGTTGTGTTCTTGAGCTTTGAGATGTTGACCGATGAAGATTTGAAAAGAGGTGTTGGTCCAACTATTCTAGATGATTCTAATGTTCTTGTTGGTGTTTCCTAGTCATTTCCTATTTCTTTTGGTGATCCACATTGATCGTTGTGCTAGTTTTGGTGATTCTTATGAACCAGTGATGATTTTAATGTTATGAGGTATTTCTAGTGGTGTACCGTGTTGCAGTTGATCTTGGCATGATTTGTGGCGGATGTGATCATTTATAAATTTGAATTAGGTCCATGTTATGTAATGTAAATCATAATATTGGTCCAGTGGTCGATCTTTGTATCGTGTAATATAATTTTTGTAATTGTAATTTGAGGGTTGAGGGTTTAGCCGACCTTGTTATCAAGGTTGATGATTTGTATATATACATAGGATATTCATGTAATTTAGGTGTCAGTATTGTGTGTGCATTATCAGAGAGAGGTTTTTTTGCAAACAAGAGACTTATCATTTGGTGAAGTATTGAGGTGAGTTTGTTGTTTCAGAGCAGACAATTGTACTTAACCAAAATTGTCATCAGGCATTTGTAGATGCTATCATTGTAGCTCATTTCCTCCAGATTGTAGTTTGAATCATATTGTAAGTCAGTGAGGCTTCCTTGAGGGTTGTAGCCTTCCGGGCATATATCTTTTGGGTAGTGATCTCTAGGAAGTGTGTCTGAATGCATGTTCTTTCTCCATTGTAATATATTCACATACTACTGTAGACTATCATCTTACTATGGGTAGGTTCCCACCATGGTTTTTCACTTAACCAACTTTTCCATGATAAAAATCTTGGTGTTGTGTTGTTAATTTTCTTATCTATTATTGTTGCAATATATCAATTTATGTTTTGAAGTTTGATTTTTGGTGATCTGGTGAAGACTGATTCACCCCCCCTCTCAGACTTCCTTCTTGATTTTTGCTAACAAATAAAATACATAAAAGAGAGAACACAAGGCATGAAGCCAAACCCCTCTTGTTGGAATATGAGTATGAAAAAGCCCACATGATTCTTGTTAGTAAGATCCACCAAGGATAATGTAGCTTGATGTTGGTAGAGTGCATCCAAGAGCATAGAGAGAAAGAGAGCAATGAGAGTGTAACCAAAGTCCAAGAGTCAAGAACCCAAGTGGGAACCCTTCAAAATGAGCTAGGAAGGGTTCTTAAACTCAGAACAATTGCATAGAGCCATTGAAACAAAAATTGAGCCAAAGGACACGCATCAACCAATGTCCGACTCTCAATTAGATTCAAGATTCCAACCATTTTTTGGGATGTTAGCCCAACACGTGGATGTCCCCACGTCACGCTGTTGTCTGCACAAAAATGGGCCCAAAAGGACTTTCGAGGCACTTTGTCTTCCAAGCCTATGATGCCAAAATGCTGCAATTTTGATCATAGGCTCATCATTAATGCACTAGGTGTCATGCATAAGTGTCGTAAATTCACTAGGTGCAATTTAAGATACTAAACATACTAATTAATGATGTAATATTCTCTAACAATGAAGACGTGGTGGGATAAGTTTTAAAAGTGTCCTGAGAGTCAATATGTATCTCCTTACACATTCCCAAGGAGGTGGGGGGATTTAAACTAAGATTTATTAAAAATGGGATGGAATTATCACATGTGCACATGGTTAGGGATTAATTACCCTAAATAAATAAATTAATTGTGTATTGATTTATTTATTTACTAAGAGGATTTGGGAGGTAACACTAAAATTAATTAATTAAAAATAGTTGACCTTTAAATGGATAATCATTAACAACATTGTAATAAGAGTTAAAACATGCTTAATTTATTCTCATTGATTAAATAATTTTTGTATACGGTGAAAATGGATACAACAATATTGAAAGACTAAATGAATTCAACCACAAAACCCTAGCCTAAAAACAACAAAGATCCACCATAACATATGACGATTACCTAAGACAATGCAAATCAAATGAAATCACAAAGATTATACCATCACATGTCCAATAGGGTTTGGATCTGCATTCTTCCTATCTCCATTGATCTTTCTTGATATATTTTCTCTCAAATTTTATGTGTGCACAAGAGCTCAACAAAGAACGGAAATGTGGTTGCAAGTAGGCTTGATTGCATATGAATGTTAGAAAGCGTAATGTTATCAAGTAGTCAATGGGGGTTGACAATGAAGGAAGCATCTCCTTATATAGAAGACACTATAAGAAATGGAGGGATAAGATTGAGAGGTGTAAAAGATAAATGGTCGGCTATGATTAGAGGGTAGGTAGAGAAAATAAGAAAATAATGAGAGGGTAGGTAGTGTATGAATTAAGAGATGAATGACATGTGTCATAGGTAAAAAAGTTTAATGAATTAATTAAATAAATAAAAGTATTTATTTAAATAAGAAATAAGGCTAGAAGAGGATAAATGAATTAATTAAATAAATAAAGATTCATTCAATTAATAGAGGAGTTAGGCTAAAGTAATTAAATAAATAAAATATTTATTTAATTAGACTAGACAATTTTAGGTGTCTACATTTTGCCCCTCTTTGAGACAATGCAGCTTGTCGCATTGTTTCAAAGAAGATAATATGAACTGATACAAAGTTGCCCCAAGATGGGAATGATATTCCCCCTCAAGAATTTGGATGAAAATGTTTGGAAAGATCACAAACAATCTCTCAATAAGAAAGAAAGGCTATAATGGACTGATCGGATGGGATAGAGTGACAAAGTCAAGGGATAAAGAAGACTGACACGGGAGACGAGGGCTAGGGTAGTCTATAAGATAGACCACAAGGGGAATACATCCTCATTGTCATCGACACATCCAAGAGATTAGAGTGCAGAGAGAGAATAGAGTAGCAACAATCAGTAGCAATGGCATTGATGCATAGATTCGATCACGTTCATCGATTTCAGAGGCCAACAGAGGCAAGAGAGCTGGTAAGTACCACAAAACCTCCTTGTACTTTGTCGCAATAAATGTTGTCATTAATGCATGCTAGGTAGTGCATTTAATATATTTTAGAATATGTCAAAAAAGGTCAAAAATGTGTAGGCACGTCTGCATTGGTGCCAGGCACGTATGGGTTGGCTAGGCATGTCTGCATTGGTGCTAGGCATGTCTATGCAGGAAAAGGAGTCTATGTCAAATGCAAGTGCATCTATGTTGTGTAGGTGCATTTGTGATATGTGGATGCATCTGTGTAGAGCAGAGGCACGTCTATGTATGTTAGGTGTGTCTGTGCAAAATAGGTATGTTTGTGTAGTATGTAAGTGTGTGTATGTCATGAAGGTGCATTTATGTTTTCAAGGATGAATCGGCAGTTCTATGATGAACATATGTTGTCTATTGGATAAGATGCTAAGAGGATACACTCAAGAAGGTCCTCTAGGGAAAACTAGGATAGGTCGAGGTACTTTGTGATGAATAGTGAGTACCAAGATAGAGTACTTTGTGATGAACTAGGAGTACTAAAAGAGAAGCACTTTGTGATGAACAGTAAGTGCAAATATGAGCAGCACTTTGTGATGAACAAGGAGCGCAAAAACATGTAGTACTTTGTGATGAACATGGAGTACTAATATGAGTAGCACATTGTGATGAATAGGGAGTGCAAATATAAGAAACACTTTGTGATGAACAGGGAGTGCAGAAACACATAGTACTTTGTGATGAACAGGGAGTACCACTAGGATAAAAAGCAACACTTTGTGATGAACAATGAGTGTCAGTAGGATAGAACACCATATGATAAATATAAGCATGAGGATAGAAAGCAGTATTTTCTGATGAACAGTGAATACCACTTTGACTAACACAGTTGATTTTCTTGACTGCAGGAGTCTTGCCTATGCTGGAGTCATGGGAGAGATTCCCATCGACTCAGAGGTTATGACCAGAGCTAATAGTTGAGGAGAGAGCAGCGGTTCAGGCTATGGGCTTGCGACATATTTTGTATGTGCCTGAGTTTTGGGTGAACATGGGGTTGCTGACTGCATTAGCTAAGAGATGACACTCAAAGACTTGTACATTTCATTTGTCAATAGGTGAGATGACAGTCACCTTGGAGGATTTATATAGGATTTTGAGGATACTAATCAATGGGGAGTTGATACCCTACGATCGAGATGGAGACAAAGAGGCCCTAAGATGAGTGTTTCAAGATCTGGGACTGGAGAAGAGGGCTGGACACATCGCTTGGGACACCATGACAGTGACAGGACTGGCGCTACTAGTAGTGCTAGGAGGAGTGATCAGTGGGTTCCTATGTCCAGATAGGGTGACATGATGGTTTGCTATGGGCTGGGGGAGTACATTGGAGACACTAGTTACATAGCATACCAGATATGCCTGGGGATCATGCATGCTGGCAGACTTGTACTATGAGCTCCATCAGTTCATTTACCATGGATCTGTAGGATTGGGCTATGGAGTTACATTGCTATAGGTATGGGAATATGAGCATCTTCCAGTAATAGGACCGATACATTTCAGAGGCCAGGGTCATTGATGTAGTTTTGTTCATCTATATGATATGATTACATCACAGCCATAGATTGGCAGGTTGGAGAACTGGCAACGAGTCCTTGATGAGATTGACACTGTGATATGGAGGCCATACCAAGATTGTGAGCAATGGGAGGTTGACGTAGTGGATCTACCTTATACCTTCAGGAGCAGATATCTAATTGGGCAGATGCCCTATGTACTAGAGAGACAATTGGTTGATAGAGTTGGTAGATAGTTCAGTAGGATTAAGCGGATGCCACATGGTTCCTGTATGTATGTGTGGATAGTGCAAGACCAGGCACACTTTGGGCCACTGTTATCATATGATTAGGCCATGCTGTAGCTGGTGGAGATGATTCCCTTTCCTTGGGATATGTGGCCAAAGATAGAGGATGCAATGACTGATAGATCCAAGTGAGCAGATAGATGGAGATGGCGGAGGGGAAGACGATGATGATGGAGATGGTGGGGGTAGAGGCCAACAGAGGAGGCGGGGTGTAGTAGGAGAGAGGAGAGTGGTTCCGCGAAGGGAGGGTGGAGAGGAGAGACATGCTCAGGTGGTGAGAGGTCGAGGTGGGTTTCCCTTACAGGTGCCAGCAGCACAAGGTCCTAGACAGGTGCAAGGACAGGGACAGGGGCAGAGGCAGGGGCAGCCACATGAGTAGCCATAGGTATAGGAATAGGTACAGGGGTAGAGGCAGGGGTAGCCATAGGTATAGGGGGCTGAGGAGGAGGAGGATGACCTATTAGAGATGAGGGAGATCTGCCAGGGACAGGAAGATGAGATCTAAGAGATGAGAGGGAGAGGGATAGACTCAGGAGGTAGCTCAGGGACACTGAGTGGGAGAGAGATTAGGCTATCTATTGTTACACTAAGGTTGAGACAACACTGAGGGATAGGAGGTAGGTGACAAAGGACATAGGGGTTGGATACACCTATGTTCTGCTGGCAGGGGAGGAGATAGGTTATTGGTGAGACCTATACTATAGGGCAGTGCCACCAGAGCAGCGGGTGAGGAGCTTCTGCAGACCATCGCAGATAGTGATGACCAGTGGAGGGAGGGATAGGAGACAAGCATCTAGAGATGGGGTTATGGGTCCTCCACCGCCACCAGATAGAGGGGGTAGGAAGGATGATCCTGGGGTGGGTCCTTTCAGGGCTCAGACTCTGTCGAGGTGAGGCAGCTCCAAGGTAGGGAGTTCATCATAGCCTTAGAGGGCTCCCTATGTATCAGATTTGTACCATTTTGTATGATGATGTAGACACCTTCGGGTGATTTTGTAGACATATGATTTTGACATCATTGTATCATGACACTTATGATTTTGATATATATATATGAGATTCATCCTTGCAGCATCTATATACATGTGCACCTATGTGATGAGATGTTCCTATGATGTATATTGCTATGTGATGATTATGATATGGATGCAAATATATATATGATGAAATGCCATATTTTTATTCTTTTATGTTTTTAATATGTTATGTCAATGTGAATGTATGAAATGCAAATGAATATGATAATGCAAATGACTATTTACATGATGAAAATGTAAGATGTGCTAACATGTGTTGTGTGTAGGATGTGATGCAATTGTGATATCTATATGTATGAAATGCTTATATGTGTTAATGCAGGTGCAACTACATGAAATGCAAATATTTTGGGTGTGTCATTATACTTATTCATGTGATAGAAGGCTACACGGACTTAAGAAGGATGATGGAAGTCAATCAAGAAAGGGGGATGAAAGATAGAAGATATGAAAATGAAAGAGATTCTGGTGCATTATCATCATTGAGCTTTATTATGGAAAAATAGGTTATGACAATCGAGGCATATGTTCAACCCAGAAAGTCATTATACCCGTTTGCATGGAGATAAGACAATTACAAACAAGGAATGCCCCAATTCACACTAGACTCTCAGTGTCCTCATATCCTTGGACAAGTCATAGCATTACTAAGAGACAATCCACAAACAGCAAAAGAAAAATAGGTGACGATACTCCATCCTCGCCTTTCTAGTCAAAGACATCCTGGAGATAGAATCTCTAGTCAAAGACATCTTGGAAAAGCTAAAAGACATGTCACCAAATAGATAAAAAAAAAAAAAAGAAAACCAAGACTCGACACCAACATCCACTGTAGTCCTCAAGTTTAATGTCTCTTGTCACTTGTATAAGTCTATTTGATTGTGGTCACAATGTTTACTTTCACAAAAGGATAGATAGCACTAAACCATAATGTTGTCTGAGTCTCTTGAAAGATTTGATTTGTTCAAGTCCATTGTTGCTCCTGTGTCTCATCTGAAATTGACTGAATCCATGAAACTGATACTTTATTGCGGAGAAGACGGAACTTTATTGCGGATTGGAGATGCAAATGTTACTTTATTATGGATTTTGTGCGGATAGATTGAAGAAAAGTTGGAAGAAACTGTACTCCTCAGAACGTGTGATGCTCTCAGTTCCACACCCATCACTAGATGTAGGATTTGCCTTAGCCACAGATAGGAGCTGATTTATTATGAATGGAAAGGGATGAAAATGAAGGTTTTTTATGAATGGCGAACCAATCTTAGGTAGATCAATAACAAGCCATGATGGGAATGGGTAAGTTTATTTTGGATGAATAGGCTGTGAGTGTGTGCAAAGTGAAAGGATGAGATGGAATCCTGAAGAAGGGAGGAGCAATGTCTCTACACATGGTGCCGGTGACCCAGTTTTCACCATGGTACTTGCTCAGGGTGCCACTAAAGTGGTTTTCACTGTTGAATGAAATGTTTCTCTTTTATTTTTTGATTTTTCAATTTTTTTGTTTTTTGTGTCACAAGGCGCCTATTTGCTAGGTTTTCACCAAGTAACAATTTTTCATTTTTATGATTTTTTTGTATTTTTGAATTGGGATACTCTGAAGAGCTATGTGTAAAACCTGTGAAGTTGCATGCTATTGATAGGATCCTCCAAAGGTTCACCCTCTGTGGTTGAGAGCTGATATGCACCTGATTCATAGGTAGTTGTGATGATGTAAGGACCAAGCTAGTTTGGTTTGAATTTGCCCTTCTTCTCTTTGTCTTGCTGATTTTTAGGATTTTCTTTGAGAACTAAGTCACCTACCTCAAATGTGTGAGGCTTGACTTTATGATTGTAGTTACATTGTTCCTTGACTAAATTATGTATAGCTCGAGTGATTGTCTTCCTTGATAAAGGAACTGAGATAGAATTACTAGCGTGTGGACTACGTAGGCCCATATGTGTGTCACCTAAAGAAGTTTGGGCATAACTAATAACAAAGTCCTTCAAGGAAGCTCCATTAAAGGTCCATAATGTATCACCAAAAGGGAATGGATGTGTGGAACAAGTGGGTGAGGAATGAAGCCTTATGATTGCGAAAAGAAGTGAAAGTAGGATAGCATGATGGAGACTTTAGATCAACAAGTATGCTTTTTGACTTAAAATTTTAAAGCTTTTGCCCCTAGTTATTTTGATATTAGGGGAGATCATCTCTTGCTCTTTTTCTTTCATAGGATTTTTATCCTTGACTTTGATTTTTACGAACTCCAATAGCTTTTGATTTTGATTTGGACTAAAGGAATTTTCTTTATTTTTGACTTTTAGATTTTTCTTTTCAAAGATTGATTTGTGATCCCCAATTAGTAAGGGCTTTGGTAATTCTTGTTGATCCAAGTCTAGAAGTGGAGCGGAAATAGAATGAGTGGATGATATGGTAAAGCTATGTGAGTTTTCAAGAGGGATGGTGATATGCTCAATAGATTCTTCACCGAAACCACTCTTAGGACTATTGATATCAAGAGTTGCTTGCACCACTAAAGTAGATTTGCATTCAGACTTAGTAGCCACAACACTAGGTGCCTCATGCCTAGTTCCTTGCAAATTGTTTATAGATTGTTCCTGTTGACTAAATACCTTAGGAGATAGTGGGAGTTGATCAACATGAAAGATATACTCACCACATCCCAGGTCTTTAAACTTGAATTTTTCTTCGGGCTCTATTTGTTTGGATGTAGAAGATTTCAAGGATTCTAGATCCACATATGTTGATGAAGGAATAGCCTATCGATTTGCCAGAATTATTTCTAATCTAGGTCATAGATTGTTGCAATATATGAATGGATTTGGGTCAGCTTTGACAGTCACTTCAACTCCATTGTGTGGAAACTTGATGCATCGATGATATGTAGATGGGACTGCACTCATCTCATGAATCCATGGACATCCTAGCAATATGTTGTATGTGAGATCGAGGTCTACGACTTGACAAACCACATCGTTTGTAACTAGCCCAACTCTAAGAGGCAAGGTGACTGTGCCTTTGGAGGAATGCTCTTCATCATTATATGCCTTGATGGTAATTTTTTTTGTAGAATTCACAACTTTATCTGAATATCCCAATTGTTTAATAGTACTCAATGTACATATGTTTAGACCTACTCCTCCATCTATCAGGACTCATTTTATTCGATGTTTATGTAGGAGGGCTTCAATGTGTAAAGGTGTGTTATGTGGTTGAATTACGGAGGCGTCATAAGCTTCTATGAATGGAAGGGAGTGTGGAACAGAAAGGTATCCCACCAAGGCTTGAAACTGGTCCACATTTAGATTAGTAGGGACGAAAGTGTCTCTCAAGAATTTGTCAAGGATGGCTTTATGTGTAGGAGATATGTGTAAGAGCTCAAGCATGGATATACGCGTGAGTGTCTTCCCTAACTGTTCTACAAGGTCATACTTAGGTTTGGTTGATGAGGAAGTAGTGTTTTTAGCTAGAGCACCTTGCAAAGTGAATTTACCTCGATGAGTTGTAACATTACATTTAGAGGTAGGTTCAGAAGAAGATCCAATGCCTTTTAGGACAATCTTAGGTCTTTGGGTAGGATTATCAAGCATTTTGTCCTTGATGATAATAGTAGAGACATAATTGTCCATCGAAATGTGATTGACAGTTGAATCATAGTTATAGGATGCTCTGGTATAATTGGTCTGGTCATCTGTGGCTTTAGCTTTTCCCTTGTCATGTTTTCAGAATTGTTCCTTAAACATCTCATGTTCTTGATTGGATGAATGCCCTTCAATCTCAATGTCACCTCTATCAATAAGGTCGTGTATGATGTTCTTCAGTCGATGACAATTTCCTATCTTATGTCCTTTGCTCTAATCAAATTCACAATACTCATCATCATCCCACCAATTTGGTTTAACCTTTGGCTCATATGGAGGTAAATCTAGAATTGTGATTATCTTATTTGCCACTAGATTTTTGAAAACTGATTCAAGTGGTTCTCCTAATGGAGTGTACTTCCTTCATGACTTTGAAGTTGTTTGAGTATTCACCTGACTATTTGTAGAGCTTGTTCTAGAAAAAACAATTTTGGGTCGTACCGTATTGGCATCCAGAACACCATCATTGACTATGTTCTTGTTTTTATTCCAAAATCTTGGGTTATCTTTTCCTTTAAAGTCATCTTTGTTTTCCTTGAATATTTTAATGACTCCTTGTTCAATTAGGACTTTTTCTATTGCTAAGCCTTTTTCAATGACGTCCTTGAAGATGGACAAACAAGATTTTCTTAGGTCATAACCAATGTCTTTGTTAAAATTCTGGGTGAACATCTCTACCATTTGTTTCTATGGAATTTCACCAGAGCATCTGCTGGCTAGATTCCTCCATCTTTGTTAAAATGATGAAAAAGATTCTCCATCCCTTTGCTTGGTGTTGCACAAAGTAGTGACTGATATATCTGTCTCTATGTTGTATGATAAATGTTGAATAAATGCCTCAACTAAGTCACCCCATGACTTAATACTAGGTGGAAGTTGGGAGAACCATTCCATAGCTTGATCGCCTAAGCTTTGTGGGAATAATCTCATCAAATATGTCTCTTCTATTGCTACCTCAATGCAAGCTGTGAAAAATTGTCTTATGTGTTCCTTAGGATCCCCTTTTCCTCTTTACTTATCAAACTTAGGCATCACAAAGTGTGTAGGAAATGGAGGCATTGGAATTCTTTTGTTAAATGGATAGGGACATATGTCTCTCATTGTGTATGTTGGCTTATGTGTATTCATTTCCTCCATTTTCTTTTGTAAGTCTTTAATTTACTGTTCCAAACTGTTCTTAGGTGGAGATCAACTTCTTGGACCATACTCCATGACTGAGCCACTGAGTGGAGGCGAAGCATACTACATATATGGATGATATTGATCATACACATGTTCATATGGAGGAGGTCTATAGTAATTCTGCGTATAGGGACCACTTGGTGTAGAGTCATGATGAGGAATAGAATATCTGTTTTGTCCATGTATACCATACTCTATAGGTACGTCATGAGTTTGTTGCCCCCAAATTTGACATGGGGTTTCCTTATGTCCAAATTTTGATCATGCCTTTGGATATCCAATTGCTTTGATGGTTGGTCCTTAGCATTGGTATGTGATTGAGTATATTTTTCTGCATAAGACTTCCATAATGGTCTACGAAAGTGAGTATCATATGCTTGACCATGTGTATGTGGGACCTCAGGTTTTTGAAACAAGGCTAATGGTGATTCAGGAACCATATGTGGTCCTCTATTACCTCCACTATTAGGCCTCCTTTGATCCATGTTGGAGTGAGGTTGTTTCAAAGGTCGATTTTCCATTATTTGAGACATGTCAAAATCATGAGGTATCTTGGCTCCACTTTGTGCCATTAGTTGTAAGAAGTATTGTCTATCTCTCCTCATTATTTCCTCAACCAATTGATTGAAACAGGGATCCATAATGGAGTCTTCCACTTCTGCTGAATGTACTGAAATGTTGTCCATATTGTCATTGTGTGTGTCATTGTCATTTGTAGTGTCCATGTTCTCAATATTTGGAATGTTTCTATACGCATCCATGTCAGGTAATGTAGTATGATCAGAATTGAAAAAGACATTATTATCATACTCATAGGAACTCATGTTTGTGGACTCTTGAGCCTCTTTAGCTTCTCTCCTAGATTTTTGGGAATGGGTTTCAATGATGAACTAGGTATTGACCAAGATGTGAGAGACTAGATGAAAATGGAAAGAGTATGTGAGACCAAGAGTTGGATGGAATGTAAATGAATCTAAAGTTTACTTGCAATGTACAAAGTGTAAGACCATGTATGTATGTAGTAGAGTAGGTGTGGCTTCCAAAGAGATGAGAGTTTCTCTTGATGAGGTAAGTTGACCTTAACTCTAAGTAAGACCAAATGAGACCCAAAGGTGATAGACCTTGATGAGGGACCACTTAACAAAATGTATGTAATATGTTGAGAAAGTGTGATGAGGACAAGCAAGTGACCTTTTGACTCAAGTTTAGACAAATGTGAATGTAATGTAAGGTGTAAAGCAATCATGGACTTTGTGAGACCCAAAGATAGGTTGAATGCTAGATGTAAACCTGAAGAGATAGCTTAGGAAGCTCAATAAATCTGAAACTAAATGTTCTTGTTTACTGAATTATGCAAGTTCAATCTTGAACACAGATGTGCTTGTATACTTCATTGACATGCTTAGATGACACAGATGCTATTTTTTCAGGCACAGACGCGTTTTTGAGATGTTGAAAATGCAAAGTTGCTCAAAAGACAAATGCATTTCTGCAAACTTTGTGCAATTTCTCCAATCTATAAAGTTGCTTGTTGTGACCAAATCTGAATGTTTGACTATTTTTTGTGACAAGAGGACATAGTGTTGATGAAGACTCAATGTTTGGAAGTGTTTAGACTCAAAAATGACTCAAAAAAAAGTGTGTTGTTTGATGTAAAAATTGTTTTGCATACACTTGAAGACACAAAAGACACAATGTTTTGATGTTTGGGTCTTGAATGTTTGATTGTTCAAAATAAGTCAAGCACAATTCTTATGGCTGGCAAAGACAATAGTTGTTGATCCCACATGGGGTTTCCCCTGAGGCTATACTATTCAGAGCAAATACTTAGATACTTGACCCCACTAGCTCCACCCTCGACACTCACTTCTCAGGGCAGCCAAGCATCAGTCCCCATGAAAACTCCTCATGGCGAACTTTGTATCTCTACTAAGAACCGTATGTGTGTGGTCTGCTACCAGAGGTTTGACCTCCTGCCCCAACAACTAGAAGGATTTTGTCTTCTAAAACAAAAAGGTGCTAGTAAGGGCATCCACTCGTGTGGCCATACATGCGGCACTTTTAGCTCTATAAATACAGAAGGCTCCCAGCCAATAGGGGTTACGCCCTACAAATGATCAAATAAATTTGATCAAACGGGTTTATGGGGAGACATAGTGTCAGTATGAACTAATCAGCACACGTTATCCATAGTTTTCACCATGAATATAGTTGTTTATAGTGGTTCGAAAGAGGTGGGTTTTCTTTGCTACCACTTGGGTCATTCTCTCCTCACTAGTAGTCCTAATGACCACACAGGGAGATAGGCCCTCTAAAGATGAAACAAAAAGAGCCTATTGCTCAAGACACAAAAGACAATGGTTCAATTTTAGTGCACCAATTGAAGTGTTTGATAATCTATGAAAAGAAGGCACATAATAAAGATCAAAAACCCTTGCCAAGGTCCTACAACAAAGATCTATTAGTTGTTTGGATTGTTACAAATGATCACCCCTTCCTGTAAGCACACAAGTTAGGTAAATTTTAAATCCAAAAGACTTTGTGAAAATAGGGGCCTTCAACAAAATGATTTTTCTTTCAAGACAAGCTGAACCAATTTTGTTAGCTAGATCTGAAGATGTTAGCTCAAAATAAACCAGATCTGAAAATCCAAATGATGAAAAACCGAATCAAAGAAACCCAAAATGTAACAACTTCACACAAACGTGGTTATCAAAAACACAAATGCTGTATAACTTTGCAGACGCGCTTAGATCAGACACAGACGCGGTTCCAAAACACAGATGTGGCTCCTAGACGTAGATGTGCCTGAAGACTTCATAGATGCAACTAGGGGCACAGATGCGTTTCTTGGAATCTGCAAAAAAAAAAAAATACTGTCGAAGATGCAGACATGATTCCAAATGTCATAGACATGACAAAAAATCAAGAACGCTATCTGAAAGCATGCAGATGCGAAAATATCAAAATGTTGTCAGAAATGTCAAATCTGCAACTTCAAAACACAAAATCTGCAACAAAAGATGTTAAATGAAAAAGGGACAAGAGTCCCACCGGGCAAGCCAAAATGTATATGGTGAAAATGGTTACAACAATATTGAAAGACTAAATGAATTCAACCACAAAACCCTATCCTAACAACAACAAAGATCCACCATAACATATGAAGATTGCCTAAGACAATGCAAATCAAATGAAATCACAAAGATTATACCATGACATGTCCAATAGGGTTTGGATCTGCATTCTTCCTATCTCCATTGATCTTGCTTGATATATTTTCTCTCAGATTTTATGTGTGCACAAGAGCTCAACAAAGAATGAAAATGTGGTTGCAAGTAGGCTTGATCGCATATGAATGTTAGAAAGCGTAATGTCGTCAAGTAGTCAACGGGGGTTGATAATGAAGGAAGCATCTCCTTATATAGAAGACACTATAAGAAATGGAGGGATAAGATTGAGAGGTGTAAAAGATAAATGGTCAGCTAGGATTAGAGGGTAGGTAGAGAAAATAAGAAAATAATGAGAGGGTAGGTAGTGTAGGAATTAAAAGATGAATGACATGTGTCATAGGTAAAAAAGGTTAATTAACTAATTAAATAAATAAAGACTCATTTAATCTATAGAAGAAGTGGGATCAATTAAATAAATAAGATTATTTATTTAATTTAGGAAAAGGGATAATTTAAATAAATAAAAATATTTATTTAACTAAGAAATAAGGCTAGAAGAGGATAAATGAATTAATTAAATAAATAAAATATTTAATTAATTAGACTGGACAATTTTAGGTGTCTACAATTTTTATAAGCCACAAGATATTTGTTGATATGAATAAACATTTTAAATTAGTGTTTCCTTTTCATGACCTAGAATATAATGGTAGAAGGTTAACTATCCTTATTTGTTATATTGAATAATTACCTCCCACAAAAGACAAAATTTTAGGAAAGAATACTCTGAATTTTTGAACTTCATATGAAACTACTACTTTACATGTTAGACACTACATCAAACTTGACTTAATTATATAAAGTTTTACATGTACAATTAATATTCAACTTGCATAAATGAAGCACAATTGTTTGAAATTATATAAAACTTGGTGCAATCATATAAAGTTTTACAAGTATAATTTATATTAAATTTGTGTACATGAAGAGTGCATTTTAGGAACTATATAAAACTTGGTGTAATCATAAAAAGTTTTACATGTACAATTTATATTCTACTTGAGTACATAAACATTGTAAAATATTGTGGGATACATTCTAAATAGTTGTGATCTTGGAGATCGATTTCTACCATATTAAGGATTATATGTAGACAAGTAGGATTCATAAATATATTAGAATATAATAAAATCTCATAAAATATATGAATGATTGCAAGTCCTAATTGGATGAACAACATCTCTATTATTACTATGCATCACTATTTTTATATGCAAATGCTCCATAACAAGATAATGTTGAGTTCCCAATTTCACAATCTATCTACATATAATAGGCTTACAAAATTACAAGATAATTATTATAATAACCTAGATGATTGAGTGCTACTATTATGCTGACCAATGCATATTTTTGGTCTCCATGGGTATATGTTGGCTTATATAATGGTGAACTTGATATTGCAAATAATATATTTCATTATAAAGATACTAGGCTATCATTTTTTATGAACATTGAGTTTGAAAATTAAGTATGGATTCATAAGACATTAATAATATGAAATTTGTCTTCTTTCCATCCATTAAAGGAGGTATACATAAATTATAATCAAAATTATCATACACAAATCATAATGGGTAAAATTAGATAATGCCATGATAGATAACAATGATATACATAGAACATATTTAAAATTTACTACCATATTTAATATTAAATATCTTTCATTATGAATATCATTGCCATGACGCGTAGGATATATTTTCCACAAGAAGTCAAATTGTAATATTGCTCAAAAACTATGTATTTTTTGACTCATGAAACATGGGTCAATGAGTTTCACTCAAAAACTATGCAATTGAATCCTAATAGCAATATCAGAATCATTGCCATGCTCAAAATGTTAGTTTGAGATATTAAATACATGTGTAAAAAAAATTAAAAATTAAAGAGTAATATTTATAATCTGTCTATAAATTGATACCATAAAAATAAATTTAGTGAATGTATTTTTACATTAAAAAATCAACATGATTTCCTATATAGTTTGGTACTCATACTTACAACATAAGTGTTCATTCTTGTCTTAAATCATAACTATGAAAATGAATCTATTTAAATGACATGATGGTGATTTTGATGCTATGGTATAATGTTACTTACTATTACAAGATGCACTTATATAATATAACCAATGATATACTTATTATACTTATCTTTTGTAAAGTGTGAAAAAAACATACCATGCTTGTATTCTAAATTAAAAAATTATAAAAAAAAAAAATTCATATGGTGAACTAAATGAAACATACTAACTTCTATTCCAATTACACTCTTAAAATTTGAACATAGTGAATCAATAACATGTCTAAACATTTTTCTTAATATAATAATATTAAAATCATATTATTAAAAAACTTATTTATATGAATGAATAAGTTACATTAAAAATATATCTCAAGGTCATCATTAAACACATATTATAATAAAATTATTATGTATTATATCTTTTATTATTTGTGACTTCAAAGTTCTCGGATAAACCTAATTGGATTAAGATTGATGGGAGGAGGTGTGGGAGGTTTAACACATCCTATTTCATAGTGGAACCTAAAATGTTGAAAGTATTGAATACTTTTCATCGATACATCTTGGATGTCTAAGACTTTTTATAAGCATTTCCACCTTGGAAGATCACCATGAAACTAGTTTTCTTCAAAATTGAAGAGAACTTCTTCAAAAGTTAACATAAATTTTAGTTTATTCAATTTTTCTTTCTTCCCCTCCTAATCAACTTCTAAGGCCTTTTATATAGGCATTTCCACCTTGAAGATCACCATGAAACTAGTTTTCTTCAAAATTGAAGACAACTTCTTCAAAAGTTAAACATAAATTTTAGTTTATTCAACTTTTGTTTCTTCCCCTCATCAACTTCTCTCTATCATTTTATTTGGAATCAGTTGCATCCTTCTTGTTCTCTTTGGAATTGATGACTCATTTTTTATAATTAGCAACAATTTTCTTGAAGGAAGATTCTTGTTTTCTTTTTCCAATTTTATCCTGAACATCAATGTAGGCATGCCAATCTAGTGCAGGAGCACCTAGTTGAGTAAAAATTCTCCTTTTTGTGTATTTCATGCTTTCATGTTTGTAATGTCTTGTGTTAGGTTTATGATGTTGTTTTAGGTTGTTGTGTGTCTTTTCAAGTGGTTTTGATCTC
The DNA here is from genome assembly GCF_030272615.1 of Cryptomeria japonica. Classification (NCBI taxonomy): domain Eukaryota; kingdom Viridiplantae; phylum Streptophyta; class Pinopsida; order Cupressales; family Cupressaceae; genus Cryptomeria; species Cryptomeria japonica. The sequence goes on from NC_081415.1 coordinate 167,434,767, forward strand.
ATTTTGTGCTCAAGAGGTCAAGTTTTGCCTTTTAGAATTTGAGTTGACAATTTTGGGTTTCTAGGCCAAAAAGGGCAAAAATGTGTAAAATTGCCTGAAAGGTCTAGAAACACTTTCCAAAGAATTGAAACATGTTTGATAAGTGTTTTAAAGCATGTATTAGGTGTTTAGATAAGTTGACGAGTTTAGGTTGTCAAAAATGTCTTTTGGAGCAAAAAATGTTGTCATTTAGGCTTGTAAAAGTTGTCATTTTTGGACTTTTCTAGTACAATGAACTTGTGGAAGCCTCATATCCATACTAGGATTGATAAAAAACTTTAAATAATATAAAAAGGCCTCCATTTTCCTTTAAAAATGTTTGTGATTGTATTGACTAAGGTTTCCTAATATAAAAAAGATGAAATTCTGGCTTTTAATGTGTTTTTCTCTCTTTTAGAGCAACAATCTATATAGTAGCACATTTGGTACATACTGTACCTTTTGGGGAGTTCTCATATTGGTTTCCCAATTCTCTCCAAGTGATCATTGTATTGGTTTTCCATTTGCAAGTTGGTTAGACAAAATTCTTTCATTTTGGTGTGTTCACTGCCCTATCAAGGGTTTGGGGTTTTAAAATGCAGCAACTTGACTAATCCAACCTCAACTCCCACCAAATGGATTTGGTAAAGTTGGTATGCATGTATATATTATATATAAGTTTCTTTTATACCAAGTTTGTTGTGGAAAAGGTAAATTCGAGCACTTATTAGGCAAGTTGTTTAAGTTGGCTAATATTCTTCCTTCAGGCTCAAAATTTGGGTTCTAAGCATCAAATGTTGAAACAAAACATGGAAAGAGGTTTGCACCTATCATAGAAGCATTTTGAAGGAATTGGAGCTCCAAAATTTCATCTTCTTGCATTATAAAAGTCATTGTTTGTAAAGGACAGTGAATTCCCTATTTTGGGAAATAAAGTGGTTTTTAGCATCAAAATTGTCCTTGAAACTCTCCAAGCATGGAGACTAAGCCATGTTTGTTCAATACAAGGTTAAATTTTTGTTTCAAGGTTTATTCATGCTATGGTGTAGACATTTTGGTAATCCTAACCCTTTGTTATGCAACAAAGACAGTGGAAAACAGTGAAAATAGTGAAAATGATTGTTTTTGTCACCTTCTACAGCTAGTATGCTAAGTGTTTGGCAAAATGACAAGTGGTAATTGTTTGAAAAATGTTATCCAAGGTGTAGCAGGGTCTATCAGTCAATATAGAGTGTTGGTTTGTGAAGGGGTTGTGTTTCTAACATTGCGAGCTTGAAAACCCTACAAAAGTGCCATAAAAGGTGGACAGTCCTTATTTCGCATTGACAGTGGACTAAACCATGAAAATCAATTAGTTTGGAGGTTTTTTGAATGTCCCAAGTAAACTTCCATGGTGGGGTAAAGAATCATTTCCTCCTACAAGAAATTTTCATCCAATTAGCCCTCCATCAGCTAGTAGCCCTTTTTAGGCCTCACACACACAAAACAAGGAACCCGATTACCTTGAGGTTGTTGGGTTTGGAGAGATCTTTTAAGGATAGTCCAAAATAGTGAAGAAACCTAAAGTAACCTCTGTGACATCCTTGTGAAGCAATTTTGGGTTTAATACTTAGGAATTTGGGTTTGAGCAAGTGAATCTAGGAAGCCAAAACAACAAAATGAAGCAAGCTTTTGAACAAAACCTTTACCTAGTTTCCTAAACCACTTGGAGGAGCTTATAATGTCAGAGAATAGTCAGAATAATGACCAAAGGATAGAAGAATGTGTTGGAAAGAATGTAATGGTTCGACGTAATCAATAATGGATGAGTAAGGGAATGAGCTCACTCAAAAAGGGAGTTTGTTTGGGAAGCTATGCATGTAATGCTTAGCATTAAAATCTCAAATTGAATTTCAAACATATATATCAGTCACAAACAAGTCTATTGGAAACCAATTGAACAATTAGACCTAATTTCACCTTATGGAGTACTTCTCTAGAAATCTCCCTATCATAGTGATATCAGAGCCATCGAAAGATTCAGGAGAAAAGAATCATTAGAAGAAAACATTGACTAATGCTGAGTTAGCCAAGAAGGTCGAAGACCAAGAAGAAGAAAATAGAGAATTCAAAGAGAGGTTGGAGCAACTAGCAATGAAATAAGCTAAAGTATAAGTCAAAATTGAAGAATTCCATAATAAGGTTGGAGATCAGGGGAAAATGGCAGCAATAGAAGATGAGGCTCCCATAGCTGACCCTGTTATTGAGCAAGAACCATTATTGAAGGTTTTGAGAGCTATGAGTGGAAAAACCTTAGAGGGAGTGTGTCCTTTTAGTGGAAAGATGGATTCAGATGCTCTTATAGAATGGATTGAAGGTCTAGAAAAGCATTTTGAATGTGATGGAATAACTGAAGCATAAAAGGTTAAGGTAGAAAAATCAAGGCTGAGAGGGGAAGCCTTAACTTGGTGGAAGTTCGTCAAAGAGGAAAGGGTAAAAGAAGGTAAGAAACAAATAGCCACCTGGAAAGCAATGATAGCCAAAATGAGAGAAACCTATCTTCCTAAAGACTATGAAGTGCAACTTCATAAGAAAAGTCAAAATTTGAGACAAAAAGACTTAGATGTCAGTAGCTACACTAAGGAGTTTAAAAAAAAATTGTGCATGAGATCCATTGTAGTAGAGGATGAGAGTATTAAAGTGGCAACGTATTTGAATGGATTAAGATGGAACATATAGGAAGAGATGATTTTGTTATGCCCACAAATAGTACACAAGTGTTATCAACTAGAACTTAAAGTGGAAGAGAAAAGTAGGAGAAAACAAGAAGAAAGCAACAAAGGAAGAGGTAGGGGTAGAGATGGTAGAGGCCATAGAGAAAGTTTTGGTGGAAGAGGAGATCAAAGCTCCCAAGGAGAATCCAAACTCATTGAGAAAAGTGGGGATTCATATAGCAAGAGAAACTATAGAGGAAGGGGATCTAGCAACCCAAGTAGAGGTAGATCTAGTGGACCAGGGAGAGGGTCTTACTTCTCCACCATGAAATGATACAACTGTCAGAAGTTGGGGCACCCTGCCTATAGATGTCCATAGAAACCTACCTCATCATAGGGGGGTGAAAGAAGAGTGAATTATGTGCAAGAAAATGCAGGAAGTAGTAAGGCCCATGAAGTGAGATTAGCATCAGAAGATGGGGAAAGTCTGATGATGAGAAGAGTTTTGATAAAAGAACCAATCAAGGAGGAACCTACTCAAAGGAGGTCATTGTTCAGAATTAAGTGCAAAATCATGGGAAAGGTATGCAAGGTGGTCATAGATTCTGGATCTATAGATAATATAATCTTAGAAGAAGGAATATGTAAACTCAAACTTGAGAGAGTCCCACACACACATCCCTATAGAGTCACATGGTTGAATAGGGAGCAACATGACCTTGTAAATGAATAAACATGGGTAGAATATACCATAGGAGGGTATCAAGATAAGATCCTCTGTGACATTCTTCCAATGGATGCTTGCCATCTACTTCTTGGTAGACCTTGGCAATTTGATAGGAAAGCCATCCACAATGGGGAAACGAACTCCTACTCATTTCAGAAGAATGGAGTTACATACAAAATTTAGTCCATAAATGATGAGAAAGAGGGCAAAAAATCAGTGAATCAGAATGTTTTAATTGTGAATGAGAAGGAGTGCGATTTGCACTCATAGTGAATCCCAAGGAAGAAAAAATAGCAAAGAAAGTTGAGATACCATATGTGGTGCATCAGATCCTTGATAACTTCAAAGCAATAATCAATGATGGTACACCTGCAACCTTACCACCTCCTGGAGCCATTAGTGATTAGATTGATTTCATACATAGAGCCTCTCTACCCAATAATGCAGCCTATAAGATGACCCCTGAACAAAATGAATAAGTAGCAAGACAAATACAAGAACTCTTAGAACAAGGGATAATTAGGAAGATCATTAGTCATTGTGCAGTACCTACAGTGTTGGAACCTAAGAAGGGTATAACATGGAGACTTTATATAGATTCTAGAGCCATAAACAAGATCACCATCAGATAAAGATTTCCCATACCTAGGATAGAGGATTTGATGGATTGCTTGGGGGGTGCATAGTATTTTAGTAAGATTGAATTGAAGTGTGGTTACCATCAGATAAGAATAAAAGAGGGTGATGAATGGAAGACAACTTTCAAAATGAATGAGTGTCTCTATGAGTGGCTTGTTATGCCATTTGGACTCTCTAATGCTCCCAGCACATTCATGAGACTCATGAATGAAGTTTTACATGATTTCATTGACAAGTTTGTTGTTGTGTATTTAGATGATATTCTTATTTTTAGTAAAACTAAGGAAGAGAATTTGAATCATTTAGCTAATGTTTTGAGAAAGTTATCTAATGAACAACTAACCATTAATCTAGAAAAGTGTTATTTCTTGAAGGAAGGATTGGTCTATCTTGGTTTTGTTGTATCAAGAGGCAATCTGAAAATGGATCAATCTAAAGTTGCAGCAATAACCAATTGGCCAACTCCTAAAATAGCTAGTGATGTCTGAAGATTTCATGGTTTAGCACAATTTAACAGGAAATTCATCATGGGATTTAGTGAGATTTGCACCCCTATGTTAGACACAATCAAAGGGGGTGTAAAGGTAAAGTTTCAGTGGACAGATGCAGCCAATAAAGGGTTTGAATTATTGAAAACTAAAGTAGCTTCCCAACCAATACTCATTTTACCTAGTTTTGATAAACTTTTTACTATTGAATGTGATGCTAGCAATATTGTTGTAGGAGCTATTTTAAGTCAGGACAATAGACCAGTTGCATTCTTTAGTGAGAAATTAAATGATGCCAAGAAAAAGTAATCTTCCTATGATTTATAACTTTATACATTAGTACAGGCACTTAGGAAATGGAGACACTATCTTCTTCCTAAAGAGTTTGTTGTATACATAGATAATCAGGCATTAAGTTTCTTGAACTCGTAGGATAAACTGAATCATAGGCATGTTAAATGGGTAGAGTACTTGCAAGCTTACACTTTTACTCTTAAGCATAAGAAGGGTTAGTTGAATAAACTAGCATATTCTTCGAGTAGGAGGTTGTTAACTCTTCATGAGATTAAAGTACTGAGCATTGGTATTGATAGTTTTAAAGATATGTTCCTACTGATGATGAGTTTTTCGAAGCTGACAAAGTTTGTCAAGATTTTGAGAATCATTTCCATGGTGCATATGCTGATTTCACTTTGTAGGATGGTTTGTTATTTATGGTTGGACAATTATGTGTTCCAAAAGGTTCTATGAGAGAGAACCTCATTCAAGAGAAGCACGATGGGTGCTTAAGTGGACATTTTAGTCTCAATAGGACCTTGGAGTTGGTTCAAAGATTCTACTGTTGGCCCAAGATGTAGAGAGACATTAGGAGGTATGTTGAGAAGTGTTTGGTATGTCAGAAAGAAAAAGGTAATTCCTCCAATGCTGGTTTATATAGGCCTCTTCCCATTCCACATAGGCCTTGGGATTGCAAATTAGTATGGATTTTGTGGTAGGATTACCTATAACTCAAGAAGGATTTGATAGCATGTTTTTAGTAGTTGATAGATTTAGCAAGATGGCTAATTTTATTCCTTGTAAGAAAACACATCATGCAAGTCATATTGCTTAATTGTTTTTGAAATAAGTTGTTAGAATACATGGTTTGCCTACTAGCATTGTTTCAAATAGAGATGTGAAATTTCTTGGTCATTTCTAGAAAACATTATGGAAGAGACTGGGTACTAATCTCTCTTTTGGTTCAGCTTATCATCCACAAACTGATGGCCAAACTGAGGTTGTGAATAGGTCTCTTGGAAACTTTCTAAGGTGTTTGACAAAGGAATATGGATAGGATTGGGATCATCTCATTCATCAAGTAGATTATGCCTATAATGATAGTGTCAACCAGTCTACAGGTAAAAGCCCTTTTGAAGTTGTTTATGGTATGCATCCAAGGGGTATAATGGAGTTGAGAGATATAACTAACTTGCAGCCTAAGAGTGGAACAAAAGATGACATGGCTGAATCCATGAAGGAGGTTCATGAGCAAGTGAGAAAGGCTCTTCAGGATACCTCCCAAAAAGTCAAGGCAAGAGTGGATGCTACAAAGAGGGATGTTCAGTTTTCTGTAGGAGATTATGTGATGGTTCATTTGAACAAGGGAAGGCTGAAAAAAGGATTTCCAAGCAAACTTCAGATGAGGAGAACCGGTCCTTGCAAAATCTTGGCTAAGTATGGGTCTAATGCTTACAAAGTTGATTTGCCTACTGATATTTATTTGTCTCCCATTTTTAATGTTGCAGATTTGATTTATTTCAAGGGGTAGCCACCTAAGGAGATTAAAAGAGTTTTAGATGTTAGACAATCCCTTTTTGATCTTTCTTTACCTCTTCTCTCTATCCTCAAGCAGAACAGGTTCTAGACTCCAGGGTTCTCAAGAAGACAAGGAATCACACCTATATGGAGCACCTACTCAAATGGAAGGATAAGCCTATCTCAGAGGCCACATGGGTACTTGAAGCTGACTTTCAAAAAGATTGAATACCTTCTTCTATGCTGCCTCAAGGATTCACATGACTTCTTTATCTTTGGGGGACTATGGTGCAGGAGCACCAAGTTGAATAAAAACTCTCCTTTTTGTGTATTTCATGCTTTCATGTTTGTAATGTCTTGTGTTAGGTTTATGATATTTTTTTAGGTTTTTGTGTGTCTTTTCAAGTGGTTTTTTATCTCATTTTTTTCTCAAGAGGTCAAGTTTTGCCTTTGAGGATTTGAGCTGACGATTTTGGGTTTCTAGGCCAAAAAGGGCAAAAATGTGTAAAATTGCCTAAAAGGTCTAGAAATTCTTTCCAAAGCATTGCAACATGTTTACTAAGTGTTTTTAAGAATGTATTAGGTGTTTATATAAGTTGATGAGGTTAGGTTGTCAAAAATATCTTTTGGAGCAAAAAATGTTGTCATTTGGGCTTGTAAAAGTTCTCATTTTTGGATTTTTCTAGTACAATGAAGTTGTGGAAGCCTCAAGTCTATACTGGGCTTGATAACTAAAATGAAATACTATAAAAAGGCCTCCATTTTCCTTTAAAAATATTGGTGATTGTATTCACTAAGGTTTCCTAATATAAAAAAGATGAAATTGTGGCTTTTAATGTGTTTTTCTCTCTTTTAGAGAAGTAGTCCGTAGAGTAGCACATCTAGTCCATATTGTACCTTTTGGGGAGTTCTCATATTGGTTTCGCAATTCTCTCCTAGTGATCATTGTATTGGTTTTCCATTTGCAAGCTGGTTAAACAAAATTCTTTCATTTTGGTGTGTTCACTGCCCTGTCAAGGGTTTGGGGTTTCAAAATGCAACAACTTGACTAATCCAGGCCTGGGCTCCCACCAAATGGATTTGATCAAGTTCGTATGCATGTATATAGTGTATATAAGTTTCTTTTATGCCAGGGTTGTGGTGGAAAAGGTGAATTTGAGCACTTATTAGGCAAGTTCTCTAACTTGGCTAATATTCTTCCTTAAAGCTCAAAATTTGGGTTCTAAGCATCAAATGTTGAAACAAAACATGGACAGAGGTCTAGAATTTTCCTAGAAGAATTTATAAGTAATTGGAGCTCCAAAATTTATGCTTTTTTCATTATAAGAAGTCACTGTTTGTGAAGGACAACAAATTCCCTGTTTTGGGAAATAAAGTGGTTTTTAGCATCAAAATTGTCCTTGAAACTCTCCATGCATGGAGACTTAGCCATGTTTTTTCAATACAAGGTTAAATTTTTGTTTGAAGGTTTATTAATCCTATGGTGTAATAATCTTGGTAGTCCTAACCCTCTATTATGTAGCAAAGATAGTGGAAAACAGTTAAAATAATGAAAATGATTGTTTTTGTCACCTTCTACAGCTAGTATGCTAAGTGTTTGGAAAAATGACAAGTGGTAATTGTTTGAACAATGTTCTCCAAGGTGTGGCAGGGTCTATCAATCAATATAGAGCCTTGTTTTGTGAAGTAGTTGTGTTTCTAAAATCACAAGCTTGAAAACCCTCTTGAAACCCTACAAAAGTGCCATAAAAGGTGGACAATCCTCATTTTGCATTGACAGTGGACTAAACCATGAAAATCAATTAGTTTGGAGGTTGTTTGAATGTCCCAAGTCAAATTCCATGGTGGGGTAAAGTATCATTGCCTCCTAAAAGCAATTTTCATCCAATTAGCCCTCCACGGGCTAGTAGCCCTTTTTAGGCATCTCACACACAAATCAAGGAACCCGATTACCTTGAGCTCATTGGGTTTGGAGAGATATTTGAAGGACAGTCCAAAATAGTGAAGAAACCTTAAGTAACCTCTGTGACATGCTTGTTAAGCAATTTTGGGTTTAAGACTTAGGAAGTTGGTTGTGAGCAAGTGAATCTAGGAAGCCAAAACAACAAAATGAAGCAAGATTTTGAACAAAACCTTTACCTAGTTTCCGAAACCACTTGGAGGAGCTTATAATGTTAGAGAATAGTCAAAATAAGGCCCAAAGGATAGAGGAATGTGTTGGAAAGAATGTAATGGTTGGACATAATCAATAGTGGATGAGTAAGGGAACAAGCTCACTCAAAAAGGGAGTTTGTTTGGGAAGCTATGCATGTGATGCTTAGCATTAAAACCTCAAATTGAACTGCAAACATATATATCAATCACAAACAAGTCTTTTGGAAAGGAATTGAACCATTAGACCTAATTTCACCTTGTGGAGTACTTCTCTAGCAACCTCCCTATCATAGTGGTATCAGAGCCATCGAAAGATTCAGGAGAAAAGAATCATTAGAAGAAAACAGGGTGACTAATGTTGAGTTAGCCAAGAAGGTCGAAGACAAGGAAGAAGAAAATAGAGAACTCAGAGAGAGGTTGGAGCAACTAGCAATGAAATTAGCTGAATTAGAAGTCAAAACTAAAGAAGTCCATGATAAGGTTGGAGATCAGGGGAAAATGGTGGCAATAGAAGATGGGGCTCCCATACCTGACCCTGTTATTGAGCAAGAACCATTCTTGAAGGCTTTGAGAGCTATGAGTGGAAAAATATTAGAGGGAGTGGCTCTTTTTAGTGGAAAGATGGATCCAAATGCTCTTATAGAATGGATTGAAGGTCTAGAAAAGAATTTTGAATGTGATGGAATAACTAAAGCACAAAAGGTTAAGGTAGAAAAATCAAGGTGGAGAGGGGTAGCCTTAACTTGGCGGAAGTTCATCCAAGAGGAGAGGGTGAAAGAAGGTAAGCAACCAATTGCCACCTGGAAAGCAATGGTAGTAAAAATTAGAGAGACCTATCTTCCTGAAGACTATGAAGTCCAACTTCACAAGAAATGACAAAATTTGAGACAAAAAGACTTAGATGTCAGTAGCTACACTAAGAAGTTTCAGAAATTGTGCATGAGATCCAAGGTAGTAGAGGATGAGAGTATAAAACTGGCAAGGTATTTGAATGGATTAAGATGGAACATACAGGAAGAGATGAGTTTGTTATGCCCATAAATAGTACACAAGTATTATCAACTAGCACTTAAAGTGGAAGAGAAAAGTAGGAGAAAGCAAGAACAAAGCAACATAGGAAGAGGTAGGGGTAGAGATGGTAGATCCCATAGAGGAAGTTTTGGTGGAAGATGAGATCAAAGATCCCAAGGAGAATCCAAACTCATTGAGCAAAGTGGGGATTCATATAGCAAGAGAAGCTATAGAGGAAGGGGATCTAGCAACCCAAGTAGAGGTAGATCTAGTGGACTAGGAAGAGGGTCCTACTTCTCCACCATGAAATGCTACAACTATCAGAAGTTGGGGCACCCTACCTATAGATGTCTAGTGAAACCCACCTCATCATAGGGGGGTGAAAGAATAGTGAATTATGTGCAAGAAAATGTAGCAAGTAGTAAGGCTCATGAAGTGAGCTTAGCATCAGAAGATGGGGAAAGTCTGATGATGAGAAGAGTTTTGATAAAAGAACCAATCAAGGAGGAACCTACTCAAAGGAGGTCATTGTTCAGAATTAAGTGCAAAATCATGGGAAAGGTATGCATGGTGGTCATATATTCTGGATCCACAGATAACATAATCTTAAAAGAAGTGGTTGGTAAACTCAAACTTGAGAGAATCCCACACACAGATCCCTATAGAGTCACATGGTTGAATAGGGAGCAACATGTCCTTGTAAATGAACAAACATGGGTAGAATTCACCATATGAGGGTATCAAGATAAGATCCTATGTGACATTATTACAATGGATGCTTGCCATCTACTTCTTGGTAGACGTTGGCAATTTGATAGGAAAGCCATCCACAATGGGGAAAAGAACTCCTACTTGTTTCAGAAGAATGGAGTTACATACAAAATTCAACCCATAAATGATGAGAAACAGGGCAGCAAGTCAGCAAATCAGAATATTTTAATTGTGAATGAGAAAGAGTTCATAAGTACACTTGAATAAGGTGAAGGAGTGGGATTTGCACTTATAGTGAAACCCAAGGAAGAAAAAATAGCAAATAAATTTGAGATACCATATGAGGTGCACCAAATCCTTGATAACTTCAAAGCAATAATTAGTGATGGTACACCTGCAGCCTTACCACCTCCTGGAGCCATTAGCCATTAGATTTATTTCATACGTGGAGCCTCTTTACCCAATAAGGCAACCTATAAGATGACCCTTGAACAAAATGATGAAGTAGCAAGACAAATATAAGAACTCTTAGACCAAGGGATAATTAGGAAGAGCATTAGTCCTTGTGCAATACCTACAATGTTAGCACCTAAGAAGGGTGGAACATGGAGACTTAGCACAAATTCTAGAGCCATAAACAAGATCACCATGATATAAAAATTTCCCATACCCAGGATAGAAGATTTGATGGATTTCTTGGGGGATGCATAGTATTTTAGTAAGATTGACTTGAAGAGTGGATACCATCTAATAAGAATCAAAGAGGGTGATGAATGGAAGACAACTTTCAAAATGAATGAGGATCTCTATGAGTGGCTTGTTATGCCATTTGGACTCTCTCATGCTCCCAGCACATTCATGAGACTCATGAATGAAGTTTTACATGATTTTGTTGGCAAGTTTATTGTTGTGTATTTAGATGATATTCTTATTTTTAGTAAAACTAAAGAAGAGAATTTGAAGCATTTAGCTAATGTTTTGAGAAAGTTATCTGATGAACAACTAATCATTAATCTAGAAAAGTGTGATTTCTTGAAGCAAGAATTTTTCTATCTTGGTTTTGTTGTATCAGGAGGCAATTTGAAAATGGATCAATATAAAGTTGCAGCAATAACTAGTTGGCCAACTCCTAAAACAACCAGTGATGTCAAAAGCTTTCATGGTTTAGCACAATTTTCTAGGAAATTCATTAGGGGATTCAGTGAGATTTGTGCCCCTATGTTAGACACAATCAAAGGGGGTGTAAAGGTAAAGTTTTAGTGGACAAATTCAACCAATAAAGGGTTTAAATTATTTAAAACTAAAGTAGCTTCTCAACCAGTGCTCATTTTACCTAGTTTTGATAAACTTTTTACTATTGAATGTGATGCTAGCAATATTGCTGTAGGAGCTGTTTTAAGTGAGGACAATAGACGAGTTGCATTCTTTAGCGAGAAGTTAAATGATGCCAAGAAAAAGTACTCTTCCTATGATTTAGAGCTTTATGCATTAGTATAGGCACTTAGGAAATGTAGACACTATCTTCTTCCTAAAGAGTTTGTTGTATACACAGATAATCAGGCATTAAGTTTCTTGAACTCATAGGATAAATTGAATCATAGGCATGTTAAATGGGTAGAGTACTTGCAAGCTTAGACTTTTACTCTTAAGCATAAGAAGGGTCAGTTGAATAAAGTAGAAAATGCTTTGAGTAGGAGGTTGTTAACCGTTCATGAGATTCAAGTACAGAGCATTGGTATTGATAGTTTTAAAGATATGTATCCTACTAATGATGATTTTACTGAAGCTTACAAAGTTTGTAAAGATTTTGAGAATCATTTCCATGGTGCATATGCTGATTTCACTTTGCAGGATGGTTTGTTATTAAGGGGTGGACAATTATGTGTTCCAAAAGGTTCTATGAGAGAGAAACTTATTCAGGAGAAGCACAATGGGTGCTTAAGTGTACATTTTGGTCTCAACAAGACCTTGGAGTTGGTTCCAAGATTCTACTGTTGGCCAAAGATGCAAAGAGACATCAAGAGGTATGTTGAGCAGTGTTTGGTATGTTAGAAAGTGAAAGGTAATTCCTCCAATGCTCGTTTATATCATCCTCTTCCCATTCCACGTAGGCCTTGGGATTGCATTAGTATGGATTTTGTGCTAGGATTACCAAGAACTCAAGAAGGATTTGATAACATCTTTGTAGTAGTTGTCAGATTTAGCAAGATGGCTTATTTTATTCCTTGTAAGACAACACATGATGCAAGTCATATTGCTTAATTGTTTTTCAAATAAATTGTTAGACTACATGGTTTTCCTACTAGAATTGTTTCAGATAAAGATTTGAAATTTCTTGTTCATTTCTAGCAAACATTGTGGAAGAGACTGGGTACTAATCTCTCTTTTGGTTCAGCTTATCATCCACAAATTGATGGCCAAACTAAGGTTGTGAACAGGTCTCTTGGAAACTTGCTTAGATGTTTGACAAAGGAATATGGACAGAGTTGGGATCAGCTCCAAAGATTACTTTAGTGGCAAATATTCGCCAATGGAAAATTTTTCACATCGGTGACCTAGGAAATGGTGAATATTTTGTACCGACTGGGGGTGGCCATGTCGCCAAAACATTATCAATTTCTGTCAAAGTCACAACCCTATCACCATATGTTTTATGCAATTAAATATTTCTATGTGATGATTTTGCCAATACAATATACAGTGGACACACGATAAATTTAATTTTTTTGCCTACACTCTCTGAGGTTGCCTTAATAGACGACCATAATTCGCCTATAGGTATGTGAATATTTGTTAGCTAGGAGGACCCAATTCGCCTGACATTTTGTCGATGCATGTCTCCATTCACCCCAACTTTTGCCAACTATATTATATTTTCCAATTATTTGGATGACCTATAATTGCCTCAAAAATTACATAAGTCATATTTGGACGACTTATAATCACCTAAAAAATTACATAAGTCTAGTTATAGTTACATGAGATTCGCCAAATATTTGTATACCATATAAAATTCTTGCAGAATTTGCCATATAAGGATTGGTATAAATACATACAAAGATCAAATCTATCTCAACACAATCTGGTGGGTTCTAGGCTTTGAATTCTGATCAATAGAAAAGTTTCAGACCAAGGAAAATCATTGTTGTTGATTGCATTGGCAACTACTAGTGACCTAAAGGTGAGCGATCATATTTTTGAAGTGTTATAATATTATTCTAAATTTATCTATATTTGTTTGTATTTTTGAGTTCATTTTTATTTAGTGGCGAACCATCAGTGCCAAGTAGTCAGGACTCAGGGGGGACATTCAGACCTTAGGCATCTAGATTGTAGGTCATAGGGCCAATGAAACATATATTATACATTATAGTCTATTATTGCTTCTTCAATAAATTGATTTTTTTTGGTAGCTTTTATTTCATTGGAGATGTCAAATAGGAAGAGGGTTAGGAAACCTAAATGTGGGGAAGGTGATGAGAGGCCAACAAAAACAAGAACATTGTCTTTGTACTTTGGCATTGGAAAATATTGTGGTTAAAATCAAGAAGGTACATCATCATAAGTACAAGTACAAAATTCGCCACCTACACCGCATGTTGAAGATAGCAGCGAACCTGGTATCTCAGATCAGGATGATCTTGAAGAAGAATATCTGGTAGATGCCCAAGTTAGCCGAAATTATATAATGGACTTGGGTGATAATGCAATTGATGATAATGTATGGAAGGGGAAAATAAAAGCCATATCAAAAAAGGGTGAACTACAATAAAAAAAGGATCGGGGGTGGGATATGTCAGTGAGGAATTTTCAAATTAATTAGGCATCAAAGTATCCATTCATTGAACCAGTGGAGAATCCAATTGAAGGTGAGCCTCCAATAGTATGCAGGTGTAAGATTTGCACTTGGAAACATAACAAAGAAATTAGGTTGCAGCTAAAATTTGACACCATAGAAAAACATATGGGTAAAGTTTATAAAAAATAAATGATTGACGGGGTTGAAAAATTAGTGATAAGATGGAAAAAAAGAAGGAATATAAGAATGTGAGGAATGTCGAAGAGTATTATTTTCATGAGAAAATACAGACGAATCCTGCTGAAGTTAAAGGTTCTATTAAAGCTAGTTTTGGAAAAGCAATGCAAATAGAACAACTGGGAAAAGAAGTTCAGTTAAGTGTTGTTTTTTATATTTTGAGCAGAGGGCGTGCTATGATAGATTTCCCATCAATTAGTGTTTTATTACACTTTTTGAAAGTTCCTAACTATCCTAATAGATACCGGTTAGTAAATAGTGGATGAGAATGAGCAAGTTGTCTTGTTGAGGTTGAAAAAGAAGATGTAAAGGAAAAAATAAGAGAGTCAAACTTTATTGTATTTTCTTTAGATGAAGTTACGACTGTAGAGAATACTTCATGGGTATGAATGCATGTTTATACTGTAAAGAATCATACCTACCAACCTCATCTACTATTTGTTGCTAAAATGAAGGAGAGTGTGACATCGAAAAATTTATTTCAACTAGTAAAGACAAGTTTAATTGAATATGGAGGTATGGATGACATTATGGTAGCCAAAAAATTGGTTTGTGTTGGAGCAGATGGAGCTTCAGTAATGCAAGGTCACAAGAATGGTCTTTGTACAAATATTGAAACTTCATTTGCATTGTACATTACTGTAATTCACTACATAGCTCACAGAATGAATCTAGCTTTTTGAATTGTGAGCAAGTTTTCTTTAGTTAAAAAAATTGAAATTTTAATCAGAGAGCTCTACTCACACTTCTGTCAAAGTCCCAAGTGATTTATGGAATTTCAACACTTTGCTAATGAAAAAAATGATGGGAACAAGCTTCTCGAGGATAATGATACTAGATGGATCTCTTTGGATGGTCTAGCACATCATGTGTTTTTCAGAATATCCATCCTTGATTGGACTATTTCACACAACTTGTTACAAATCAGATCAACCAAAATTTCTTGACCTTCTTTGGAGTTTAAGTAATTTAGAAACACTCTTAACTTTAGCAGCTCTTCTGCCTATGCTAGAGGAAATGAGGAATATTATGAAGGCTACCCAAAAAAGAGCTCTACATATTGTAGAATATGCTACGTTGCATAAGATGACATGCATGACCCTTGACAATTTCTATTGAAATCAACCAACACTATTTTGATGAATTTTTTTTTAAGTGGCGGACACTCACAGATTTGAACAATCCTGATAACTTTTAACAAATCAGTGTAGATGAGGAGGTATGTGCCAATGTATGGGAGTTGAGATACCAATGCACTTCTATGCCACAGTCAACCCTGAAAAACTAGGAAAGTGCCCCAGGAAGCAACTAGCAAGAGTTACAAAGGAAGATTTCGACAAGATTGTTGAAACTGTAACTAATTCTCTGAAGAAAATTGCATATGATCTTTCCCCACAAATTAGAAGTAGATTCCCTCCTAAAAACCTTCTCGAAGCCATGTCTATTGTGTTTCCTCA
Source organism: Cryptomeria japonica (assembly GCF_030272615.1). Taxonomy (NCBI): domain Eukaryota; kingdom Viridiplantae; phylum Streptophyta; class Pinopsida; order Cupressales; family Cupressaceae; genus Cryptomeria; species Cryptomeria japonica. The sequence goes on from NC_081415.1 coordinate 167,450,495, forward strand.
TTATTGGAGTCTCAACATTGCGTCTGATTTTTGAAGTAAGCTACTGATTTTGATAAAACAATTTTTGTGAGGCCCTACCCCAACCCATCCTAGCATTTTAGTGATTTTCATGTTGGAACTATTATGGATGCTTTATTTTTATGCATTATGGATATAGAACTTTATATGATCCGAGGAACTGGATAACATTGATATATCAATGCTTCATTTCTATGCATTATGGATATAAAATTTTATATGATTCTAGAATAAGATAACATTGACATGGTGTATGTCATTATTTCATTTGCAGGACTTTATTAGGATTCTAGAAATATGATGCATATCTTATGAATGGATAAAATTTATGAGGATTATGATAATTTCTTATATGGATTTGCTTTGATATATGGAAAATTGAATTGTATGATGTCAATTGTATCCAGAGTGATTGATGGGTATTCTTATTTATGTGTTTAATATTATATGAGGCTATTGGGAAATACTAATGTGTAATTGAGATGCGTAGGAAAATTATCCATGTGATCGTGAAAACATTATGGAGAATCAAGCCTAGACCTATGTACGTTTGTAAAACTAGGGGTTGTCTATTTGGAGAGACAACACCCTGTATGTATCGTATTTTATTCGTAAACTTAAATGTTTGCTTGTGTTTTAAATTATATTTATTAATTTGTTTAAATCACACATGAGAACAATTGCCATGTGTGTATTTGTGATGTGGAATTATTTTTGTAGTGTCACTTGACACATATGTTGTTTGTTGTGTTGGAATTGTCATGTCACCTTTTGAGAGATTTAATTTTTTAGCAATGATATATTTTCAAATTTTCCTTGAAGGTCCCAAGTAAATCTAGGATAGTGAGCCATTATGAGGGTCAACTCAGAGTTGACCCGTAGGTAAACTTTAGGTGGACTTTCAAAGGGTTAAACCAACTCCTAGAGTCAGTTTTGGAGCATTTTTAATGGGCCTCATGGGGTACCTATGGGTGAAGGCCAAATTTGGCCATGTGTCCACCCCCTAGGACTTGTTTAACCTCCCAAAAAAGTGGATTTTCCTAGATGGCCGAATTTCATCTTTAGGAGTGCCATCCTTGGTTAGATAACCTTCTTGGTATGTGTCATTCCTCTTCCCCATTCCATTCCTCTTCTTGAGGTGCCTTGGATAGGGAGCGTGTAAGACCTAGGGAAGACCAACCAATGGGAGCCTCTCACTCTATCCAAGAGGTTGGAAAGAGTGAGAGAAGCCTTCTTAGGCAAGAGATTGAGACTTAGGAAGTTAATCACCCACTCTCCATCTTTGGAGATGAGTTCTTGCAGTTTTGAAACCAGTTAGAATAGAATTTTGGCTAAGTGTTGAAGAAAAGAAGTATGGATTTGGGTTGCTCTTCTCCAAGCTATCCCTAGTAAACCCTTGGCAGATTCAAGGTTGGTTCATTTTATTTCTTGCATGTTGAAAAATTGTTTTTAAAGGATTGCTTGAATGCAGATGTTCCTTTCCTTGTATTTTATTTGTGAAAATATTTATGTGATTCCTCTTCCATTCTGTTATGCATTTTCTTGTGTTTTGGGAGTATCAAAGGTCATCTTACCCTCGGGAGGGTAGAATGGTCTTGGGGGTGGAAGGTGTTTGACAACCTTACAGTGAGAGGCTCTCTTTAAGAGAGCGATCTCAAGGGTTTGTTTATGTAACCCTTACTGCATAGTTTTGTTTATGCATTCGGGGGTCATAATGGGAGAAAGTATGACATGTATGCCTTGGGGGTCATAAGGATGTTGGGTTAAGATGCAATTATGTTGTGTTCTTGGTTTCCATGATTTGGCTAGTGATCTACTATCTTGCAGTTCTCCTCAAGGTACTTGGTCCACTTCCACCCATGTAAACATCACATTATGTGATGAAGTTCAGCCTTGGGATGGGAATGTGTTTGTTGTGAGCTCTTCCTTGTTATTTTTATATTGTTTGAGTGTAACCCATATAGGTCTTGGTTCTCCAAGCTCGGATGTGACTTATAGTAAGCCTAAGTTGGGAGGTGAGCTCTCCATGGTCACAACCTTAAGATTTTGTATTGCAGGTTGCTTTGTGAAGGGATTGAAGGAAAAGCTTGGATATGGTCTTGCTGAATCTATTTTAGTTGTAGAGAAAAAATAGGAGATGTAATATTGTATTTTAGTTGTAGAAATATAAAAGAGAAGTTTTATGTTGTATTTATTTTGTAAAAAGAAATGCATTTATTTTATTTAAGTCCCCAATTATTACGAATGAGAGACTAGTTGGGTATTTCACCCATTGTAAAAGTTGACAAATTGTATTCGAATCATTCTTATAAGAAATGCATATTTTTAAGTTGAAATTGCAAATGATGGAAAAATGGATATTAAAGGAATAATAGTTTCAGCATTTTTAAATATTTCTAAGTGTTTTCTAGACTATATTATGCTGCTGTATTTATTTATCTCTATCATTTATTCAAAAAAATGCAGAAAGTAAAATGGGAATATTATGAAGTAGAAAAGCAGGAAAATTAGTAAGATAAAAATAAATACTTAGTCCTAGTGATTTATTATTTCCAAATGCAAAAAGGGTTAAATAGACATTTGAAGTATAATAGTTTTGGCACTGTACAAATTGTTAGGGTTTTAAAGTGCTTTCTAGGCTATTTTAATGCTGCTGTAAATTTTATTTACTTCTGTCATTTACTCAAAAAAAAAAAAGGGCAAAAAATAAAAGTAGGCAAAATAACATTTTCCTATAGTTAACTATTAGAAGTTTAAAATGAAAAGGAATGCAGTTAGTTAAATTTGTTAGTTTTAGGAAGTCTGTTGTCATGTGATAAAATAAAAAAATTCAGATTCAGACTTAGTAGAGAAATCCAAAAATAAAGGTAGATAAGAAATGAAAGAGAAGGATATCTATTATGTTTTCATTCTATTTTTGCTTATGTCGGTCATATTGCTTAGGTTATAAATCTGAAAATAGAAATAGATTATGCTCTAAGTAAAAAAATGAAATAAAAATATTTACTTCTATTTCTGTTAATAGAAAACAACTTGCTAAAGTTATTGTAGTCCATATATTTTAACCTTAGAAAGACACACACACACACACACACACACACACACACACACACACACACACACACACACACACACACACACATTTAATTTACTTGTTGCATTAAAAAAAAGTCAAAACATATGCATTTAGGGAAAACTAGAAAACTAAATAAAAAAGAATCTTGCATTGTATTCTGGTTGTTTTTCAAAAAAAAAACCATGCATGCATTACAAGATATATATATATTTTATACAAAAAAATATATATATAATTTTTTCTTAAGGGGTATACCGTGTTTTGGCGGGGGCCAAGCCACTGTGTTTATACATAGTGGATGGCTTGGGGAGGTGCCACCACTGTGGGTAAACATAGTGGTTGGCATAGGCCACCACTTTAGTTCACACAGTGGACGACACGAGCCGTCACTATTGTTACACATAGTGGTTGGCACGGGGCTGCCATTGTGGGTATCCACAGTGGTGCTCGGGGAGCCTCCCTGCCCTACAAGCTCAGTTCCACCTTCGCCCTGCCTTCATGGCTAGCACCACCTGTTCAAACCCTGACACACACAAAACACACTCACAAAAAAAAAACTATCAAAAAAAAAGGGGAAAGACAGAATTAAGTTCAATGGAAATATGCAACTCTAACCCAATTTCAGGTTAGGATTAGCATTTAAGTAAAAGAAGTAAATGTGTAAGCAACCCTAGCCCATATTTGGGTTAGGGTTAGCAATTAGAAAAGAAAAGAATTAATAACATTGTTTTTAAAATAGAGTAAAAAGGGGTGAATCAACCCTAATTAGAGTTCACGATTAAAATATTAAATAAAACAAGAAGAGGGGGAAATTCTTTTAAAATTTAAAAGAAAAATCCCCCCTAACATTTAATATTGCTAAATGTTCGATATTAATTTTAACTTCTAATTTTGAACCACGGAGAAAATTGATTTTAATATAGACTTTTATCAAGGCATAATTAAATTGGAGAATTAATTCTATATAGATTTATTATCGCAATTATTGACATAATTTTATTAATCAAGGATTAATCAATGAGGATAATTTAAAGATAATTTTCATATTGAATTAATTATGGATGTTAGGTTAAATTTAATTTGGGGAAATTTTATTACTGATTATTATTAATTATTTTATGCGAATTCTAGCCTATGAGGTCAATATTGGCCAAATTATTTAATAGTCAAAATTTGAAGGTTTAGGAGGATTTAATTGGCTATAGTATAAATTATATTTATTTGGCAAATATTTTTACTAAGATTGTTAACCTTATTGGTTGTATTTAAAAGAAAGTGATTTTGCATGCGCACAATTAATTAATTTTAATTTAAGATAACATTATCATTATTTTAATTGGCCTGTAATATTTTAAATGCAATCGAGATATTTAAATATCTCTCGACTTAAATAATTGGAAAATTAATTAGGTTTATTAGATTAATTAATTAAATTGCGATGACCCTCTTAGGGAATAATCAGTCTTCATTAATAATTGTAACGTTATTGATTGAATTAATTATTTCAAATTTAGTAAACAATTCTATTTACACCTTAGTTAAGACAAAACTTAATTGATTTCATTTTAATGTAGATTATATAATGAGTTTATGTTGTCAAAAAAAAATTTTGTTATTCCATTTTTGCCCAAAAGTTTGGGCATGACAATTTTGCATATCCAGAGAATTGAATGGAGTAACTATAAATTGAATATTAGATGAAACTTGTCTTCAAGAGAAATCATCTCATTTTTCATACACTATGAGAGAACAATATGGCAAAATGGAGAACCCCTGCGAACAGGGATCAGTAACAAGGCTTTGAAAAATTATAGCTGAGAATGCAGCATTGCGTGATTCAATGCCAGATTATTTGAAGCTTGTTGATTTATGTCTTACCATGATATTGGGTTCAGTGGAAGATGAGAGAGTTTTCAGTGCTTTGGGGTTCCTAAAATCAAAGCTAAGAAACAAACTAGACAAAAATTTCAAAAATTTGCTTGAGGCTCTATACATCTAGGTATGATGTCCACACTTTTCCTTACGATAGGGCACTGCAAATTTTGAGGTCCAAATGTGAAAGAAGAGGTTTGGGAAACACTTCAAACCAAATTGCCAATGGAACTATTGACTCATGTACTGGACCTACTAGTAGCATTGAGATGCAGTTCAATGAAGGTATGTAGACCTAGAGTGAAGAAACCACATACAAGAATCAAGAAAGCTCTGAATTTGATGAGGATGAATGGAAATTGTAAGAGATTGGTATTTATTAATCTTATTACTGTATCTCATCATTCATATTACAAAAGCATATTACTTTTTTCAATTACAATTTAATATTGATTTGTAATTGTATTTTTTCGACTTTCTATTTCCAGATTTAAAATAGCATAATATAAAAAAAGACCATAATGTGTTTATTGATACAAAGATTTTTATTATTTATTTAGACATGTTTGAGTCTCAAATTTGTGTGATACATTTCAAAACCATATGATACAATTCATTCAATAGTAATACACATGTCGAGAACTTAGATTTTCATTAATTCTTTCAAAATATAGCCATATGATACAATTCATTCAATAGTAATACACCAATATGTGTGATTCTTCATGCAAATTATAAAAGTGAATACAAAGTTTCAGAACCCTTTGCAAATGACCTTGAATTTGCTTTTATAGAAATAGGAGAGAAACAACAGCTCTTGTGTGATTCTCCAATGTCCATGCAAAAGTGAATACAAAGTTTGAGAACCCTTTGCAAATGACCCTGAATTCCCTTTTATAGAAACAAGGGAGAAACAACAGCTTCAAGTCAAATTGGAAGTTTGCAACAAGTCGAATTGGAAGTTTGCAACATGTGAAGACTCAACATCAAAATCACAAACTCAACACAGATTTATATGGCCATCATAGGTCATATTAGCAATTTAACATCTACTACATGTCTGATGTCTCTTGTTCAAAAAATAGAGTTCAAAATTAAATATTAATTCACTCCATGACAAATTAAATATAGATAATAGCAGTGCCTAAAAACTAGTAATTAGAAATAGAGAAATTCATACATGTTAAAGCAAGGGAGAATTTGAGAATACAAATTTACTGGCTGAATTTTTGCACTGTGCATCATAGATTCATAGGCTAGATTAGCAAAATAGCAATAGCGAGTGCTGGTTTTTTCCTATTCACAAAACAAAGTTATTTCAATCGATGCTAAATTCCAAACAAAAAAACGTAAAACCTTGAAATTAAGAGTAAAAGAAGAAAATTGTGCAAAACATACTATGATTCTTAAGATTTCTGTGCCAGTTTTTGTAGGGTGCTCCACTCTTCGTCTGATGGAAGGTCAATATTCTGTAAATGATGGAAAGTCAACTGCAACTTCGTCAACATTCCATATTTAGAAAATTGACTTGACATCACTGTTTCATCCAATACCGGATTTAGAGTTGTAAATGGTTGGATGAATTCTAGAAAGCTTTGGGGAGTTGTGTCCTTAGGAAGCAAGTCTAAATTAGACTTCATTTTTATCTCCATGCTTTTTTTGTAAGCTTCTTTTCCAATGAATTTATTTGATGGGTCAATGGTCTTAGGCAAACCAAGTTTAATCAAATTATTTTTCTTTTCTTGAAGCTTCAATATCATTTTTCCACAATTTTCCATAACTTCTAATGTTTCCCTTAGTTTCTGAGATTTTTTAATGATAGATTATGTCTTAACTGTGGTATCAATGCGGCTCTTAATTCCCTTGTATTCCAAGTAGCTATCACTGGAAGTGTAGACTACTTGCAGAATCTTTTTTGCCATATCCTCTTTTCAATAAACATGTATGCTCTTCTCAAAGTTTCCTTTGAATTTCATATAAATTACTCTTAGAATTTCATTCAATTCAAACCATTCACACAACTTGTCACTCCTCTGCATTATTTGCCACCAAATATTTTCTTATATATACTTTGATGTAGTTTTCATATTATCTTTCAATCTTTCCTCCAAAGTTTTTATTTTATCATTTGCATTGTGCAGGTCTTCTTTCATTTGTGCACATTTTTTTCTTTCTTCGTCTACTTCCTCTTGCAAATGTTTTTGTTTTTCCTTCCCATGATCCAATAGGTTCTATATTTTTCTTATTTTAGCAACAACAAACTCATAACTTTAGTATAATTTCTGAAAACTGGCTCTTTCCTCATCAATTTTTTTATTGCTTTCAACCAGTTTTTCTGTCAGGTCCTTCAATTTTGCATCCATCTTCTCCTACTCTGCAATTTCTACTGCAGAGCCCAAATTTCTTATCCTTTTCTGTAAATCATTGCACTTGTTATCTGCTGCTTTTCTCCTTGATTTTTTTGTTTGCTAGGTCTGCCTGTAACATTTCTATTTGTTTCTCCAGTTTATTTTTTTCTCTCTCCACCTTTAGTAGTGAAGTGTAGACCACTTCAATAGTCCTTTTTGACACACTAATTTTTTCCACACTATGTACTTTGGAAAAATGCATTTGGAGGGTGCTAACTTGAAATTCAAAGGGATCTATCTGACTGTGTGGTGGATTTTTATCTTTAGTTGGGGTCGGGGGCATAACAACCATGAAATCCATAATATCTTTATGTGGGTCATATGTTAGAAATACCCTATTCCTTGCAGGTTGTTCATCTAAAACTTCAGTCAGGGAAACCGTATGAAATGCTTTCTTTTTTTCTTTATTTGATTTTTTTATGTGTTCATATTTTTCATAGTAATCATGAAATTGAAAATTTGGGCTTGCTGAAGCAATTCAATGTTTGAAAGGTGACATAGGAATACCATAGGCTTCAGTTCCACTTATTCTTGTGGTTTTAACTAATGCTTGACTAGCATTACCAACAACAATTCCTGATTCTGTCCCACTCCCACTAATAGTTTCATGTGTAGTTTTCATAATCTTTTTAGGTGTGTGATATAAAGCTGCAAATGATTGTTTTGTAGTGTCAGTGGCACTTGATATAGGATTCTAAATAGTATGAGTATCTACCACTAGTGGCCTCTTGCGAGAGATATTTTGTTGTAGCCCTTGTCCAACAATAAAACAACTAGTATTAGTAGTAGTACCCATGCCAACCCCACCAATCATAGCATCACTTGATTGAACAATAATGGGAATACTAAACCTAGATTCCCCACCCATGGCAGTGGCACTTGATTCACCACCTATGGGAATACCGTGATGTGGTGCTGGTTGTGGATTTGAACCTGAAACAAATGTAGGTGGACCCAGAGGGTAATGAGTAGTTTCTATCGGTGATGAATTTGAAGAATCAAGTCCAATGACTGGTTTAACATGAGATTTTGATTTTGAATTTGATGGAAGTTGTACCTGAAGTGGATACCAAATGCCCTTTCCTCTGGGGCCTAGACCATCACCTTCAAAACCCATTTTATCCACAATGCTTGCCCCATTTCTATATTTTTCTTTCATGGACTCATTGACTCCACCTAATATTTTAGGGACTGTAGTAGTTGTTGGAGTGGTCTCAACCTCATATCATCATCATATTCATTCCTATCATATTTTGTTGTGGGATACTCCATATTCCACAATTTGCTAAACCCTCCATTGTCGTCGATGGTCTCAAATTTTGCACTGGTCTTTGGTTCACTGAGATTCTTCCTCATAGTCCAAAAAACATTTATTTTGGTTTGAGTCAAAAAAAATTCTTTACATTCTTACAAAATTGTTTTGGGAATAGATTTGTTAGATGGATTAGCAGATTTTTGGTAGAAATTGTAGGACCTCCTATTTTGGATGCCCTGGCCCTCCTCTATTGTCCTCTGTCTGTGCAATGCCATAATTTGTGATGAAATTTCTTCTATTGAAATGTTATTGTCAGTTGCAATTTTCTCCATCTCTTTTTTTACCTCATCTTAAGAGTCCATGTTTCTAAGCTTTTCTAGCAATGGTTTACTTTCATGTTGACATAAAGTTGAAGATTTCCTATTTTTCTTAAGCCTTGCTTGAACTACACCAATTGGATCATACTACCAGAGACCCTCTTCACCAAAGTTAAAAACTGTCAAAAAATCATGTGCCATATTGAATACTTTTCTCTCAAATACGAACCCTCCACATGAGCAAGGAAAGGAAGGAAATATGCTCTTCTTTTGTTGACCATGGAAGTGCCTATTTGTTCTCTCCAATTTCTATACATACTCCAATGCAAATACCCTCTTTGTCACATGTATTGGAAGTCTGTATGGTTTTATTGTTGATCCATAAAACCTTAACACAGTGAATTCTTCCATGAAGAACCAGTCAGCCAATTCTATTTGACTTCCAAGTTGAATGTAATCTCTACAAGACACATGCAACCTAGGCATTGGAGTGCTTGTAATTTCATTATACATTGGTGCCAAAAAGAAGTCTACAAAATGGTTGTAGTTCTTTCTATTATCAAGCATCCTTATCTTTGGTGTCCATTCATATATTGGACACTATGTTCACTTCCCAGTCTTCTCATCAATCTTATTGTTCACAATTTGAAGCTTGTTGGTCTCAAATATTGCATGATACTTGGATAGAAGGAGATAGCACAAGTAGGATGAGAACCTAAATGTCTTACAGGAACCTTTTTTGATCATTAGTAATTGTTTTTGCATGGATTGAACAATGTGTTCAATAAAATTATATCTTACTGGCTGACCTACACAATGGATATTATAAATCAATTCAAGAAGGCTTGCACCCACTTCCCTATCATTTTCCAATCCCAGGCAAAATGGCAGCAAGGAAATAGTATCCCCAACCCATGGAACAAAAATGTTAGAATCATAAGGAGCCTTATGATTCTAATCCAATACAATACCAGTACCACTCTTTAGTAGAGATTTGATAAATGAATCTCTGTGACTTGGAATGAGACTCATAATTCCCTGCCACCTTTCCAAGGTCAATTTGGGCATTTGAGATTTGGGCTTCAAATCCTAGGTTCAACAAATGAGCAAATTCTCCCTCGTTTATGGATAGAATTTCCTCTTTTGTATTTTTATTGACAATTGATTTTTTATCTTCATCATAATTTTTGGCGCAGACCATGACAAAATCAGGGCAAGAGAATACTTCAGGTAACACCATGCTTCCCAATTCAGCATCCCATGATGCAATTTTACATGTTCTTTGTTTTAACATTGGGTTGAAAACAGTAAATTTTTCCCTGCATGCATCTGCCACTTTACTAGACAATGCATATCTAATATCTATGATACGCTTTTCACCATGGATAGCAGGGTCATAAATATCATGGTATTCATAAGTGAAACCTAGTGTTTTAACTAGTTCACTTAGGTACATTTTCTTTTCGCTTGGCTTCCTGTTGAACTACTGCTTCCCATTTTCTCCTTCATTTTTATTGTTCATAATTCAAAACAATGCTAGACAAAAACCTAAAAATGCTAACCCTCAAATTGGACCATGAGATTAAAAAAAGAAAAAATGGTGGGATGTAGGTGTTCTAGATTTTACTTGAACTTTCTATTTCACTATATTGGCATAGACAGTCTCTGTTGCAACTTGCATTCCTCAATCTAGTAGTTGCTTCTGAATCTCCCTAGATTTACAGGTTTGTCAATGAAATAAAATATGATTCTGATTTACAAGTCTCTTGTTTTGAAAACTCTGAAAAGTACAAAAGTAATACCTAAAGGGAAAAATATCTAAAATCATGTTGTAATTTTATTAATTATTATTAATAACTATTTGATGTTGAAGGACAAAACATTCATTACTTCAGTATAAATTATGAGGATGTTAAATGTAAAATGTTCAATTATGGGCAAAGTTCTCACAAATGTGTTCACTTCCCACATTCAGGCTATAATCCACCCTAAGTCGTTGATCTTTTCTCATCCAACGGATGATGGTACCTATTGTCAGATGTCATGGGTCCCATGACTTTTGCCATTTTTTGGGAACATCACCATACTCATGTGACTTTATGGGTCTGTTTAATCAATTTAAACTTCTTCCTGAAAAAGAGCTTTATAGACTTAATGATATTTAATTAAATTTAAAATTTTTCAATTCCAGGAGAAGATCTCACAAATGTGTCCACTTCCCACATTCGAGCCAAAATCCACCCTAAGCCGTTGACTTTTCTCATCCAACGGACGATGGTACATGTTGTCAGTTGTCGTGGGTCCCATGGCTTCTGCCAGTTTTTGGGCACGTCACCATACTCTTGTCACTTTTCGGGTCTATTTTTTAAGTCTGTTTAATCATTTTAAACTTTCACCCGAAAAAGACCTTTATAGACTTAATTATATTTAATTAAAATTAAAATATTCTATTTTGGGTGAAGTTCTCACAAATGTGTTCATTTCCCACATTTGGGCTGAAATCCACCCTAAGTCGTTGATCTTTTCTCATCCAACGGATGATGGTACCTATTGTCAGATGTCATGGGTCCCATGACTTCTGCCTTTTTTATGGCCTGTCACCATACTCATGTCACTTTTTAGGTCTTCTTTCTAAGTCTATTTAATCATTTTAAACTTCTGCCCAAAAAAAGAGCTTTACAGACTTAATTATATTTAATTAAATTTATAATATTCAATTCCAAGCGAAGTTCTCACAAATGTGTTCACTTCCCACATTTGTGCTGAAATCCACCCTAAGTCATTGATCTTTTCTCATCCAATGGATGATGGTACCTGTGATGTGCCTTGTCTATTAATGGCAATGAATTCATGAAATTGCCAATAAATTATATATTTTTTCATAAATAACAAAATATTCGCCAAAACAAATTAAATAATTTTCAAGTGGTGGATAAAAATTGCTAATACATTTAAATAATTTTTCCTTTGCAATAAACTTTTTTGCCCATATAATTATATATTTGTTCCTTTTAACAAAAAATATTTGCCTCCCACAATATATATTTTCCCATAGAACAAGGTATTATTCGCAAGAAATTTATGGAATTTTTCGTACCCTAGAAAAAAATCGCCAATACAAAATAATTTTTTTCTCTATTGAAAAAAAAAATCACCATCAATATAAAAATTTTCCCCCAAAAATAATTTTTGATTCACCAGGATTTTACATAGTTGCCCGGGGGGTAGTTTCTTAAAGTTATCCCTGATCAGCTCATTCATCAAGTAGAATATGCCTACAATGATACGGTCAACTGGTCTACAGGTAAAAGCCCTTTTGAAGTTATTTATGGTATGCATCTAAGGGGTATAATGGAGTTGAGAGATATAACTAACTTGCAGCCTAAGAGTGGAACAATAGATGACATGGCTCAATCCATGAAGGAGGTTCATGAGCAAGTGAGAAAGGCTCTTCAAGGTACCTCCCAAAAAGTCAAGGCAAGAGTGGATGCTACAAAGAGGGATGTTCATTTTTTTGTAGGATATTATGTGATGGTTCATTTGAACAAGGAAAGGCTACAAAAAAGAGTTCCAAGTATACTTCAGATGAGGAGAATCGACCCTTGCAAAATCTTAGCTAAGTATGGGTCTAATGCTTACAAAGTTGATTTGCCTACTAATATTTCTTTGTGTCCCATTTTTAATGTTGCAGATTTAATTTCTTTCAAGGGGCAGCCACTTGAGGAGATTCAAAGAGTTTCAGATGTTACATAGTCCCTTTCTGATATTTCTTTACCTCCTCTCTCTATTCCTCAAGTAGAACAGGTTCTAGACTCCAAGGTTCTCAAGAAGACAAGGATTCACACCTATATGGAGCACCTACTCAAATGGAAAGATAAGCCTATCTCAGAGGCCACATGGATACCTGAAACCAACTTTTAGAAATCTGGAATACCTTCTTCTTTTCTCCCTCAAGGAGTCACATGACTTCTTTGTCTTTGGAGGAGTATGGTGCAGGAGCACCTAGTTGAATAAAAACTCTCCTTTTTGTGTATTTCATGCTTTCATGTTTGTAATGTCTTGTGTTATCTTTATCATGTTGTTTTAGGTTTTTGTGTGTCTTTTCAAGTGGTTTTGATCTCATTTTGTGCTCAAGAGGTCAAGTTTTTCCTTTCAAGATTTGAGTTGACAATTTTGGGTTTCTAGGCCAAAAAGGGCAAAAATGTGTAACATTGCCTAAAAGGTCTAGAAATGCTTTCCAAAGAATTGCAACATTTTTCTAGGTGTTTTTAAGCATGTTTTAGGTGTTTAGATAAGTTGATGAGGTTAGGTTGTCAAAAATGTCTTTTGGAGCAAAAACTGTTGTCATTTGGGCTTGTAAAAGTTATCATTTTTGGATTTTTCTAGTACAATGAAGTTGTGGAAGCCTCATGTCCATACTGGGCTTGATAACTAACTTTAAATACTATAAAAAGGCCTCCCTTTTCTTTTAAAAAGTTTGGTGATTGTATTGACTAAGGTTTCCTAATATAAAAAAGATGAAATTCTGGCTTTTAATGTGTTTTTCTCTCTTTTAGAGCAGTAGTCCGTACAGTAGCACATGTTGTCCATACCATACCTTTTGGGGAGTGCTCATATTCATTTCCCAATTCTCTCCAAGTGATAATTGTATTGGTTTTCCATTTGCAAGTTGGTTAAACAAAATTCTTTCATTTTGGTGTGTTCACTGCCATGTCAAGGGTTTGGGGTTTCAAAATGCAACAACTTGACTAATCCAGGCCTGGGCTTCCAGCAAATGGATTTGGTCAAGTTGGTATGCATTTATATAGGGTATATATGTTTCTTTTATGTCAGGGTTGTGGTGGAAAAGGTGAATTTGAGCACTTATTAGGCAAGTTGTCTAACTTGGCTAATATTCTTCCTTAAGGCTCAAAATTTGGGTTCTAAGCATCAAATTTTGAAACAAAACATGGAAAAAGGTCTACACCTATCCTAGAATAATTTTGAAGTAATTGGAGCTCCAAAATTTACTCTTTTTTCATTATAAAAAAGTCATTGTTTGTGAAGGACAACGAATTCCCTGTTTTGGGAAATAAAGTGGTTTTTAGCATCAAAATTGTCCTTGAAACTCTCCAAGCATGGAGACTTAGCCATTTTTGTTCAATACAGGGTTAACTTTTTGTTTCAAGATATATTCATGCTATGTTGAAGGCATTTTGGTAGTCCTAAATGTCTGCTATGCAACAAAGATAGTGAAAAACAATGAAAATAATGAAAATGACTGTTTTTGTCACCTTCTATAGCTAGTATGCTAAGTGTTTGGAAAAATGACAAGTAGTAATTGTTTGAACAATGTTCTCCAAGGTGTGGCTGGGTCTATCAGTTATTCTAGAGCCTTGGTTTATGAAGGAGTTGTGTTTCTAACATTGCAAGCTTGAAAACCCACTTGAAACCCTACAAAAGTGCCATAAAAGGTGGACAGTCCTCATTTTGCATTGATAGTGGACTAAACCATGAAAATCAACTAGTTTGGAGATTTTTTGAATGTCCCAAGTCAACTTCCATGGTGGGGTAAATCATCGTTTCCTCCTAAAAGAAATTTTCATCCAATTAGCCCTCCACGGGCTAGTAGCCCTTTTTAGGCCTCACACACACAAAACAAGGAACCCGATTACCTTGAGCTCATTGGGTTTGGAGAGATCTTTGAAGGATAGTCCAAATTAGTGAAGAAACCTTAAGTAACCTTTGTGGCATCCTTGTGAATAAATTTTGGGTTTAAGACTTAGGAAGTTGGGTTTGAGCAAGTGAATCTAGGAAGCCAAAACAACAAAATGAAGCAAACTTTTGAACAAAACCTTTACCTAGTTTCCTAAACCACTTGGAGAAGCTTATAATGTCAAAGAATAGTCAGAATAATGTCCAAAGGATAGAGGAATGTGTTGGAAAGAATGTAATGGTTGGAAATAACCAATAGTGGATGAGTAAGGGAATGAGCTCACTCAAAAAGGGAGTTTGTTTGGGAAGCTATGCATGTGATGCTTAGAATTAAAACCTCAAATTGAATTGCAAACATATATATCAGTCACAGACAAGTCTTTTGGAAACCAATTGAACCATTAGACCTAATTTCACCTTGTGGAGTACTTCTCTAGCAATCTCCCTATCACAATCCTTAAAAAATAAAAATAAAAATTATGACAGCAAATACAAATTTGAAAGTTGAAAAACATTTAAGAAAGAAAGAATAATCAAGGTACCTAAATGAGAATGTTCATTTCTTGTATCCATTGGGAACATACAAAGATCTAAGCCACTAACTCCTTATCCCATTGCCAAGATGTTGTGGGACATTCTATGGTTTGTCTTATCACGTTCTGTGCAAAATTATGGTATTTTATATAATTATGATGAAGCCTAAGGATCTCTCTCACAAAGCAACTCAATTTTTTAAATGTTACACTTTCTTCAAGGTTATTTGTCACTGTCCACATATTTTAAACCCGAGTTACATGTTTCATAGCTACGTGTTTCTTACTTTCACTTGTATTGCCTAGTTGTTTATCTATATCATATGTGATATTGCTTGGATTGCATCACACTAAAATTTAGCAAAAATGATTAGTGTAGTATACAATGGAGCAAATATTTGGAATCAATATGAGATAATACAACCATTTTCCAATAGCAAGTGTTTGGTTCAATTTTACATGATCATGCACATATATTATAGATAATGATTAGTGGATTATACAGAGAAAATATTTGGATTCAATATGAGGCAATGGTACCATTTTCCAATAGCAAGCATTTGGTTGAATTTTATGATCATGCACATATATTATAGGTTTAACAACTATTGATATTCAAATTGTTGTTTCTATCAATGGGCCCTTGGTCTACTGGTGAAGTTGAATGGCTCAGAATGAGCCCACCAAGGATTGAGTCTTGCTGAGTGCAAAGCTCCGACATCATAAGGGATGAGGTCGAGATCATGCCCCAGGCGAATTTGGCAGAATGGATACCCCTCAGTCATTGGCTCTTAGCTGAAGAGGTTCAACCTATTGGCTCGTGCCCCTATATCGGGTGGCAAAAATTACTTTGTGAAGGCCCTCGCTAGGCTAGCAGCTCGCGGGCTTCACGCCCTTGCTGGGCTATCGTGCTTGTAAGTCTGGACCTCCATCAAAAAAAATAAAAAAATTGTTGAATTGTGTGAGCTTTTTTGTACCAATATTTCAAATCACACATTTTGATCCATCATCGAGATGCTAGAGTGCATAAGGAGAAAGAAAAATGATAAGTTACAGACTAAGACAGACTAAAAAGGAAAGGGGTAGGGGGAAGAGGCATAAGGTTGTACATGGAAAACAAAGAAAAGAGGTAGGAGGGGAGAGGGGATGTTGTGCATGGAAAACAAAGTAAGTACACAACAAGTAAGGAGAAAAGAGAAGACTAGAAGTAAGTAAAAAATAATAATTAAAAAATATAATGATAAGTTCAAAATTAAAAAGTAATAAGTTTGGG
Source organism: Cryptomeria japonica (assembly GCF_030272615.1). Lineage (NCBI taxonomy): Eukaryota > Viridiplantae > Streptophyta > Pinopsida > Cupressales > Cupressaceae > Cryptomeria > Cryptomeria japonica. Next base: position 167,466,941 of record NC_081415.1, read on the forward strand.
GAAAAACAAAATTCAAAACCTATAAAGTAAGTAAAAGTAAAATACAAAACATAACTAAAAAGTTAAAAGCTAAGACAAGAACTTATAAGAAAAAGAAAAAGAAATTAAAAAAATTAAAAAATACAAAGAAGCTAAAAAAAATAAAGAAGCATGTTTGCAATTTACTTATATTTAATAAATGTAAGTAAATTAAATACAAGTAAATTACAAATAAATGAAATAAGTTGAACTAAATAAAAGCAAAATATGATGAAAGAAGAAAGGAAATGGAAGACTAAAAAGAAAATTCATAAAAGTGATAAAATAAAGAAATGATCTAATACAAGAAAAGAAATCATAACACCAAACATAGAAAATAAAATAAATATATAAGTAATTACATATTATATTTAAAAGGTCCTAAATTAAAACAATGAAGATATTTTGTAATAATTTTATTTAATGAAAGTAAGTAAATAAATTAAATATAAGATAATTACAATAAAAAGGAAGAAAAATAGATGTAAGAAAAAACAAACATAAAGATGAAATAAAATAAACTACAAAAAGATATATAAGGGAAATAAAGATCAAAAATTACAAAATAATGAATAAAGAAATAAAATAAGACTAAACTAAAAAAAAATATAAAAAAAAAGGGAAAAATAAGAGGAAAGAAATGTTGAGCATAAATAAAGAAGGAAAAAAATATTTAAGAAAAGAAAGGAAGGGCAAGCCAAGGAGCAATCACAAAGATGAGGAGGAGGGTTCAAGAGGAGTGGTAGACTAATAGAAAGAAGATGAGAGGGGGGACAATAGGGACAAGGTACAAGAAGGCTGAGGATGAACAAAGGATTTGGGGAAAGAGACTCAATACACAAGGAAGTGGTAAGGGGGTGACTAGATGAGGGGGTGAGGGATGATGATTGTTGAGGTTAGAAATCAAGAGTTGTCACAAAACGCTGAAGCTCCAGCTGATGATATTTTTTTTCTATAATTAAAATGATTATTTTTATACTATCTTTTTAAAAAAGAATAATTTTAAATAAACTTACCTTTTTATAAATTGAATTTACTGAACGATTATAACATATAATTAAAAAAGACGAGTGCAAGAAGTAGAGACAAAAACTTATAAAAAAGAAAAGACCAAACCCAGCCAAAATATTTCGAATGAAATGATTCTACCATTTCTAAATTTGAGAATTTGTTAAGTTCTTGAGTTGTAATTGGTTTTCCATGGGCAGTTGTTGGTCCTTGTTGTAAAATTTTCTAACCTACACAATATGGATCTAGCAAGAAGAGAAGAGCAAAACTTGCAGAAGAAAAATCAGAAGAACAAATGAAAACAATAAAGCCATTTTCATTACCATATTCAAACTTGAATGAATTACAATTGGTTTATAGATCACAAGAGAAAAAATTATGCATTAGATGCATGGAATTTCTGGAGGTCAAGAACTGTTTGCATGAAATAGAACTAGAAGATGAAGAGGGAGTTAAAAACAAGAACTCCTTGGTTAGCTTAAACATAAGCAACAATGCAAATCACAATCCCCGTAAATCATGGGGAAGACTGCATGTTAAGTTGCGCTAACACCCCCCCTTAAGCCTAACTAAGGAGAGATATGAGAAATATGGGTTTTGGCAATAAAGCCTGATTAGGAACCCAATTACAAAGAAGAAAGGAGAAAACTCCTAACCATTATTCGAACTTAAGAAGAAAGCTGCAAACTGCAAATGAATCCACACTGCAACAGGATTGTATCAAAATCATAGAAACCACTGCATGAGTACCTCTGGGATACTTTGAAAATGCAGTTGTACATATTTTGTATTGCTCAAATTGATGAATAGACAGGTACACAGTCTTTGAATACAGAAACTGACCATCTGAAGATAGGAAGATATGAATCCACAGAAATGTGCTTCAAGCTGAAGAACTGCAAAGATAACCTCTGGTTGGGATGATGCCATTGTATATTCATTTCTCAATAATGTCCCACTAGAAAGAAACTCTGGAAGCACTCGAGGATGCGACTTTGGAATCTCATGTAGTCAGGAACCCTGCTAGAAAGAATCTCTAGGAGCAAACTAAATTGCAACACTGGAATCTCATTGAGTTGGGTATATGTTTTCATCAACCAATCATCATTTGGTGTGATAACCAAAGTACACTGAAGGTTTGTAGAGATCCTGTACAATGACAATGGACAAAGCACATTGAGATCCACATACACTTCATCCAAGATCTAATCCATGATAGCATCATTGATTTATAGTATTGTTCCACATCTCAATAGATTGCTGACATATTCACGAAGACATTCACTGAGCAGAAGTTTCACTTTCTCCAAGATCTTTTTGGGATGAAAGAAACTGTACCACGATAGTTTTCTCGTTATGTTAGTCTCTTTTGAGGGGAGGTTTTATTCCCACTGGGTTTTCCTTCTTTCTTCATTTCTTTTATTAGATGTTTCTGTTCTCCTTTGTTAGAATTAAGGGGGGGTGTTGGTGGTTAATTCCAACTAAAAGTTCATTGTCTGACTACCACTGACTGTGGATCACAACAACTTCACACATTCAGTTCTTTACTGCAGACTATGGATCACTGAGCTCTGTTTTGTTCAGATCCACTGTTTTCTGCTTGAATTAAGGGTCCTAATTTCAGTCTTCTCAATTTCTACGGTGATCTTTTACATCTAGTTGTATATTGTAATTGACTACATGTTAAGTTGTGCTAACACTTGTAAGCATGTTGTAGATGTTGTTTGATTTTTTAATTTTGGTTTTTCCAGAATAGTGTTGTTTATTTTTTTGCTGGTTTATTTTTTTAATGCTTTTTGAATGATATTCTTGTTAAGTGCTAAAACAAAGTTGATTTCACGTGCTTTAACTAGCATGCTTAAGGACTCCAACACCTGTGCCATTGGGGGTAATGAAACATATTTTATCATTCCTCTGTCACCTCGTACAACTAAGAAAAAAAAATTTACAACTAAGAAAGAAAAATAATTACCATTAAATTAGTTGGGCACAACCTGCTAAAAGAGAGATTTGAAATAAAACCAAATATAGTAATAACATGCCTTATTCATGAGACTGCTCACCCCCTCAATACACCCACTAGTAATGCCCAAAGTGATTGTAGTTTTTATATTTGGAAAAAGCAAATGTGCAGCTATGCCTTCTGCCAATTTATCATCACTTGCTCCCATATTTTACACTCTTAATTCTACAGAGAAAAATTTATACATACACAAGTACTATTAAAACCGGCATTAGTAATAGATCTTGTTCAACTGCTTTAAATGTCAAAAGCTTCGAAACAACTCAAAGCCAAGATATGTGATCACTCACTCAGACTTGTTAACATGTGAATTTGCCCATCACCCTCCATATTCTTTTCTATACCATAAAACTCAAGTTACAATATCTGTAAGGAAGCAACAACGTGTAATTATTGAAGAAAATAGTCTTTATATACAGATATTCTAAATAAAAGCACCCATGAAATGGGAATCCAATAGTTTAGGAGTTGCAAGCTGGATCAGAATAAAATTTGAATTATATATTTTTTTAGTTTAGTTTGTCTATATGTTAGTATTTTGCATTTTTTGAAGGTCTTAAGGGTATTTTTAGCCCCTGTTTCTGGTGAAAGAGCATGGCTAGTGCATGCTCTTTCAAATTCTCATCTACATCTCTTGGATACCTTTCCAACGAGATCAATGGCTCATAATTTCGAGTCCCGTGCAGAAAGTTATGTCTAGTTGAAGTTAGGATAAAATTTTATATAGTTTTTTTTTTTAGAATTTCATAGTTTTTAGATTTTATTATGTAATGAATAAATGTGATTGTTGGACTTCAATTCTCAAGAGGTTCTTGTGACCCTTGGAATCTCATGAACTACTATATTTTGGATTTTTGAATGGAATAGAACACTTTTTGGCTTGCTTCAATTCTATGATTTCTAGTTCTTGTAAACAAAATTTACAATACCACAGGTTCTCACTCAGGTTTTGTCATCCGAATCCATAATTCAGATCAGTGGTATCAGAGCAAGTTCACTCCTATATGTCATATCACATGTGATCAACATATCAAAGATTGGGCTTGGAAACAAGGAATCCTTCAGACTACCTTCCTTTGAGATTCATGCGATCACAGATGGCTAAGTTGCAGACAAACAATGACATTAAAACATTAGTTGAAGATGCACTAGCAAAACAATGTGAAGAAATGATGGAACAGTTCAAGCAAATGCTGGAAAGTCATGGGTCACAAGAAAACCCACCATTCATAGGGCATACACCATTTAAGGTGCAGGTGAATTTTGATATACCCACATTCCAAGGAAAGATCGATGCAGATGCTATTGATGATTGGGTTTCAAAACTAGAAAGATATTTCTCTGTCAATCAGTTTTCAGATGAAGAGAAGATAACTTTCACTCTCCTGAAAGCTGAAAACCATGTGAAAGATTTGTGGGAAGCAAAGTTAGCATCCAAGGCAACAGAAAATGGCAGCACTTTTATTTTTGATCAAAAACCCACATGGGGAGAATTCATAGAGCACATAAAGGAAGAATATTTTCGTATTGACACATATGAACATAAATATATGTAGTGGCAATTGCTTCAATAGAAGAAGGACCAAACTATTCAGGAATATACTAATATGTTTCATGCCTTAATAGCAAAGCTTGGCATCAGAGATTCTGAGAAGCACCGAGTTTTAAAATATCAAAGTGGACTCCACAGGTACATCCAAACTGAAATGAAATTCCTAAACATAGAGACTTTACCTAGTGCATATAAATTTGCTACCAAAATTGAGGAGAAATTCAAATAGAAAGGAAGGAGAGATAGTTTCACAAACAATAGATGGAAGAGTGAAGGTGGCAAAACTACATGGAAACAAACCTCTAAGGAACCCTCTCCCAATTCACCCACAAAAAAGACATGGAGTATGAAGAAGACACAAGAAAATGGTATGTGGTGTGAATTCCATAAGAGTCCCTCGCATAATATAAAAGATTGCAGAACCATCAAAAACTTAATGATGGAGACGCATGAAGACAAGGCAAAATCTAAGGTGCCAGAAACATGCATAGAAGGAAATCATGAACAGATCATTGAGGTTGATCCATATGCCATGGTAGCTACTACAAGGATATTGCCCCAGGAGGATGAGGAGAGATTGTTCCATTCACAAATGTGGGTCGGAGGAAAAGCCCTGCACTTTATTGTTGATAGCGGAAGTCAAAAGAACCTAATATTAGCAGAGACTGTGAAGAGGCTGAATCTGAAAACAACAACCCATCCACAACCCTATTCAATGGGATGGGTTAGTCAAGGAAGAGATATCCAGGTGCACCAGCAGTGTTGCCTTTTATACTCCATAAAGCCTTTCAAAGATGAGGTAATTTGTGATGTGGCTCCCTTAGATGTTTGTGATGTTATGTTGGGACAACCATATATGTACTAACGACATGGTGTTTATGAGTCCAGGCCTCACAACATGACCATCAGATTATGTGAGCAGAAATACCAAATACTAGAGGTAAGCCCTGCATACACTACCTCTTTGATTAGTGCCAAGAAATGTAAGAGGTTAGTTGCCAAAATGGGAACATTCATTTTATTGATGATTCATTCTGAAGAAGAAAGGAAATCTATTTATAATTCCCACACCATCACAAACACCACAACATTGCAAAAAAAAATCAATGGATCAAATTTTGATAAAATATGACAATCTGTTTAAGTTACCAACTGGGGTACCTACACACTGCCAAGTGAGACATACTATTGATTTGATACCAGGAACTCCATTACCTAATGAACCAGTCTACCATAGGTCAGTATTAGAGAATAATGAGATTAAGAGGCAAATACAAGAATTGATTGAGAAGGGACATATTCATCCAAGTGCATCACCCTGTGGCAGCCCCATTGTTCTAGCAAAGAAAAAGGATGGAACCTGGAGACTTTGTGTTGACTATAGGGCCTTGAATAAAATTTCAATCAAAAATAGGTATCCACTTCCCTGGATAGATGACCTCTTGGACCAGCTTAGAGAGGCCCAATTCTTTACCAAAATTGATTTGAAATCAAGGTACCATCAAGTACCAATTGAATCAATAGATGTGTGGTAGACATCATTCAAATCTAAAGAGGGATTGTTTGAATGGCTAGTGATGCCTTTCAGTCTAACAAATGCTCCAGCGACATTCATGAGAATGATGAATGATATACTTAGACCATTCATTGATTCCTTTGTTGTGGTATATCTGGATGACATACTCATCTTTAGCAAAACTTTGGAGGAACATTTGCAACATGTGGAAAAAATCCTCTCAACCTTACAAGAACATGGGCTTTATGCAAACAAAGAAAAGTGCTCCTTTGGTATGCAGAGTATCAGATACTTAGGATGTGTTATTGATAGTGAGGGTGTCCATGTTGATCTAGAGAAGATACAGGTGATTAAGGACTGGCCGTCTCCTAGAAATCTCACAGAGTTACGAAGTTTCCTTGGGTTGGCAAACTTTTATTGCAGATTTGTATTGGGATTTTTCCATCTGTCTTGGCCTCGAAATCAGTCATTGAGGGGGGGACACAAGCAAAGTTTAAATGGACAAGTGCTCAATAAGAAGCATTCAAGGGGCTAAAATGAAGGTTATGTTCTGCACCACTTTTATCTCTTCTTGACCTACAACAGTCATTTGAAATACAAACAGATGCATCAAAATATGCTCTAGGGGCAGTCCTCATGCAACATGGTCATCCAGTTGCATATCACAGTCAGACCTTTTCTGATATAGTGCGTTGATATGCTACTTATGACAAGGAACTGTATGCTATTATTCAAGCTTGTAAGCAGTGGAAACATTACATTCTGGGTAAGGAGACTGTCATCCACACAAATCACAAACCCCTTCAAGTTTTGCAAACACAAGGGAAGTTGCAGAATGATCGACATCAATGATGGTTAGCATTTCTTTAACAATTTCACCTCAATATTTGCCACAAGAAGGGAAGTACTAACAAAGTAGCAGACTATTTGAGCAGGCCTCCAATTGCAGCCATAAGTATGGTTTTGAACTCATGTGGTCATCAAACTAAAACCTGGGCTTGCTTGTATGAGAACGATGTCGAATTTGCAGATGTTTATAATCAATTAGTGAAGGGACAACAAGTGAATGATTTCTATCTGTAGGATGGAATGCTTTATCACCTTGGCCAAATCTATGTGCCCAATGCAGAACACAAAAAGTTGATATGGGAAGCTCACTATAGTAAGGTTGCTGGTCACTTTGGTATAGGTAAGACTACTGCTATACTTTAGAAGTATTTCTATTGGCCAAAATTATGGAATGATGTTATTTCATATATTCAAGCCTATACCACATGTGCTATTGCTAAGCTTACCAATCGTAAACTTGGGCTATACTCACCACTTCTCATTCTTGAAAAACCTTGGCACTCAATTTCTATGGACTTTATGTTTGGTCTTCCTACCACCAAAAGAGGCCATGATTGTGTGTATGTTGTGGTAGATAGGTTCTCAAAAATGGTAGTAATAGTGGCATGTAAAAAAACCATTTTTGCAAAGGACACTGCAAAGCTATTCTTTGAATACATTTGGGTTCACTTTGGTCTTCCAAATACCATTATCTCGGATAGAGACAACAAGTTTCTTAGTAAGTTCTAGTCTGCACTATGGGAAAAGATGAACACAAAATCGGCAAAGTCTACTCCTTTCCACCCTCAAATAGATGGCCAAACAGAGGTAGTGAATCAGATGATCATACACATCCTACGAATGTACCACTCAAAACATCCCTGCACATGGGATGAAAGTCTTCCATATGTTCAGCATAGCTACAACAGGGCAATTCACAGTTCAACTGGCCACAGCCCATTTGAGGTTTGCCTTGGTTATTAGCCACTTGCACCCATGGACGTTGCCATACCACGTATTCAACCTGATTTGGTTCCACATGTTGGTAAGGAGGAAGATAAGGCATCCCAGTTCATTGATAGAATTCATCATCTACAACAAGAAGTTCATGAAATTTTAGAACACACCAATAAGAAGTATAAGGAGAGACATGATGAGCATCGTACTCCTCATAATTTCTAAGTTAGGGACAAGGTGTGGTTGCATATCTAGAAGGAACAATTGCACAGTGCCAATAAGAAGCTTCATCCTTTGCGTTATGGGCCATACACCATCATCAAGCAAGTTGGTGATAATGCTTTTGAGCTTAATTTACCTCCATTTTTGGGTCTTCATCCAATCTTCAATGTGGAACTCTTGAAACCATATTTTCCTCCACTATTAGATGTTGCAGATGTGGCAGAAACAATCTCCACTATAGAATTGAATCCAAATGTAGCTACCCCATTTGAATGCGATTAGATTGTGGACACCATGGTGAAAACACTCAAACAACAGCAGATTTACTTGTACAAAGTGGTTCAAGCAGGGCAGATTGCTCAACAAGGAAAGTGGTTTACCAGAGAGCAGCTTCAAGAATGTTTTCCTCATCTCATTCAAAGTGTTGATGCAATGGAGCCCATTGCTTTCCAAGGGGGAAGTAATGATCAGAATAAAATTATGTCTAGTTGAAGTTAGAATAAAATTTTATATAGTTTTTTTGAAAATTTCATAGTTTTTAGATTTTATTATGTAATGAATAAATGTGACTATTGGACTTCGATTCTCAAGAGGTTCTTGTGACCCTTGGAATCTCATGAACTACTATATTTTGGATTTTCAAATGGAATGGAACAGTTTTTGGCTTGCTTCAATTCTATGATTTCTAGTTCTTGTAAACAGAATTTACAATACCGCAGGTTCTCACTCAGGTGTTGTCATTTGAATCCATAATTCGAATCAAAGCCACTGATGTGATGTGAAAAAATCAATATATTTCGGAAACTCGGATCTGCTCGCATCATTTTTCATTTACGTAAATGTTAACAAATTTTATATTATAACGGTCCCGCCTTCAATCGGGCAAAAAAAATTTAATTCATTTTCTTTCTACAGGAGTGGCGTGAATCGCAACAAAGCTACGTACACATTTTTGCCCAGATTGTATAAAATGCTACCGTATGTTTTAACTTTTAATTGTGAGGGCGCATGACACAAACATTTAATTGCGAGGACACTAGACTACAGTCTTTTTGACATTTAAATTTATTTATCTAGCAATACAATTTTTAAGGGCCTATAAATCTATATTAAAGAGGACAAGAAGTACGAAGATTAAAACTAACACAATACTTCTTTTTACTCTATCCAGAACTGTCTGTGATTAAAGAAACAATGTCGGTAAGATTTCTTAGTATATGATTTGCTTTGCGCCATCCTCGATTCTCAGTATTGACTACTTATCTATGGAGTAGAAACATTTTAAATCTGCGAGTTGATGGGTTACTCAAATCCAGTCTGTAGACGTCTTTTACTTGATTTTGGTGCACTGTTCCTGGTCTGTGGACGTATTTGTTACCCATTGGAGTAATGAATGGGTCTACAAGAATACAAGAAAGCCCCTTTGGCGTACATATCCTTTCATATGCTTTAAGAATTCCTCCATGTTCAAGTTAATATTTGGGCCGTGGGTTTGCTCCAGTTTTGGGTTCGATTTCGATGTGGGGTTTACCCGATGCATGTAGTTTGTGGGTTATTACGTGCATCTCTGGAATTAGTCTCGTCTCAGCTCATCTTTTGAGTGTTGGGCTGGGTCGCGGGGATACTATGTGGTCACCAAAAAAAAAATCATTGCTTGTCATTTTATGTTTAAACCTGTATTAATTACTGGTTGGTTTTTTTATTAGCATCTTAAAATGGAAAAAAAATGATTTTATTTTTTATGTTTTATTGAAAGAATGTAGAATTATAGTAGAAATTGTAGCTAAAAATTTTAAGAGTAAGAACAAACAACTAGAAACATCTAATCAACAAGACATGACCAACAAAATGAGATATTTCAGCAGTGTATATGCTGCTATAGCAGCCCATAAAAAAAAGCAGCAATACGACAAATAGATATTACAGTGTATATGTTGTTACAACAATCCAAACAAACAAAATGCAACAATGTATATGCTACAGCAGCCCAAACAAACAGAACAGGGCAATGCATATATATACTGCTACAATAGCCCAAAGAATACCAGCAACATGGCAACATAGCAAACCATGGATATGAAGACATTCATAACTAGTCCTTGAAGAAACTGCATCGGATAGGAGTACACAATTTCATAGATAGATCCAAAGGCATTAGAGATTGCACAAAAGTCAAAAACACTTTATATATGTTCCTTAAATTGTTTTGAGCGTTAACAATATGACAAGGTAACTAGCTCATTGAAGATAAGTCCGAGAGATCCCCAACTTTGCAAACTCCTCTTTTGAATAGGTAGAAGGAATGAGTAGGAAAAACTAAGGCAAGGGGCTGATTGTGATAAAGAATGTGTCTTTTCCACCAAATAGAAGTGGAGAAAAAAAATCCATGTTTGTGTGAGTTTTTTCTCCACCTAAGAAGATGACAAATATGTTGCGAAGCCTTTCATATTGACTAAAGAGGAAAGGATGCCTTGATTGAGAAAAAAACAGCAAGAAGATTTTTATCTAGCCACCCAACTTGCCACCATTTACCTTTTACTAAAGAAACATTAATGCAATTCCATAGAAGAATCTTCTACTATTCATCAGCATGTGTAGCTCGATGATCCACTTAGCTAAACAAAGTCCTTGTGTTCTCGGGTCTATTAACCCAAGGCCACCTTTACTTTTCGGCTAAATACAATGGTTTCATGAAGTGGATATAAAGCCCCTATTACCATCCCATTTTGCCCAAAGAAATTGACGAATGATTTTAATTAGATCATCATACCCCTTTTTAAAAGGCATCCAAGATGATGAATAATAAACATTAGTTGCAAGAAATATTTTACTAGCAACCTATATTTTACCAACCAAGGATAGAAATTTATTTCGCCAGTTAAAGAGTTTATTTCTTACTCTGTTTGGATACCATGTCCAAATATTAGAAATAGGAACCCCAATACCAAACAAAATACCAAGATAACTCATGATTTCCTCATGTTTGATTAGTTTCCATTCTTGAGGTATCCATCAGGGAGTAGGCCTAGATTGAATCATCAAAATTTTAGTTTTATCATGTGCAAATTTAGATCCCAAGACAATGCACTATAGTTCCAATATCTCCATTACAATAGAGATTATTTTTTGGAGAATTTGTAAAAATAACGAACTGTCATTAGTGTTATCCTTGTTTTTTATAATGATGCAAAAATTGGATAATCCCTACAATTTTTTCTTCGAATTCATACTTCAACTCTCTAAGTTTATTTTTTGAGGAAATTTCTTGCCTCGTTAGTCTTTCAGGATCTATGTAGTTGTTTTTTGATCCTAGTTCTTAGTGTTAATTTTAGAAAATTAAGTCAAAACTATCGTTTTAAGTTTTTCGCTCTTTTGGTGCAAAGTCAGAGTTTAAGTCCAATATTGCAGTACCCTTAGTCTTTTAGTGCAAAGTTAGAGTTTAACTCCAACACTGCACCTTCTAGTTGTTCTAGGTCCACTTCAGACCTACTAACCCGAATTACACCACTTTGGTTTTTTTGTGTAAATTGGATTTATAAGTCCAAATTGTACCTTTTTCTATTTTCATGTGCACCTTTGTGTATTTTGAGGTTGTAAGCCCAAAATAGACATATTGATGTTGATGGTATGATGAAAGAACAAGGATCCAGTCAACTACTGAGAGGCGGGCAGGGGGGGGGGGGTGAATCAGTAGATAGAAAAACTGATATTAACTTCACCAATCTCAAAATCAACCTCTCAAAGGAAACTTAGAACTATAAATGCAATATCACTGTCAAGATTAAACTGTCAAGTTACATCGGTTGTCTCTTACAACAAATTAACAATAAACAACTTGAAACTCATAAACATCCAAATACTTTTATTGAGATAAGTATAACCTCGTTTGATATTGTTGTTGGTTATCATGAATTATCAAAGTGGATTAAGTAGTTAAGCAAATCAACCTGAGAAAACATAACCACAAAACATTCACCACTTGATACAATATTTCGACATGCAAAGCCAAATGGGAAAAACCACAGTGAGATGAGAATCACAAGATAACTATCTGAACTCTTCTAAAGTTCGCCCTGTTAGGAGCCAAGCCTGTTAAAGCTTTACAAAAAGTCTTGTTAAGAACAAATCCTATTAGGCATGACCTGGTTAAGGGATTGACTATAATGCCTTGTTAGAAGTAATACCCTATGAGGAGTAACCTTGATAGAGTATTTGAAATCCAAGCTAATGGACCACCTGGTTAGATGATTTGAGTAACACCAAGCTTGTTAGAGCTTACTCGGTTAGGGGATTACAAACAAGTCAGTTCAGGTATGACCATTGAATTACATAAAATCTCTACACATCATTCAAGAAAGCCTCGACCGCTCCTTGATAACCACTTCATTGAACTCAGTAACTCATCATGCGCTTTGCATTACATGCAATATACTTTCTCATTCCCTAGAAAAAAAACCTTACCTCAACACGCCCAAATTACTTTGAAACTCTCTTCAGACAATATGCATATTGATGAGCTGAGATATTAGCTCCTTTTATTCTTAAAACTCATAAGTTTTAACTATGTTTTAATTTGTATAATGGGATAGTAATGATGTATTAGAGTTTGACTATATGCATTACAGATGTTAACTGAACTCATTCAATCATGTTTGGACTTGACCATTTATTCTTGTAGCCATGCCAATTATTCCTTTCGCCATGTGAATTATTCTTGTGCCTTGCGGATTATCATAGGTGATATCATGTGTGAAATGTATAAGTGTTTTGAGTGATTAAAATAGATATATGTGTATTCTTGTATGTTCTATCTTTTTAATTGTGGGAATAAATAAGATGCTGCAGTGGCAGTTTTTGTGTCACATCATGAAGGCAGTTAAAGATATATAAGGGGTGGTTAAAAGTTCAAAATAGGAAAGAGAAGAATGGATGTAAGGAGAGGCAAAGGAATAGAAGGGCATGCAAGACTCATTTATGTATGTCTTCGGTAAACATTAAATCTTGTAATACTGCCATGTTATATTCTTGGCCGCGGTTTAGTAGTGATCCACATTTTCAATGGCTTAACTTCATTTGTTCTTTGTCATGAATATTCTCTGCCTTGTTTCATCAGCGTGACCTATATTGTAGGGAGTTGTTGTAGTTTTCTTTTAAATAAGAGTCTGCACCTCTTCTCTGAGGTTAGAGGAGAAGGGGAAGAGAGACAGAAGATTTAGAAATAAAGTTGCAGAGTATTTTTAGCTTTCTTTCAATCTGTATGTTGTATCAACCTTTGAAAGACAATGAATAAAGTGATTCTATTCTAAGTATTTAGAGTTATCTTTGGAAGCCTAGATACACTCATCCAAGGGGGCCCACTTGGTGATTATTTCTATGCATTTGTTAACTTAGTTTCCCTTTTTGATGTAGTGGTCGTTTTGATAATTGATTGTTCTTGCAGCCATTGGAAACAGATCCTGTGACTATTCCTGCAACCAAAGCAAGCAAAGTAATTCCTATTTGTCAGTTTTGGACTTAGTTAACAGTTATTTAATTAGGATTTATGTTAATGCAGAGTTTTCCTGTATCCATTCAGTTGTTACAATTATTTCTTATTTCAAATAGGTTTAGTTGCTGCAGTAATGCAGAATAGCTATTGCAAGAACTTAGTGCATATAAAGTGCAAACCCATTTTAAGTAATATGTCCTTGGGTTGATAAAAAAATGAACTTCAGTTATGGAGATAATAACTTCACAGAGTGAATTTCCAAAATTTGGGTTGAGACTTTAGCTATAGTTATTCTTCCTATTGGGGAAGCAAACATTTTTTGGCACCATTGTCGGGGATGGTGTCAAGCTAAGAACCTATTATGGTTATTAATTTTTAGCTTTTAGTATAGTTGTTTTTGATAACTCAATTTGTTTAAAGTAATGCTCATGAATCTACATGCATAGATGAAGAAGAGATGCTTAAGGTAGATTCCTTCCTAGCCATCCTAACCATACAAGACTCAATCCATATGACCCCCCAGATGTAAATCCTTTTGCTACATTATACCAAACTCCAGATAATTTAAACTCTCTTGAATTTGAACTTCCAGAGAGAAGCCTCCATTTCCTCTTTGGACCTTCTCAAGAGGACCTTCATTAAGTAACTCCTCCTCAAAGCCAAATGCAAGGAAATCTACCACCTGGTGGGAATAACCCACCTCCACCTCTGACTCCAATGTTTGAGTTTTCTATTTTTGATCAGCATGATAATGCTAATCTTAAGAACATTCCAGCTTCTTCCATTCCTAAATTCTATGGATTAGTGACAGAAGACCTCGACACTTTCTTGTTTGAGTTTGATGTTCTTTGTAGGATTTTTGATTATATTACAGATTCCCATAGACTCAAAATATTCCCTGCCACTTTGAAAGAGTCACCCTTGAGATGGTTTAGAGTCTATGGAGTAGCATAGTCACTACATGGGATGAGATGAAATGGTCATTTCTTGTAAAATACAAGGATTATTGTGGAGGGACTGACCACCATGGGGATGATATTTTTAGAATGACACAAAAAGAAGATGAGAGTCTAGAGGATTATCTGTAGAGATTTCTATTCAATGTCAAAAATTCCAAGCATAGTACTCTAAATGAAGAATCTCTTAAGTTAATATTTTTAAGAGGAATCAGCGATGAATGCACGGATTCTTTGGATCTTATGGGAGAAGGTGACATAACACAATCAACATGGCATGACATTGGACAAATTTGTCAAAAGTATTCTAGATCTTCTTCTAAGAAGAGTAGGTGTTTCAAGCAGTGGGTTTCTTCATCAACATCCAGTAATGGAGTCTCTCGAATGGAGCTTAGCCATATGTAGAAGGATTTTAAGGAGGATATCATAAAAAATATGGCTACTCAATTGGACACACTTTTAGCTAAGAAGAAACATGAGGAAGCTGATGCAGTTCTTGTATAATTCTGTCCATATTGTAAATAGAGGAAAAAAGACGACAGATGTAAAATGGTTGCAAATCTTGAAGTTCCCGATTTCAAGACAATACAAAGTGATGATGAACAAGTTTTCTATGTTGCTTAGAGAAGGCCAAATTTTTCAAGACAAGGTATGCCTCCCAACCCACTTTATATTTCTGGTTATAGTGGAAATTCCTATGCACAAAATAATCAATGTCAATCTCCATATGCTCAAAATTTTGGAAATGATCAAAATTGGTATAATCATCAAGGCCAAGGGAACCATTTTGTCAATAAAACTCGATTGTGGAAAAAACCACAAGGAAATTGATCCCAACCTCTAGGACCATGGCAACAATTCCAAGGGAATTGGCAACCTGCTCCTCAATGGAGAGGAGGTCAGCCATGGGCAAATGAATCATCTGGTTATGAACAACCTATGTCACAGCCACAACCACCTGCAAT
This sequence comes from Cryptomeria japonica, assembly GCF_030272615.1. Classification (NCBI taxonomy): domain Eukaryota; kingdom Viridiplantae; phylum Streptophyta; class Pinopsida; order Cupressales; family Cupressaceae; genus Cryptomeria; species Cryptomeria japonica. The sequence continues at coordinate 167,482,474 of NC_081415.1, forward strand.
AATGCCTCATCTTGTAGCCAATATTGTTCCACCTAAACATACACAACTGCCCACTCAACCAATGCCAAATCCTAATAACAAGCCTCGGCAAAAAGAACAAGTTTATTCAGTTGATCCTAATCAATACCCGACTTATTCTCTTTCTATAAGTGAGATTCACCTCAAGTCTGGGACAACTTTACCCAACCCATCTCTAGCAATTATAACTACAATACAAAAGGAACAAGAAATCTCTAGTCCAACAACCCAAATACCTCAAAATAAGCAAATACCCCCATTTCCTTAGAGGTTGCAAGCTAAACAAATTCTATAGGAAGAGCAAATAAGTTTTGATATCATAGATTAGCTGAAACACGTATTTGTTAAAATTCCATTTTTACAAGCTATTAAGGATGTTCCTATTTATGGTAAGGCACTTAAGCAGACATGTTTAAAGAAGCCTGGTAGAAAGAAAAAGGATCCGCAAACAGTGCATGTAATGGGTCAATTGGCTGATATCTTTTTAGGAAAGGTTTCAATTCCCAAATATATTGATCTTAGTAGCCCTGTTGTGAAAATAGTCATCAATGGCACTCAGATAAAGAATTATTTAATAGATTTGGGAGCAACCATCAATGTAATGACAAGAGATGTTATGCAGGAACTAGACATAACCAATCTTAGACTTACACCTATAGTCTTGCAGCTTGCTAATAGTTGCACAGTTTGGACTAATAGTATGATTGAAGTTGTGGTTGTTACTTTGGATTCTTGGGAATATCTTGCAGATTTTATGATCTTGTCTCCAAAAGCTACATTGGAAGGATATCCAGTTATCGTGGGAAGACCTTGGCTTGCTACAACTGATGCATATATTGGATTCTGGTGAGGAGATATGACACTATTTCAGATAGAAATACAACAAAAACTTTGGCTCTGTATTCTCTTGCTCATCCCCAACTTGATCAATAGCAAGCTGGTTGGCCTAACGTGAAAAAGGAGTTTGAGGAAGGAGTTGATTCTGTCAATCATCTTATGATGATTAATAGAGAACCATTCATACAAATTCATGATGATGATTAAATTCTTTATAAAATTCTGACAAATCAGTTAAGACAAGGGCAATAGTTGTAGGAGTTAGTATCAAATATTCCAACATCGGATTTTCCTGCAACCACTCATATTCTGCATACCCTATTGCTGCAAGAAGTTTGCAGTTCTCATCTTTCTGAGGCATCTCAGGTTGATCTTACTATCAAAGTGGAAGTTGATCTAAACAAACATTTGAATATCAATAATCAACTCATATGGATTCAAAGAATAACACTGGTTGACTTGCTTAAATGTCATCAACAGGGTTTTGCAAGGGATTTCAAAGACATGCATGTCATTGATCCTATAGTTTGTACCCACCATATCTACATAAAAGAGGATTGTAGACCACTTAGACAACCACATACAAGAATTAATCCTACATTAGGAGAAATAGTTAAAGAGGAATTGCAGAAATTATTAAATGCTCGATTTATCTATCCTATCTCAGCTAGTGAAGGGTGTCACCTCTAGTGATAGTTCCAAATAAAGGAGGTCAATGGCGGGTATGTGTGGATTACAAAGCTTTGAATTTAGCAACCATGAAGGATCATTTACCATTACCATTTGTGGATCATGTATTAGATTGCTTGCGAGGGAAGCGATACTTCTCATTCATGGATGGATTTAGTGGCTACAACCAGATTCAAATTGCTCCTGAAGATTAGAAAAAGATTACATTTACTTGTCCTTGGCGAACATATGCATATTTTGTTCTTACTTTTGGATTATGTAATTATCTAGCTACTTTTCAAAGATCAGTGATAAGAATATTTCTAGATATCTCTCAAGACAACATGGAGATCTATTTGGATGATTTTACCAACTATGGTTCAAAATTTGAAGAGGCATTCAAAAATCTAAAGAAAATTTTGCAGTGGTGTGAAGACTACAATTTATCATTAAACAATAAAAAGTTCTTCATGATGATGCAGAAAGGTATAGTTCTTGGTCATCATATCTCTATCAAAGGCATACAAGTTGACCCAACAAAAATAAAAGTCATTCAAAACCTCCCCACACTTGTAAAGAAAAACAATGTCAGAAGTTTCCTTGGTCGTGCTGCATATTATAGGAGGTTTATCAAAGATTTCAGCAAAATTGTAGGCCCTTTATATTCTCTTTTGACCAAGGATATAGAATTTAATTGGACTTCATCATGCAATGAATCTTTCTTGAAGCTCAAATATTCATTGACTCAAGCACTAGTGCTCAAGGGTCTAAACTGGTCCTTACCTTTTCTTATTCATACAAATGCATCAGATTATGCCATAGGAGCAGTTTTGGGACAAAAGATTGACAATTTGGAGAATGTAATTTATTTTATCAGCAAGAACATGTAGGGGCCTAAGATGAATTACACTATCACTAAAAAGGATATGTTACTAGTTATATATGCACTCAATAAATTCAGGCATTATATAACAAGATATCTGATATTTGTGCACACTGATCATACATCAATCAGATATCTCATGAACAAACCTTCAATTATAGGAAGATTGGCTCATTGGTTACTATTGATGTAGGAATTTGACATTGCAGCTACTAATAAACTAGGTAAATCCAATGTAGTTGTAGAACATCTTTCTAGGCTTCTATTGCAAGATGATCCTGCAACCATAGATGATGCTTTTCGAGATGAACATTTGTTCCTTATAAAAGCACACATACCTTGGTATGCTGATATTGCAAATTATTTAGCTACTAATAAGATGCCAATTCATTTTTCTCCTAAAGAAAGAAGTCTGTTAGTTGAGAAAAGCTTTAATTTCTCATGGATTGTTGATTGTTTATTTTATACTGGACCTAACCAAGTCATGAGAAGATGTGTAAGAGAGGATGAAACATATGATATCCTTCATGCATGTCATGATGAACCCTATGGAGGACATTTTGTTGCTAAAAGAACATCACTTAAAATACTTAGCATAGGATATTATTGGAACACATTATATAAGGATGTAGCACAATATACTAAAAAATGTGATAGATGCCCGTGCATGGGTAGACCTACCAGATTTGATGAAATGCCATTAAATCCCCAGATATTAGTTGCACCATTTGATAAATGGGGATTAGATTTTGTTTAGGCCAATTGATCCTCATTCAAATGGGAAATCTTATATTCTAGTATGCACTAATTATGTCACCAAATGGGTGGAAGCATGAGCTATGACACATACAAGAGATAATAAAGTGGCTAAATTTCTCTATGAAGAAATGTTTACCAGGTATGGAGTTCCAAGAGATATTGTTTCAGATCAAGGACCACAATTTACTTCCACATTGATTGCAACATTAGTTAATGAATACAATATTAGGCACAAGAAGTCTACCCCATATAATCCACAAGCAAATGGTCAAGTAGAAGTCACCAAAAAGGATTTAGAAGCCATTCTTACTAAAACAGTAGCTCTTCATAAGAAAGATTGGTTGCGTAGACTTCCTGAAGCCATTTGGGCATATAGAACAATATGGAAGACACCAATTGGTTTTACACCTTTTGAAATGGTGTATGGAAAAACAACAATGATTCCCATTGCATTTGAGCACAAAACTCTTAGAAAAAATCTACACTTGAATATGACTCTCTCTGAAGCACAAATTGGCCACATTCTATAATTAAATGTTTTGGATGAGCAAAGGAAGATGGTCTTCCAACATACAAAACTTATTCAAAATCAAAGAGATAAGTGGCATGATAAGTACATAAAGGAGAGAAAATTTAAAATAGGTAATTGGGCACTACTGTATGATTCAAGATATAAAGATACTACGGGGAAGTTGCAGACAAGATGGCTAGGCCCATATGAAATAGATGAAGTTTTTACAAATGGAGCAGTCCTCTTAACCACTATAGATCCAATCATATTCAAGATTCTAGTCAATGGTCATTGACTACACCTGTATCATAATCCTGCAACCAAAGAACATTTCTTGCACCAATTCACCAGCCAAGAAAAAACATCAGTTCTTGCAGCAATTGAAGAAGTTCCTTCAACATCTAAATAAGTTCCTGCAACAACTAGAGAAGACATTAAGGCCGATGATTCTGCAGCTTCTGCAGTAAACCTAATTAGCATTCAATAAATTCTTCAAGCATGCTTTCATAAAAAATATTTCCATGTCTTATGAAAATGTTATTCTCTGATAATAATTTTTTTCCATCCACGTCATCCCATTACATCTCTCTGTCTATCACTTCATTCATGTCACATCATCTCATTTACCCTTTTTATTAGCTAAATATTTCATGCATCATTTATTTGTATGAGTGCAAGTATGTACATTATTTATTTTTTATTAATTATGCATTTATTATTTTGCTATGATTATTGTCTATTTTAAATCTGCATACCCTTCCCTATGTCATTTCTGCATGTGTGAACATGTGCCATCATAAGTTGGGGGATATTTTATGGTTTGATTTCCAAGGAGTAATTATCTATCCTTCTTAGTAATTTTCTTTGATTTGTCTAATATCATTTTTGAATAAGACATTCTTTGCCACGAGTGATCAGTTCATCCTGTCACCAAAATCATTGAAAGAAACTAGAAGGTATTTTCGAGCAAAATATTTTTAGTTCTATAGGTTATTTAAGTTCCCCATTCTTTGTTGTGGAAATTATTTTGAGAGTTGAAATAGTCATGGGTGGAGATCCTATCTGCCATGAGCCTGTAATTCATGACATGTTGCTGCAAGATGTCCTGTGTGAGCATTATTTCCATATGCATGGGTGGATTGATTATTTTTTGTAAATAACAGATTACAATGAAGAAATTTCTTCTGAATTCATGCGTACATTAAATAAAGGAGAGGCCTCTATCAAGGGATTTAGAGTTATTACCACAAAGCAGTGAATAGCTGAAGTGACTAGGTTGTTGTAGGAATGGGAGTTGTTTCTTGAATCTAAGGGTGCGAGAAGCGCTAGGGCATAATTTACACACCCAACATATGGACCCCTAAGGGTGGACAAATAGGGAACTCGATGGATATCTCTTCCAGTAGAATGGCCCCAGGTGGCATTGTATGTGATGAAATAAATTACCTACGATGGAAAGTACTCAAAATTGCATTTAGTCCATTTTAAACTGCTTAGTCATGTACGACATGGTCGAAGGGTAAATGTTCCCAATTTTCTATATCACCTTATTTCCATAAGTGCCAAAGAAACATGAAAAGGAGGAAATCATTTTGTCAGTTATCATGGCCTGATAAAATTGTTAGTAGAACGTTCTCTTAGAGATGTTTCTCAAATGGCATGAGGGGTATTCGAAGATATACTTCAATTTAGGGAGGAAAATGCTCCTGTTCCAGAATAATTAGCAGCTCAAGAGGAGGATATCAGAGAGCTCTTATCCCCTAGGGTTTTTGCAGAGGATGAACCTCCTGTTGCCAATGAAGCTTTGACTGTTACAGAAGAAATAGTGATGGAAACAAATATAAAGCAACCCTCCACTTTTCAAAGTAGAACGACATCTTATTAAGGAAAAGGGAAAGAAGTAGAGATAATTGACGCAGAGAGAGAAACTATAGTACAACCTCAAGTAGTACAAGTTTCTCCTACAACCAAAAAGAATAGGATAAAAGAAAGTTCTCCTATAGAAATGCCCCTTGCAAGAATTTTTCCTTCAACCACTCCAAAAATGTATGCAAGAAGGACCTGGCGGAGTAAATAGAAAGTTCGAGCAGCAGGGGAAGCAATGGAAATAATTTTAGTGGAAACATCAAAGGAAGGGAATGACAGTCAAATAGAGATTAAATCACAAGAAGAACATGGTGCCAATATACTTTCAAATCTGGCACAAGTAGTGGAATAATTTGGAGAACCTATTGAATAAATCTGACGCCCTTAGGTAACAGCTAATAGACCTTCTTCATCTCTCACTAGTTTATCTATTGCACTTACATTTTATAGGTTGTGGGAGATAGAGATGGATGGGTTACATGAGATTATTGATAAACAACAGATAGAAATTGAAAAGAGGGTTAATTAGATTAAGGAATTAGAATCTAAAGTTAGCACAATTTCCAATATGGTTCCTGAGTTAATATAATGTAGGGCTCCTCCAAGGGTTTATGCTTTGCATCTAAAATAGAAGTATTTAAGTTTTAAGATAAACCACATTGTTAGAGACCTTAGTCCTTCTTTAGATACCCCAGAACAATTTTATAGTGTTTATAAAACCTCTCCAACAACTATTAAAAATTTGTTATGTGAATTCTATTTGCATAACTATGCTGTAGCTTCTGACAGTGAGTGGAATCCCTTGTTATACATTGGTGACATTAACATAAAAGCATTAATGTCATGGGTGCAAAATGAAATCAGTATGGGGACTCAGGCCAAAACATATAGAAATTTAGAATTTTAATGTCTATTACCACTCAAAGCTGAAGCCAAGAATCCACGACTTCTTTATTATGATTGGCAGAAATTGTTAGCAAGACCTGATGTAAGGAGCCAGGTGTTACCAATAAGAGAGGAAAGATACCAAGAATATGAACATTTGATTAAAAATTAAAATGAAGTTACAATGGACTCTCTAGTTCAACGTTGGAATAATCCTCTAGAAGACTTAAAATAGGGTGAACCTCATTCACTACCTAATTTTCATGGAGCTATACAAAGAGCCCCTAAGAAAATCCATTTGGGTATGACAAAGAGCAATAACTGGCTGCCCTTGATATTTAAACCACCTATCCTTATGTGGCCATTAATGGGATGCAAGGTTGCAGATAAGCCATATGAGGAGGCCATAGAAGAAGCCAGATGGGCCAGACTGGAAAAAATGAAGGAATTTTATTGGAATTTGGCTACATGAGGGACAAGACATGGAACTATTGGTGACTTATGAGTAAGTTCCCGGATAAAAAATTTTCCTCTTGCTGGAGGATCAGCAAGACACTAATTTGGGGGCCATGATGAGCTGAGATATTAGCTCCTTTTATTCTTAAATCTCAGAAGTTTTGACCATGTTTTATTTTGTATAATGGGATAGTAATGATGTATTAGAGTTTGAATATATGCATTACAAATGTTAACTGAACTCATTAAATCTTGTTTTGTCTTGACCAATTATTCTTGTTGCCATGTAGATTATCATAGGTAATATCATGTGTGAACTACACCCAGAACCAAATCTAGAGGCAAAAAGAAAGAAAAGAAGCCTAACAAGGACCTGGAAGATCTCAAAGCTATTGGGGCCACCTATGACCAGTTGGTGAAAAGGGCGGAGGACCTATTGAAGGCTATAGCTGTGTAGTAATTTCCTAGTCTCTTTGTTGTTTTTTATCTTTAGCTATCTTTTTGGTTTGCTGGCTTTTTGCCAGACGTTTTGTAAGCGGTTTATAAGCTCTGGACTTTTTGTGTCTTATCCTAATCTCCTATGTCAAAGGTTTCAGCTCCTGAAATCCTATTTTTCTTAATTAATCATAGGTGATATCATGTGTGAAATATATAGGTGTTTTGATTAATTAAAATAGATATATGTGTATGCTTGTATGTTCTATCATTTTAATTGCAAGAATAAATAAGATGCCATAGTGGCGGTTTTTGTGTCACATCATAAAGGTAGTTAGAGATATTCAAGGGGTAGTTAAAAGTTCAAAACAACAAATAGAATAATGGGTGTATGAAGTGACAAAGGAATAGTATGGTGCACAAGACTCATTTATGTTTGTCTTTAGTAAACATTAAATCTTGTGATACCACCATGCTATATTCTTGACTGCGGTTTAGTAGTGATTCACGTTTTCAGTGGCTTAACTTTGTTTGTTCTCTATCATAAATATTCTTCGCCTTGTTTCATCAAAATGACCTAGATTATAGGGATTTGTTGTAGTTTTCTTTTAAATAAGAGTTTGTGCCTCTTCTTTGAGGTTAGAGAAAGAGAAGGGGAAGAGAGATAGAATATTTAGAAGTAAAGTTGCAAAGTATTTTTAGCTTTCTTTCATTCTATATGTTGTATCGACCTTTAAAAGACAATGAATAAAGTGATTTTATTATAAGTATTTAGAGTTATCTTTGGAAGACTTGATACACTCATCAAAGGGGGCCCACTTGGTGAGTATTCCTATGGATTTGTTAACTTAGTTACCCTTTCTGCTATAGTACGTGTTCTGGCAATTGTCTATTCCTGCAGCCACTAGAAACAGATCCTGTGACTATTCCTATAGCCAAAGCAAACAGAGTAATTCCTGTTTGTCAGCTTTGGACTTAGTTAACAGTTCTTTAATTGGGTTTTATGTTAATCCAAGGTTTTCTTTTAGTCATTTAGTTGTTATAATTCTTTCTTAGTTATTTAAAATAGGTTTAGTTACTACAGTAATGTAGAATAACTATCACAGGAACTTAGTGCATATATAGTTCAAACCCATTTCAAGTAATACATCCTTGGGTTGATAAACAAATGAACTTTAGTTATGGAGATAATAACTTCAAAGAGTGAATGTCCAAACATTGGGTTGATACTTTAGTTATAGTTATTGTTCCTATTGGTGAAGAAAACACATACGTGTCATAATTATTACTGCTCATCATTAGATCATAAACAAATATGGCCACTTCACCAAACTTAATCGGTTAGGATTCATCAAATAAAAAGGTAGGGTTTATCGGTTCAACTCACCAATACTTTGCAATACTAGTTCACTCCATAAACTTACCTACTAGTTATAGTTCCTTTCACTAGCTCTTCCTACCGCTTACAAAACAACATTACAACAATATCATTACCGTTTAATTGACATCAATGACAACACAAAATTTCATTAATGCAATCTTCATGCAAATGCAAACAATCTCCCCCTTTGGAATTGATAGAAATACAAATATCAATACCATTGATTTTTGTGATTGTGAATAAGAATCCTGGTTTACATTTTACCATTACTCTCCTTCTCTTCAACTTGTCTTTAGTTTCCAGTTGTGTAATGCCAGCCAAAATACCCTAAAGAAAATAAACAATAATATACAAATGGAGATTAATTTTTTTTTAATTAACATCTAATAACAACTAATGCACCATATTGCATCTCCATCTATTTACATTCATTAACCAATTAACCAATAAGGACATACATCATTGTTCATTTAATCAAATAATGCAAGCAGAAATAACACAACATCAATAACCTTTCTCTAGGGTACTTTAACACCATTGCTTAATTCATATCCACCATACTACACACACGATAGGTATATTTCACCTTCATTAATGCATCATATTCTAATTGTTTAACCATGAGATATGCAACCTACAATATTACTTATTCCTCATGATATGCATAGTCTCCTTCCTACCAATGCATTTATGTGAATAATTCCTATTTACTACATCCAATTAGCATCTTCTAACATATTCACTTATTAATCTATAAATATTCCTCCTTCAAGATTAATTAACATCCCAACTAGCCTCTAAGAATTTCATGAAATAATACAACTAATCCATAATGCAATTCAATTCTATTCTAACTATGGTCCACTTAATTTCCATGATTCATAAAATCACATCTCTACAATAGTAAAGTAAGATTATACCTTAGTTCAAATTTCCAACTAAAATTCATCTACAATTATAAGTACATTAAATACATCATGATCATAGCTATTTATACTACAAGAATCCATCTACTATATAAAAGAATGTTACATTAAATACATTTCATCTTATCCATTACATAGATCTACTACAAGGTACATCCATAGTACATCATGAAGAAGAATCCACATCCACACAAGAAGAATCCAAGAAAACATCCCAATGGCTAAAAAGCACCAACCTCATGACCATGTGGAACCAAAGGAACCACCCCCGTGATAGGAAATGACACAAGGTCCCAACACATACTCTAAACCTAAGCTAGCACCAATAACCAAGGAGACTAATCACACAAGGACTCTCAAGCAAGAACTCACACACGCAACAATAATGAACACCCAGAGGCATAAAACTCGTCAAGACATAAATGCATCCGACAGACATAATAATCAATTCTAAAGGTGAAACACATGTAGGAGTGGAGTGTCATCACATGCCATCCTCATAACATAATAACATAATAACACAAGGCACTAGCCTGATGGACATGTGGAGCCATCTCAACCTATGAGAGACTAAGGGAGAATAGCTTACTATCTTCATGACCTTCTCATGCTTATCCTAAAACATCCTCACTAGGATTAAGTCATGAGGCACAAATCAATTTATCATCTTATTAATTAATCTAACTACCCAACCCATCAATTATTAGGTTATCACTTTTTTACAATTCATAGAAAAGTCCAATGTGACCTGGTGGTCTAGACTTCATGCATCCTTACAAAGAACCTCATGCAAGCCTATCTCTCATGAACCCAATCATCACAAGGAAGCCCACTCCTCCTAACATGGCCCAACAATAAATCACAAGAGGCTCTACCAACATAATTATATGAAAATAATACTCAAGCAGCCAACAACCGTCACATATACCCTTACAACATGAATCAAGGCTACAACAACATATACAACATCAATATAGAAAAAAGAGCCTCTTGGATAGCAATAAAAAAGGCATTTCAAGCCATCAAATGCTACCATCAAATAAAGAATAACATCATAACAAGGCCTACTCACTTGCTAGTCCAAAACAACATAGAAAATATCTCAATCATCCATGGCCTATCCACATGGAAGAGAGTCTAAAATACTCACAATGCATAGAAGAACGAATATACTTAAAACTATCAAAATGCATCAAAATTGGTCAAACCCAAAATTGGGAAATACTAACAGACCTCAAATAAAGCCTCTGGTACAAAAATCATTTTAGAAAAATACTTCAAAACTGACCAAAACTGGGAAAATAAAAAACACAGTCAGGTTAGCACTTTTGCCCTGCAGGACAACACTTATGCTACACAGAATAGTACAAATGCAACACAAGACAAGGCTTTTGCATTCTAGAATTGTGCATATGCATTCTGAAACAACGCTTATGTTTCCATAGTCATTCTTCCATATTCTAAGACAATGCTTATGTTGCACAGAGAAGCACAAATGCATCAGAAAAAAGTGCAAATGCAATACAAGACAACGCTTTTGTAGAAATGATGCTTTTTCACAAAACTTACAGAGAATTCAGATAACTTTCAGGTAAAATATTAAATCATAGACTTAACAAAAATGATCAAAAAACATATGGAAAGAGACATCTTGAAACAAAGAATACCAGGGTATAAACACATTAAGATATCTCTAACTGTAGGTCAAGATTAAATCAAATAACTTAATGACATAAAATGAACCAAACCACTGCAAAAATCAGAGAGCATCAAATGAAGATAATCCTAAACAATCACAACTAAAGGGCTCACAAAGGAAGACCAATCTCATCTCATACAGGAAAGGATTAATCAACCAAAGATTTCCACAACAAATACATAGAGCTATGAAATTCCATACATAGGAAAAACAAATAAGTCTCCCAGCAACTATATAAAACCCAAATAACATAAAGCTTTCCTTCCCAAATATTAACCTTCAGCAATGATAAAATTATAAATTAAAATAACTTCTCATCCCAAACCCAAAACATTGGAGACACAAAGCATACACGGAGAAGCCATTAAAAGAAAATGCAAAGTGAAAGAATTCCAACCTGCAACCTAAAGTAATGGATTGAAGCTAAAGAAGAGCTCCCACAAGCCAAACCAAATCAAATCTAAGCTCCAGCCGAATCCAAGAGAGAAGAAAACCAAAACCAAGAAGAAAACTTGCTAGAGAACTTTTCCAGAGAAGAGCCAAGCAACCTGAAAAACTTCATGCGAAAGAAAATAAAAAGCAACAATAATCCAAAACCCTAGCCTCAATTTCGGCCAACCAAACTATTCCATTTTGGAGTATATTTTACCAACCCACCATATAATATAATTTATTCACCCATTTTGAATTTAATCAATGAGAGTGAAGGGTAGGTAAAGTAAATGAAATATTCTTATCCAGCTAAGTGGGAATGTTTTATTTCTTTATTTAATTTAATGTGTTCATACACCCCACTTAGGAATAAAAGTCAAACTATTAAATAAATATAAGTTGAAATTAAATAGTCCAAAAGGAGATTAAAATCAAATAAACCAAAAGCTAATAAAATAAATTAAAGAACCAAATAAATGTAAGATATCAAATAAATATTAAACCATTGAAAGTGAAATAAACAAATAAATAATCAAATACCATTAAAGATTAAATCACAAATATTAAATAAATATTAGACAACAATAAGGCTCATCAAATAAATAATCATAAAATCAATAAACATTAATTATTAAATAAATATAAATACCAATTAATTAAATATTCAAAACTTATAAATTAAATACACTAAAATGAACATTACCAAATATAGAACAACACATCAAGAGCCATATAATTACTCTAACAAAATCAAGTAAATCAACCGGCATAAACTGAACTCACAACCAAAAGACCAAGCTTACTAACTGACATGGCAAATTATGCCAAGACGTTGACTACTCACAGTGAACAACTTAGAACTAGAATATGTGATGGAAACTCATGCCATCTCCGAACCACATAAGCCATTGGAACTAAAGACACGTTCATACTTGTGAAGCCAGGTGGAGTTGATGTCTAGTACCTACAAAATCCTGCAACCACAAAATGACAATACAACATATACATATACATATATAGAAAAAGGAAGTGATAGAGAATTGTGACGACACATCCCACTCGCAATGAGTGATGTGGAATTGTCTCTATCATGAAGAGAGTCAAACAATAATCAAACACATCACATAAACATCTCATTATATGTAATAATGAAGTAGGGTTAGCATAATTATAATCATCATCAAAACCATGATAATCTAATCCATCAATAATCTATGACATAGTGAGCAAATAAAATCCATCGAGTACATATATCATCAAATCACATGATCAATCATGATAGCACTAACATCCATATAGATAATCAAAATAGCATATGTCCAATAGTGTCTAGCATCCATCATAAGTCTTTGAAGCACATGAGTAATCATCATCCAAATCATCAAAATATAGTATAGATAAGTCTATCAAGCATAATATAAAAGTCAACTCTAGTCAAAATAAGTAGAATCAAGGGTGGACACTACATTCTGCCCCCCTTTGCCTCAGCTTACACCTTGAAGCCTGAGAACAAATAGGGATATTATTGGCAAATGCACACTCCAATGGGAAATTATAGGTGATTGCAGGTTTTGTCATTGATGGCAACCTTGCAATCATATGGCACCGGCAAGACAAAGATACCAACATCAACACCGATACACTCTACATCGACATACAGAAAACCAACAGTGAAAGGAAGGATACCGACACCTTGGTCGACTTCAATTTTGTTTAAAATGTATTTTATAATTAATTGTTAAATCATTGTAAGCCGATATGGCAAGTTGTAATATGACTCATATATGTATGAGATCATTGTAGATAATTTTGTAGAAAGTAGAGATGAAGAGAGATAGGATGCGAAATTATGTAGACCTAATAAGAGAATTATTGGTTAAGGGTTTATATATGTAGCAGAGCTTAAACCAGTACTAAACCTAGCATAGGAGATGCTGATCTAAAGCAGTACAAGACATTGGATTAGTATAATCCATTTTTGTAAGTCAGTGTAACTTCTTTTGTAATTGAGCAGTGAGCTCTAGGCACTTGGCCTTCTTGCATGTGCAGGCCCCTATTGTAAAAGTAATATTCCCTGATTGTCCAGTAAGTGAATATTGTGGGTCACAAATCCTACTGAGGTTTTTCCCACATTAGGTTTGCTCATTAAAATACTATTATGGTGTGCTTCTCATGTTTTTGTTATTGTTCTTAGTTACTGCATTACTTCTAGTTTACCAATACACAGTTCTAATATTCTTTTCATGTTTTAAGACAAGTAAATTTATATACCAATAAGATACTGATTCACCCCCCCCCTCTCAGTATCTTTGGGAATCCTAACAATTGGTATCAGAGCTTGATCCTCTATTTTCAAAAGCCTAACAACTTGAAGAAAGATCTTGACACTAGTAGAGATGGAAAACTTGAGGAAACATTTGGAAACAACTCTTTCAAACTATGATGCAGAAAAGGTGATCAAGATGATCTAAGGGCTACTCAGGATATTATTCAAGAACTTCAAGAAAATTTTACTATTTCAAGGAACAAGAGGAGATAACTTTGTGAAAAGATGTAGAATGAGGAAAATGAAAAGGAAACTCTTAATGATTTGGTAAATAAGCTAAGACAAGAAATCAATACAACATAGAATGAGATACAGGATATGACTATGAGATTCTGTAAAGAAATTGAAGATAGAAATAAGAATGAAGATGGCATGGTTAGAAGACTAAATGATGTAGGAAATGAAAATGATATGCTAAAGATAGATCTAATTCACTTGGAGCATGACAAAACTAAACTCATGAGATGAAAAGACTTCTTGGAAAATGAATTGGCTACTACAAATCATCACAAATAAAAATTCAAGAAAATTTCAGAAGAACTTGGTGACATGCTGAAGAATCAGAAACCAAATGGTGATACAAATGGCCTTTGCTTTGAAATTGGTGAAAGCTCCAGTACTGTAAACCATCATGATCACATCAAACTGGTAAGATAACCTACTACTTACAAATTTAATGTCTAATGCTTTAACTGTAACAAGTATGGTCATAGAGAAAATCAGTATAGATCCATAAATTATCAGAACACTAATACACCCACCGATCAATGTTCTAAATGCAACAAAGTTGGTCATAATTCAGAAAATTGTAGAATGAATGTAAGATGTTATGTTTGTGGAAGATTTGGACACTTATCTAATCAATGCAAGACACATACCGGCATAGGATATGGGAAAGCTATTTAGAAGAACAATGTGACTTGTTATGCCTGTAAGAAGATTGGAGATATTCCTAAATTTTGTAGAAGCAAGTCCTCACCGGCAAATAACAATAAAGGTCTGAGTTTGAAATGTAAAGAAAAAGTTGAAAAGATAAAGCAAGAATTCTCAAAACAATGGATCAGAAAGTCAGATCAGAATGTAGATGGGAATACTCCTCCATTGGCAAAACAGAGTAACACTCCACCGGCAGGAGAATCTTCATCCAACTGCAGCAAATATTTTGGGGGTTTAGCAACAAAATGAAAAACATGTTATTATTCCCTCGGTTGATGGTAAGAAGTTGAAATTACTTCTATATCGGCATATGAGTTAAGTTGTGACTTAACCAACAAGCATTAAATGTGGTAGTTAGAGAAAATAAAATTATAAAGAAAATGTTTTGACTCTTTTTCATTCACCGAGAATTCAAAACTTCAAGAGCGCAAAAATTCCCGAGCGAAGGCATTTCAGGCAAAGACGTGAAGCAATCCATCAAAACATTCATCCTTAAGGCAGATTGAGGTATTTATAGCTATGGCATCCTCATCCACTCCTGAATTTATTGCAAACCCTACTATTGTTGAAGTTGTTAAGCGCCCTAAACCCTTCTTTAAGCTAGTTCCAAAAATTGCAAACAAAGATGATAGAATAGGTGCATTTTCTCAAATCCCTAAAGGAGTAGTATATGCTGAAAACCCTAGGATATATATACACTGTCATATTGAGGAATTAGGTGATGATGAGATTAAGAATATGTATAAAACCATGATGTGTGATGAATCTGGAAATGTCAAACCTCAACATAAGATAGTGGAAACCCTAGGTTTCACTAAAATTATTAGTATCCCAGATTTTCCCAAGGATATCATAAGGATTGTGTTAAGTAGAGTACATGGTGAATTTTTCTGGTTGGACTCAATTCATAAAATCACAAGAGAAGTAGTAAAAGGTGTAACAAGGTTACCCTCCACTAGTAACAGACCTACCAAAACAAAGAAGGTCTTATATGACACAGTGACAAACTTAACTGGTGCAACATTTGATAAAAGATCTCTAAGGGTAAACGATGTAAAAGATATAAATGTCAGATTTATCAGTATGATCTTAGGTTATAAGACTACACATGCAAATAGGTTAAATTTAGTTTCTAGTGTATGTATCAAGAGTGCCTATGATATGGTCAATGATAATGCAAGGATAGATATATGTGAATGGCTTAAAGATGAGTTTATAGACAATTTGGGAAAGATTAAAAGAGATAAAAAAGGAACATTTAGATTTGGAAACTTACTTGTTTGTCTGATGATGTACATAACCAAACAAGTACCCAGTATTGGTGCTAGAGATTTTGGCTTTGACATACCGGTAGGAAAACAACTGTTAGATTTACTAAACAATATGGTAGAGAATGGGGAGAAAAACCTTAACGAACATTTTCAAGCATTAAAGGCTTGAATGAAAACCATAGTAAGACTATCACAAGCTATTGTGAATAACTATCATAAAGAAATCTCTTTTGTGATCAAGAAAGATGAAATTTGGATAAAAGCAGTTGTCCCTAGAACTATTTGGGTAACTGAAATGGGCTATGAAATAGATGACAACATCATAGAAACTTATGCAAAATCCCTCCTTGAAGCACCCATGGAATCGAAAGAGAAAGTGTTTGGTAGTGCTGAAACAATAGAAAGTACTATTCAATCTAGGAAAAGGGTTAAGAAGGTTGAAGCAACTATAAGGAAAGGAATCCGACAGGAAAAGGAAATCAAGGAAGATGTTCTAAAACAAATTGGTATAACTGAAAGTGAGTTGGAAGAACTTTAACCGAAAACTCATCTTTCACCGGTTGGAACTTCTTCTAAGAGTGATATACTGACAAAGTTTAAAAGGGTTAAAAGGAAAATAAAACCCTCACTAGAACCCTCTCCTACACCAAAAAAAACAAGACAAAAGCAATAGACAGTAAGGCCTCCAGTGAAGAAAATGACTCCTAAGAAGAAAAAGGTGAAATGGTCTATTTCTCCTCTAGACAAACTTGTTAGTGAAATAACAAAGGATGGTAAGTTGAAAAACATCAACAAAATATACAACACACTATCAGCAGATGACAAGGAAAGTATAGAGAACAATGTAATTTTACACTTAGATATTATAACAGAAATTCTTAATGGAAATTATTGATGAAATTCCTAATGATCTGTATAGGAGATTAGAAGCTAGAAGATTAGCCATTGTTGAGCTGGATAAGAAGATTAAGATTGAAAAATTACTTGCAGTGCATCCAGTTAACTAACCTAATGAAATAGACAAATTAATTAGTGAGGCTAATTGGACAGTATTCTCCACTACTCATCGACATGTAGCATTAATGCCAGGTAGAGTAAATGAAATATCTAAGTAAACAACAGATGGATGGGATATATTCCTTATGGAAAAAGAAAAAGAGGAAGAACTACTTAGGCAAAAAACTATCAAAGTATATCAAAAGGACAGAGATAAGGGGAAAGGTAAGGTAGGTGGACCACCAAGCCTAAAATTAACTAATAATGTGCCCCCACCTCTTTCAGATACTCCACCGGTAGACACTACTAACAATCAGTCGACCATAGAGAGTATGGAGACTCTAGTAGAAGATACTAATCCTAAATAAGAAGTTTTGTATACAGTAAATGAAGACACACAAGAAGTTAGTATTTTCGTTGACAAAGAAACCATTGAGGATAAGGAGAAAAATGTGACTACAGAGTCACTGGCTGTAGAGGTTGAGATGAACATAGAAAAACCTACACAGGTAGAGCAACCGATAGGGGATACCATAGAGAAACTAACAGATACAATAGAAAAACCATCTGAAGAATCGACAAAGGAAAGTTTTGAGGTACTAATAGAGATTACATATGAGGAACAGGTAGTTAAAAGCTTAGAGAAACCCTTTGAGATACTGATAGAGAAACCAAAATAGGTACAGGTTGAAGCTGAAGTTTAGACAGAAACAGTGCCACCAGCCCAAACTAAGAAGCCCAAACCCCTACTTATAGAAATGCAAACACAGACTGACCTACGAGAGGTCAAAACAAGCAAGGAAATTACCACAACCAGTATCATGGCTATTGAAAAGACTGTTGGACAAACATCTGGTACATCTATGGTAGAATTAAGACCTACAAATGTAATAGAGGTTTTGTTAGACTCAATAAAGAAGATCACTAAATGCAATGCACAAGCCTATAAGGCTATTTACGATACAATACCAATTCTTAAATTGATTGCACCAAAGTGCACAATTGATAATAAGGATTCTTTAGGACAACTAGACACATTGTCTAAGTTCATCAATGGTAGCATATTGACTATTGATCAAATAAATAAGGATACATTTAAGGAAAGAATGATAAAAGAAAAATCTAAATTCTTTGAGGAAATTGTAAATAAGAATAAAGAGAAAATGGATACTCTTTTACATGAACTTGGGGAACTAATTTTTGACCTCAAGAAACAATACAGAGACAATTGTAAAACTAATATTTTGACAGAGGATCTTGATAAGGAGATCAACAAAGCACAAGATAGGATAAACAATATTGTTGACAATCTGGTAGGTGCATCAGATTCATTTTTGGAGTTAGAGAAGAAGATTGCAGAGCAAGAAGAGAAAATCAAGAAACTAGAAAATGACAAATAGGAAATAAAAGATAAAGCAAAGGACTTGAAAAGAAGACTTAGTCCAAGACTAGAATATCTTATTTTTTTGAGAAAAGAAATATCTAAGGCTCTGGTTCCCGGATTGAAGACATCGGAAGAGAAAATGCACATACTCACCGATACAGTGCAGAGAACTCAAGAGGCAATAAAAGATAGCAAAACATTTAGTAACAGTATAAATCCAATTTTGACAGATATTTTTCAGATTGTAACCCATCGGTTACAAGAATCCAGGTAGGACTCCACTTAAACCAAATGAAAACCTTTGTAATTAATGTCAAAGGGGGAGTAGTGTGATGAGAAAAATGGTTAGAGAAAGGACATCATCAGCTCAGGGGGAGCATACATGATTTGGCACATAGTTTTGGTAAGACAATTTTGGTAGACTAATTTTGTTGGACACTTTTGATTTTTCTCATGAGTGTTGCCATCAATGCCAAAGGGGGATATTGTTGGAAAATGCACACTCCAATGGGAAATTGTAGGTGATTGAAGGTTTTGTCATTGATAGCAACCTTGCAATCATATGGCATGGGCAAGACAAAGATACCGACACCAGCATCGATAGACTCTACACTGGCATATAGAACACCGACAGTGTAAGGAAGGATACTAGCACCTTGGCTGACTTCAATTTTGTTTAAAATGTATTTTGTAATTAATTGTTAAATCATTGTAAGCTGACATGATGAGTTGTAATATGACTCATATATGTATGAGATAATTGCAAATCATTTTGTAGAGAGTAGAGAGGAAGAGAGATAGGATGTTAAATTATGCAGACCTAACATGTGAATTATTGGTTAAGGGTTTATGTACGTAGCAGAGCTTAAACTGGTATTGAACCTGACATAGCAGATGTTGATCTGAAGTAGTACAAGACATTGAATTAGTATAGTCCATTTTTGTAAGTCAATGTGACTTCTTTTGTAATTGAGCAATGAGCTCTAGGCACTTGGCCTTCCTGCATGTGTAGACCACTATTGTAAAAGTAATATTCCCTTATTGGCCAGTAAGTGAATATTGTGGGTCACAAATCCCACTGAGGTTTTTCCGACACCTAGTTTGCTCATTAAAATACTATTATGGTGTGCTTCTCGTGTTTTTGTTATTGTTCTTAGTTACTACATTATTTCTAGTTTATCGGTACATAGTTCTAATATGCTTTTCATGTTTTAAGACAAGTAAATTTATATACTAGTAAGATAATGATTCACCCCCCCCCCTCTCAGTATCTTTGGGAATCCTAATAGATATATCTCTCTCATCCACACTGCATCCTCCCATGTATCTAAAGAATCATAGATCAAATCCCACTAGACCATTACTTGCTCTACACTTCGACTTCTAAGAGACATCTCCCTATGCTAAAGAATGTGCATGGGCTCCATAGAAAGCTGCCCATCCTCGACCTGTAAAGCATTCCAATCCAACACATGCAAAATATCAGGATGATATAACCTCAAAACTGAAACATGAAAGACATCATGGATGTGAGACAAGCTAGGTAGCAAGGCAAGATGATAAGCCACAAGACCCATCCGCTCCAAAATCATGAAAGGTCCAACAAATTGAGGCGCAATCTTAGAGCCTTTTCCGTAATGAATTAGACTCTTTCATGGGTAAAATCTTAGAAATACCCTGTCACCAATAGAAAACTACATGTCCACTCAATGGGCATCAACATATATCTTCTATCTATCTTGAGTGGCTAACAAATTCTCTCTAATGCGAGCCACATGCTCCTCCATATCTTGCAACATATCTAATCCAATACACACTCTATCCACTAGACAATCCCAACTCAAGGGTGTACGACATGGCCTACCATATAACGCTTGATAAGGAGAGATACCAATAGAGCTATCGTAACCATTATTGTATGCAAACTCAACCAAATAGAAATAATCCTCCCAATGAGACTGCTGATCCATCATGTACATCCTCAACATATCCTCCAAAACTTCATTCACCCTCTCTGTCTGTCCATTTGTCTTGGGGTGATAAGTTGAACTAAAGTTCAACTACATATCCAAATCATGCTGAAGAGCTATCCAAAATGCTGATGTGAACATTGGATCATGATCTAATATGATCCACCAAGGAATATCATGCAACCTCACAACTCCTTCCAAGAAAACTCGAGCTACTATCGCTGCTGCATATGAAGACCTGATCAGAGAAAAGTGCACTACTTTGGTCAATCTGTCTACAGTAACCACAATATCATCATGAAAACAAGAATACATGGTAAATCTAACTATAAAATCCATAGATATAATATCCCATTTCCATCTTGGAACCAAATGTGACTGTAATAATCTTGCGGGTTGTTGATGCTCTGCCTTCACTCCCTGACACTCTAGGCAACATGCCATAAAATATGCAATATCTCTCCTCATACGAGACCAATAATATATCTTTCTCAAATCCATGTGCATCTTATTGACACCTGGATGTGCTGAGTAAGGTCCATGATGAGCCTTTGATACGATCAAATCTCGAAGACCATCTGATAGTGGAACATAAATGCGTCCCAAATGCCTAAGAAGTCCATCTGATTCTGCCGAGTAACCTGGATATCTACCCTCAAGTTCTCTACCTACGACAACCTCTGTAATAATCTCCTAATACCATACATTTTAAGAAAGGGAACTAAGAATACAGCTCCTCAAATCCACACTAAGAGACATTGCTGAAATCTCATGCCTCCTGTGACTCAATGCATCTACTACCACATTCTCCTTACCCTGAATATATCTCACCTCAAATTTATACTCCAACAAGAACTCCATCAAACACCTCTACCTAGCATTCAAATTCGGCTACATGAAGATATACTGCAAACTACGGTGATCACTATGCAACTTGAATATATATCGAAGAAGGAAGTGCCTCCATCTAACTAAAGCATGAAACACTACCGCTAACTCAAGATCATGGGTGGGATAATTCTTCTCATGATTCTTAATTTTACGTGACTCATATGCAATCACATGACCATCCTACATCAATACTGCTCCTAGACCCTCCAAAGAAGCATCTGTGCACACCACAAAATTCTCCAAAGGATCTGGCACTGCTAAAATAGGTGCACTAATCAAACGCTCTTTAAGGATCTGACATGCTATCTCACATAGCTCTATCCAAACAAACTTATTCCCTTTTCTCTGAAGAGAAGTGATAGGATGAGCTATCCTGGAGAAATCCTGAACATATCTATGATAATATCCTGCTAAACCCATGAAACTATGCACCTCTCCCATATTAGTGGGTGTTGGCCAATCGACAATTGCCTGAATCTTCGAGGGATCAACTATGATACCCTCTCCAGAAATCACATGACCAAGATATCTCACCTCTGTTTGGAAGAAGTTACACTTCACCAAATTGGCATATAGTTGATTCTCCCTAAGACACTACAAAACCTACCTCACATGATCCTCATGCTCCTCAACTAATCTCGAATAAGTCAAAATATCATCTAGAAATACTAATATAAATCTATCCAAATACAACCTGAATACACCATTCATCAAGCTCATGAAAACTAAAGGTGCATTCATGAGACCAAAAGGTACTACTGTGAACTCATAATGACCATATCTAGTGCAAAAATTTGTGCGATGAATGTCTACCTCCTGAATCCTCAACTAGTGATACCTGGATTTAAGATAAATCTTAGAGAGAATTTTAGCATCCTTAATCGGGTCAAATAAATCATCTATCTGAGGTAGTGGATATCGGTTCTTCACCGTCACCTTATTAAATTGTCTATAATCAATGCATAAGAGAAGAGATTCATCCTTCTTCTTCACAAATAACATAGGTGCACCTCAAGGGGACACACTAGGATGAATAAACCCCTTCTCCAACAACTCCTCCAATTGAACCCTAAACTCATTCAACTCCTACACTACAAGCTGGTTGTAGATCTTCTCTCTATTAATCATACAATTCATCTTTTCACAATCACATAGTTCTTCTCCCCCTTTGACAACAATGCCAAAGTGATAGTAAAACATGCAATGTCAAATTTCACTATTCAGCATCAACAACCTGTAACTTGATGCTCCCCCTATGGAATAACTCCACTTCTACACCAATCCTGTTGTAAAATTGAGTGAGTAGCTCCAGGACTGATGTACTCTACATCATGCTCAATTCACCTCATGAAAGGGTACAACCCCTATATGACTTCTAAGATACTCAAAAGTAGTCTTAGGAAGAGGTTTAGTAAAGATAGTTGAAAGCTTCTCCTTGGTAGAAACATGCTCTAAGACCACATCTTTTCTCTGCACTTTTTCCCTCAAGAAATTATACTTCAATTCAATATGCCTGGTTCATGCTTGCAAAACATGATTCTTGGAAATATTTATGGCACTGGTGTTGTCACATAAGATTTTTACAAGTTCTGAAAACTTCATCTTGAAAACTTCCAAAATGTGACTCACCGAGATAGCCTGGGTACAATTCATAGAAGCTGCAACATACTCAGCTTCAATAGTAGACTGTGATATAAAAATTTTCTTCTTTCTACTCCATGAAATGAGTCTTCCTCCAAGAAATAATGCTCCACCGGCTGTGCTTTTCATATCATCAACATTACCTGCCCAATTTGCATCTATGTACACCTTCAAGTCAAAGTTTCCTTCATATGGATACCATAATCCATAGTCAATAGTACCTTTCAAATATCTTAAAATTCTCTAGGTTGCTATCAAATGTGTTTCCTTCAGATTCTTCTGAAATCTAGTAACTAGACCAATTGCATGAGCTATATCTAGTCTATTGTGAACAACATAGTACAATTTTCCAATTGTTGAGCTATATTCCTTCTCATCAATAGATGTGACCTCATATTCCTTAGACAACTTATAACCTATAACCATTAGTGTCCCAAATGGTTTACAATTACTCATACTAAATGTCTTTAATACCTCTTTCACATACTAGACTGTGTGATGAAAATACCACTCTTGATTTGTTGAATTTGCAAGCCTATGAAATTTTTTATTTCTCCCACTACAGACATTTCAATTCACTTTTCATTTCTTTTGCAAATTTATTTCTCATGTCATCATTTTTGACAAATATGATATCATCTACAACCACTACATTAACCAATATCTTGTCTCCTTCATATTTGAGATATATGTTGCTATCGTTAATGGTTCTTTGAAAACCTATCTTCATCAGGTGTGAATGAAGCCTTTCATACCATGCTCTCAGTGCTTGCTTTAATCCATATAAAGCTTTGTGAAACTTACGTACCATGTCTTTCTCATCAGCCAGAGCATAACCATCTAACTGCCCAATGTATACTTCTTCTTCTAGTATTCCACTCAAAAATGCCAACTTCACATCCATCTAATATACTTTGAATCCCTTATGTGCTGCAAATGAAAGTAAAGTTCTAACACCTTCTAATTTGGCCACTAGTGCAAAATTATCACCATAATCTTCTCCTTCTTTTTGTGCATAACCTTTGCAAACCAATCTAGCTTTGTTGTGGACTACAACACCATCTTCATTCAACTTGTTCCTGAATACCCACTTAATAGCTATCACCTTTTTATTTACCAGTTGGGGTACTAGGGTCCATGTATTGTTCTTCTCAATTATTTCAAGCTCCTCCTCCATAGCTTTAGTCCAATGATCATCTCCAAATACCTCCTTAGCAGTTCTAGGCTTAATAGTGGAGATCATGCAATAATTTTCTCTAATTCTTCTTCTAGTTAGCACTCCAACATCCTTATCTCCAATAATCTTTTAGGATTGTGATTGAGTCTTACATACCTCAAAATAACATGATCATTATCTTTAGGTTCATCTTATTAATTATCATAATCTTCTTCTGAATCTACTTGTTCTGGTTGAACTGGTCCAACAACATTCTCTTTACCGATTTTAGGTTTCATAGGTTCTGGTTCCAAAAACAAAATACAAGGATCTTCATCCTTTTTCTCAATGTTGGTTTCCCATGAGACTTCAATATATTCTTCCATGCAAACATCAGCACTCTCAATGATTCTCTATGCCCGGTTATTATAACATTTATAGGCCTTACTCTTGGTGGAATAATCAGTAAATATGCCTTCATCACTTTTAGCCTCAAACTTGCTAACATAGTCACCTCTCTTAATAAAACATTTGCTGCCAAATATTTTGAAATAACTAACATTAGGTGATCTACCATACCAATATTCATAAGGAGTCTTGTCCTTAACTCTTTTTACCAAAATCCGGTTCATAGTGTAGATAGTTGTGATGATAGCTTCTCTCCAGAAATTTTTTGCTACAGCTTATTATATCAACATTGTCCTAGCAGCTTCAACAACTGATCGGTTGTTCATCTCTGCAATACCATTCTATTATGGTGTCCTCGGTGCAAAAAGATGTCGTTAGATGCCATTTTCTTCACAATATCTAGTGAATTCCTCATAAGTAAAATCACCACCTTGATAAGTCCTTAGACACTTTATCTTCTTACCACTCTCCTTTTCAGCTAAGGCCATGAGTGCCTTGAACTTACTAAATTATTTCATTTTATCCTTCAAGAATGTGACCCACATCATTATTGAGAAATCATTAGTAAAGATCATGAAATATCTATCACCTTGAATACTTTTAGTCCTTATTGGTCCATAGAGGTCTATATGAACCAAATCTAACAGATGTTCCACTGAAAAAGATTTGCTCTTGAAAGTTGATGATGTCATATTTCCCAACTGACATTCCTTACATAAAGCATTAATTGGTTTGTCCAAATGAGGGAAACCTCTCACTATCTTGGACTTACTCACTTTAACAAAGTTATCAAAATTTCTATGACAAAATCTCCTATGCCAAAGCCAACTATCATCTACTTTAGCAATTAAATAGTTGTTGACTTTAGGATTCACATGAAACAAGTAACCTTTAGTCTTCTTACTGATTGCAATTAGTTCACCTTTTCTCCCATAGATTTTGCACATACCATTCTTAAACTCCAATGGATATCCTTTGTCATTGAGTTTTGCAACACTCAAAATATTGTGCTTCAGACCTTCAACCCAATAGACATCATCTATACTGCTCTTTCCATTAAGAGAAATAGTTCACTTACCTTTAACCATGCAGGGTGAGTCATTACCAAATCTTACAACTCCACCATCAAATTCCTTCAAAAAAAGAAATTTGCTCTAGTCACTAGTCATATGATGTGAACAACCACTATCAATGATCCAATCACTAGAATTATCAAGGTCGATGAGTTATTTACTTTAAGTGTTGACAAACTTTTAGTTGAGTGTGGTTTCTGAACCAGATGATGTATTTGTAGTTTGAGTAAAGGCAGATAGGAGCATGAAAAGGTTGAACACACAAGTGAAGTGTTATTCAAATAGATCAACAAACTCTTGTTATTTTATAACAATTACATTAGTTAAATCCCCTAACCAGGTAAGCTCTTAAAAGCTTGGTGTTATTCGAATCCTCTAACAAGGTGGTCCATTAGCTTGGATTCTAAATCCTTTACAAAGGTTACTCCTCATAGGGTATTGCTTCTAACAAGGCATTATAGTCAATCCCTTAACCAGGTGGTCCCTAATAGAATTTGTCCTTAACAAGACTTTTTATAAAGGTTTAACAAGATTGGATCCTAACAAGGCGAACTTCAAAAGAGTTCAAAATTCTTGTTAGTTCCATCTCACTATAGTTTTTCCCATTTGGGTTTCCACGTCAAAAATATTGTGTCAAGTGGTGAATGCTTTATTATGGTTGATTTGCTTAAATATTTGATCCACTTTGTTAAGTTATGATAACTGACAATAATATAAAATGAATTTTTACTTATGTCAGTAAAACAATTTGGATGGTTATGAATTTCAAGTTGTTCACTATTAATCTATTGTAATAGACATCTGCTTTAGCTTGACAGATTTAATTTTGACATAAATATTGCATTGATAGTTCTAAGTTTACTTTGAGAGATTAATTTTGAGATTGGTGAAGTTTTATTAGTTTTTCTATCTACCGATTCACCCCACCTTCTCAGTAAATGATTGCATCCTTGTTCTTTCATCATACGATCGATTGGTATTAGAGAATCTCAGATCCTCTAAGGTAAGCCTAATAGCTTGAGGTAAAGATCTTGTATATCATGATAAAGAAGGAAGGTCTAAAGTTTAATAGAGAGAACTATAGGATATGGAGCAATATAATGAAAATTTATATCAAGAGTCTTGGAAATCAATATTGGGAACATGTTGGTACTCAATATGTTGCACCTAGTGGGATTATGACTGATGATCAGAAGAAAGAGCAACAAGAAAATAATCAAGTATTGAAAGCTATTATCAGTTCTTTATCTAATGTAGAGTATGTAGATGTCCTTGGTTTGGAGACTACATATGAGGTATAGAAGAAACTTGAAGAGATTTATAGTGGTGATGAACATGTGAAGATTGCCAAGGAAGAGAGTCTAAGAGGAAAGTTGGATGACATGTGGATGGATGAAGGTGAGAATATCCAATAGTATGGTCAAAGGATAAAAGAGATAGTTGGTGAGATCAAGAGTATTGGTGGTAAAATTGATGATGTCATAGTGTTAGTAAGGTATTGAGAACCTTACAATTGATCTATGTTACCTGAGTTGCAGCCATTCAAGAGATAAAATCTATTGAAAAAACTAAGGTAACCCTTGACTACATCATTAGTAATCTTACTACTTTTGTATTAAATGGTTATGATGGTAGTGTTTAGAAATCTAAATCAGCATTTAGAGCTTTTGTTTCTAGCCCATCTATGAGGAAAAGTAGAGGTGTCAGTCACAGTTATGAATCTAGATCCAACAAAGAAGTTAATGATGAAGATAGTTTAGTTGATCTTGAAGCATTGTTGGCCAAGCGGTTGCCCAAAGGTACCGTTAAATATAGAGGTAAATTACATTTGAAATGTTTTGTATGCAACAATATTGGACACATAACTACTAACTATTCTAATGGTGATAATGAGCACAAGTGCGGCAAATTCAAGAAGTACAAGAGAAAAGGAAAAAGAGATTGTCTTATTGCAGTTGATGGTGCTATCATTGATGAGGAATTTGATGGTGATTCTAATGAAGACATTGTGTTTGTAGTCATTAAAGAAGAAACATCAGATCAAAAAGATTTGGTTTCACTAATGGATAATTCTGATGATTGGATTGTTGATAGTGGTTGTTCACATCACATGATTGGTGACTAGAGAAAATTTGTTTTTTAGAAGGAATTTGATGATGGAGTTGTAAGATTTGTAATGAATCACCCTGCATGGTTAAAGGTAAGGGAACTATTTCACTTAATGGAAAGAGTAGTGCAGATGATGTCTACTGTGTTGAAGGTCTGAAGCATAATCTTTTGAGTGTTTACCAACTCAATGACAAAGGATATCTATTTGAGTTTAAGAACGGTATGTGCAAAATCTATGAGAGCAAAGGTGAACTAATTGCAACCGGAAAGCAGACTAAAGGTAACCTATTTAACCTGAATCCTAAAGTTAGAAACTATTTAATTTCTAAAATAGATCATAGTTGGCTTTGCAATAGGAGATTTTATCATATAAATTTTGATAAGGGTGAACTCACAAAGCTAGTTCCCGCTTTTGCCAGTGAAGGAAATTGGCGAAAGTGGAAAATTTTGTTTATGGGGGGTTCGAGGGAAGTGGGGGTGTTCTAACGGAATACCCTTTGGTGTTCAAGAGAAGACCCCACTTCGCTCGAACCCCATCTTTCGAGCGAAGCACCTTTAATGCCCGTTTATGTCATTTTTCAATTATAGCACGGGGGTTTGCTTGAACCCCCCTTCATTCGAACCCCCCTAAAAATGGGGGGTTCGCTCGAACCCCCCTTTGTTTGAACCCCTTTTTTAACACTTCTCTGAAGATTTATACTTTTTTTGTAGTTTTTTGGCCTTGAAACCTCTGGTTGAAGGCTCAAATGGAATGATCTTGACAACCCAAAATGTAGTATTATAGTCCTTGAAGCAAGCTTTCCAAAGAATATAATTTTATTACATATTGAGTTTATTATGAACTTGTTTTTTTAATTTTACCAAATATAGGTTTTTCACCAAACGTGAACTTCTCTATTCAACGCATTGGGAAAAATAGGAAACTAATTCAAAAAAATTCTAAAAAATATCTAAGCCCTGGGTATTGATGTCTTCTTTCTAAAAATAAAAATAAAATTGAATTTCAATATATATAGAATAAGTTATGTGTTCAAACGTAAACCTATGCCTGAATTATGACTAGTCGGACTTCAAAACTTAATAAAATGAAAAATATTGAGCATATCACTATCAAACCAACTGCAAGCATTGGATATCGATGTTACAAACCAAAATTCAAAAAAATTGAGTTTTTATCATTTATAGAAAAAAATTTATTCATTCAGGAGGCACATCACTCTTAAAAAATGTATTTTGTTGTAAAAAACTACTTTTCATAGGAGATGGAAAAATTAAAAAACAATCCTTCAAAAAAAATTGAAAATAATATATATAGAATCTATAGACAAAATTCTACAAATCACTAATTTACATCATCTTCAAATTCTTAATAGTTTAAAAGTTATAGTTGTTGGAAGTTGAAGATTATTTTATAATTGTTCATCTCAGTGTCAAAAGTGGCAAAAAAGTGGGAACCATTATTGTGAGTTCACCCATAACATTGTTAAAGTGAGTAAGTGAAAGACAATGAGAGGTTTGCCTCAGTTGGAAAAATCGGTTAATTCTCTATGTAAGGAATGTCAATTGGGAAATATGACATCCTCAACTTTCAAGAGATAATCTTTGTTAGTGGAGAATCTGTTAGATTTGGTTCATACAGACCTCTGTGGACCAATAAGGACTAAAAGTATTCATGTTGATAGATATTTCATGATCTTCACTGATGATTTCTTAAGGATGATGTGGGTCACATTCTTGAAGGATAAAACAAAGGCATTTGGTAAGTTCAGGACATTCAAGGCCTTAGCTGAAAAAGAGAGTGGAAAGAATATAAAGTGTTTGAGGACTGATCAAGGTGGAGAATTCACTTATGAGGAAGTCACTAGATATTTGTGAAGAGAATGGTATTAAATGAAAACTTTATGCACCAAGGACACCACATTAGAATGGTATTGCGAAGAGAATCAACCAATCAATTGTTGAAGCTACTAGGACAATGTTGATACAAGGAGGCGTAGCGAAGACTTTCTAGAGAGAAGCTATCAGCACAACTATCTACATAATGAATATGATTTTGGTAAAAAAGGGTAAGGATAAGACTCCTTATGAATATTGGTATGGTAGATCACCTAATGTTATTTATTTCAAGATATTTGGCAGCAAATGTTTTATTAAAAGAGGTGACTATGTTGGCAAGTTTGAGGATAAAATTAATGAAGGTATATTTCTTGGCTATTCCACTAAGACTAAGGCCTACCAGTGTTTTAACAACTAGACATAGAGAATCATTGAGAATGTTGATGTTCGAGTGGATGAGTATCCTGAAGTCTTAGGAGAAACCACTGTGGAGAAAAAGGATGAAGATCCTTGCATTTTGTTTTTGGAACCAGAACCTGTGAAACCTGAAACCGGTAAAGAGAATACTAATGAACCATTTCAACCATATCAGTTAGATTCAGAAGAAGATGGTGTTAATGTAGAAGATCAACCTGAAGATAATGATCATATTATTCTGAGGTATGTGACACTTAATCAAAATGCTGAACATATTATTAGAGATAAGGATGTTGGAGTATTAACCAAAAGAAGAATCAGGGAGAATTCTTGAATGATCTCCACTGTTGAGCCTAGAAATGCTAAGGAAGCATTTAGAGATGATCATTGGGTTAAAGCTATGAAAGAGGAGCTTGAAAAAATTTAAAATAACAACACATGGACACTAGTACCCGGATCGATGAATAAAAATGTAATAGGTACTAAGTGGGTTTTTAGGAACAAGTCGAATGAAGATGTTGTTGTAGTTTACAAAAACACTAGATTTGTTTGCAAAGGTTATGCACAAGAAGAAGGAGAAGATTACGGTGAGACTTTTGCACAAGTGGCTAGATTAGAGGGTGTTAGAACTTTACTTTCTTTTGCAGCTCATAAGGTATTCAAAGTATATCAGATGGATGTAAAGTCAACATTTTTGAATGGAAACTAAAAGAGGAAGTATACATTGAGAAGTTAGATGGTTATGCTCTGACAGATGAGAAAGACATGGTATTTAAGTTACAAAAAGCACTATATGGATTAAATAAAGCACCAAGAGCATGGTATGAAAGGCTTCATTCACACCTGATGAAGATAGGAATTCAGAGAACCAGTGAAGATAGCAACATATATCTCAAATATGAAGGAGATAGGATACTAGTTAGTGAAGTGTTTGTAGATGATATCATATTTGGAGGGAATGATGACATGAGAAATGACTTTGGAGATGAAATGAAAAGTGAGTTTGAAATGTCTCTACTGGGAGAGATAAAAAATTTCATAGGTTTGCAAATACAACAAATGAAGAGTGGTATTTTTAGCACACAGTCTAAGTATATGAAAGAGGTATTAAAGACATTTGGTATGAGTGATTGTAAACCATTTGGGACACTAATGGTTACAAGTTATAAGTTGTCTAAGGAAGATGAGGTCACATCTGTTTATGAGAAGGAGTATAGCTCAATGATTGAAAAATTGCACTATGTTGTTCACAATAGACTGAATATAGCTCATGCAGTTGGTGTAGTTGCTAGGTTTCAGAAGAATCCAAAGGAAACACATTTAGCAACCAAGATAATTTTAAGATATTTGAAAGGTTTTGTTGACTATGGATTATGGTATCCATATGAAGGAAACTTTCACTTGATGTA
This sequence comes from Cryptomeria japonica, assembly GCF_030272615.1. NCBI lineage: Eukaryota > Viridiplantae > Streptophyta > Pinopsida > Cupressales > Cupressaceae > Cryptomeria > Cryptomeria japonica. Next base: position 167,514,054 of record NC_081415.1, read on the forward strand.
CATAGATATAGACTGGGTAGGTAATGTTGATGATAGGAAAAGAAAAATCAGGGTACCATTCTTTCTTAGAGGAAGACTTATTTCATGGAGTAGCAAGAAGTAGAGTTATATTTCACAGTTTACTGCTGAAACTGAGTATGTTGCTGCTTATACGAATTGTATCCAGGCTATCTAGATGAGGCACATTTTGGAAGGTTTTAAGATGAAGTTTAGAGAACCTGTAAAGATCTTATGTGACAATACCCGTTCCATAAATATTTCAAAGAACCCTCTCTTTCACACACGAACCAAGGACATTGAATTGAATTATAATTTCTTGAGGGAAAAAGTGCAGAGTAAAGATGTGATCTTAGAGCATGTTTCTACCAAGGAGTAGCTTGCAAATATCTTTACTAAACCTCTACCTAAGAATAAATTTGAGTATCTTAGAAGTCAGCTAGGGGTTGTACCCCTTCATCAGTTGAATTGAGCATGATGTAGATTACATCAGTCCTAGAGCTACTTGCAGAATTTTTCAGTGGATTGGTGTAGAAGTGGAGTTATTCCATAGGGGGTGCATCAAGTTGTAGGTTGTTGATGCTGAATAGTGAAGTTTTACATTGAATGTTTCACTTTCAATTTGGCATTGTTGTCAAAGGGGGAGAAGAACTATGTGATTATTGGGAGAAGAATTGTATGATTAACAAAGGCAAGATGTACAATTAGCTGGTAACTGAAGACAAACTGAAGACAAGCTGAAGATAAGAAGAGTACATAGGAAAATATAAACTAGGATTCTGATTAACAATCACAACAATCAATGGTATTGATATTTGTATTGCCATCAATTCCAAAGGGGGAGATTATTGGCATTTGCATGAAAATTTCATTAATGATATGTTATGTTGTCATTAATGTCAATTAACTGGTAATGATATTATTGTAATGATGTTTTCTAACCAGTAGGAAGAGGTAGTGAAGGAAACTGTAATCAGTAGGTAAGTTTGTAGAGTGAACCAGTATTGCTAAGTATTGGAGAGTTGAACTGGTAAACCGTACCAGTTGTTTTGATAAACCATAACTGATTGAGTTTGGTGAATTGGTTATATTGGTTTATGATCTGATGAAGAGCAATAATGATTATGACACGTATGCATATTGTATGAAGATATTTTCAAAGTATTTTTGGTGCATTGAGGTAATGGTGTTTGTCTTGGGAATGAGCAAGTATATTGTATATAATGCAAAGCCCATGATGATTTACTAAATTCGATGAAGTGGTGATCAAGGAGCGGTCGAGGCTTTATTGAATGATGTGTAGAGATTGTTATGTAATCAAATGTTCATACTTGAACCGACTTGTTTGTAATATCTATGAGAATTAGGTTTTTATTGTGTTACCAACCTAGTTGATTTGTTTATAAGGTCGATGAGTTATGTGGTTTAAGCAATGGCAAAGTTTCAATTGAATGTGTGGTTTCCGAACTGGATGATGTATCTGCAGTTTGAGTAAAGGCATATAGGAGAATGACAAAGATTTGAACAAGCAAGTCAATTAATATTCAAATAGATCAACAAACTCTTGTTGTTTTCTAACAATTACAACAGTTAAGTCCCCTAACTGGGTAAGCTCTAACAAGCTTGGTGTTATTCAAATCCTCTAACAAGGTGGTCCATTAGCTTGGATTCTAAATATTTTACAAAGGTTACTCCTCACTAGGTATTGCTTCTAACAAGGCATTATAGTCAATCCCTTAACTGAGTGGTCCCTAACAGGATCTTTTCTTAACATGACTTTTGTAAGGATTTAACAAGCTTGGCTCGTAACAGGGTGAACTTCAGAAGAGTTCAGAATTCTTGTGAGTTCCATCTCATTATGGTTTTTCCCATTTGGGTTTCCACATCAAAAATATTGTGTCATGTGGTGAATGTTTTATTATGGTTGATTTTCTTAACTACTTAATACACTTTGTTTTGATTAAGTAAAAGTAGTTATTTGAAAGGTACCCGAACCTTGTACAAGCCAGGAGAATAGAACTATTAGAAAAAAGTTCTTGATCACTTCAAAAAGACAAAATGATACCATTGAAAGGGATCAACTAACATAACATTGCATAAAAAAATGGAAATAGACAACAAAAGGATAGCATAGAGACAACAAAAAGACAGAACCAAGGACTTCAACATAAATAGAGACAGAGACCTAAATACTTTTCATAATTTCCTTAGCATGAACAACAATTTGTTTCATGTTTTTCACCGAGGTCTTCACTTCCTCTAGCTCATGACCTTTGATGTTGCCCTTGATCTTTGTGTTAGTTCTGTTTCTCCTTTCATGACCCTTCTTGTCCATCTACTCTTTATCACCATCCTTCTCAGCATTGTTCTCAAACTTGTTGATTAGGATATTCATGTTGTCCACCAATGATTTGAGGATTTGAAAATTTTGGTCTCCAATCTTCTTGACATTGAGTTCCAACCTATCAATTCTGCTACCAAAGTCATTCATTTTATTTTCCATTTCCTTGCTATCTCCCATCTCATTGACCTTTTTTCCGTTGCTATGATTTTGCCAACCATGCATTCAATAGCTTCTGCATTATGCAGAATGACAACCAATTCTTTAACATGTTCAGCTAGGGGCTTATCACCCACTGTAACTCTTGTGATAGCCTTCATATCTATTTTCAAACTATTGATATCCTTCACCATGGTTGCAATGGTCTCACAGAAAGCTTTAATAGTAACATTATCACCATTGCCACTTTTATCCCCTTTATCCTTCTTTTGCAGACTTATGGTATCCACAACCTTGATGTTTCCCATCACCGGTTTCACCTTCCCTTCTTTATCCTAACCCTCTTCCTTGTTGTTTTCTTTAGCATCCTCCTCAGAATCAACCAGAATGTGGCTGATGTCTAAATTGTTGCCCTTTTTAGTGTTCTTCCTCTGAGTCTTCTTTCCAGTTGCTTTCCCTTTCTTTTTTTTAACAATATAACCAATTCACCAAACTTAATTGGTTAGGGTTTATCAAATCAACAGGTAGGGTTTACTGGTTCAACTCTCCAATACTTAGCAATATCGGTTCACTCCACAAACTTACCTACCGGTTACAGTTCCTTTCACTAGCTCTTCCTACTGGTTAAAAAATATAACTACAACAATATCATTACTGGTTAATTGACATCAATGACACCATAACATTTCATTAATGCAATCTTCATGCAAATGCCAAAAAGATATATTTCAAGTTTACAAACCCAAAATACATATTTATTTTGCATGATTTGGTTCATTTATTGTTTTAGTTTTTAAAATCATTTTGATTTCTTTATCCTCTTTTCAAGGTCTTTTTCACCCTCATTTGTTTGTTTGTTTCCGAGGGTTTGTAGAGATTTGAGAGACTTTGCAAGGCTAAAGTTATTCTAGTAGTGGGGGCTCTAACATAAGGAGGTAGGCCCCACAAATATTGCCTTTTATTAGGGAACTCTTGTATAAGGAGGTGGACCCCACAAATATTGTCATTTAGTATTTTTCCCATTTCCTAGTTTTGTCTTATTAATAATGTTGTAGGATATTTGTCTTTTGTTAATCATACAAATCATTGGATTTTACCATAGTTTGTTGCTTTGTTAAGATCACTATGAGTTATATCATCGCTATCTTATTATTTTATTTAATTACTTCCTTATGGGATATAAGCATGGATTCTTATTCATATATTAATTTATGTTGATAGAAACTTCAAGCATTAATTTTTTTCTTGAGATTCACTGCTGCTCATTATAGTTTCTCTATACACAAATATAATATTTAAACTTATTTAGAACTTCTTTAGAATAATAAAAAGGAGTGAGGGGGAAAGGACGATATGTAGGGGAATAGTAAAAGATATTTTCAAAGAAATTTGAGGTGTTTCAAGGAGACACAAGGGAAGAACTCTAGGCTCCTAAATATTATATTGGATTTGAATGATTTTTTAATAATCTATATATATGACTTAGCTGCATATAACTATTATTCTTGCTTCTAGGTAATAAAACACCAAAATTGTGGGATCCACTATGTGTGCAAGGGTCAAAATATGGTCATTTCAAAGTTTCATTTAAAATAGATTCCCTATTGCCTCATTACATGTTCACTTTGAAAACAGAAAAAAATGCCCAATTGATCCAATACTTATGCACAAATGCCCTAATGATTGTATGCTATTGGTACCAATAAAGCTACACATTTGATCTTATTAGTAGATTTTTTATAGAAAGTGGATGGCTATTAGCCCACTAGATAATTTTTTAGTGGACTTATAATCAATGAAATTGAAAGAATAGTACTTAGAACATGGACAGTAACTAGTGTTCTTTGCCTAATGTGAATTATATTATAAGAGAGCATGGTTTTCAACTCATATATTTTCTACAATGTTGCGATTTCATAAATGCTAAAAAATTTGTTGAGCATATAGTATGTAGATACTAGGGTTATATATCTACAACTATTTCTCTTGTTTAAATTCACCATATAGTTATTTTCTCATTTTTGTTTAATAAAATGTTGGAACAAATTGAGGTTTCCTAGAATCTAATAAAATAAAATAATGAATACATGACATGCAAACAATTAGTAAATAGTTAAATAAAATAATTCAAACATAAGAACATTATTTTTTTCTCATTCCACTTGTTAATTATTTTTTTTAAAGTAGGGGAAGGGCCCTAATCCCAAGAACAACAAAAATAAGAAAAAAAGAGCCAAACAATATTGGAGTTTTGTCATTGATGAAGGAGAATGTTGTGTTGGCTATTGATTGTCATTGATGTCAACATACTTATGTTGACTTGGTTCTATTACTGCTATGATATTTTGGTGATTTTGTCCATCATGTTTTTCTTTGTAGTTGCATATATGGGTTTGCAATTTGGGTTGTACACTAATGAATATTAGACACACCTATATTCTAGATTGTATGTATTTTGGATCAGTAGAAGGTGACATAAATGGTTCTATTGTTCAGTCGGTTAGTTGCTTTGTTTCTCCAAAATATAATAGTTTATCCAGACATTCGTATTTCTTTAATTGATTACTTTTAATCTTGTAGTTCTGGGACATGGTTAAGCATTGTAGATAACGTGTGAATTCGAGTTGGCATTAACTTTTGTTATATCTCTTTCTGGCCTATGTAAATGAAACATATGAAGTATTTTGTAATAGAATGTAAGGTATTTTATTTGTAAGGCATGAATGGTTGAGCTGAGGTATGAATCAATATATATCTGTGATGTATTCCCTAGATGAAAGACATAGAAAGATATACATAAAGATTTAGAAAAAATACAAAAGAGACATAAGTGTGATAGAGTGATTAGATGTGATATGTAATTGAAGCATCCATAGCTGAAGAGAAAATAAATTGTTAGAATTTTTTCTAGTAAGTTTAATTGGAATTGTATTTCATGCATATGTAAGATGCAACTTTAGTAGTTCATTTTGTTTGTTCTCTTTTGGGAAGTAAGCCTTCATTTCTAGCAGTGAACTTTGTAGTTGTCGGCATTTGCATGAAGAATCCATTAATGATATGTTAGGTTGTCATTGATGTCAATTGAATGGTAATGATATTATTGTAATGAAGTTTTATATCCAATAGGAAGAGTTAGTAAAGGAAACTAGAACCAGTAGGTAGGTTTGCAGAGTGAACCGGTATTTCTAAGTATTGGAGAGTTCAACTAGTAAACCCTACATGTTATTTTGATAAACCCTAACTGACTGAGTTTGGTAAATTGGTTATATTGGTTTATGATCTGATGATGAGCGGTAATGATTATGACATGTATGCATATTGTATGAAGAGAGTTTCAAAGTGTTTTTAGCACGTTGAGGTAAAGATTTTTGTCTTGGGAATGAGAAAGTATATTGTATGTAATGCAAAGCATGTGATGAGTTACTAAGTTCAATGAAGTGATGATCAAGGGGTAGTCAAGGCTTTCTTGAATGATATGTAGTGATTATTATGTAATCCAATGGTCATACTTGAATGGACTTATTTGTAATCTCTATGAGAATTAGGTTTTTGTTGTGTTATCGGCCTAGTTGATTTGTTTATAAGGTTGATGAGTTATTTAGTTTAAGTGTTGACAAACTTTTAGTTGAGTGTGTGGCTTTTGAACCAGATGATGTATCTATAGTTTGAGTAAAGGCAGATAGGAGCATGAAAAGGCTGAACAAGAAAGCAAAGTGCTATTCAAATTGATCAACAAACTCTTGTTGTTTCCTAACAATTACATTAGTTAAATCCCCTAACCGGGTAAGCTCTAACAAGCTTGGTGTTATTCAAATCATCTAACAAGGTGGTCCTTTAGCTTGGATTCTAAATCCTTTACAAAGGTTACTCCTCACAGGGTATTGCTTCTAACAAGGCATTATAGTCAATCCCTTAACTGGGTGGTCCCTAACAAAATTTGTTCTTAACAAGACTTTTTGTAAAGGTTTAAAAAGCTTAGATCCTAACAGGGTGAATGTCAAAAGAGTTCAAAATTCTTGTTAGTTCCATCTCACCATAGTTTTTCCCATTTGGGTTTCCATGTCAAAAATATTGTGTCAAGTGGTGAATGCTTTATTATGGTTCATTTGCTTAACTACTTGATCCACTTTGTTAAGTTATGGTAACCGACAACAATATGAAATGAATTTTTACTTATGTCAGTAAAACTATTTGGATGGTTATGAATTTCAAGTTATTTACTATTAATCTATTGTAAAAGACAACCAGTCTAGCTTGACAGATTTAGTTTTGACATAAATATTAGAGTGATAGTTCTAAGTTTACTTTGAGAGATTAATTTTGAGATTGGTGAAGTTTTATTAGTTTTTCTATCTACCCATTCACCCCACCTTCTTAGTAAATGATTGGATCCTTGTTCTTTCATCATACCATCGATTGGTATCAGAGAATCTCAGATCCTCTAAGGTAAGCCTAACAGCTTGAGGTAAAGATCTTGTAGATCATGATAAAGAAGGAAGGTCTAAAGTTTAATAGAGAGAACTATAGGATATGGAGTAATAGAATGAAAATTTATATCAAGAGTCTTGGAAATAAATATTGGGAACATGTTGGTACTCAATATGTTGCACCTAGTGGGATTATGACTAATGATCAGAAGAAAGAGAAACAAAAAAATAATCAAGTATTGAAGGCTATTATCAGTTCTTTGTCTAATGTAGAGTATGTAGATGCCCTTGGCCTAGAGACTACATATGAGGTATGGAAGAAACTTGAAGAGATTTATATCGGTGATGAATATGTGAAGATTGCCAAGGAAGAGAGTCTAAGAGGAAAGTTGGATGACATGTGGATGGATGTAGGTGAGAATATCCAATAGTATGGTCAAAGGATAAAAGAGATAGTTGGTGAGATCAAGAGTGTTGGTGGTAAAATTGATGATGTCATAGTGGTTAGTAAGGTATTGAGAACCCTACAACCAGTCTATGTTACCCAAGTTGTAGCCATTCAAGAGCTAAAATCTATTAAGAAAACTAAGGTAACCCTTGACTACATCATTAGTAAGCTTACTGCTTTTGAGTTTAATGGTTATGATGGTAGTGTTCAGAAATCTGAATCAGCATTTAGAGCTTTTGTTTCTTACCCATCTATGAGGAAAAGTAGATGTGTCAGTCATAGTTATGAATCTAGATCCAATAAAAAAGTTGATGATGAAGACAATTTATTTGATCTTGAAGCATTGTTGGCCAAGCAGCTGCCCAGAGGTACCAGTAAATATAGAGGTAAATTACCTTTGAAATATTTTGCATGCAACAAGATTGGACACATAACTACTAACTGTTCTAATGGTGATAATGAGCACAAGGGAGACAAATTCAAGAAGTACAAGGGAAAAGGAAAAAGAGATTGTCTTATTGCAGTTGGTGGTGGTATCACTGATGAGGAATTTGAAGGTGATGCTAATGAAGACATTGTGTTTGTAGTCATTAAAGAAGAAACATCAGATCAGAAAGCTTTGGTTTCATGAATGGATAATTTTGATGATTGGATTGTTGATAGTGGTTGTTCACATCACATGACTGGTGACCGGAGCAAATTTATTTTTTTGAAGGAATTTGATGATAAAGTTGTAAGATTTGTAATGACTCACCCTAGATGGTTAAAAGGGAACTATTTCTCTTAATGGAAATAGTAGTGCAGATGATGTCTACTATGTTGAAGGTCTAAAGCATAATCTTTTGAGTGTTTCCCAACTCAATGACAAAGGATATCCATTGGAGTTTATGAATGGTATGTGCAAAATCTATGAGAGCAAAGGTGATTTGATTGCAACTAGAAAGCAGAATAAGGGTAACCTATTTAACCTGAATCCTAAAGTCAACAACTATTTAATTGCTAAAATAGATCATAGTTGGCTTTGGCATAGGAGATTTTATCATATAAATTTTGATAACATTGTTAAATTGAGTAAGTCAAAGAAAATGAGAGGTTTGCCTTAGTTGGAAAAACCAGTTAATGCTCTATGTAAGGAATGTCAATTGGGAAATATGACATCCTTAACTTTCAAGAGAAAATCTTTGTTAGTGGAGCATCTGTTAGATTTGGTTCATACAGACCTTTGTGGACCAATAAGGACTAAAAGTATTCAATTTGATAGATATTTCATGATCTTCATTGATGATTACTTAAGGATGATGTGGGTCACATTCTTGAAGGATAAAATAGAGGCATTTGGTAAGTTCAGCACATTCAAGGCCTTAGCTGAAAATTAGAGTGGAAAGAAGATAAAGTTTTTGAGGACTGATCAAGGCAGAGAATTCACTTCTGAGGATTTCACTAGATATTGTGAAGAGAATGGTATTAAAAAAAAGAAATTTACACCAAGGACACAACATCAGAATGCTATTGCAAAGAGAAACAACTGGTCAGTTGTTGAAGTTGCTAGGATGATGTCAATACAAGGAGGCATAGCAAAGACTTTCTAGAGAGACGCTGTTAGTGCAACTATCTACACAATGAATAGGATTTTGGTAAAAAAAGGTAAGGATAAGACTCCTTATGAATATTGGTATGGTAGATCACCTAATGTTATTTATTTCAAGATATTTGGCAGAAAATGTTTTATTAAAAGAGGTGACTATGTTAGCAAGTTTGAGGCTAAAATTAATGAAGGTATATTTCTTAGCTATTCCACTAAGACTAAGGCCTACGAGTGTTTTAACAACCGGACATAGAGAATCATTGAGAATGTTGATATGGGAGTGGATGAGTATCCTCAAGTCTTAGGAGAAACCACTGTGGAGTTAAAGGATGAAGATCCTTGCATTTTGTTTTTGGAACTAGAACCTGTGAAAGCTGAAATTGGTAAAGAGAATACTGATGGACCATTTCAACCATATCAGTTAGATTCAGAAGAAGATGATGATAATGTATAATATCAACCTAAAGATAATGATCATATTATTCTAAGGTATGTGAGACTCAATCACAATATTGGACATATTATTAGAGATAAGGATGTTGGAGTATTAACCAGAAGAAGAATCAGGGAGAATTCTTGCATGATCTCCACTATTGAGCCTAGAACTGCTGAGGAAGCATTTGGAGATGATCATTGGGTTAAAGCTATGGAGGAGGAGCTTGAAAAATTTGAAAATAACAACACATGGACACTAGTACCCCGACCGATGAATAAAAATGTAATAGGTACTAAGTGGGTTTTCAGGAACAAGTTGAATGAAGATGTTGTTGTAGTTCACAAAAAAACTAGATTTGTTTGCAAAGGTTATGCATGAGAAGAAGGAGAAGATTAAGTGAGACTTTACTTTCTTTTTCAGCTCATAAGGTATTCAAATCATATCAGATGGATGTAAAGTCAACATTTTTGAATGGAAACTGAAAGAGGAAGTATACATTGAGAAGTCAGATGGTTATGCTCCAACTGATGAGAAAGACATGGTATTTAAGTTACACAAAGAATTGTATGGATTAATGAAAGCACCAAGAGCATGGTATGAAAGGCTTCATTCACACTTGATGAAGATAGGATTTCAGAGAACCAGTGATGATAGCAACATATATCTCAAATCTGAAGGACATAAGATACTGGTTAGTGAAGTGTTTGTAGATGATATCATATTTGGAGGGAATAATGACATGAGAAATGACTCTTGAAATGAAATGAAAAGTGAGTTTGAAATGTCTCTACTGGGAGAGATAAAAAATTTCATAGGTTTGCAAATACAACAAATGAAGAGTGGTATTTTCATCACACAGTCTAAGTATGTGAAAGAGGTATTAAAGACATTTGGTATGAGTGATTGTAAACCATTTGGGACACTAATGGTTATACATTATAAGTTGTCTAAGGAATATGAGGTCACATCTATTGATGAGAAGGAATATAGCTCAACAATTGGAAAATTGCACTATGTTGTTCACAATAGACTAGATATAGCTCATGCAGTTGGTCTAGTTACTAGATTTTAGAAGAATCCGAAGGAAACACATTTGATAGCAGCCAAGAGAATTTTGAGATATTTGAAAGGTTTTGTTGACTATGGATTATGGTATCCATATGAAGGAAACTTTCACTTGATGTACATAGATGCAGATTGGGTAGGTAATGTTGATGATAGGAAAAGAAGAACCGGTGTAGCATTCTTTCTTGGAGGAATACTTATTTCATGGAGTAGCAAGAAGTAGAGTTGTATTTCACAGTCTACTACTTAAGCTGAGCATGTTGTTGCTTATAGGAATTGTACCCAAGCTATCTAGATGAGGCACATTTTGGAAGGTTTTAGGATGAAGTTTAGTGAACCTGTAAAGATCTTATGTGATAATACTAGTTCCATAAATATTTCAAAGAACCCTCTCTTGCACACACGAACCAAGCACATTGAATTGAATTATAATTTCTTGAGGGAAAAAGTGCAGAGTAAAGATGTGATCTTAGAGCATGTTTCTACCAAGGAGAAGCTTACAGATATCTTTTCTAAACCTCTACCTAAGACTAAATTTGAGTATCTTAGAAGTTAGTTAGGGGTTGTACCCCTTCATGAGGCGAATTGAGCATGATGTAGATTACATCAGTCCTAGAGCTACTTGTAGAATTCTTCAGCGGATTGGTGTAGAAGTGGAGTTATTCCATAGCGGGAGCATCAAGTTGTAGGTTGTTGATGCTGAACAGTGAAGTTTTACATTGAATGTTTCACTTTCACTTTGGCATTGTTGTCAAAGAGGGAGAAGAACTATGTGATTATTGGGAGAAGAATTGTATGATTGACAAAGGAAAGATGTACAACTAACTGGTAACTGAAGACAAACTGAGGACAAGCTAAAGATAAGAAGAGTACATAGTAAAATATAAACCAAGATTCTGATTAACAATCACAACAATCAATGGTATTGATATTTGTATTGCCATCAATTCCAAAGGGGGAGATTGTTGGCATTTGCATGAAAATTTCATTAATGATATGTTATGTTGTCATTGATGTCAATTAATCGGTAATGATATTGTTGTAATGATGTTTTCTAACCGGTAGGAAGAGCTAGTGAAGGAAACTATAACTAGTAGGTAAGTTTGTAGAGTGAACCGGTATTGCTAAGTATTGGAGAGTTGAACCGGTAAACCCTACGTGTTGTTTTGATAAACCCTAAACAATTGAGTTTGGTGAATTGGTTATATTTTTTTATGATCTGATGATGAGCAATAATGATTATGACATGTATGCATATTGTATGAAGAGATTTTCAAAGTATTTTTAGCTTATTGAGGTAATGGTGTTTGTCTTGGGAATGAGCATGTATATTGTATATAATGCAAATCACATGATGAGTTACTAAGTTCGATGAAGTGGTGATCAAGGAATGGTCAAGGCTTTATTGAATGATGTGTAGAGATTGTTATGTAATCCAATGGTCATACTTTAACCTAATTGTTTGTAATATCTATGAGAATTAGGTTTTTGTTGTGTTACTGACCTAGTTGATTTGTTTATAAGGTCGATGAGTTTTTTATTTTAAGCATTGGCAAAGTTTCAATTGAATGTATGGTTTCTAAACTGGATGATGTATCTGCAACTTGAGTAAAGGGATATAGGAGAATGAAAAGGATCTGAACAAGCAAGTGAATTACTATTTGAATAGATCAACAAACTCCTATTGTTTTCTAACATTACAATAGTTTATTTTCCATTTCCTTTCTATCTCCCATCTCATTGACCTTTTTTTCCATTGGTATGATTTTGCCCACCATGCATTCAATAGCTTCCGCATTGTGCAGAACGACAACCTATTATTTAACATGTTCAGCTAGGGGCTTATCGCCAACTGTAAATCTTGTGATAGCCTTTGTATCTATTTTCAAACTGTTGATATCCTTCACCATGGTTGCGATGGTCTCACAGAAAGCTTTAATAGTATCATTATCACCACTGCCACTTTTATCCCCTTTATCCTTCTTTTGTAGACTTGTGGTATTGACAACCTCGATGTTGCTCATCACCAGGCTAACCTCCCCTTGTTTACCCTGACCCTCTTCCTTCTTGTTTTCTTTAGCATCCTCCTTAGAATCAACTAGAATGTGGTTGATGTCTAAATTGTTACCCTTTTTAGTGTTCTTCCTCTGTGTCTACTTTCCTATTGCTTTCCCTTTCTTTTTCTTAACAATTTTTTTCTCAAAGGATTGAGTTTGAGAATCCGACATTTCTGATTCAACAATAATCCTTCTCCTCTTGGCCCTATTCCTCCCTTTTTTGCTAGTCTCTTCTGATTCTCCCTCGGTCTTCGATTCAAATTTAAATCCACTTGCTTCACTCTCTGTTGTCTCATCTCTTGCCTTTTTTCCTTTAATAATCTTATCAATGCCCTTCCCCTTAAGAATTTTATAAAGCAGGACTATAAGCCCTTGGTGGAGGGCATGGTCACCTTTAGGATCCTTTTGAACCTCCTTTATATTACAATCTATTAAGAATGCTAGGTAATAGGGTAGGCTCACCTTTTCCCCATGATGGAAATGGTTGAGCAAAACAAAGTGATGCCTATAGGCTCTGGTAGACCTACCATCTAAAGTAATGTAGGCAATAGAAGCGAATAAAACAAACCTCCATGGATTGCAAATCCTCTTCGGATCATCGTAGGAGTTATCGATTTTAATCATCTTTCTCCTCTCTTCATCCATGACAGGAAAGTTATCTATTGCTTTATCTTATATGTTGTGGTCCCTGTAAAATTTAATTCCCTCAGTAGTCATCCTTGTGGCCTCAGCAATGACCTCCTCATCAACATTCATCATCTGGGACCCGATAAGGATTTTGTCATTTTTCCAGTTCTTGATGAAATAGCTATTAATTGTGGGGTCTTTCCCTCTTAGCCGCTCCATGAAAAAATTCAGACCCCCATGCTGAAGGATATGCCAGACTTCGTTGTTCTTTCTCCAATCAGAGCAGGAAGTAGGTTCAAATCTTTTCTTATTACTTCCCATTTTTCTAGCACTTTCCTTGCAGTTCCTTCTCTCAGCTTGAATACCTCTCCTCTAGTTTCTGTGTGTGCTCTATAATAATTCCCAGAATCCATGCCAAATAATTATGATAAGATAGCTATATAAATGCTCATTATCTTTGAAAAAACCCTACATCAAAAAAGGTGGAAGGGGCATTAGAAATAATGATTAAAAGTACCATGTTGCCTACTCTGGCTCCAATCCAAATTAAGAAGGGATTTCATTTCACTTGCAATCTCACTTTCACCATAACTAGTAATGATGTCTCCCGATTGGCAAGCCAGGTTGGCATCCCAATCAACACAGGAATTGGCCTCCCTATACACGTGTAAAAACATAGATTTCAAATTCCTCACTGATTTTGCTAGTTGCTTTAATAGAATTACTAATTGACCAAGAAGGTGGGAATTTCATATTTAAACAATTGACTATGTTTAATGAGTCTCCTTCACACCAAAATTTAGTGCATTTAGCTTCCTTGGCAAGGATCATCCCATGGTAAGCTGACATAGCTTTAGTAACATGATTAGCTTGATTTCCTATGGGAATACTTTTTATAATTTTTCAAATTCCCCATTCATCCCTAAGGACCACTCCACATCTTGCAACACTCAGGTTACCCTTTGAGGCCCCATCAAAATTGATTTTCATCCATCATTTGGGCCAACTGATCCATATCACACCCTCTCTAGGGTTGATTTGAAGGTGCTCTTGACCCTTTAATCTCCACTTTTTGTAGATAAATTGATCATCCTTATCTTGAGGATTATCAATGCCTCCTATGATATTCATATTTTCCACTATACTTCTTTTTATTTTTTCAAACACAATTTTAGCCTTAGTAGTCTTTTCTCTTAAAACTCTATCATTTCTCTCTTTCCATATACCACAACATATGTGAGGTAAAGAAATTTTCCATAATAAGGTTATGGATTTATTTCTTGAAGGGTGATGCCATGAATTGAAAATCTCCTGAATCGACCTAGGGAAACCCCAATTTACTTTGAAGTGATCCAGACAGCTTCCCCAGACATTATCAGAGAAAGGGAAATGAAAGAGTATATGATTTATGGTCTCCGCATTCTGCTTACAAAGAATACAAAAACTAGGCATACTAATACCTATTTTTCTGATATTCTCAGTAGTAAGAATTTTATCTTGAAGGGTTTTCTAGAAGAAAATGTTTATCTTAGGGATGAGGCCTTTCACCCATGCTTTAGCCCAGCATGGGCTTTCCATGTTGTAGAACTGTTAATGATACAGAGATGCCACTGTAAAAGTACCACTAGCTATGAATTTCCAAATTAAATGGTCTTCTTCTTCAATCCTCACCATAGAGTTAATGACTTTATTAAAACTACCCAAAGACTGATCCACCTGAGATTTATCCTTCCACTATCCATCTTCCTAGTAATCATCCACCTTGATTCCAAATCTTTCCTTGCATTGGTTCTAAAATTTGTTCCACTCAAGGTTTTCATTCAAAGGAGTCTCTAGAAGCCAAGGGTCATACTAGAACTAGATAAGATTCCCTTTCCCCAATTTCCATTTTGCACCTTTGACAATTAAGTCTCTTGTTCTAGAAATATTTTTCCAAATTTTGGATCCAATTGGGATATTCTCTGCTTTAAGGAATCTTTTAAGTGTCGAATATTGACTTTTATATTTGTTATCCCATATCATTTTCCACTGTCCTTGATTTTTATATGCTCGCCAAATCTACTTGGCCATAAGGAACTCATTTATGTCTCTTATTCTTCTAAGGCCCAGACCTCCTTTATTTATAGGCTTGCAGACCTTCTCCCATACAATTAAATTCAATCTCTTCTTCTCCTCAACCCCTGTCCATAAAAAATTTCTCTAAATCTTTTCAATGGCCTCCGCATACTTAGCAGAAATCCTAAAGAAACTGATGGCATAGAGAGGGATACTTTGTAGAGTGGATTTCAGTAGTTGAACCTTACCTGCTTGGCTAAGAAGAGCACCCTTCTAGCCAGACAACTTCTTGTGGAATTTATCCACCAAGGCTCCCCAAAAAGTGTCCGGAGGATCATGGCATAAGGGTAGCCCCAAGTAAGAAGCAGGAAGACTACCAATTTGACAACCCAGAATATTACTCATTTTAATCCTCCTTCTCTCTAGGGTGTTGATAAAATAAACAAATCTTTTAGACTAGTTTATAAGTTGACCAGTGGCAACTCCATATTTATCCAAAGCCTTTTTTAAACTTCTAGAATCCTTCAGTGTAGCTTTCCCCATTATTATAGAGTCATCAACAAACTACTAATGGGAGCATATTTCGATCGTAGAAGAAGGATTCAAACCACTAAACTCCCTTTTCTCAACCAGCTTTCCAATACATCTCCCTAGACACTTCGCCATAATGAGAAATATAACTCAGGATAGAGGATTCCCCAGCCTGAGACCTCTAGAAGCTTTAAAGAAAGGAGAAGGAGATCCATTCATTAAAAGAGAGAAAGAAGCCAAAGAAACAACTTGCCTGATAAGGCTAACACTTCTGGAGCTGAAGCCAAATGCAGAGAGAACATCCATCATAAAATCCTAATCCACTCTATCGTAGGCTTTACAAAGGTCAAGCTTCAAAAAAAAAACCTCCTTTTTTAGAGAAATACAAAGAGTGGATATTTTCATGGACAAAGATGATTGAATCCAAGATTTTTCTACCTGGGACAAAACCACTTTGCTCAGGCCAAATGATTGAGGGGAGCAACTTTAGAATTCTAGAGGTAAGAACCTTGGAGATTATCTTATAAAGAGATATGCATAGACTAACAGGTCTGAAGAGATCCATGGAATCAACCCCCATCAATTTGGGGATAAGGGCAATAAAAGTACCATTAACTTCTTTCACAAAATTTATAGCACCAAAAAAATCTTTCACAACTCTGGACACATCATCTCCAATAATATGCTAGTACATTTGAAAGAAAAACATGGGAAAGCCATTCAGACCTAGGGCCTTGTTGCCCTCAAAGGAGTTGACAGCTATCAAAATTTCATCATAGGAAGGGATGGCAGTCAGGTGAGCATTCTAATCATCCCCTAGAATGGTAGGTATATTGTCTAGGAGGTTCCTTTGGGCCTATATATCCAAATTCTAATCCTTAGCAAGTAAATTAGAGAAAAAGTCCATAGCAGCCCTGCTCGTGGCATCATCTTGTTCAACACATCTACCATTCACTTTAATCTAAACAATTCTATTAATGGCCTTATGTCTTGAGGTGGACATATGGAAGCATTTAGTATTCCTATCCCCTTCCTTCAACCAAACATTTCTTGATCTTTGTTTCCAATAGGTTTCCTCTTTAGCCATAATATCATGATATCTCATAAGAATAGCATCTTCAACATCTCTAGATGTATTAGTGTAAACATTATTCTGTATCTCATCCTGGATTTCCTTGAGCTCTAAGAGAGTTGTGGCTTTTGAGGTAAAGATATTCCCAAAGCATTCCTTATTCCACTTCTTAACATTATCTTTAACAATCTTCAGCCTTTTGACCACTTTGTACATGGCATTTCCTTCAATATTGACTTGCCACCACTCCTTAATCTTACTTTCTAGATCTGGGTGTCTAGTCCACATCTTTTCAAATCTATAAGGGAAATGTCTCCTTCTATTCTTTTCTTTAACTACAAAGGTTATTGGGTAATGATTAGATCCTGCCCTTATGTGAGAAGATAAAGAGCAGACATGAAGGTTAAACCAATCTAAGGATAGGAGACTTCTATCAAGTCTAATGTGAATCAAATTCTCACCACTTCTTCTATTAGTCCAAGTGTATTTAACTCCTTGCAGCTCCAAGTCATGAATGGCATTATTGTTTATAAATTTTATCAAATCCAATCTACTGTCCAAATTAGCTTGACTCCCTCCCTTTTTCTCATTTTCCTTCAATGGGGTATTGATGTCTCCCATAATAATCTAGCTGTCCTCAAAAAACCCGCTTCTTAACCTAGTAAGATTTCTCCACATCTCACTTCTACCTATCTTAGTGTTAGGAGCATATAAGTTAGTTAGGACCCAAGTAGTGCAATTCTTAAGGTGCTTAAATCTAATGCAAGCCAAGTTGTTGTCTTGAATCAACATCTCACCTTCTACATTGTTTTTGTTCCATAAGGTAACAATTCCTCCCGATGCACCTTCTGAACTCCCTTCCTTGAATCCTCCATTTTAAAAAATCTTCAAGCTTTCAACTTTATCTTTTCCCATCTTAGTTTCTTGAATCAAAAGAATATCAGGATTTTTATCTCTAATCATACTTTTAACTAAATCATGTTTGTGAGGGTTGTTCAGTCCTAGAATATTCCAAGAGATGATTTTCATGGACTTTTAGAAATACTTGCCTCAAAGATGGTTCTTTGGGAGCCATATTATATATTCTTGCTTATTTCCATTGATCTCTATTTGTAATTTGAATGTCTTCTTGGAGAAGTGTGTTGCGCTCCCACATCCCCAAGCCTGCCTCTGGTATTTCTAGTCAGTGTACTATTGATGAGGTTATTGTTATTGTTTTTTTTTGCTTGTTCTTTCTTTTATCCTCTGCTACTTCTTCTTCCTTCTGCTTTGTTTCATTCTTCCCCAATGCCTTTTTTATGTCTTCCTCATCTCCCCATTTTGGATCTTGTTCCTTTGGAAAGGACAACTTTACTTTTGCTGGGGAAGCTAATGAGATTTCTGACAACCCATGGTCCAGAATGTTATTAGGTTGGGCCTCTTGGAACCAATTTGTTTCTTTATCTAGATCCTTAGAGTTTGAAATGAGGTTAAAATTATCTACTTCCTCTTTGTTATTTGTGGGCTTTTTATCTCTTTTACTCTCACATTTATCTGAGACTAGCTCTGTCTTTTCCTCTTTCTAGTTGTTGTCTTTTTTTCCATGCTCTAAATCCTTACTGCTTTTCTCCATCTCCTAATGATCTATTTTTTTGCTATCTACTTTCTTTAGATCATTCCCCACTTCACTGGTGAGTTCTTCCTCTATCCTTCCAACCTGAGACTATTTCTCCTGATCTAGGTCATTGGGCTCCAAGGCTTTTAGAGAACTATCCACTTTTTTCCAAATGTTAGCTTGGAGGTAGGATTTACCCTCGATACTTGGACACTTTTTATCCCAATGTCCAACTTTTTTAAAATGAAAGTAGGCAAAAGGGATTGTTTCATAAACAATATTCTGTCTCCACTTCCCCAGTTTTGATTCTATCTCTATTTCCTCTGGCATGTTTGTGTCAGGTCCAACTCCAACACAAATCCTAGCATAAATAATCCTTCTTCTAGATTCCGTGACCTGGTCAATAGCGATAAGCTCCCCAAAGGTATTGGCTATTCCTACAAGCACATCTTCCTCACAGAATTTCATTGGAAGCCCAGGGAATTTAACCCACACTGGGACTTGGGCCAAAAAATCCTTTTTCCACGTTAGGGTACCACTTCTGGATGTACATGATGTGTTTTCCTATAGCCCATGACCCACTATAGAGAATGTTTCTTCTATCCTCATCACAAGAAAAAATGAAGGATAGAAAAAATTTGTTCATTGCAACCACATCAACCTAACCTTTCAAATTCCACTTTCTTTTGACAAATCCACGAACAATCTCTATATTAGGTCTAGACCCAAAAATATTACCGATCAATGTATTTTCCATTCTAGCAATGTTTTGGTCTATGATTTGGTTTGGAATAGAGATAGAAAACTTTCCCTGAGACACATTCGAGGTGTTTTTAATAGGAGGCGATGAGGACTTACCTTTAGGCTGAACCCCGAATAGAGAGGACCACTTACGAGTATTTCCATTCAAAATAGGTCCCCCCTTAAGATCCTCAAGGGTCAATGAAAGAACCTTTTCTAGAGGATCTTTTCCTTCCACCATGTTCTCTAAACCACAAGTTGCTTGCTATCCTTGAGCTCCTTCCAAGTTGTCATCTTCTATTTTTGAAGTTTGAACCTACCCTTTCCCACTCTCATCTGCTATCCGCTCTTCACATGGTCTTGGTCCTCCCCCTCAGTCCCCCAAATCCAAGGGAGCATTAGCATCCTTACTATCTAAGCCCCCTCCATCTGCAAGAATCTCTGAATCCTCTACCTCATGCTGTCCCGATGCCGAACCAGAACTCCTGCTCAAATTTGAATTCTGGATTTGACTACGCTCCATACCCTAGAATGTTAACAAAGTCCCCAAAAAAAATGAAATACACTTTGTTAAGTTATGATAACTAACATCAATATGAAATGAAGGTTTACTTATGTCAGTAAAAGTATTTGGATGGTTATGACACTAATACATTTTGGGTCAAATTCCGATGGAGGTTTCCGATGGACAAGGAGCATTGTGTGAAAATTTGATTTTAAAAAAAAAAAATGCCCGTGTTCGTTGGAATTCCAATGACCTCGGGCATTTTATTAAAAAAAAAAAAAACACAACGCATTTTCATTTTGAAAGCAAAACGAAGCAAGCAGCAACCATCTTGCCTCCTTGCCCCCCCGCCCCCCCGCCAGAGTGATCTTTGCACAAGCAAGGTAAGGTATTTTTTGCAATCAAAGGAACTCTTTGTTTTTCAATGAAGGGCAACTAATTTTTTTTCACAATCAAGGGCAACTGGTTTTTTTTTTGTGAATTAATCCATTTTGTGCATATCCTGTGATCTTAAAATTCCATGAAATGACATCTCTATGAGGTATTCCGTCATATAGTTCACATGCCATGTGTATGCTACCCCATTTTGTGATTTTTGTTACTGGAGCATTTGCAACTAATTTCTGACAAAAAACCCCCTTCAATTATGCTTTGATGGATGTCCATACCTTGTTCCAAAGCTCCTATTTTGGCACACATAGGGAGGATGCTGGCAAACATTGCATTGAGATAAACATGACTGTATTTCATGAGGATTTGAACTCAAAGCATTGGCACTATCACTTATGGCTATATTATCTTTTTAAGACACTTTCATAGTGCACTTCACCTGTCCTAATAATGGACTATCATGAGATTCTTAAGAATGGAAATACTCCAAACATTCATGCCCTCTATGTTGTCATTGTGGTTTTCAATCATTGCGACTACATTCTTTTCAAGGACCAAGTAGTGTTCTTTTTTCATTGTTCTACTGTGCTTCTCAAGCTGCACCAACATAGTTTTATTTAATGGCTTTGTTTTGATAGTGATTTCTCCATGGCTTCCACTATCTTTTTCTTGGCACATTCAATGCATTGTCATCTATCACTACTATTTATTGTCCTTTTTACCTTTATTGAGGTTGTTCTCATACATGTCATTCACTTTGTCTATGAGTATATCTCAACCAATTCACTATTGTAAGTAGAAATAAAAGATTAGTCTCTTGTTTTACTATTTTAGACCTTCATAGTAATCTTTGCAATATATCATTTCGTTACAATTATATGGAATAATGATTTTCTTTTTATGGAATGTGATGAAGGCTTGAGTGTGTCTTCTTGAACTCACTTATTATCAGCTCCTCTATGATTACCTTAGATCTTTGTGGCTAAGAATTGTTCTTGATGAACTTATGCTCTTTATTGATTTCTTTTACTACCATTATATTATCCTAAAAATGACTTGTTCAATGCTCCCTTAGCATGCATGTGCTCTCTTTGTATTGATCTAGGGCTACTCATTAATGTATCTATGGATTTCCCTTATTCACTATGTTGTGACAGTCATTTGTAGATTTGGGACTATCATCTTTCATAATTTGATGTCTTTAAGATGTGGGTACATTGCTTGACAAGAAAAGCTCAAGCATTTGTGAAGTTCAAAGAGTTTAAACCCCTTGTTGAATGGTCTTCCAGTCATTCTCTAAATGAAAAATGCTCAAGTAAATGAGAAATTCGCTCAAAATGGTTTATCCACAACTAAAAGAAAACAACTAACCACTACATATATGCATCAACAAAACAGTGTTGTATAGAGACCTAATCATGCCTTCATGGATATGTAGATCAAGTTCCTACATTTTGGACAAAAGCAATTCACACAATAATATATTTGTTGAACACGCCCACCACAAAGATTTGGTTATGCAATAATATATTTGTTGTTAACTTTATCATGGAGGATTTGGTTATGCTTGTTACAATCAAGGTTTGACCAAACGAATTCTTAAATATACAAATGAAGAGTGTGGTTGGTTGGTGACTAATTACTCTTTTTAACACTGTTTACAAGATCATATCTAAATCAAGTGTCTCAAGAATTAAGCTACTACTAAGAAGATAGTTTGCCTAAAGCAAATGGATTTCTTGGGTGGCTATTTATTGTAGATAACTTAGTTCCTTCATGAGAATCAATCAATTTGGAACATGTATAAATCACACTTGTGATATGTCACTAATGCAATTCCTTAGTACTTGTTTGAGTACTATCTCCTCTATTGTTTTCTATCCACTTTTGTGTCTTTCTTAGAACAAATAATAGATTAATGAGAAGGAGGAAAAGGTGGATTCACCTAAGACGGAGTGGATTTTCCCAATAATATGTTAGATTCTCCCAAGGATGGATGGACTATACACTTGAAAGGTAGATGATTAAGGATGATGACAAGGTGAATTTTCCTTAGAATGATAGGGTTGATTTTCCTAAGAACAAGTAGATTCATGTAAACTAGAGGATACAAATTTGGACAAAATAATGGAAGGAGACTAAAACTAGATAGATTCACCTAAATGGGAGTGTAGTCATCTAAGGATAGGAAAAATTGACCATTTGCATAAGAAAGATGGATAACATAAATGATTTATGTGAAATAGATTCACCTAAGAGAAAGTAGATTCACATAAGGATAGGTGGATTTTCCTAAAGATGAAGGGATAAGAATTAACAAAAAGAGGACTTAGGATGATGACATGGAGGATTCATTTAAGGATATGGAATATTCACCTAAGGGATAGTGTATTCTCCCAAGAATATGGAAAAATTATTGATTGGTGGAATGACATACTAGATCAAGGAATGATACAAGGGTAGATTCACCTAAATGTAGGGTAAATTCAGCTAAAAGGATACCAATGAGATTGTGGTACTAAGTACCTATCTATGGATGGTGTATTTAGGTACAAGTATGATGAAACCATGCTTGTGTATGATGAAACAAAGTCTAGATCTCTATTATAGGTCCAACATAATCTCTATTATTTGAGACACCATTTTATTAGCATATCCAATTAGGGTAATTTATGGGTTTAATTATGGATCATGTTCTCTATTTCCATGCACTATTGAACATATTTGGATGTATTGTGATTATTTTAATTTTGAAGTTATAAATAAATTATGTTTGTACCTTAGAAATGGTAACTCCAATTGATGTTTGGGTAGTTTATTTGAAAACTTATGGTGATTGTTGCCTTATGTTATGTAATGGAGTTATTTTTACACTAAGTAATTAACTAGAAAAATGAATTTGAATTGTTGTATAGGTATGATGAAACCATGTTTGTGTGTTTACATGTTTGTGCATCCTATTGAGAACCAACCTTGCAGTTGAGGAACTCAATAAATGTGGTGTTAAGTAGATGAATGGAAAACTCAAGAAGCTATGGTGACATTTTGTGGCATTAGTAGGGATTATCTCTATTGACCACACCTTTCAAAGATAGTATCCCCTAGTTCTCCTCATAGAATGGACCATTGGATGGCTCATAGTGGTATCCTATCCTACATTTATCTTGATGGCATTGGCAATAGTTGGTATGTGGTTCTTGGTACGGGTTTCCTCTAACCCTATTATCTTATTTATATCTTTGTTCCAACATGTGGAGATTGATTTTTGTCATGCTATGATGATTTTAATGTTTGCATGTGTTTTTACATTATGAAAATAGATATGATGTCACACCATACTTATGTTTGATATAGTGTAGGTGATGGTTACATGTTGTTGATGGTAGCGATTTGGGTTCAAAGACACAATTCCACACACACACAAATATTTGAAGATGCATTTTATATTATTCCTTCTTAGTGGCGATTTGTGTTGGAATATTTGCACACATGTAGAGAGGAACTCATGTTAGATACAACAGGTTGTGTTTGATAACATATGAATGTGCCTCATGATGTATACATATAGCTTTGGTGTGTGACATGCATGCACATTTTTCCATAAGACACATTGCTATGTGGCATGTGCCCTATGCATGTCTTCTTTGTGAGGCACGTTGCTATGTGCAATGTGGCCCTAGGTGTGTCTTCTCTATGAGGTGTATTGCCATGATATGTTAGGATTTGTAGTGTGTAGGCCACAAATGCATGCATGAGGGACTATTATTATAGTCATGTTTTTTGGGCATGTAGCCTAGGCATGTCTTCTCCATTAGGTACATGACCATGCCATGTGGGAGTTTTTGTGTACATGCCACAAATGCACACATGAGGGACTATTATTGGAGTCATCATGAATCTTCACTCTATTTAGCCACAATTTCTAGTCGTATAGTTATGTAATGTGCACTTTTAAGGATTGTGAAGTTTCCTTCAATTATTGATGATCTCTCATCTTTGTTGCATGGGCCAACAATTTTATTTTATCTTGTTTGAATTAGTTTAATCATTATCATGAGTTTTCTCTATTGTGTAGTTATTGTGGCTATGTTTGATTTGCTATTGGAATTGAACACATTTATTTGACTTATTATTGGTACTATTTTTTCTTTCTTTCAATATTTATGATCTTTGGTAGTTTAGTGAAACTCTTGCTATTTTTAAATGTTGCCTTATTTGTTGTGATGTGATTCCTCACCAAGATCGACATAGATAACCTTGGATAAATGTATATAAGGAATCAAACATTGGGAAAATTTGAGGATAGGGGTAAGTGTTTGTTGTATGGGTAGCTACGATCCACTTGTACATTCTTAGTGATTATTGACGGCTATGTCTTGGAGGTTAATCCCATTAAACAAACAAGGGGGAAGTCATACATAATCACATGGATCCTCCCTAGTTGTGTGTGGATTCAAAACCATCATTTCATATGGTTCTTGGTTACTTTGTGAGACCATGGCATCCTCTTAGACCAATATGTGAGCCTTGTATTGTTATCCCTGCAATGTGGATGAATAAGTGTATGTTAAAATAAATGCTTTGCATGCCATATAGTTGCATATGAGTTGTTCACATCATCAGATCATGATTTAGAATATGTGAATTCTTTTATCCATGTGAAGTCGAATGATTGATTATGAAAATGTGTTATACATTGAAGCATAATCTGTAAGATGTTCTCTTCAAGAAAAAATATTTATGCTTTCATAGTGAAATGTTGACGAAATGGGGTCCTAGTCTAGGAAAGTAAACTACAAACTTATACATTCACCATTTCAAAACATTTTATTGGGGAATAGTCAATTTGGTTCAATTTAATTCCTCTAGGAGAGACCAGCAATATGATTAATTGTTCCATTTTGATGTGATTGGATATGATTAGATATAATTTCATTGAAGATGCAAGAACTAAGTAAAATTATTGAAAATTGACAAGATTAAGCATAAACAGGAAAATAATAAAGCAAAAAGCTAACATAGAGGTACATATTTGGAAATGATACTCTAAAATGAACCTAATCAGTTACCTATAGGGAAAATGCGGTTAGAGATAATCTACCTATATGGAAAGTGGTTAAACTCTACCTCTAAGCGGCTCATCTTGAGCATTGTCAGTATATGGGCATTGATGGCATATTATATCTGGTTCTATCATTTTTGTGGGTGCAAAATTAACAAGGCAAAATAGTATTAGTGGGATCATGATCTCATCAAAATGGTTTTGGCTTTGCATTTATGATAGCACATTGATCACACCTTACAAAAGGTTCCAATCTCATACATAGCATCCCAAAGTAAGGTCAATAATGATGTAACTTAATGATTAAACTGGAGTTCTGGGTAGTCATATACCGATCATTTCCAGGATTGATTCTTAAACTGTAGTTCTGGGTAGGCATATACCCATGGCATAGGGTAGGGGTGACCTGCAAACAATGCTAGTTCTAGATGCCTGTTTACTTGGTGTATAACTTATCAAATTTAGATTGATTGGCTATAGGTCTGCCATAAAGTTTCCAACTTGTCACCAATGAAAATAGAAGAACCAAGGCTTAGAATACTCAAAAATGTCTCTCAAAAAGTCTGCAATAGGCAAACTTTTAGTAATAATGTGTAGACACAATGCTCAAAAAATTTCACAATCAACTACATTAAATACGTTCTCTATTAAGTTCAATGTTTTAAGATGAAAAAGAAGAGTTAAATGGTTTTGGTTCGATTTGCAATTTTTGTGAAACTTTTGCACTGAAGTTTCCATAGCCTAATTTTTTTGCCTGTGAAGAAAGACCATGTCAGATAATATCAACGAAGAACAAAATAAGGAGACAATTGCTAGATTATGGTCTAACTTGAAAAGAAAAGGTGATGGGAAATGTTATTGTCCCTGCAAAATTTGTAAGGGCTTAAAGACTAGAAGACTTCTAATCAAAATAGTTAAGAAACATTGTAGGCAGCATGGTCACATTGAAGGGGGGCATGATTATCATCCACTAGTAAGTTGTTCATTATATCGTTTTAACAATTTATATACATAAGAAATCACTTGATAATGAGATCATGATCACGGTTTATTTATGTTTATCATTTTTATATAGGTCGAGCACCCCAGGGCACATGATATGGACCAACACAACCTGAATAATATGGTTTTTGAAGTGGAGGAACATGGAGGTGTGAATATCAAAGCTGAAGATAATGATCCCATGGAAGATGATGATCATGCACCACAAAACACAATTGAAGATGATGGTACAAATACATTGATCCATGACACATTTAGTACTGGTACAGCTAATCATGATGATCAGGATGACCTTGATGTTCATGATTTACCTCTTCTTGAGAAGGCATATGAGCCCCTTTACAAAGGCTCCCAAACAACTCTTCTCTCTGTTGTATTGTTGTTGGTGAACATGAAGGTTATGAATGGTTTATCCAACATAACAATCTCATGTATGTTAAGGTGTGTCATACATGTCATTACAGTTAATAAATGGTGAATCATGTACCATTAATATTCTTTATATTAACACCTCAAATTTTTTTTTTGTTGTAGATTGATAGGTGAGTTTTTCTTACCACCATCAAATATTCTACCTCGCTCATACCGAGAATTATCTTCCATTATGAAAGATATGGAATGGAGTATCAAACAATAGATGCTTGTCCCAATGATCATATTATATATCATAAACAACATGAATTTGGAACAAAATGCCCTGGATGTCATATCAGTTGATATCGAACAGATCAAATAACACAAGAGGTGCCTCACAAGGTTCTTTGTTACATTCCCATTATTCCATGTATGCAACGATTATTCAGGTGCACTAGCTGGGCACAATTTATGTATTACCATGCATGCAATAGAAGTCGAGATGACATTATTCGAATGCATGTGGATGGTTCAGCATTTATGGATAGAGGAAAGTGGCCACACTTTAAAGAAGAACCTCATAATCTCAGGCTTTCATTGGCAGTGGACAGTGTCAATCCATTTGGAGAGTTGAGATCTGTTTACTCGGTGTGGCCTACTTTTTTTATCAACAATAATATTCCTCCATGGATGTCAATAAAGAGGGAGCACATAATGTTGGCAATGATTGTTCCAGGTATTTTATCATTCAATAGTCACCTATATTTAATTATAAATATTGCAGTAAAATGGTCATAATAATTATGTAATGTTTTTGTTCATTCCACTAGGCAAGTACCAAGTTAAAGATATGAATGTATATATTGGGCCTCTTATCGATGAGTTGCTAGAGTTATGGAATGTTGTCACCATGTATGACATCTCTAGACCAATAGGACATTGACAATTTCAATTCCATGCAATGCTTGTATGGACAATACATGATGCCCTAGGGCTAACACATTTTTGTGGTACATTATAGTGTTCAAGTTGCACATGATAATTATAATTATAAAAATTAACAGATTTAATAGAGTTATACATTATCTTGTAGGTCTTCAAACAAAGGGAAAATTTGCATGTCCAGTTTGTGGTCCAAAGATGAAATCTCGTCATTCAAAAAGTTTAGGAAAGCAAGTGTTTGATGAGTATAGGCACTTCCTTCACAAAAATCATAAGTACCAGAATACTGAAAAACATCTTTTCAATGGGAAAGAAGAGACTACATCAAAGCTACGAAGAATGGCTCCTCACTTATGGAAGTTGGAATATAATAGAATTAATCGTCAGGGTAATGTAATTCCATCTAATGGTTTATGTTTGGAATTTGAATTTTTCTATCATGTTTTGTTTACTGATGATGTAATTGATGATACTGAAGGTTGTCAAGGCATGGATGACCACCTTCGAAAGGGACTAAAAAGTTATCCTAGACAATTTAGTAGGTTGCCTTACTATGAGCAGCTACAAATTGTGCATTTGTTTGATACAATGCATATTGGAAAGAATATAATAGAGACATTATGGAAAATATTGGATGGAAGATGTGACAAAGAAAAAATTGTCAAAATTTGTAGTGACATTGTGGAATCCAATCATGCAATGAAAAATGTCATTCAATCAAATAGCAATGGAGATCAGATTAATATAAGTGCCCTTCCTTGGTTATTAACGGAGCAGTAAAGCAATTCTATAAAAGAAGTCATATGAAAAATTCAATTTCCCATAGGATTTATTGTAAACATAAACAATCTCATATCAAAGAAGAGTGAATTTGGGCCAGGGATGAAAACACATGATTGGCATACCTTCATTAAGGTAATTTGCATTCTTGTGTATTTACTATATATTTGTATATTGTGCATGTACTTTTCATTGTATTATGTTAGAAAATAATGAAAAGATCATTTTATAATTGTTGCAGTATGTTCTACCTCTATCTCTCCCAGACCACTTCGGCAATAATATCAAGCAAGTCATATATGATCTTGGAAAATACATGAGGCAAGTAGTGATGTTTGCTCAATTTGTTGTATAGATATTATATTTGCCATTTGTTTTACTTGTTATGCAATATATTGTACATTATTTTGTAAAGTCTCGTTTATATATTTTTGCATCTTCAATCTCTTTTAGGTGGTTGTCATCTAAAGAAATCCACAAGGAAGATATAAAATATTGGAAGAGAAAAATCCCTCATCTAATGTGTGAAATGCAAAAGTGTCTACCTTCAACTTTTTTCAATGCACAAGAACAGTACCTCATACACCAAGTTGAGGAGATCGAATTGTGTGGACCTATACACACTAGGTCAATGTGGATGGTTGAGAGGCACTTGAAATTTTTGAAGGCTTTGGTTTGAAAAAGAGCACATCCTGAGGGTTCTATGGTGGAGGGATATATGGTATACCAAACTATGGTGTACATTACTGAATATCTTCCTAAGTTTGCAGCAAAAATCCACGTAGATCGCATTTGGGATCCCCACCCCATTAATAAATTCGAAGGGGAGCACTTGATGGGGAAAGGTAGATTGAAGAAAGTGAGAGGTAATTATAAGATGTTATTGTAGTAAATTAATTCTTCATCTTCTAAATAAATCAGTTGTAAGTGGTCTATTAATTATTTGTACAGTTGGTCGGGAGTGGGATGTGCTACATTTGTATATTGCAAACAATCTTGATTGGATGATGGTGTGGATTGAATGATGTCAACATTCTGGTCACACATTAACATGCGATGGTGTCGCTTAATTGGTTAAAGAAGCTCATCGTAATGGAGATTCGAATGTTACACAAAGGGAAATTGATTTAGCATATGGTTTAAGAGATCAACAGGTATGTATAATTTTATTAATCACCCATATGTTTATCAACTCATGATGCAATAATTTTAATATGTTAGACATATTGTATGTCAAACACCACAAGGCTATGTGCTGTAATGGTCATAAATTTTGCATCAAACAGTTGGATGACATGAAGAAAACATGTGATTCTGGGATAACTGCAATCTTTGAGGTGACCAATATTTCATCTAGAAATGACATACATCATCAAGAGTCTTAAAATCGATACTATGGCATTTTGGATGATATACTTGAGTGTGACTTTAATTCCTTCAAATTAGTTTTGTTCATCATCAAATTGTATAGGCTACGATTGAATAAAAATGATCCTGATAGAACTGTTATCGAACATGATAATGGATTTACAATGGTTAATACAAGGTCATTTGAATGAGTTGGGGATGAGCCCTATGTTCTTCCAAGTCAATGTGAGCAGGTATTTTACTTGGAGGTTCCACATAAACTGGGTTGGTCATTTGTTGTTAGACATGATCCAAGAGGAAGGCCAATACTGTATAATGTGATGGAAGAAGAAGATACCGAAGAAGTAGAAGATGATATAGATGATGATCACAATCGATAGTTAGTTGATGATGTTCCTAATGGAAATGTACATGAAGAAGAAGCTGATGATGATGATGTTGCTGCTATTGATGGTGATGGTGATGGTGATGGTGATAGTGATGGTGGTGATGGTGATGGTGATGGTGATGATGATGGTGATGGTGATGGTGATGGTGATGGTGATGGTGATGGTGATGACGATGTCGATGATGAACACAATGACAACGACGATGATGACAAGGATGATGATGATGATGATGATGATGATGATGATGATGATGATGATGGTCATGATGATGAGTTGGATGAAGAAGAAGAGCAATGACATGAATGAAATGTATGAGATGCGATTATTATATTATCTATTTAATATTGATATCTTGATAGAAATTGATTTGACTTATATGGTTACATAAATAATTCATATGTTTTGAATTCTAATGCCATTACTTAATTAATTCAGGATGCACCTCTAGCTATGTGATAGATGGCGATCTAAAATACATATGTGATGGATTACATGCTTATGATGATACATGTGACATTTTTTGAACTTTGTGTTTATTTATGGAATGTGGACTACTTATTAGCTATGTGATGGATGGTGATTTATGATATGTATGTGATGGATTACATGTTTATGATGATACATATGTGATTCTTATGATGCTCAATTACATATATGATGATACATATGTGATGCTTATGATGCTTATGATACTGCAGTATTTATTGTTTATCAAATTACAAATGTAATGCTTATGATGCTCAATTGTTGGTGCAGGAACCTAAACCCCTTTGATGAGGATCCTGCACAGTCTCATGGATCGATAGGTTTAAGTCAATACACCTTATAGAAATAATATATTTTTAAAAAATTACAAGAAAAACAAACTTCCTCAGTTTTTCAAACCTCAACATTAGCAGCAAATCTAATACAGTTATCAACACTTGAGGCCCCAGTTGGACTTACTCAAATTTTAATCTCAACATCAACTTTATGGTTGACTTCTTCATCAATATTACCCTCATTTGCAAAATATCTCTCTCATTACCAACTAACTCTCTCATTTGATGGTGCACAGGTATCACCAAATAGGTATTTCTCAGATGTGTCCTCCTCAAGTGAGGGAATTCCAGGAATAGAAGATGAAAGTGAGACATGTAGTAGATCTCAAATAGGGAGATCAACTAGAGGTCAAAAGATTAGAAGAAAATTCAATAAACGCATGGAATTTTTTCTTGCTCAAGGGGGGTCATGTTCTTATGATGATGAAACCAAAGGTGACATTGAGGTGCCCTTGAGGTACAAACATCTACTGAAACAATGTGTACCCAAGGAACTTCCTCCAATAAACACTGATTTTTGTGTTAATGAGAGGATATATCGCATAGCACCTTCGTCGTTACATGGTTTGGGCCTATTTTCCATGGACAGCATAAAGGTTTGTTACAACAAAGTTGTTGAATTGAAGGAGTCTGTTGGACCTTGTTACAATTATAATGATTGGATGCAAATTGTTCGATATAAAAAAAGTATGTGTAGGTATGCACTTTCAGCCAATTATATACAACAAAAAGATAATGATCAAAGTAAACGAGTGGCTGTATACATTGATGGAAGGCCAAAAGCAATAGGGAATATTGTAGGTTTTATAAATAGTACATGACCTGGGTCAACTAATAAGCAACCCAACTGCATATTTGAGGCACATGAGGGAAATTGTGTGTTTGTATGTGCGATAAAATCAAAAAGTGCAAAGGAAGAGCTGCTATTCGATTACAATTTGAATTGTATAGATACAAACAAAGTTACTATCATGGGGGTGGTACATACTATATATATACCATTTAAGCCAACTTCCAATTAATGAATCCAATAAACCATTGTATTATTAAGTTTTTTTGCTAAGTCTATTGGTTTCATTTCGCTAACATTTTTATATTTTTTCTTTGTCACAGGGCCACATGGATCCACCACATAGCACAAATAGGGGTGTAGGTCTCGACACTTCTACAAAGCAAGTAAACCTCATTGTAATTGTACAAATTAGATAGAAGCAAATTGTTACATTATGATCTTTTCTTAAGTGTTTTGAAGTAATTTTGATAGTGTTAATTATATTCTTGTCACAGACGGATGTTCGGGATAAGGGAAAGGAACCTACAGTACCTCAGCACCTCCATAGGAATGTGGGGCACTCGACAGTGTTATGCGTTGATGACATCACACTTAGCACAAACCCTATACAATTGGTACAATCGAATATTAGAAAAATTAGCCAAGAGATTGTTGATTTGGCAACCATAAGCCCTCAGACTGATGAGATAATAGAGAGGGTACAACTATTGTTGCGGACAGTGGAAAACTTGCAAGTAAGCAGGAATGAAAGCTTTAATCATAACAAAAGTTCAGTAATGGTTTATATTTTTTCTCTTTTATGTCATTAACTAAAATATGTATGTGTTGTTTTTACAGAAATTTAGAAGGGTTCATCATCCTGGTGGCGATGATCAGGGTATTGCAGGTAGTTCAAGTGATGACCATGTTCTATATATTAAAACCACTCCTTTGGACTTGTGAACTTTCTTTTTTAATGTTTTATATATTTAATGTTTTACTCTTCAGGTGCTGACATAGGTCTGAGGTCGACCCCAACTGTATTGCTGATTGCATTGTCGGCAACACGTAGCATGCAGACATTGTCTGTTGCACATGAGGATGTGCCAGAGGTGACTACTGGTGATAATATACCATCATTTCCTGGATCTTCTTGTATTGCTAGTACGGGAACATTGCAGGCCACATTGGTGGTGAGCGATGAAGAATTGATTCCCTTGAAGATACAGAAGGTTCCAGGTACTTTAAAATTATTATTATATATAGTCTAATTGTAATTTACTTACCGATCACTCATTTTGGACTAATGATCCCATGTTTTTTTTGCAGGAAATGATATTTTTTATAAAAATCTTCATTACATTACATTGCAAATATTTGGGCTCACCATACGTAAAAGGTGGAACATAATATGTGAACTAACCCTTATCCACTATTTTGATTTCATGTCATTGCTAGAATAGTTTTCCTTTTATCCATTTCTTGAACTATATCAAAGGTAGCTTCAGTTTCTTTCTAAATCTAACAGGTTTGTTTTTGCTTTAAAGGTGGAATGACCAAGAAAAAAGGTTAAAAGATGAACTCACAAACCGTATGGTAGGGTTGTTTGGAAATGACACATTCAACAAGACTAAGCTCCTAGAAAAAGATGGCACATATCTAAAGTATGTGAGGGACCAATATAGGACACATTTAGAGAAGAACGTAAAGTATGAGCGTCCCCCCATGATTCTAGAGAGGGAGTGGAAGGACCATATTTTGGATCCAAAGGAGAGAATTGAAAGGAAAAAAGGAAATACACCACCAGACGCCAGAAGAAGGTATGTGATACTATTAAGAATGTGAATATGTACATACTAATTATTCATTATATTTATATAATCTAACATATTTCAAACTTTTCATAGATTGAGTGACACGTCAAAGGAAACCAAGGCAAGACAAGAAAAGCATGGGCAACACAAACTCAGCTTTGGTGGTTATATGTGTAGCATCCTAAAATTGCGACACTTGCAATTTCGACTGCATTTCGGTCTTCACAATGGCGATGCAACACGCAACCTGAATGGAGACCCTGAAACTTGCTCACGACACTGAAAACTGCATTTTTCAAGCACCCTGGCCTGAACCTCCTTGCACCCTGCTATCCCGGGAGGTGGGAACAGAGCGCCCAGCGCCCTGGTCCAGGGACCAGGGCGCCCAGCGCCCTAGTCCCCAGGACCATGGCGCCCAGCGCCCTGGTCCCTGGGTCCTATTTTGGGCCCGGTCTCCTAAGGGGTCTCCGGTCTTTTTGTTTGCAAATTGGAAATTAACTTTCCTGGTCGGCCTAAGGTCGGGAAAATCAGTCTATCAGCCCTAATTGACAAGTATATAAATGACATTTTCCTCTTTCATTCGACATGATGGAAAAGGCGTGGAAATTATACTCAAGCATTCAAGCATTCAAGCATTCCTTCTAAATCTCCATTCAAGGCTAAGTGTTGCATTCAAGACAAGGATTCAACCATTGAAGAGGAGATCACATACAACATATTACTACAACATACAACATACAACATCTAAACCTTCACACATAAGGATACCAACATCCTTAGAACAAGGTATTAGTACTTGTTTTACAGTCATTTACATTTACAGCTCTTGCTCATTTCTTGGTTAATTCCAAAACCGGGGTTTGACCTAAAGGCAAACCCCTAATCCCTAACCCCCCAATAGTCTTCGCTTTTCTGTGTGTAGGTTGCAGGTACGTGGCTGAAATTGAAGATCTGGAATCCTTGTGCAGAGACGAACAGATCCCCCTTCGTTTCGCGGATTTTTCGTAGGACCGTGGTGCCGGGCGCCATCGTCCCGACAACTTTTGCTCAAATTTGTAGGACAGCGCCATATCGACATTTTACTGCTAATTCCAGGTCCGTAGCTTCATCCTATAACCCGAACTCAGTTTATAAGCGAATCTTTATGATTTTCTATGCATTCCTAGCTTAATTTCCTTAACAACATTCTTTACAAAAGAGGGTAGCCTTGCTTTCCTAACCCTTGAAATTCATTTAGCATCCAATCTTGCATTGTGTGGGATTGGATCTTATGAGTTTCAACCCTTCTTTTGAATGTAAAGTCTCTCCCCTAAGTGAAAAACCATCGAATCCTAGCGAACCTCCCTTCTCTCTCCTCGGAGTCGGAAGAGGGGAGAGCAACTAGGGTTCGATCGCGATTTTTTCCACTTTACATTTTGGTGAACCTGATGTGAACATCCTTTCTGATTTTTCATGCTTAGATCTGAAAAAATTGATTACATTTCCATGGTTGATCTTTTGCAAAATTTTAGAGGTGATTGCATAAAACCCCTAAATTTTCTTTTTAGTAATTGAACCTGTGAAATGTCTAAATGTTTATGCCTGTTTCAGATCTGCCCTTCTATTACAAATTTTCAATTCATATTTGTGCTTTAATTCTGAAAATTAAGTGGTTAAGTGTCAAAACCCTAATTTTTGAAACCCTCTTGATTCAACCTTTGTCCGACAATTTCACTGATCAAAACATCTCCAAATCAGTTGTAACTTTGGATTCCGCAATAAAATCACAACATCTTTCATCCCTGAAAATTTGGAAAAAAGTTGCGAGGACCGTAGCGCCGAGCGCCATCGTCCCCGACATTTTTTCCGAAATTTCGGGAGCGAGATCTTATTGTATTTTCCTGCTAAAATCCAGAATTTTGGCTGATTTTATCAATTTTAACACCTTCAAAATAACAGTCAAAGTTGGTCTTGTGATTGCTTGGATTAAGGCTTTTAAACATTTAAAAATCAGTGAAATTGAAATTTTGTGTCAAAATTGTGTTCTTACTGTCCTAAATCTGAAAAGTGTGTTATCATTCATTAAAAATTTCAGTGCTTTATTCAAATTCTTGCATTTTGTGACCTTTGAAATTAAGTGCTTAATTACAACAACTTTAATTTCCGCTTTCAAAATTGAATTTTGCGTGAAATTGAGTCAATTTTTGAATTTCAAAATTTGCATTGCTCTTGACATTCCCTCTAAAATCATAAAATTCAAAATTTAAGTTTCCCTCTCTTTTTCAAAAATTCAAATTTTGCATTTTTCGACAATCTAGATAGGGTTCAGTTTCAAGATTACAACTTTAATTTGGCCTATCTATAGATCGTAAAATCACTCATTTTTTTCAGATTAGCTCTAAAATCATCATACCTTTCATCCCTGCAAATTTCGAAAAAAGTTGCAAGGACCGTGTTGCACTCCGGGCGCCACGGTCCCGGGCATTTTTTCTGAAATTTTGGGAGACTGTTGTGATTGCATTTAACAGCTTAAATCCAGAAGATTGGCTGATTTTACTGAAAATTGCTACCTCTAAATTCAAAATATTCTCTCTCTTTCTAGTGCATGAGTTTTACAACAATAAGCCCTACTTACACTATTCCCGTTAGACGAAGCCGTAGAATTAAGTCTTTCCGAGGTTTAACTACTGAGGAGATGGAACCTAATTTGAATAGCCTTTTTAATGAGGACATGGGTAATTCCTCTAATCCTCTTAATGATGAAGAAGCTCTCCATGAGGTTTCTGAAGAACAACTTTCGAAATTGGATAACCAATTTGACGATTTTCGACAATGGATGTCTCAAGAATACCCTGATAGTCAAGCTCTTCCTTTAATTGAGGGTCTAAACGGTATGCTTCAAAGTGATAAGAATGGAATTGATATGTTGCGTGGTATTTCACACATCATGGATTCGAATGTGATACCTATGACGAGTTGTGCTGAAAATTTAGGTTATACACAACCTCCTACACAAGTCAATCATTCTATTCCTTTGACAACTCCTATTGCTAGTATACCTACCTTTACATCAAACATCATGGCTACTTCTATACAAGACATTTCTCCTATGATTACTAGTCATGGGGGCAACCCTTCTTCTTCAATTAACCCTATTCCTTCATTCAATCCGACTTCTTCATTCATTCCTTCGATGAGTGTGCCTATTATATCACCACAAATGAACATGACGCAAGGGGGCAATTCATTTAATCATTCCATTCCTCCTTGTAGTGTTCCTCCTGTCCAATCATCTCCTATGAATAATTATCATAGAGTCCCACCACCTTACTCTCTACCTTCTTTCAATAACATAACACCTCCATCTCAATCTAACACATCCAATATGAACTCTTCAACCGAAGCGACCATTAACAATCTTGCACAAACTGTCTCTTCTTTACAGCAACAAATTGCTTCTATGAATCAATCTAAGTTTAGTGTGCCCACATTTGATGTTGCGAGCCCACTTTCTCTTGACATTGTTCGAGCTATCCCTCCTAAACATGTTGAAATCCCGCATTTAGAACTTTATAATGGTAAAGGAGATCCTCTAACACATGTTAAGACTTTTCAAACAATTTGTACTGATTTTGCTTATGACCAAAGGTTGCTTGCAAAACTATTCACTAGAACATTAAGAGACAATGCCCTACAATGGTATTGCTCGTTGCCTTCTTATTCTATTACTTCTTTTGAACAACTTGCAAATGCTTTCATTCAACAATTTCAAAACAATATAAGTCCTAAAGTTACTTTGATTGATTTAATGCATTGTAAACAAGGTGTTAAAGAAAAAGTGACTGATTTCATTGGTAGATATAAGCATTTGTATGCTCAAATTTCTTTTCCAGTGCCTGACAATGACATTCAAAGAATCTTTATTTCTAATTTACAAAAAGATATTCGAGACAAACTTCTGTTTTCTGAGTTTACTTCTTTCCAACAGTTGCGCGCCACTCTTCACAATTATCAACTGACTGTGAGTCAAATGGAACAATCACATCCTATGGCTCCGAGTGATAAGGGTGATAGCAGTCAACAACCATTTGGAAAGTTTAAACCGAACAGAGATTCCATCAAATTCAATGAAAACATCATCAACAACAATGTGAATGCAGCATCAGGTGTGCCTCCTATTTCTAAATTTTTCAAGAAAGAAAGAAAGTATACTCCTTTGAATGAATCATTGCATAGTATTATGAATAAGTTATTGGAACAAAATGTGCTTACTCTTCCTCCTATAAGACAAATTGATCCTGCAAAGATTACTTCACCTTATTTTGATAACAAAGCTTTTTGTCAATTTCATTGTCAGCCTGGGCATGATACTGAAAAATGTTTTTCTTTAAAGGGTAAAATTCAAGATTTGATTGATAATAATACTATCTCTGTTTCTAGAGTGAATGATAAGGGCAACACATCTGTAGCTCCTCCTAATCAAAATCTTCAGATTTTCACTGATCCATTGCCTTCTCATACCTCTAATGCAATTGAGGCTAATGATTCCTCTCTCTCATCTGATGGTCTTGTGTCTACGACTCCGAATGTGATTAACTTCGTAGAGCAGCAAGAAAACCCTAAAGAACCTTCCATCACATTTGATTCCAGTGAAACCATTAGGGCACCTGATGGTCCTTTATACATAGTTGCAAAAGTTAAGAATACACCTTTCCGAGGAGTGCTTATTGATCCTTCATGCATGGTTAATGTTATTACTGAAGAATTTATTTTTACTTTGCAATTGAATCAAGTGATATATGACAAAACAGATGTGATTGTGAAATTATTTGATGCATTTTCTTCCCCTGCAATTGGTTCCATTACATTGCCTATTGAGGTCCATAACAAATCTCTTGATGTGAACTTTGCTATCATTCCACCTTCCGAACAATTTCGTGTGAAGCTTGGCTATCCTTGGCTATCTTCCATGAAAGCTATTGCTTCTCCTATTCATAAGTGTTTGAAATTTCCCCATAATGGTGAAGTTGTTACTGTCAATCATAGTCTTTTTAAACCAGCTGAAAGAACCTCTAGTGTTCCTCTTGATTACTTTTGGCCTAAACAATTCCAATCTCTTCCTCTGTGAAGTGATCATCTTTTCAAATCTTATCAAAAGTGGAAAACAGATATGATCTTATCTCTAAGTGAACCTAGAACACCTAAACTTTACATTCCTATCATTCTTGAGAAGGAAGTTCTTCCTTTGAAAGATAAAACTAATGTCTTTCCTCAAGAAGATTCCCAACCCATCCCTATGGATGTGACTATGTCTATACCTAATAAACTTCCTAAGAGTAGACCTATACCTCCTCATCATGATGGACTTGGTCTTCTCCCTAAACCAAAAATTCCTCCTTTGTATGGAGCAGTTCCTCCTCCTTCTTTTTATAGAGAGAAGAGACCTTCTTCTTCTCCTATTATCCAGCCTAAGAGACCACAACCTAAACACCCAAGTGATAAGGATGAGAACATTCCTCCTCCTCAATCTTCTTCACTTCCTACTAAGACTAGACGAAATCGTTCTGCACGTGAACGCCGGCGAAAGTGTCGTCTTAGAGCTCAAACTTTGCAATCTCCAAAAACACCTTCAACAAGCATTATTCCATTTTCTCCTCAGCTGGACATTGAGCCTAAATCTCCTAAACATAAGATGCATGATGGTCTTGATCTTGTGCGAGTTAAAGATCCTTTTTTTATAAATCTTGATGATGATATAGATGAAAATGTTATTCATGATGAAAATGTTACTCCTCTTGCTTCTGATAGTGAATATGAACTTGTTGATGTTGATAACCATTTATCTAATGAATTTTCTAAAGCACTTATCCTAGCTCCTAGACAAGAACAATGTGGCTCGGAACATGAACATAGCCCTTGTTTGGATCTTGTGATAGCTCCATCTGCTGTGTTGGATGTTCCTCCTCTGGCGTGTTCCCTGCCTTCCCGAAACATTGATCAGCAAGATCGGGGGGTAGATGACATGCTAGACTAGTTACATTAGCATAGCAGATTCTCTCCTCCTCTCTTGTGTTACTTCTTCTATATGTTATTCTCATTCTTCTATTTGTTGTCCTTAGTGTTGTCTACTTGAGGACGATGCAAAGCATTGAGATCTCTCGATCTCTCTCATGTTGACTCAAAAGACACATGTGTTCCCTTCTTCTAGGTGACCTTCCTTGATTGGGGAATGAAGAACAATTATGCATACATACATATGATATATATACATGAATTATCATACAGCATACTGACCTCGAGGAAATCGAAGTCACCTTGTGCTTTGTGTTTTGTGTCTATTATCCTTGGGTTTATCTCACACTTGGGGGCTAAATCCTTGCGATAATGTGCTCCTTTCCTTTCTCATTTCTTATGTGTATCACTACATTAAAACAATCACCCCCGGTGAGGCATGTGCGATCGCTTTAACGTAGGGGGGCATACATCCCATTCATATCTTTTCAAGATACTTGAAAATTTCTTGGCAAATTTAGCCTTGCCTTGAAAAATTTTGATATCTTTCTTGCATGACTCATAGTGAGGGAGCCTTACTACTGACAGTCATGGTTCTTCCTCGCGATCTTCCCTTTTACTTTGTCAATCGAAGTCGTAAGATCCTTAGTCCACTGGGGGCTTGGTGTATCTTGCCTCCTTGACGTGGTGAAAGTCTTTTAATGTTGTTTCCTTGTAATTTACCGGAAGTATGAGCATACATACTCCCGCTAAAGTGGGGGCTAAATGTAGCATCCTAAAATTGTGACACTTGCAATTTCGACTGCATTTCGGTCTTCACGATGGCGACGCAACACGCAACCTGAATGGAGACCCTGAAACTTGCTCACGACACTGAAAACTGCATTTTTCAAGCACCCTGGCCTGAACCTCCTTGCACCCTGCTGTCCCGGGAGGTGGGACCAGAGCGCCCAGTGCCCTTGTCCCTCAGGACCAGGGCGCCCAGCGCCCTGGTCCCTGGGTCCTATTTTGGGCCCGGTCTCCTAAGGGGTCTCGGGTCTTTTTGTTTGCAAATTGGAAATTAACTTTCCTGGTCGGCCTAAGGTCGGGAAAATCAGTCTATCAGCCCTAATTGACAAGTAGATAAATGACATTTTCCTCTTTCATTCGACATGATGGAAAAGGCATGGAAATTATACTCAAGCATTCAATCATTCAAGCATTCAAGCATTCCTTCTAAATCTCCATTCAAGGCTAAGTGTTGCATTCAAGACAAGGATTCAACCATTGAAGAGGAGATCACATACAACATATTACTACAACATACAACATACAACATCTAAACCTTCGCACATAAGGATACCAACATCCTTAGAACAAGGTATTAGTACTTGTTTTACAGTCATTTACATTTACAGCTCTTGCTCATTTCTTGGTTAATTCCAAAACTGGGGTTTGACCTAAAGGCAAACCCCTAATCCCTAACCCCCCAATCGTCTTCACTTTTCTGTGTGTAGGTTGCAGGTACGCGGCTGAAATTGAAGATCTGGAATCCTTGTGCAGAGACGAACAGATCCCCCTTCGTTTCGCGGATTTTTCGGAGGACCGTGGCGCCGGGCGCCATCGTCCTGACAACTTTTGCTCAAATTTGTAGGACAGCGTCGTATCGACATTTTACTGCTAATTCCAGGTCCGCAGCTTCATCCTATAACCCGAACTCAGTTTATAAGCGAATCTTTATGATTTTCTATGCATTCCTAGCTTAATTTCCTTAACAACATTCTTTACAAAAGAGGGTAGCCTTGCTTTCCTAACCCTTGAAATTCATTTAGCATCCAATCTTGCCTTGCGTGGGATTGGATCTTATGAGTTTCAACCCCTCTTTTGAATGTAAAGTCTCTCCCCTAAGTGAAAAACCATCGAATCCTAGCGAACCTCCCTTCTCTCTCCTCGGAGTCAGAAGAGGGGAGAGCAACTAGGGTTCGATCGCGATTTTTTCCGCTTTACAATATGAAACTTGCCGCATGAATTATAAGAATCAGTAAATTAAGTATCACATCAAAATATTTATAAATTGTAAACAATTTTTTTTTTATCAAACAATACAAGCAAAATTCACAATACTAAGCAAAAATTCAAGGCTCTGAATTCAATAGAGCGCCCATAGAAGATGACAAGAGAATTGGCTACCAACAAGGCTAGATAGCTGTGGCTAAACGAATACAAGAATTGAGTGGGCAAACATGAGATTCTGATGCATCTGTCACAATGGTAAATAAGCTAAATGAAAATTATTTCAAATTGAATACTTAACCAATAATCTATTTGATGTTAAGTTTCAACATAAAGTGACTTTTTTTTTAAAAAATAAGAAAGCAATGATAACACTGCGCATGACATTGGAATGCAACATGATAATCATGGAATAGAACCTGTACATGAAGGTCCAGATGTGCATCCTAGTAGTGGAGGTATTCATTTTCTATTCAAATTTTTTTATGTAATTATTAATACAATTAAACATCATAAATTAAAAATTAGTGTAGTAATTAATGTAACCTTTATTTTTAATATTTTAGAGCATGTAGTCGGTGGTGACCAAGTGGAGCATGATCTGGGTAGACAACATCAGGAACGTGATGTTCCCCAATCAAGTAAAGAGGACCACTATTAATTCTTTTAAACAAATTTAATTGCAATTGGTGTATTGATTAATGTAACGTTTCATATTTCAACTCCAGAGGATCTAGAGGGTGTTCAACATGTCAAGGTTGAGGCTAGACAAAATAATGTGGAAGATGATGTGGCCCCATTAGGTAAAGAGTGTAATGGTTGTGTTCTTTAAATTAATGAAATACTTGTAACAATAATAAAAAAATGTTTTGAATTTAACCCAATTCTTTGTTATTACAGAGGACCCCCCTTTGGTTTAGCATCCTCATCCTTTGTATAGGACTAGGCATACATCAAGAGCATGAGAAGAGGATAGAACATCTGTAAAGTGGAAAATCGCGATCGAACCCTAGTTGTTCTCCCCTCTTCCAACTCCGAAGAGAGAGAAGGGAGGTTTGCTAGGATTCGATGGTTTTTCACTTAGGGGAGAGACTTTACATTCAAAAGAGGGGTTGAAACTCATAAGATCCAATCCCACACAATGTAAGGTTGGATGCTAAATGAATTTCAAGGGTTAGGAAAGCAAGGCTACCCTCTTTTGTAAAGAATGTTGTTAAGGAAATTAAGCTAAGCATGCATAGAAAGTCATAAAGATTCGCTTATAAACTGAGTTCGCGTTATAGGATGAAGCTGCGGACCTGGAATTAGCAGTAGAATGTTGATACGGCGCTGTCCTGCAAATTTGAGCAAAAGTTGTCGGGACGATGGCGCCCGGTGCCACTGTCCTCCGAAAAATCCGTGAAACGAAGGGGGATCTATTCGTCTCTGCACAAGGATTCCAGATCTTCAATTTCAGCCGCGTACCTGCAACCTACACACAGAAAAGCGAAGACGATTGGGGGGTTAGGGATTAGGGGTTTTCCTTTAGGTCAAACCCCAGTTTTGGAATTAACCAAGAAATGAGCAAGAGTTGTAAATGTAAATGACTGTAAAACAAGTACTAATACCTTGTTCTAAGGATGTTTGTATCCTTATGTGCGAAGGTTTAGATGTTGTATGTTGTATGTTGTAGCATGTAGTATATGATCTCCTCTTCAATGGTTGAATCCTTGTCTTGAATACAACACTTAGCCTTGAATGGAGACTTAGAAGGAATGCTTGAATGCTTGAATGCTTGAATGCTTGAATGCTTGAATGCTTGAATATAATTTCCACGCCTTTTCCATCATGTCGAATGAAAGAGGAAAATGTAGTTTATATACTTGTCATTTAGGGCTGATAGACTGATTTTCCCGACCTTAGGCCAACCAGGGAAAGTTAATTTCCAAATTGCAAACAAAAAGACCCGAGACCCCTTAGGAGACCGGGCCCAAAATAGGACCCAGGGACCAGGGCGCTGGGCACCCTGGTCCTGAAGGACCAGGGCGCTGGGCGCTCTGG
Source organism: Cryptomeria japonica (assembly GCF_030272615.1). Classification (NCBI taxonomy): domain Eukaryota; kingdom Viridiplantae; phylum Streptophyta; class Pinopsida; order Cupressales; family Cupressaceae; genus Cryptomeria; species Cryptomeria japonica. The sequence continues at coordinate 167,557,411 of NC_081415.1, forward strand.
TCCCACCTCCCGGGACAGCAGGGTGCAAGGAGGTTCAGGCCAGGGTGCTTGAAAAATGCAGTTTTGAGTGTCGTGAGCAAGTTTTAGGGTCTCCATTCAGGTTGCGTGTTGCGTCGCCATCGTGAAGACCAAAATGCAGTTGAAATTGCAAGTGTCACAATTTTAGGATGCTACATTTAGCCCCCACTTTAGCGGGAGTATGTATGCTCATACTTCCGGTAAAGTACAAGGAAACAATATTGAAAGACTTTCACCACGTCAAGGAGGCAAGATACACCAAGCCCCTAGTGGACTAAGGATCTTATGACTTCGATTGACAAAGTAAAAGGGAAGATCACGAGGGAGAACCATGACTGTCAATAGTAAGGTTCCCTCACTATGAGTCATGCAAGAAAGATATCAAAAATTTTCAAGGCAAGGCTAAATTTACCAAGAAATTTTCAAGTATCTTGAAAAGATATGAACGGGATGTATGCCCCCCTACATTAAAGCGATCGCACACGCCTCACCGGGGGTGATTGTTTTAACGTAGTGATACACATAAGAAATGAGAAAGGAGCACGTTATCACAAGGATTTAGCCCCCAAGTGTGAGATAAACCCAAGGATAATAGACACAAAACATAAAGCATGAGGTGACTTCACTTTCCTCGGGGTCAGTATGCTGTATGATAATTCATGTATATATATCATATGTATGTATGCATAATTGTTCTTCATTCCCCAATCAAGGAAGGTCACCTAGAAGAAGGGAACACATGTGTCTTTTGAGTCAACATGAGAGAGATCGAGAGATCTCAATGCTTTGGATCATCCTCAAGTAGACAACACTAAGGACAACAAATAGAAGAATGAGAATAACATATAGAAGAAGTAACACAAGAGAGGAGAAGAGATCTGCTATGCTAATGTAACTAGTCTAGCATGTCATCTACCCCCCGATCTTGCTGATCAATGTTTCGGGAAGGCAGGGAACACGCCAGAGGAGGAACATCCAACACAGCAGATGGAGCTATCACAAGATCCAAACAAGGGCTATGTTCATGTTCCGAGCCACATTGTTCTTGTCTAGGAGCTAGGATAAGTGCTTTAGAAAATCCATTAGATAAATGGTTATCAACATCAACAAGTTCATATTCACTATCAGAAGCAAGAGGAGTAACATTTTCATCTATATCGTCATCAAGATTTATAAAAATAGGATCTTTAACTCGCACAGGATCAAGATCATCATGCATCTTATGTTTAGGAGATTTAGGCTCAATGTCCGGCTGAGGAGAAAATGGAATAATGCTTGTTGAAGGTGTTTTTGGAGATTGCAAAGTTTGAGAAGCAGTTGCCTGAGCTCTAAGACGACGCTTTCGTCAGCGTTCACATGCAGAACGATTTCGTCTAGTCTTAGTAGGAAGTGGAGAAGACTGAGGAGGAGGAATGTTCTCATCCTTAGCACTTGGGTGTTTAGGTTGTGATCTCTTAGGCTGGATAATAGGAGAAGAAGAAGGTCTCTTCTCTCTATAAAAAGAAGGAGGAGGAACTACTCCATATAAAGGAGGAATTTTTGGTTTAGGGAGAAGACCAAGTCCATCATGATGAGGAGGTATAGGTCTACTCTTAGGAATTTTATTAGGTATAGACATAGTCACATCCATAGGGATGGGTTGAGATTCTTCTTGAGGAAAGACATTAGTTTTATCTTTCAAAGGAAGAACTTCCTTCTCAAGAATGATAGGAATGTCAAGTTTAGGTGTTCTAGGTTCACTTAGAGATAAGATCATATCTGTTTTCCACTTTTGATAAGATTTGAAAAGATGATCACTTCGCGGAGGAAGAGATTGGAATTGTTTAGGCCAAAAGTAATCAAGAGGAATGCTAGAAGTTCTTTCAGCTGGTTTAAAGAGACTATGATTGACAGTAACAACTTCACCATTATGGGGAAATTTCAAACACTTATGAATAAGAGAAGCAATAGCTTTCATGGAAGATAGCCAAGGATAGCCAAGCTTCACACGAAATTGTTCGGAAGATGGAATAATAGCAAAGTTCACATCAATAGATTTGTTATGGACCTCAATAGGCAATGTAATGGAACCAATTGCAGGAGAAGAAAATGCATCAAATAATTTCACAATCACATCTGTTTTGTCATATATCACTTGATTCAATTGCAAAGTAAAAAGAAATTCTTCAGTAATAACATTAATCATGCATGAAGGATCAATAAGCACTCCACGGCAAGGTGTATTCTTAACTTTTGCAACTATGTATAAAGGACCATCAGGTGCCCTAATGGTTTCGCTAGAATCAAATGTGATGGAAGGTTCTTCAGGGATTTCTTGCTGCTCTACAAAGTTAATCACATTCGGGGTCATAGACACAAGACCATCAGATGAAAGAGAAGAATCATTAGCCTCAATTGCATTAGAGGTATGAGAAGGCAATGGATCAGTGAAAATCTAAAGATTTTGATTAGGAGGAGCTGCAGATGTGTTGCCTTTATCATTCACTCCAGAAACGGAAATATTATTATTATCAATCAAATCTTGAATTTTACCCTTTAAAGAAAAACATTTTTCAGTATCATGCCCAGGCTGACGATGAAACTGACAAAAAGATTTGTTATCAAAATAAGGTGAAGTAATCTTTGCAGGATCAATTTGTCTTATAGGAGGAAGAGTAAGCACATTTTGTTCCAATAACTTATTCATAATACTATGCAATGATTCATTCAAAGGAGTATACTTTCTTTCTTTCTTGAAAAATTTAGAAATAGGAGCCACACCTGATGCTGCATTCACATTGTTGTTGATGATGTTTTCATTGAATTTGATGGAATCTCTGTTCGGTTTAAACTTCCCAAATGGTTGTTGACTGCTATCACCCTTATCACTCGGAGCCATAGGATGTGATTGTTCCATTTGACTCACAGTCAGTTGATAATTGTGAAGAGTTGCACACAACTGTTGGAAAGAAGTAAACTCAGAAGACAGAAGTTTGTCTCGAATATCTTTTTGTAAATTAGAAATAAAGATTCTTTGAATATCATTGTCAGGCACTGGAAAAGAAATTTGAGCATACAAATGCTTATATCTACCAATGAAATCAGTCACTTTTTCTTTAACACCTTGTTTACAATGCATTAAATCAATCAAAGTAACTTTAGGACTTATATTGTTTTGAAATTGTTGAATGAAAGCATTTGCAAGTAGTTCGAAAGAAGTAATAGAATAAGAAGGCAACGAGCAATACCATTGTAGGGCTTTGTCTCTTAATGTTCTAGTAAACAGTTTTGCAAGCAACCTTTGGTCATAAGCAAAATCGGTACAAATTGTTTGAAAAGTCTTAACATGTGTTAGAGGATCTCCTTTACCATTATAAAGCTCCAAATGCGGGATTTCAACATGTTTAGGAGGGATAGCTCGAACAATGTCAAGAGAAAGTGGGCTCGCAACATCAAATGTGGGCACACTAAACTTAGATTGATTCATAGAGGCAATTTGTTGCTGTAAAGAAGAGACAGTTTGTGCTAGATTGTTAATGGTCGCTTCAGTCGAAGAATTCATATTGGATGTGTTAGATTGAGATGGAGGTGTTATGTTATTGAAAGAAGGTAGAGAGTAAGGTGGTGGGACCCTATGATAATTAGTCATAGGAGATGATTGGACCAGAGGAACACTACAAGGAGGGATGGAATGGTTAAATGAATTGCCCCCTTGCGTCATGTTCATTTGTGGAGATATAATAGGGACACTCATTGAAGGAATGAATGAAGAAGTCGGATTGAATGAAGGAAGAGGGTTAATTGAAGAAGAAGGGTTGCCCCCATGACTGGTGATCACAGGAGGAATGTCTTGTGTAGAAGTAGCCATTATGTTTGATGTAAAGGTAGGTATACTAGCAATAGGAGTTGTAAAGGAATAGAATGATTGTCTTGTGTAGGAGGTTGTGTATAACCTAAATTTTCAGCACAACTCTTCATAGGCATCACATTCGAATCCACAATGTGTGCAATACCACGCAAAATATCAATTCCATTCTTATCACTTTGAAGCATACGTTTTAGACCCTCAATTAAAGGAAGAGCTTGACTATCAGGGTATTCTTGAGACATCCATTGTCGAAAATCATCAAATTGGTTATCCAATTTCGAAATTTGTTCTACAGAAACCTCATGGAGAGCTTCTTCATCATTAAGAGGATTAGAGGAATTACCCATGTCCTCTTTAAAAAGACCATTCAAATTAGGTTCCATCTCCTCAGTAATTAAACCTTGGAAGGACTTAATTCTAAGGCTTCGTCTAACGGGAATAGTGTAAGTAGGGCTTATTGTTGTAAAACTCATGCACTAGAAAGAGAGAGAAGATTTTGAATTTAGAGGTAGCAATTTTCAATAAAATCAACCAATTTTCTGGATTTAAGCTGTTAAATGCAATCACAACAGTCTCCCGAAATTTCAGAAAAAATGTCCGGGACCGTGGCGCCCGGAGTGCAACACGGTCCCTGCAACTTTTTTCGAAATTTGCAGGGATGAAAGGTATGATGATTTTAAAGCCAATCTGAAAAAATTGAGTGATTTTACGATCTGTAGATAGGCCAAATTAAAGTTGCAAATTCAAAATTGAACCCTATCAAGATTGTCGAAAAATGCAAAATTTGAATTTTTGAAAAAGAGAGGGAAACTGAAATTTTGAATTTTATGATTTTAGAGGGAATGTCAAGAGCAATGCAAATTTTGAAATTCAAAAATTGACTCAATTTCACGCAAAATTCAATTTTGAAAGCGGAAATCGAAGTTGTTGTAATTAAGCACTTAATTTCAAAAGTCACAAAATGCAAGAATTTGAATAAAGCACTGAAATTTCGAATGAATGCAAACGCAATTTTCAGATTTATGATAATAAAAACGCAATTTTGACACAAAATTTTAATTTCAATGATTTTTGAATGATTAGAAGCCTTAATCCAAGCAATCACAAGACCAACTTTGACTGTAATTTTGAAAGTGTTATAATTGACAAAATCAGCCAAAATTATGGATTTTAGCAGGAAAATACAGCAAGATCTCGCTCCCGAAATTTTGGAAAAAATGTCGGGGATGATGGCGCTCGGAGTGCAATACGGTCCTCGCAACTTTTTTCCAAATTTTCAGGGATGAAGGATATTGTGATTTTATTGCAGAATCCAAAGTTACAGCTGATTTGGAGATGTTTTGATTGGTCAAATTGTCGGACAAAGGTTGAATTAAGAGGGTTTCAAAAATTAGGGTTTTGACATTTAACCACTTAATTTTTAGAATTAAAGCACAAATATGAATTGAAAATTTGTAATAGAAGGGCAGATCTGAAACAGGCATTAACATTTAGACATTTCGCAAGTTCAATTACTAAAAAGAAAATTTAGGGTTTTTATGCAATCACCTCTAAAATTTTGCAAAAGATCAAACATGGAAATGTAATCAAATTTTTTTTTTTTTTCAGATCTAAGCATGAAAAATCAGAAAGGATGTTCACGTCAAGTTCACCAAAATGTAAAGCGGAAAATCGCGATCGAACCCTAGTTGTTCTCCCCTCTTCCAACTCCGAAGAGAGAGAAGGGAGGTTCGCTAGGATTCGATGGTTTTTCACTTAGGGGAGAGACTTTACATTCAAAAGAGGGGTTGAAACTCATAAGATCCAATCCCACACAATGTAAGGTTGGATGCTAAATGAATTTCAAGGGTTAGGAAAGCAAGGCTACCCTCTTTTGTAAAGAATGTTGTTAAGGAAATTAAGCTAAGCATGCATAGAAAGTCATAAAGATTTGCTTATAAACTGAGTTCGGGTTATAGGATGAAGCTGCAGACCTGGAATTAGCAGTAGAATGTTGATACGGCGCTGTCCTGCAAATTTGAGCAAAAGTTGTCTGGACGATGGCGCCCGGCGCCACGGTCCTCTGAAAAATCCGTGAAACGAAGGGGGATCTGTTCATCTCTGCACAAGGATTCCAGATCTTCAATTTCAGCCGCGTACCTGCAACCTACACACAGAAAAGCGAAGATGATTGGGGGGTTAGGGATTAGGGGTTTGCCTTTAGGTCAAACCCCGGTTTTGGAATTAACCAAGAAATGAGCAAGAGCTGTAAATGTAAATGACTGTAAAACAAGTACTAATACCTTGTTCTAAGGATGTTTGTATCCTTATGTGCGAAGGTTTAGATGTTGTATGTTGTATGTTGTAGCATGTAGTATATGATCTCCTCTTCAATGGTTGAATCCTTGTCTTGAATGCAACACTTAGCCTTGAATGGAGACTTAGAAGGAATGCTTGAATGCTTGAATGCTTGAATGCTTGAATGCTTGAATATAATTTCCACGCCTTTTCCATCATGTCGAATGAAAGAGGAAAATGTAGTTTATATACTTGTCATTTAGGGCTGATAGACTGATTTTCCCGACCTTAGGACGACCAGGGAAAGTTAATTTCCAAATTGCAAACAAAAAGACCCGAGACCCCTTAGGAGACCGGGCCCAAAATAGGACCCAGGGACTAGGGCGCTGGGCGCCATGGTCCTGGGGACCAGGGCGCTGGGCGCCCTAGTCCTGAAGGACCAGGGCGCTGGGCGCTCTGGTCCCACCTCCCAGGATAGCAGGGTGCAAGGAGGTTCAGGCCAGGGTGCTTGAAAAATGCAGTTTTCAGTGTCGTGAGCAAGTTTCAGGGTCTCCATTCAGGTTGCGTGTTGCGTCGCCATCGTGAAGACCGAAATGCAGTCGAAATTGCAAGTGTCACAATTTTAGGATGCTACAACATCTAAAGATGGGGGAAATGATGAAGAAGATGATGCTCCACTTAGACTTTACATAGCTTCAAAAAAAAAACAAAGAAAGAAATGATTGTAATCTACCTTATTTGATAATGACTGATTTTTATGTGTTAATGAATGTAATTATGTGCTAATGAATGTTCATGAATGATATGTGTTAATAATTATTGATGAACATTGTGTGTTAATGAAAGTTAATGAATTTTATGTGTTAATGAACATTATGTGATAATGATTGAATGTTATATTTTAATAATGGATGAAAGAATGAATGAAAGAATGAATGAATGTTAGATGTTAACGGGGAATTTAGAGTGATGTTAGGGGGGAGGAGGGGCCAAATGAGCTTCCACCTTCACATGGTTGGCCCTATTAAGTAGAGAATATTAAACTATTCTCGAAACAAAGCGAAGCTCAATAAGATAACACACTTTTCAATATTTCATTATGTTGCACAGTTAATCTTATTGAATAATGTACGTATATTGAATCTTAATTGCAGGGTCCAACAGAGCCAACACAAACAACACCATGGTGTGACTGCAAAAGTTGTGAATATGCCTCATCATGAATAAAGATGAATTAGCACATTCTCTGTAAAATCTCAAATTCTCTATACTTTGGAAGTTTTGAAATTTTTATGATCATATCGGTCCCCTGCCTAAAAGCTTTTTTCCTTGATTTGTTTTTGATACACATTGAGATATTTTTGTTTTCCTTTTATTTATGCATGTGTTAACCATTGTCCACATGCTTCCCATTCTTATTTAGATTGTTGTATTTTTACATATGTTGGAATCTGTAGTTCCACATACATGTTTTCTATGTTCTTTGTAACTGTATGAAAAGGTGTAAAATGTAGGTATAGTCCAAAATCTTGATTACCAACAAGCTATTGTTGTTTAATAGTTCCATTGTTTGTATTAATTGAAACAATTTAACCCTTTTAACATGTTTCATAGCAAACCTGCACTTTGTATGCAATCTTATTGTTACAGTTCAATTACTGAGGTGATGTGATTTTCAAAAGTATTCCGACAAAAACAACATTGGTTTTCATTTATGTATTTTATTAAAATTTTAGAGTTTCCTCATGAACATTTAAACTTAGAAGGATTTAAAAATTCAATACAAAAGTATTGGAAATAATTTTTGGAGATAGAACTGAAACTCTCTCCCATGACTTCATATTGTTTCCATGCTCTCTAGGCTAGTAGCTTTCAGACACAAAACATAGGTCTTCTAAATTCTATCCCAACATTAATTAGTTCCTTTCTCTTCCTTTTCATCCTTTTGGAAAGAGAATTGGAAATTGTTAGGAATGAACATCTTCCTAGGTGATTTGTTAAAATACAATGGGGAACTCAATCAAATTTTAATTCACTTCGTTTTAAGTTATTATCACAATTCATTGAATTATACTTACAAAAGGCTTATATTTCCAAGGTAAAATATCAGTATCTTTCTTGGGTAATATTAGATAGCAGGGTCTCTTGGCTTAGACCAAATCACACTCTCATTATATTCAAAGTAGATGCGTAGCAAATCTAGATGCATCAATCATTAAATCATAAACAAACACAAGCTCAAAAATTGTGTTACCAAGTACGCTTGGAACCTAGCCTATAACTAACTAGTTCATACTAGATATTGTTTGGGTATGGTATTCAATTCTATTAGAATCTACAAAATAAATATTAACCTAGAAATTAATGTAAGTGATAACATTTTTAAAATTATTAAAGATAAATGATAATAAAATCAAAATAGCATAACATAGTTGATTTCATAAGAGAGAAAATGAAAAAGTTTACAATATCTTCACTCGATATCCAAGATTTTTAATCCATGAGGATGAAGATGAGGATGAGATAGAAAACCAAAAGATAAGGAATTGTTTATCCAAGTTTCCAAATTTTTGAGGATAAGGAAAGAAACATAATCCTATGAAAGAAGGAGAATGCACAAGTCATTATCTCAAGTTAAAAGAAATTACTTAAGTAAACTAAACAAACAAATGCAATATCATACTTATGATAAAACATATCCACTTGGTGAATAAAATGGTACATTGGCACACCCCCTTAAGTGCAATTGAGGTAAGAAGAAATGGGTCACAAGGTTAGGTATCCGTGTAAAATATGAAATAACCCCAAATTATAAAGAGAGTGTACCCTCTTGAAGTAGAGACTAGAAAATCCATAGGACAAAACTCCATCCCAAGTGACATATGTGAAGGATAATATAGACCCACCCCATCCCCTAAAGTTGGTGCCTCCACAAAGAAGAGAGAAAAGCAATGGAAAATGTTGAATGGTGAATGTTGTAGTAGGTTCATTTGCAACAAATGATGCACCTTCCTTTCACAATATGGAAATCTTGAGTTGTCAAATTGTTGAATTCCCATTCAAGTGGAATGTAGAAAGGAATTCAGATTTATGGTTTTGAAGTGACTCATGTATCTTGATGTTGATGTTAAGCTATGATTGTTCCATAGAAGATTCAGGGACTACAATCATTGAAGTGTGAGACCTTAATTAATGTGAAATAGAATGTGTCATGTTTGCATGATATGGTGGGGATAGAACAAGTGAATTTACAATGGGAGATGATGTAACTCGATGGGCATTGTCATCAATGAGAAGACAAATATTCTCAATTGTTTCATCAATATTTGAAAGGTGAGAGTCCACAAATAGATGTGAAATGTTTAAGTAGGCTTCCCAATGAAGTGGATCTCATAGACACAAAGAATCCTATATAAAGAATCATTGAGAGCCCTTGAATAAGAAAATTTGAACTTCGATGAAGCAATACATGATGGAGGAATATCTTGCAAGAGGAAATCAAAGTCATTATGGTGTCATCTAGATCTGAAATGTGGTCTACTTTTCAAAAAAGTAAAGATGCTTGATAGGAATGTGTCCTAGTGGGGTGAATCTAGAAGACCTATTGCAAAGAATCATGGAAAGTTCTAGAAGAAGCAACTTTTAATTTTGAAGTAGCAATGTGTATAAGAGATGTTCTCATTTGTAGATGGAGTATCAAGAGGAGGATAACTAGTCCATGGACCATGTCATTGTTGTTAAATACCTACGCTTTTGTTCATAGTCACTTGGTGTAGCAATGAATTCAATGAGATAGGGTAGGAGATCCTACATAATGTAATTTTTCACTATCCCTTGTTTTGAGTACAAATGGTTCTCTAAATTTATCTTGACAATATAATGTTGGAGTTTAATACCATAATTCATGATGAAAATAGCCAAAAATGGAAATTTATCTTAGTTCGGAATTACAAAATTCTTTTGTATAGGCCTCTTGAAGATTAAGTACATCAAATTGAGACTTTATAAATTGAGTGTATGTATAAGCAATCTCCCAAATTGTTCAATGGTCTCGAAACCTTGTCAATATTTTATTTTTATTTTAACTCAAATATGTATTGTGTAGGCATATCAATGGTTATGTGATTTTTTTTTCCTTAAATGCTTCTACGACCAAAAGAGACAAGTTTTAGATGAAAATGGGGTCTTATGGGCCTTTCTGACACAATGGTAGGTTCTTTAGACCTAAAAATGCCCCCAAAACTAGTCGATTGCCTTAAGTTACAAACAAATCCTTGTTTGTGAGCATGCTTCTTTATCTCCAATTTTGGTGGAATGAAAGATAATATTGAATTTCTCAAGCCTTTTGGATGCTTCGAAACCACAAAAAAAAAGCTACTTTGATCATTGAAATGTTGTAGTGACTTGGATAAAAAAACAAAACTAAGTCTAAACTTTAGAAGTTAGTTTTTTCTTGTCAAATTGTTTTCAATTTTCAAATCATCCAAAGATGCAAGAGGAGTATATTTTCTTATGACAAGATAAAAAAAAAACATAGAATCTTTTGCAACCATTGAAAAATGGGGACCCCTTCCCCCCCTCCAAAATCCCTATTTTTTCAGGATGCAATACTTAGGGGAAACATCCCCTTGCCGCACCACTTAGGGATGTCCTAGGGACTCCAAGGAGTCTCTTGACCATCTTGAGGATGCCTATGAGTCTCCCATGGCCCCCAATTAGAAACTCCAATTCTAAACAAAAATGGTGAAATTATTGTGAAAATGTCATCCGTATTAAATGTTTGGCAATGCCTCGTAACCTTGATGGGGGCTCTACCCCAAACCCCCCACCAAGGGCACTACCCATTGACCCCAAACCTCTACCCACCATTCTTATTGTTAATGCAATTGTTTCCATTTTTTTTATGTTGACTAGTTTAAACACTTAGTATGCCAAAGTTTCATCTGCAATCTTATACTTATTCTTAGTTTGTTCCCAAAGTTCCAAAACTCTACCACAATTGTTAATGTTCAAATTTCAATGCAATCATTGACATATTTTTAATGTTTATTGTAAAATTTACATAGTGTGGGAAAGTTTTATTTACAGTTGTTATACTTATTCTATACACATCCTTTTATAATTAATTTTTTAAGTTGTATATATATTTGCATCCCACCCCACCCCCTTCATCATCCCCTTGTCGTCCCCAAACTTAAGCCCTTGGTATGTTAAGATATGAAAGCTCACAATAGTTTCATTTCATATGTTAATCGAGGAAAAACCTACAATATATAGCCTCCAAGATTCCAAATCCATGAGGATCATGAAGAGGTAGAAAACCAAAAAAAGAAATTGCTTATCAAAGTTTCCAAATTTGTGACAAGGAAGAAGTAGAATCTCAATCAAAGAAGGAGAATGTGCAACTCATTATCTTATTCTACCTAATTAAAAATATTACCTAATTAAGCTTTTTAATAGTGGAATATCACACTTAGGATAAAACATATCCAAGGTAAATAAAATATTACATTGATAGGCTTCTTTGGTTGCTCTAAAAGTGGTGCCTTATGAATTATGTTCTTGGATACTAAAGTTTCCAAATTTTGGGCACTCTTGATAGATTCTCATAGAGATTGTGATTCGAAGGCTTTAACCAAACTTTTCAATGGTTTTTGTTGATGTGTTTTTTATGCACTATGCAACACAAAATAAAATACTAAGTATTCTATCCTCTCTTGAACAAAATCCTCCCAAGTGCTAAACTACATGATCAAATGGGATGACTCCAAGATTCCAATAGTCAGGGCTTGACTTTATATTGCAGATAGACTCAATGATTGTGATGTGATATCTGCTAGAATCACAAGGGGGACTTACGTTGCTTGGGTCAAGACCTATCCATTCTCATGTTTCATGATTGATTTACACTACATGATTTAGGTCATCCTTGAGCAACATCTCGACTTAGCCAAATTTTGTTTTTTGTACCCTAATTCTTTAATTTTCACCCCTTACTAACATTGCTTTAGGTTTTATTAGAATTCTTGCTTCTCTAGCATGGGGACATTTCTAGGGTTCATTCACACAAATTGCTCTTGATGAGCAAGCTAGTATCATGACCATGACTTAAACCAAATTTTAACTTAGTCAAATTATCTCCTCTAAACTTCTATGAGTTCATCACTTTCATTCTTCATCATTTGGATGTCTTTTGTCATTGGAAGGTAATTCTTGACCACCATACCTCAATCTTGACCTATGCTACCCTAAAACCCTAGAACCTAGTCATGTTTACAATTGAGATCTTGGTGACTTGATCACTTAATATAGCTTAATCATGCAGGTCTCGTCTAACTTCGACTCCAACACTTAAGAAAATCAACCCTAGCAACCAAGTACTTTGGGAAATATCTTGCAACTTGACAACATGGGTAATGATGGAGGAATGGAAGGTGAGACCTATAGAGGTGAGAGAGAGAGAGGGTGAGAGGAAGAGATAATGACCTGGAGAGGGTAGAGAAAGAGAAGTAGAGAGGGAGAGAAGAAGAGAGGGATGGAGAAAGAGACCTAGAGAGGGGAGAGAGAAGAGAGATAGTAGAGAGGGATAGAGAAGAGAGATAGAAGAGAGATACCAATGTCAATCTTTTTCTATAAAAAAAATTTTCCGAAAAATTGGCCTATCGTCAGAATTCTGACTCCAAAGGGTAAAATTCTGATAGAGGAGTGTCATTAGATGCACAACATCCTCATTAGAACTCTCCTAGAGGCCATCATAATTTTACCCTTTGGAGTCAGAATTCTGACGATAGGCCGAGATCGCGATGGTATTCTTTCAGGATATGAGCATCTATGGTTGCCGTTGGAAAGGTTGGAGGTGATGTCGGAATTGCGATGACCACAAGGATAGTTGAAACTTCTGACACAAAGTTTTCGATGACTTTTTTTGTCAGTAGTGCGATGAAATTGTGTTGGAATTCTCATGATTTGCCATCAAAATTTTGACCCGAATGTACTAGTGTGAATTTCAAGTTGTTTACTATTATTCTGTTGTAACGAACAACTGATTTAGCTTGTCAGTTTTAATCTAGACAAAGATATTGCATTGATAGTTCTAAGTTTACTTTGAGAGATTGATTTTGAGATTGGAGAAGTTTTATCAATTTTTATGTCTACTGATTCACCCCCAACTCTCAGTAGTTGACCGGATCCTTGTTCTTTCATCATACCATCAGCACTAAGCATTTGTAATATTTTATAACTAGTTATATTATGTTGAGAGTTAACCCTCTTAATTTTTTTTCCCTAATGGGTTTCCACTCAAAAAATCTTGTGTTCTCTTGTGTATGTTGATATGGATGGTACCTTTGCTCTTGATATTCATTTAATCAATCATTTCTTTCTATTATATTTTGATTGATATAAATCTATAAAGGAATAATAAGATTGTTTTAAGATTCAAGGAATACTGATTCACCCCCCTCTCCGTATTTCATGTGTTCAACAATTGGTATCAAAGCTTTGATCCCTTTTTTTTAGCCTAAAAGGTTGAATAGATGTCTCTCGAGTAACGTGCAGAAGAAATTATTATGGATGGATTGTTGTAGAATTCTCTTGAAGATATTGAGAACATGGAAAGGGAAAACAAGTATTTGAAAGAAAATATCAAAGAAGAAAATGAGTGTATCCTAAAAATGAGGGAATAGATCAAGAAATTCAAAGAAATATATAAAGAGATCAGTAAGGAATTGAAGTAAGAAAATGAAACAAATGTCAATCTAAAATTACAAATTGAGAAAACTAAGAAAAATGAGGAATGTCTAAGTGACTTAATCAAGCACAAGACTGAATAATTTGTAAGACTAGAACAAAAAGTTGTAAGCCTGAAATCTAAAGACAAATTCAAGGAACGTACAAACAAACATGATGAAATTATGGCTATGTAGAAATCCCTGAAAGATAAAAGTGGATTAGGTTTTGAAGCTAGTGAATGTTCAAATCAAAGAACTAAAGATAAAGGGAAGATGAAGAAGGTTGAATTTTAATAGTGCACTGAAGAAGCAAACAAAGGAAGGCAGACCCAAAATCAAATAAGATCTGCAAGGAAACCTCCAGTCAAAAAAATTAATGCTCAAAGATACTCTTTGTTCAATGGTTATTGTTTCTCTTGTAATAAATTTGGACATAAGGCTTTAGAATGTAGAAACAAAATAAATCAAAATGTTTAGTGTTTTACTTGCAAGAGATCTGGTCATAAGGCTAGTAATTGTAGAAATCAGATTGTGGATGAAAAAATAGATTCTTTTATGGTTATTATTACACTAATACATTTGGACTAGATTTCCAACTAAGGTTTCTGATGGTGAAGGTATATTGTGGCAAAATTTGTTTTTTTTTTTTGAAAAAATGCCCAAATTCATCATAATTCTGATGGCAATTTGCCATTTGGTTTTGGTGAAGAAGGCATTAACAATGAATTTATTTTTTTTTTCAAAAAAGTGCTTGAGTTCATCATAATTCTAATGACAAGGACCATTACTTTAAAAAAAAACAATAGGGAAATTCATTTGTGCATTGCAATCCTGCGTAGGCGTCCATGGCAACTTCAACTCCCAACAACATCAAACCCACATCAAAGGCATTTGTGGCATTGCTTGCAATCCTGCGCAAGAGGTAGATTCTTCACCTTAATTTCATGTTGCAAAAATATACAATTCAAGAGATTCCTTTTTTGTGCAAATTGCCCTAGTTTTTAATGCAAATTGGTCAATCTCATATCCATATTGATTATCCAATCTCAGGCTGGATGGGTTCTAGTCAAAGGTGTGGTTCCTTGAATGCATAATACCCAGTAGGAATCCACTCCTCATAAAACCATAGACATGTGATTGAGGAGTGAGTGTTCAATTTTGTCACAATAATCCCTTCCTCCCGTATATGTGTGTGTTGGTTGTTCACATGAGATCACATCTCTTTGCGACATCATATCAAACAATTCACAAGCCTTGTCCATGTTTCCACATTTTGCATACATGTCAAGCAAGGAATCTACAAGTACAACACCTAACAAAATTCTTGTATCCGTTATGCTTTGATGGATGTCCATACCCTATTCCAAAGCTCCCATTTTTGCACAGGCAGGGAGGATGTTGGCAAAGGTTGTGGAATTTGGCTTTATTCCTACCAATTTCATTTGCTTGAAAGTGTATAAAGCCTTTTCAAAAAATCCATTTTGTGCATATCTAGTAATCATTGCGGTCCACGAGACAACATTTCTTCCAAGCATTCTATCAAATAATTCACATGCCTTGTCTATGCTTCCACATTTTGCATACATGTCTACCAGGGCAATTGCAACTACATCATCTGACAAAATTCCTCTATTCTTTATGCTTCAATGAATGTCCATACCCTATTCCAAATCTCCCATTTTGGCACAGGCAGGGAGGATAGTAGCAATGGTTGTGGAATTTGGCTTTACACCTGTCGATTGCATTTGTTTGAAAGTTTCCAAAGCCTTCTCAACAAATCCACTTTGTGCATATCTAACAATCATTGCAGTCCAGGAAACCACATTTCTTTGAGGTAATCCATCAAATAGTTCCTGTGCCTTGTCTATTCTTCCACATTTTGCATACATGTCTAATAGAGTAGTTGCAACTACACCTGACAAAATTCCTCTATCTTTTATGCTTTGATGGATGTCCATACTTTGTTCCAAAGCTCCCATTTTGGCACAGGCTAGGAGTACACTGGCAAACATAACTAAAGAAATGCAATGATCAGCTCCAAAGACATCAAACCACTACTAACAAAACCAAGAGTCTAAAATATGATAGGGAATAGTGTGAGCTGTCCTGAAATAAAATATTTTATTTTCAATTTCAACTAAAACATAATACTCAGCCATTTATTAATGTTATTAATACATGTTTAATTTATGAAAGAGTTAAATGGTTGGCCACAAGTACATGAGTTACTAAATGCACACAAATAAGTCAATTTGATATTCAAAACTATCTACAATGAATTCAATTCTTGTCCATTAGTCATTTATACTTTCAATAAGAATCTTTCTTTGTTTTTCTTAATCTTTATTCATAGTTATGTTCATATTTCACATTCTATAATTAGGATATCAATTGCTATGGCTGAACACTAGCATGATGTTTGTGTTGTGGGAAAGATACGTGGAAACATAATTATGGGATTGTTATGTTACAGAGATTATAAATCTAGATATTGCATATTAGTTATATTATAGAGATCATAAATCTAGAGATCATAAACACAATAGAGATACCAATGGAGACTTAATTGGATGTAGCATGTCAGACCAAAGTTGTTAAAGTATGCTAAGCTAGTACATAGTGTTTCCTAAAGCCACATTAGTATTTTACCCAGATCATTATCTACCAAAACTAACTATAGTAATCCTTTTGAGGATTCATTTCATGGTGCTAGATCTTCATTTAGTTCCACTTCTTGTTGGAGAAAAGAACAATTATTTCTTGAGGTAGATGAATAACCCATCAACAAAGGACAAGACCCTTTCTAGAATATAACAAATTCTACTCCAACAAAAGATAATGGGGGTTTCACTAGAGATATTGAATAAGAGATAGACTTCTACTGCTACATTAAAAGAATTGGTATGTTCTTCATTTATTGATGTAAAATCTCTATGACACCACCACAAGAAACAAAGGTGTAAAAAGTTGTTTGCAATGCATGGATTTTTTGGATTGTCCTTTGAGAAAACAAAATTAAAGTATGGAAGCAGGATCTGCCAGCTCCTGAGTGAATCTTGATGAAAAATAACTATAAAATATTTGGGCGAGATTATATGCAAAAAGTCATGCTTCCTAATGGGTTTATGTACAGAAATAAGCACAAATTAAGTGGTAAAGGGGCTTCTGGAAACAAGAGGGACAGAGAGGCAGTGGAAGTGAAAACTTTTGGTGTTGTGTCTACTCCATCTCAGAATTGGAATGGTGAAGGTGATGTAAGAGGAGTTGAGAAGGGTGTTGGAAGAAGTGGGGGTGTTTACATTACCCTATTTAAGTTGGCTCAAAAGATGAAATATGTGGAAGACAAGAGCAGTGTGGAATACCAGCGCATGACATGGGATGCCCTTCAAAAGAGTATCAATGGGTTAGTAAACAAGGTAAATGCATCTAACATCAAGAGCATCATTCCAAAGTTGTTTGCAGAGAATCTCATATGTGGGAGGGGTCTATTTTGTAGGTCTTGTATGAAATCCCACATGGCATCCCTTGGATTTATAGATGTTTTTGCTCTGTTGGTTTTTGTGGTAAATAAAAAAATTCTTGAAATTGGTAATCTTCTTTTGCAAAGAATTATTTTGTAGCTTAAGAGGGCATACAAATGTAATGACAAGAACATGTTGATAGCAGTAGCCAAATTCATAGCTCATTTAGTGAATCAACAAGCTGCACATGAGATCATTGCCTTGGAACTTCTCACCCTTTTACTAGAGAACCCCATAGATGACAGTCTAGAGGTTGTTGTTGGGTTCATGAAAGAATGTGGTTCTTTGTTGCAAGACCTTTCACCCAAAGGTCTTTATGGGATTTTTGAAAGATTTAGAGGTCAATTGTTGATTTTGAGGAAGCTAGTCATAAGCTACCAAAGATCAAGCTTGAACCTGGTCAAGAGATGGAATTATGCATCATGTTGTTAGAATGCTACAGTCAAGAGAGAACATACCTGTGTTATTATGGTCTTCTTCAAAAAAGATTCTGTATGATTAATTAAATTTATCAGGAATTTTTTGATAAGTGTTTTGTATAACAATATTCTATGATACACAAACTAGAAACAAATAAACTATGTACACAAACTAGAAACAAATAAACTATGTAATGTTGCAAAGTTTTTTGCCCACTTACTTGGCACAGATGCTCTTCCATGGCATTGTCTTGCTTATATACGTCTGACAAAGGAAGACACTACTTCCTCTTCCCATATTTTTATAAATATTCTCTTCCAGGAGCTGGCAGAGAAGCTTGGTATATTGTTTCTTAATGAAAGGTTGAATGATCCAACAATGCAGGAGTCTTTTGATTCAATTTTTTCGAAGGACAATCCTAGAAATTCATGGTTTTCTATCAATTTATTTACTTCTATTGGTCTTGGTGATATCACTGAGAGTTTACATGAGTATTTGAAGAATATGCCAAGGCTTATAATGCACCAGTAAAAGTCTATTCCTGGGTCAGATGAATCTACCTCTAATGATGATTCTTCTAGTTCATCAGGTTCGTCATATTTTGATACATCAGACTCAGATTCTGAGAGTGAAACTGATAGTGAGAGCAGTAAGGAGTCACCAAGAAAGTAAAATAATTCAAAGCATGACAATGAGTATGAGAAAACAGGAAGAAAGAAAAGGGCGAGGGCATTTGACTTGGAGGATAAAAGTGACAGTGAAAAAATCAAAAGGAAAAATAAAAGGAATTGCACTTTAGAAGGACTAAGAGAAAAAACATTCATTGAAGGCCTAATAAAATGATGCAAAGAGGATACGGTAGTCATATAGAAGGCCTAAGAGAAAGAACATTAATTGACTTTTCTTGAGAATTTCAAAGGGGAAAATAATAGTGATGGAGGATTGATATGTGAAAATCATTGAAACTCATATCAATAAGGGTCAAAGCACATAGAAATGATGCCTAAGGACAGTAAATAGAAAATAGCTCTGTCCATAATAGCCAAAAGAAAGCATACAAGGGAAAACATGATTCCATCCTTCCAAAACAAAGAACAACATTCTTTTCATAGTTGTAGCAGTAGTTAACTTGGCAATCATTATCAATAAATACAGTCTTCGTACAATCTCAACGCATGGAAAATAAAGTATCTTACAATTGCAACATCAAGATATAAGATAGTGGACAACATGAAGGGTAAAAAAAGGCACGTATATTCACTCATATGATTTTTATACTGTTATTATAATAAGGTGTTCATAGTATTATCAAAAGAGAAATTATAGGTCCAAAATTAGAGACCAATCTTAAGACACCCCTATCTAATAAGGGATTAAATCAATAGCCGAAATGAATCAATAAGAGGCCACAAAATAAGAAGGTATAAATAAAAGGGATTATTTATAAGGAGAAAAGAAGCAATAGAGAAGAGTTTTGCATCAACCAAGGGTAGAGATAAAGGAAAATAAACTTTTCTATACAATCCAAGGCCACCATTTTAGTGATATAAAGATAGAATAGTGCTTATGGATAGAGGACAACAATCATGAAGAATGAGAAGAAAGGATGTAAAAAGGATTGTCCTAAATCACTTTGAAGAGAACACAAAGATGTAGTCTATGTAGTACCACAAATGGACAAAGCCAAATAAAACCTTCATTTTCTAAGCCAAATCAGTCTATGTAGGGCATTAAATAATAAATGTCAAGAATGTTGTTATTTTAACACATAAAGACACTAAGACATATATTCCTTAGGTCTACAAGATCTAATCATTAATATACAAATTGTTGATGCCACATTCAACAATAATAAAGTTCCAAACACATAGATGTCATCCAAACATAGAGATCATGACATATAGAACTCATCATAACAAGACATCATCAGTAGCTATAACCATATGACTCATAAAGCAATGAACATTTTCAGTCCCAAAGCTTCTTTACAGTCATAAGATCATAAAGACAATTAAATGTATAAGAAAGGGTAGTATATTAGTGAAAGACACAATGAAAAGGGACATAAGGGTAGATAATAACATGAAGTGGAGGCTTCCAAACAATGATCAGTACAACCTACCCTAGAACTACAATCATAGCACATGAACAATGCCACATTTTCAACAGGTGCAGAGATGAAAAAATATTTGTGTGCCTCAAGAGTAGTGACATATTCATGTTCCTTAAGAGTAGTGACCTACCAGAAGTTATGCAAAGAGGATCAATGCTAAGTATAGCCATGGAATGGTCACTGAAGACCTTATTCATGACAATGTCAACAAGCTTCTTAAGAGACTAAAGAAGAATTGAAGGATATCTCAAGAAACAATCTATTGACTATTAAAAGGGATAAAATTATGGTAGTAGTCATTGTTAAAGATGCCAAATCAAGTATCATAGTGCATCAAACTATATTGACAGTGAGACAAAGAATCACAAACAAAGACTAAAATTTTCAGTCAGAGTGATAACAGATAGAGAAAGAAATCCATAGTTGTTTCAATAGTTTGAAGAGAATTCCTTGAGAGAGAACAATGCAAGCTCAAGTTGAAGAAGGATACAAGCATCAAGGAACTTAACATAAGCTAGGTAAATAGTGATTCTAAGCCTTTGATAGTAAGAGAAACCAAAAGGAATGTTGTGACAAAGATGTGTGATCAGAATAGGGTCTTCATAAGATTTAATAGTCATGACCAACATTGTAAAAATTCATCAAAGTAGCCTTAGCATACTTCAAGGACAGTCAAAGAAGCCTATGATAGTATTGAAGGGACAGTCACAACATGTGCATCTATTAGACAATAGCCTTTTAAAGGTCATAGAATTCATGTCATGGTTCCATGAAAGACAAAGATAGCTCTGTGATAAAGAGTCTCAGTCATACCCAAGTTCAAAATAAAGTTTTCAGCCTTAATAAAAAACATACATCACTATGAACTTTTCCATAAGATATTTCTACGAATGCCAAAAGACAATGCTCACAATACCATGACACTATCACAAATTCTGCAATCAAGAGAACAGATATAAAGATCAAAATATTGTTGCCCATATTAGTTAAATAATAGTCTATTTGACTATCATGGGTTGAATATAAATATAGGTCTAAAAGGGCTTCAAGGAGCAATCATCCATAGTAATTATGCAAGATGATCATGAAGGTAATTTTCAAAATATGAGGAAGAGCAGTCCTTTCATCTTAAGATCATTCCTTTGTTCTTTCAGATTAAGCCTTCAATGCTATCACCAAAAGAGCTTAAAAGGACATTGTCACAGAGAAGAATAGTGTGTTGGATATTGCTACTACTAGGATATGTTGTTGTCATTGATATAAACATATTCCTATGTTCTGGTGTTGCATAGAGTTGTTTGGTGTTTTGGTGATTGCATTGAGTAATTTTTGGTTTTGGTGATCTGGTTTTGGTTCAATGATGATAATTTCTATTTTCAAGTAATTTGATTTGGTATATTATACTGAAACATGATTTCATAACTAACATTTCAACTTCTATATAACTAGTTATGTCCCAATTTTCTTGCCTATGAAGAAAGACCATGTCAGGCAATATCAATGAACAACAAAATAAGGAGACAATTGCTAGATTGTGGTCTAACTTGAAAAGAAAAGGTGATGGAAAATGTTATTGACCATGCAAAATTTGTAAGGGGTTAAAGACTAGAAGACTTCTAATCAAAACAACAAAGAAACATTGTAGGCTGCATGGTCACATTGAAGGTGGACATGATTATCATCCATTGGTAAGTTTTTCATTATATCATTTTAACAATTTATATACATAATAAATCACGTGATGATGAGATCATTATCATGGTTTACTAATGTTTATCAATTTTATATAGGTCAAGAACCCCAGAGCACATGGTATGGATCAACACAACTCTGAGAATATGGTTTTCAAAGTGGACGAACATGGAGTTTGGAATATCAAAGCTGAAAATAATGATCCCATGGAAGATGAAGATCATGAGCCAGAAAACACAATTAAAGATGATGGTACAAATACATTGATCCATGACTCATTTAGTACTTGCACTTCTGATCATGATGATGAAGATGTCATTGATGTTGTTCATGATGTCCCTCTACTTGAGAAGGCATCTGAGGCCCTTTACGAAGGCTCAAAGGCAACTCTTCTCTTCATTGTATTGTTGTTGGTGAACTTGAAGGTTATGAATGGTTTATCCAGCATAACAATGTCATGTATCTTAAGGTATGTCATATATGTCATAATAAGCTATGAATAATTTTGTACCATTAATATTCTTTATATTAACAAATTATATTTGTTTTCTGTAGATTGATAGGCGAGTTTTTGTTACCACCATCAAATATTCTACCTCGCTCATACTAAGAATTATCTGCCTTTATGAAAGATATTGGAATGGAGTATCAAGTAATAGATGCTTGTCCCAATGATCATCTTATATATCACAATCAACATGAATTTCAAACTGAATTCCCTGAATGTCATATCAGTAGATATCAAATAGATCAAATAACAAAAAGGGTTCCTCGCAATGTTCTTCACTATATTCCCATTATTCCATGTATGAAACGATTATTCAAGTGCACTAGCTTGGCACAATTTATGGATTACCATGCATGCAATAGAAGTTGAGATGACATTACTTGAATTCTTGTGGATGGTTCAAAATTTATGGACATAGAGGAAAAGTGGCCACACTTTAAAGAAGAACCTCATAATCTCAGGCTTTCATTGGTAGCAAATGGTGTAAATCCATTTGGAGAGATGAGATCTGTTTACTCAGTGCAGCATGTTTTTGTTATCAACAATAACATTCCTCCATGGATGTCAATAAAGAGGAAGCACATAATGTAGGCAATGATTGTTCCAGGTATTTTATCATTTAAATATAGTCGTCTAAATTTAATTATAAATATTGTAGTAAAATGGTCATAATAATTATGTAATGTTTTTGTTCATTCGATTAGGTAAGTACCAATTTAAAGATATGAATGTATATATCGAGCCTCTTATGGATGAGTTGCTCGAGTTATGGAATGGTGTCACTATGTATGATGTCTCTAGACCAATAGGACAAAGACAATTTCAATTCCATGCGATGCTTCTATGGACAATACATGATGCCTCGGGGCTAACACATTTTTGTGGTATGTTATAGTGTTTAAGTTGTGCATGAACATTATAATTCAAATAATTATCATATTGAATCCAATTATACATTATCTTGTAGGTCTTCAAAAAAAAAGAAAATTTGCATGTCTGTTTGTGGTCCAAAGATGAAATCTTGTCATTCAAAAATTTTAGGAAAGAAAGTGTTTGATGAGTATAAGAACTTTCTCCACAAAAATAATAAGTATTGAAATACTGAAAAACATATTTTCAATGGGAAAGAAGAGAATACATCAAAGCCACGAAGAATGACACCTCACTTGTGGAAGTTGGAATATAATAGAATTAATTGTCAATGTAATGCCATTCCATCTATTTGTTTGTCATAAAACATATTTTCTATTTTGTTTTGTTTACTTATGATATGATTGAAGATCATGAAGGTCGTGAAGGCATAAATGACTACCTTCCTAAGGGACTAAAAATTTATCCCGACAATTTAGTAGGTAGCTCTACTATGAGCAGTTACAAATTGTTCATTTGTTTGATAGTATGCATATTGGAAAGAATATAACAGAAACAGTATGAAAAATATTAGATGGAAGGTGTGACAAAGAAAAAATTGTCAAAATATATTGTGACATTCAGGAGTCCAATCATGCAATTATAAATGTCATTCAAAATAAATTGATTATAAGACGTCTATTTATTTTTTGTACAATTGGTCAAGAGTGAGATGCACTACATTTGTATATTGAAAACAATCTTGACTCAATGATGGTATGGATTGAACGTTGTCAACATTCTAGATGCATGTTAACATGGGAAGGTGTTGCTTCATTGGTTAAAGAAGCACATCGTAATGGAGATTCCAATGTTACGTAAAGGGAAATTGATTTAGCATATGGTTTAAGAGATAAATAGGTACGTATAAATTTATTAATCACCCATATGTTTATCAACTTGCAATGCTATAAATTTTACATGTTTGACATATCGTACGTCAAACACCACAACACTATGTGCTGCAATGGTTATAAATTTTGCATAAAAAAGTTGGATGACATAAAGAAAACTTGTGATTCTGGCATCACTACAGTCTTTGAGGTGACAAATATTTCATTGAGAAATGACATACATCCTCAACAGTCTCAAAATTGATACTATGGCATTTTGGATGATATACTTGAGTGTGACTTTAATTCCTTCAAATTAGTTTTGTTCATCGTCAAATGGTACAAGCTACGATTGAATAAAAATAATCCTAATAGAACTATTATTGAACATGATAATGGTTTTATAATGCTAAATAGAAGGTCATTTGAACCAGTTGGGGATGAGCCCTATGTTCTTCCAAGCCAATGTGAGCAAGTATTTTACTCAGAGGTTCCACATAAACCGAGTTGGTCATTTGTTGTTAGACATGATCCAAGAGGAAGGCCGATAAAGTATAATGTGATGGAAGAAGAAGATACTGAAGAAGAAGATACCAAAGAAGTAGAAGATGAAGTGGATGATGATCATGATGTTCATGATGATGAAGAATGAAATGTATGAGGTATGCGATTAGTATATTATCTATTTAATATTGACTTCTTGATAGAATTTGTTTTATATAATTAGTTCATTAGGTTTTGAATTCTAATGCCATTACATAATTAATTCATGATGCACCTTTTAATATGGAGATGGAGATATGGAGAGTGGCTATTTATGTGACATTTTTTAAACTGTGTTTATTTATGGAAATTGGATTGTTTATTACCTATGTGATGGATTACATGTTTATGATGACACATGATATGTGATGCTAATTGTGATGCTCAATTACATATATGATGACACATCATGTGATGCTTTTGATGCTTATGATACATATATATATCTATTGTGTATCAACTTACAAATGTACTAATGCTTATGATGCTGAATTGATGGTGTTGATTTCAGGTATAGTCCTTGTGTGATGCGGTCACCCTTGGTGGGAACAAGTCATTGACTACAGACATCGTCAACCATCTAGTTGAGGATCCTGCATAGTCTATATCAAGTAAAGGTAAGGAATTAAAAAATTTACAATGATTTTGATGACAACATCTTTTTATTATTTAATACTCTTTTTGTCTACAAAGTTCATGTTGTTCATGTTGTGTACTATGTAATTTTTAGCTAACATAATATAATTGAATTACATTGTATAGGACCCTGAACCCCTTTGATGAGGATCTTGCACAGTCTCATGGATGGACAGGTATAACTAGTAAATACACCCTATAGAAATAGTTTATTTTTTTAAAATTACTTGGAAAACAAACTTCCTTAGTTTTTCAAACCTCGACATTAGCAGCAAATCTAATACAGTTATCAACACTTGAGGCCCCGATTGGACTTATTCCAATTTTCATCCCAAAATCAACTTTAGGGCTGACTTCTTCATCTACATTACCCTCATTTGCAAAATTTCTCTCATTACCAATTAACTCTCTCATTTCATGGAGTGCAAGTACCCCCAAATAGGTATTTGTCAGATCTGTCTTCGTCCAGTGAGGAAAATGAAGGAATAGAAAATGAAAGTGACACATGCAGTAGGTCTACAATAGGGAGATCAACAAGAGGTCAAAAGATTAGAATAAAATTCAATAAATGCATGAAATTTTTCCTTGCTCAAGGGGGGTCATGTTCTTATGATGATGAGACTAAAGGCAACATTGAGGTGCCACTGAGGTACAAACATCTACAGAAACAATGGGTACCCAAGGAACTTCCTCCAATAAACACTGATTTTTATGTTAACGATAGGATATATCGCATAGCACCTTCGTCATTACATGGTTTAGGCTTATTTTCCATGGATGACATAAAGGTTTGTTACAATAGAGTTGGTGAATTGATGGAGTTTGTTGGACCTTGTTACAATTACAATAATTCGATGCAGATTATAAAATATAAAAAAAGTATGTGTAGGTATGCACTGTCAGCAAATCATATACATCAAAAAGATAATGATCAAAGTAAATGAGTGGTTGTATACATTCATGGTCGACCAAAAGCAATAGGGAATATTGTAGGTTTTATAAATAGTACATGACCTAGGTCAAATAATAAACAACCCAATTGCATATTTGAGGCGCATGAGGGAAATCATTTATTTGTATGTGCGATAAAATCAATAAGTGTAGGCGAAGAGATTCTAATCGATTACAGTATGAATAATATAGATACAAAAAAAGTTAATATCATGGGGGTGGTAAATACTATATACCATTTAAATTAACCAACCTCCAATTAATGAATCCAATATACCATTTTATTATGAAGTTTTTTTGCTAAGTCTGTTGGTTTAATTTCGCTAACATTTTTTATATTTTTTCTTTGTCACATGCCAACATGGATCCATCACATATCACAAATAGGGATGTATCTTGCGACACTTCTACCGACCAGGTAAACCTCATTGTAATTGTACAAATTAGATAGAAGCAAACTGTTACATTATTATGTTCTTTTTTTTAGTGATTTATACTAATTTTGTAATTGTTAATGATATTCTTTACATAGACGGATGTTCAGGGAAAGGGAAAGGGAGTTGTAGTACCTAAGAACCTTTCTAGGGATGTGGAATCATTAGGGTTAAGTGATGATGACCCTGAAGATCCCACACACCTTATGAAATTCTTTAAAATGCCTCTTAGAAAAATTAGAAAAGAGATTGTTCCTTTGGCAGTCGTGCATCCTATTACTGATGAGATATGAGAGAGGGTGGAATTATTGCTTTGGACAGCAGAAAAATTGCAAGTAAGTAGTAATGAAAGCTTTAATTATAACAAAATTTCAATAATAGTTTATATTGTATTATCTTTTATGTCATTAAGTAAAATATGTACGTATTGTTCTTACAACAATTTATCTGCCCTCATGAAAGTCGTTCCCATGATCAGGGTGTTGTAGGATCCTCAGGTGATGATAATTTTATTGTATTATTGCTTGCTTGGTTTATCACTCTGAGTACCCAAAACACATCATACTTGATACGGTCAATTTTCAAAATAAAGGTTCATCCTTTTTTACAATTCTTGCACTTTTCATATATTTAATGTTTGATATATTTAATGTATTATTCTTTAGGTGTTGTCAATGTTACTATGCAAATGTCGTTGTCACCTCATCAGAGGTTACCCTCACTTGTATTGCCGACTGTAATGTCAGCAACATGTAGCATGCAGACATCCTCTAGTGCACGTCATATTGGCCCGCCCACTGGTGGTAGATCCCTCTTTTGCTCTATCTTCTGTCAGGTGTTTATTTCCCTTCAAGCATTGTTTCTTGAATTCTAATGCCATTTCATAGTGGATTCATTATTTGCGGGAGGAGATGCACATGAGGATGTGCCAGAGGTGACTACTACTGATAACATACCATCATTTCCTGGATCTTCTCGTATTGCTAGTACGAGAATGTTATAGGCCACATTGGTGGTGAGCGATGAAGAAATGATTCCCTTAAAGATACAAAAGGTTCTAGGTACTTTAAAATTATTATTATATATGTACTTTAATTGTAATTTACTTTATGATCACTCATTTTGGACTAATGATCCCATGAATTTTTTTGCAGGCAATGATATTTTCTATAAACATCTTAGTGACATTGCATTGTAGATATTTGGGCCCACCATACATAAAAGGTGGTACATCATATGTGAACTAACCCTAATCCACTATTTTGATTTCATATCATTGCTAGAATAGTTTTCCTTTGATCCATTTCTTGAAGTGTAATAAATGTAGCTTCAGTTCATTTCAGAATCTAACAGGCTTGTTTTTGCTTTAAAAAGTGGAATGACCAAGAAAAAAGGTTAAAAGATGAATTGACAAACCAAATGGTTGAGTGGTTGGAAATGACACCTTTGACAAAAGCAAGCTCCTTGAAAAAGCTGGCACATATCTAAAGTATGTGAGGGACCAATACAAGACCCATTTGGAGAGGAACCTAAAGTACGAGCATCCCCCCATGATTCCAGAGAGGGAGTGGAAGGACTTGATTTTGGATGCCAAGGAGAGAATTGAAAGGAAAAAAGGAAATAGACCACTAGACAACAGAAGAAGGTATGGGATACTATTAATAATTTAATTATGTACTAATTAATTACTCTTTATATTTATATAATCTAACATATTTCAAACTTTTTATAGACTGAGTGACATGTCAAAGGCAACCAAGGCAAGGCAAGAAAAGCACGGGTAACACAAACTCAGCTCTGGCAGTTACATTAAACTTGCTACACGAATTGTAAGTATCTTATGTAAATGAAATATTGCATCAAAATATTAATAAATTGCAAACATTTTTTTTTTATCAAACAATGCAAGCAAAATTCACGGTACCAAGCAAAAATGCAGGGCTCTAAATTCAATAGAATGCCCATAGAAGATGACAAGAGAATTGCCTACTAGTAAGGTTATCCAATTGTGGTTGATCGGCTATGAGAATTGAGTGGGCATACATAACATTTGAGTGCATCTGTCACACATGTAAATTTGCTAAATGGAAGTTGTTTCAAATTGAATACTTTACCAATAATCTAATTGATGTTGAGTTCCAACATAAAGTGACTATATTTGTTTTAAATAAGCAAGAAATGATAAGAATGTGCATGTCATTAGAATGTAGCCTGCTAATCATGAAACACCACTTGCACATGAAGGTCTGGATGTGCATCCCAGTAGTGGAGGTATTCATTTGCTATTCAAATTTATTTATTTAGCTATTAATACAATTAAACATCTTAATTTGTAATTAGAGTAGTAATTAATGTAACCTTTTTTGTTAATATTTTAGAGCATGTAGCCAGTGGTGAGCAAGTGGAGCATGATCTGGGTACACAACATCAAGAACGTAATGTTCCCCAATTAGGTAAAGAGGACCACTATTATTGCTTTAAACAAATATAATTGCAATTGGTGTTCAACATTAATATAACCTTAGTATTTCAACTCTAGATGATCTAGAGGGTGTTCAACATGTTGAGGTTGAGGCTACACAAAATGATGTGGCCCCATCAGGTAAAGAGCACAACAATTATGTTCTCTAAATTAGTGAAATACTTATAACAATAATTTTTTTTTTTTGAATTTAACCCATTTCTTTGTTATTGCAGAGGACCCCCCTTCACTTCAGTGTCCTCATCCTCAGTATAGGACTAGGCATACATCGAGATCACGAGCAGTTGGCGGAACATCTACAGAGGGGGGAAATGATGAAGAAACCGATGTTCCACTTAGTCTTTTCATAGCTTCAAAGAAAAAACAAAGAAAGAAATGATTGTAATCTAGCTTATTTGATAATGACTGATTTTTATGTGTTAGTGAATGTAATTATGTGCTAATTAATGGTTATGGATGATATGTGTTAATTAATATTGATGAATGTTGCGTGTTAATTAATTTTAATCAATGTTATGTGTTAATGAACGTTATGTGATATTAATGAATGAATGCTATATTTTATTAATGGTAGAAAGAATGAATGAATGAATGTTATAAGATGTTAACGGGGAATTTAGAGTGATGTTAGGGGGGGGAGGAGCCAAATGAGCTTCCATTCCACCTTCATGTGGTTGGCCCTATTAAGTAGAGAAAGCTAAACTATTCTCAAAACAAAGTGAAGCTCAACAAGATAACACACTTTTCAATATTTCATTATGTTGCATAGTTAATCTTATTGAATCTTAATTGCAGGGTCCAACAAAGCCAACATGAACAACACCACAAGTTGCTGGGTATAATGAACTCCCATATTGTCTTATCTCTACACGAACAATATGAGTTGCTTCTAGTGTTGATATCCAAGGCAGGATTGCAAGTGTTATGAATATGCCTCATCCTTGTAAGTTTTCTTATTACTTGTAAGTAATGAATATGCCTCATCCTTGTAAGTTTTTTTATTACTTGTAAGTCATGAATATTGCTCTTTAGTTGGTTAAAATCATTTTGGTGAATGCAAATATTGATTATTATAAAGTGATATCTGCACTATCAATTCCAAATTGAAACCCTTTCAATGCAAGCATGTTGTTTGCCGAAATGTCATCTCAAAAGTATCAGCAAACAAACATTGGCATTCACAAAATCAAGAAAGACAAACTGAAATTAGCAGTAGAGCATTCAAGTAAACTATTTGTCAAGAAGCATAGCTAAAAAGGTGCAGAAGAAATTGGTTTCAAAACAGGGGTAGACCATTACAAATTGGCAACTTGGCATCACTTCTCTTCTTACTTCTCCTCAACCCTCTTGCTCTACACTCTCACTTTTTCACCTGGCACCTGCAACTCTCACTCTCACATTCACAGTTATCATCTTCTTTCTCTTTGTTTTAGTGAGTTGAAACAAAAATAGGAGGTAGTTTTATAAATTTGGTGGGGTTTGGGTGGGGCCCATAGATTGTGACGGTTTTACCTTGGGCATGGAGTTTGAATAAAAGTTGTGATTTTTTTTAAATCACTTATGGGCTATTAGTATGGTCAGGAGGCTCTTGGGAGTCCCTCAAATGTCTCGAGGATGTCCTAGAGATGTCCCAAAGATGATGGCATTGGATTTCACTCGAGTGGCATGGGGATGCCCCATCCAAGTCCCTATATTCTGAAGGTGTCTCCATTTAAAAAACAAATAGATTTGGGGGAGGAAATGTCCTTGTGGAAACAGGAACCTAGTGAAGACATTAAGAGGGAATGAAGGCACAACCAAGGGCCATTGAGTAAAAGGCAAAGGAAAAATCTTGGAAAAAGAGGAGGAGCACTTGGAGAAGAAGGTAGGGAAAATAGAAATCTGACAAATAGAGAAGCTAAACTCTGAGGGAAAACTACCAAAGATAGCAAGAAACTCTCCAACCAAAGCAGGGGAGACAAAACCAACAATCTCTTCTTAGGGAGGAGCTCTAGACCCCAAATCTAAAGAAAGAAATAGAGCTAAAGTAAGTGAATTGGATAACAAGAAGAATGTAAAGTACACCCCTAATTTGCTAACCAAAATGCTCAAAATTAAATGAAAATATTTAATGAATACACAAAACTATATACATATGCAGGCGCACCATGGTTGAGATGGTCCAACTCCCTAGTCTCACTCTACGACTAAGCTCATGCCATATCTAAATCAAAGACATCTCAGATACATCATCAATGGAAAGCTACAAAATGTCATTTTCATACATAAGAAAGACATACACAATTGGGCACAATCACCAAGAGAATGGTAAAAAGTGTGTTTGAGATCATTATCCTAATTGTGGAGTGGTCACGAAAAGATCACCGTAAATTTGTCAACCTGAAAACACACAAACGTCTGATGAGGATGCTGTATGTGCAATGACACTTCATAGTCGGATGGTCGTCGATGTCTCCAAATGGACCAGCGACACAAGCGTCAGACAAACACCATCACCGTTGGTGCGAAGTTCCAAATCATCATCAGCTTTGCGATGAAATCTACTGATTTCGATGAATTTTTTGACTGGAAGAACGTTCATGCCCACCGTCGGTAGAGTCCATGGGATTGTTGTATTTCCAATAGGGAGGGCATCATCGACCAATCAGACAATGAGTTTTTGACACCTACTTTTGTCGGCACTCCAACAAAAATTAGTCGTAATTTTGATAATCGGTCATCAAAAATCAACTCCAAATGTACTAGTGTTAGTTATACAATAGTTTTTGGCACAAGGGTAATCAATGCAAATCTATAATGACTACAAAAAACTTAGAGCATAGGAATATCAAGTGATTTAGTTGCAATAAAGTTGGACACATTGCATAAGTGTGTAGAAGCAGGAATATGAAGAGAACAATTCAATAAAAAGGAATGAACCAATAAAGAAGATTGATGTAGAAGAAGTGAGGAGTGAAATAAAAAACAATTGGAGAAAGAAGTATATTTGACAGAAAATATTTTTGCATTTGGCTCAGGTGTAGAAATTCCCTCTTGAAACTAGTTGGGAGCTTTTGCTTAGGAGGAGCTATAATGAAGATCCTTTTCCCTTGTCAAAGAGATGATGTTGTAGTCACAAAAATTTGATATTAAGTAAATTTATGTTCTTGAACTCCTGGTAAAGATTGCAGTAGAAAATATTGCTATTTGGTAGAGGGAAAAAGTTTGAAAGCGGCTTTTAACATAAGCATAATTATTTAGCATCTTTTTAGTGATACGACAATTTCAGTGGTAAAACCCTAGGAATTTTGGCAAAGTACTTAAAGTTATTTTTCATTCATTTTTATATCAATGAATTGATGATTTGAGGAGTGAAAATAAGTATTTGAGTGGAATTGGTATTAGGATTGCTAAGGTATTTGCAATTTCCTTCTCATGAACTATTAAGATGAATCCTGACCTAAATTCAAGAAATTTATGAAAGGACCGATAAGAGATGCTTTGGTTGGTGCATTTTCGTCACTACCAGCTAGGGTGGTATGTCTTGAAGATATTTATAAGTTTAAATTGGTGTACAAATTAAGGAATATGACAATATGAAAATAATTTGTTTTTAAGATTCTCCTCCTAGGAAAAATTTATAGTTTATCACTGAGTTAGGGCACAAGGGTTTGGATATTTGGAGTGATTTTCTGATGATAATTGATGAAGAATTAGTTAAGATTATATTAAGAAGAATTCATAATGATTGTATTTGGTTGGATAGATTGTATCAGATTACAAAGGAATCTTTGAGGGCTGTTACTGGTCTTTGTTAAGATGAAACTGTACCTATGACGAAATCAATAAGAAATAAAGAGGTTTAAACTTTGATAGGTGTAACTAGAGATCAAAGATCTCTACGAATTGACATCATTATAGACCCTCTGGTAAGATATGTTACTATGGCCATTACCTATAATACTTACTTTTGGAACAAAGAAGGTTCTACTCGGCTATTGTTGTAAATGTTGCTTATCATATGGCTAAGATAGGAATGAACTATGGTTTTTTTGAGTTATTGAGACAACAATAATTGAGAAGTATTGAATTGACTAAGAATGATGGTTATCCCTTTCATTTCAAATCATTGATTGTATTCCTAGATTTCTACCAATGAAGGAGAATGTTGCTTGGGATGAGAACTTACCTATAGGAAATAAAATCAAAATATATTTAGATCATTTGAATGATAGAGGACTTGGGTGTGCAAAAAATAATATTATGAACTCTCAAAGAACTTAATTTTAAGATTTGGGGTCTTGAAAAGATGTGTTGAGATGTAACAAAGATAGTATTACTTTGTTGTTTGATATTGATAATTGTTTCATGGAAGGTGTATTGCCCCAAAAGGTCCAATTAATCGAATTTGGGTATGAAATCAATAATGAAAAATGTGTGATTATGCAGATGAACTTCTTAGACTTCAGGTAGATCCCACTAAAGATAAGTTTGGGACTTATGAAGAACTCATGGGATAGGGTATTATTGAACAAGTGGCTTCAGTAGGATCCTCCTCTGGCAAGAAGAGAAGCAAAAAATCAATTGAGATCTCTTATCCGGTTTCAAAGAAGAGGAAGTCAGATAGAAAAGAAAAGGCTGAAATCATTAGCAATGATGATGTTGAGACCATTTAAGTCAATGAAAAGTAGAAGGAGATAGTTGTAGAAAAAGAATTAGTGCAGAATGAACCCTCTAGTTCTTCTGATGAAGACCCTTTTGAAGTTGTTAAAGTGTTGAATATGCTTAAGGAACTTGATCGAATCAAGAAAATTGGAGATGCATGGTTATAGAAACCATCGTATGATAAAGATAAGATTGAAGAATCTTTGACTGTTTACTTGCTCTAGAATGATATTGTTATTGGTTCTATTGAAAATATGCTCCTTGAAGAATTATTTGAACAATTGAGTGAGCAAATAGCTCTGAAAGCCATTGAAAAAGGACAACTAGACCTTAAAGATGAGCTGTAGAGAGCCATGAGAAAAAAGTGTGTTGCTACACAGAATAAATTGACTAGATTCATAAAGCACATGAGAAAGTATTTTGGTGTTGTTGCCAGTGTTTACAAATATTATATTAGGTGGCTTGCGACCATGACAAGTCACAAAGCAAAGATTGACTCTCTAGAGTTTGAGATGAACAATTTAGCCAACTATTTCAATATGTTAAAACACAAAGATGGTGCATTAAGGATAAGATTAATTGTTTATAGTTGGAATTATCCTTAGTATAGAGATAGAGAGATGATTTTTACATGAAGTTATGGTCTATTAAAGAAACTGTTGAAACTAGCATGGATCATTTTACTCGTCTACTAGAACATGCATAGAAGGGAGAGTTGAAATTTCTTGTCCTAGATGATTTGATTAGTGCTATCGACATGCTTGTGCAATGCAATTATCAATGCACAATATTGAAATTTTAGATCAGTTCTTAGAATTCCTTTCTCTCGAAACTCAAATAAAAGTACAAGGATATTTTTATGCAAAAAGGTAACTGCGACTTTCTTTTTGTGCAATACTATTAAGGAGAAGATGTGTGTAGGTATATTTTTTATACCCTTTGTCCTTGATGGAAAAGGAGGAGAGAATGTAGAAATGTGAAAAGGTGCTTTTAGAAAAGGCAAACTTTTGAAAAGACGGTTTTTGAAAGAGCAAAATTTTAAAGTGAATAACTTTTTTAGAATACATGTTACCATCAATGACAAAGGGGAAGATTGTTAGATTTTTGTCATTGATGATGTAGAATGTCGTGTTTGGATATTGATTGTCATTGATGTCAACATACTTTTGTTGATCTAGTTCTGTTGTTGCTCTGATATTTTGGGGTTTTGGATCTCTAGAAGGTGAGATACATGGTTTGATAGTTCAGTCAATCAGTTTCTCTATTCCTTCATAATATAATAGCTTGTCCTAGAAATCCATATTTCTTTAATTGATTGTTTTTGGCCTTGCAGTTTTGGGACATGGTCAAGCATTGTGGATAACATGTGTATTCTAGTTGGCACTAACTTTTGTTATATCTTTAGCTGACCTATTTAAATGAAACAGATGAAGTATATTGTAATAGCATGTAAGGTACTTTTTTGTAAGGCATGAATAACCGACTTGATATATATATATATATATATATATATATATATATATATATATATATATATATATATATATATATATATAAAACTTACAATACTAGTTCCCACTTTTTGGTACATCTTGATTTTTGTTGAACTCATACTTTTTTATAGAAAATATAATGATTTAAGCTTTAAGAGGTCCCATTTGAAGTAATTAATTGAAGGGAGTTAGATCAAAGGCTCTTAGATAAAAAAAAATTCTATACAAACTCTCTACTTCTAAATCATACTTGCAATGGAGTCTCCTTTGCATCTATAAAATGTTGATAAAAAACCAATTTTACATTAGATTTTGGGGGTTCAAATGAATTCATTTAGATTTTTTGTTTTTTTAAGTATTTAGTCCTTATTATAAGCTTTCTAAA
The DNA here is from genome assembly GCF_030272615.1 of Cryptomeria japonica. Taxonomy (NCBI): domain Eukaryota; kingdom Viridiplantae; phylum Streptophyta; class Pinopsida; order Cupressales; family Cupressaceae; genus Cryptomeria; species Cryptomeria japonica. The sequence continues at coordinate 167,592,847 of NC_081415.1, forward strand.
TAGTATAATTTTTAATATATTTAATTTCATTAATATATTTTTGTTTTATTTCTTATGAATGTAGGTTTTTCACCGAACATGAACTTCTTTGTTCAATGCATTGGAAAAAATATTAAACTACTTCTGAAAAATATATATGCCTTAAGTATTGATGTCTTCTTTCTAACAAAAAAAAAAAATTTGAATTTTGATATATATAGAACAAGTTATGTGTTCAAACATACACCTATATCTAAATTATAATTAGTCAAATTTTAAAACTAAATAAAGTAAAAAATATTCAACATATCACTATTAAACCAACTACATGCCTTGGGTATTGATGTTACAAACCAAAATACAAAATATATAAGTTTTTATCATTTATAAAAAAAAATTATGTTTTTCAGGATGCACATCACTCTTAAAAAGTGTTGTTTGCTATAAAAAACTACTTTTCGAGGGAGATGGAAAAATCAATAAAATTTTATTCAAAAACATTTGAAAAAAGTATATTTAGAATTATGTTAGAAATCACTGTTTTATATCGTCTTCAAATTCTTAATGGTTTAAAAGTTATAGGTGTTGGAAAGTGGAGGGTTGTTTCAAAATGTTCGTCTAAGTGTCAAAGTTGGTCAACAAGTGGGAACCAATATTGTGAGTTCACCCATTATATGTGTGTGTGTGTGTGTGTGTGTGTGTGTCTTCCTTTGATGAAAGACATAGAAAGATATAGATAGAGATTTAGAAAAATAAAGAAGAGACAAGGAATAGAGACATAGAGGCAAAAGTGCGACATAGTGATCAGATATGATATGTGATTGAAGTAGATAGCTGAAGACCAAATGAAGTGTGATAAGTTTGTCTACTGAGCTTAATTGGAACTACATTTCATGAATATGTAAGATGTAACTTTATTAGTTCATGCTTTTTGTTCTCTTTTGGGTAGTAAGCCCTCTAGCAATGAGCCTCTAGTAGCGAGCCTTGCAATGAGCACTTGTAATATTTTATAACTAGTTATATTATATTGAGAGTTAACCCTCTCTGTAGTTTTTCCCTAATAAGTTTCCATGCAAAAAATATGGTGTTCTCTTGTGTGTGTCATCTCTTCTCTTGTTTTTCATTCAATCACCCATTCCTCTTTTTTTTCATTTTAATTGATGTGAATCTACAAAGTAATAATAAGATTATTTTAAGATTTAGGGACTACATATTCACCCCTCCCCTTCTCATTATTCAAGTTGTTCAAAAAATTCACCAAAGTTTAAAAGACTATCACACAACCATGAAACTACAATAAAAGTTTATGATGGACATTAAGGCATGCAAACCCACCATAAAGTACCATAATTTAAAACATAGAAATCGAGACAACAACACATAGAAGAATCATCATTTTATGAGGTTCTAGTTTTCCTTTAAGGAGTTCAAAGTTTCCCCATAGACCTCACTATTCATTGTTGTGTGATCCTCCCTATCATCAACTGCCTTGACACCCTATTTTTTCCTCTATTTTTTTTATCTTCGAGCTTCCAAACAAAAACTCCATGACAACTTTGTTCATTATATATTTGGTAATATCAACAATAGTATTGATGCCATATTCAATTTTGTTATACTTTTTGTTGTTTTTTATCTTTCTCTTCTCCTCAAGATAAATCACTCATTTTGGAAGCATCTCATCTTTATTATTTAGAGAGAAAAACTTGTAGCTCTTTTATTTCCTCTATTGCTATCTAGGTGGTGGCCAATGTCCTAACTATGCATCATCTTCATATTCTCAATCATACTGTTATCATATTCCACTGGCTTCTTTTTTATTCTTTCCTCTTAATTACTATCAACATCTTCTCCACTTTCAGTATCTTCCTCCTTCAAATACTCCTCCTCTTGATCGAGATCACCCTCCACTTGATCCTCCTTCTAATCATCCTTGTTATCAAAAGTCTCCACTTTATTTGGGTTTTTATCTCCTTTAGTTGCTCTATAAATTCTTGTTTATCTTGGACCACCATGATTACTAGAATTACTTATCTTTTCTTTACACTTTTCGAACAATTCCATATCATCCTCTATAATATCCACTACAATTTGAGTTTTTTTTTAGTCCCTTTTAGTTTCTTGAGAGGGAAAGAAATGTTTGACAATTGGGTTTTCTTCTTTTCGGGAGTAACATTGAGTAGTTTAACATAGAAGGGAGAAATATCTAATGACACTTGGAGGTTCACCCCCATAGTAGGGTCGAGCAAATTATTTTTTTCTTTATTATTTTTTTAAAAAAAAAATTCTACAATGGTTGACCTTGAACTAGAGGGAAATGATTGGGGCACAATAGATAATTGGAATTATAGATGGCTTTAATAAGAGCTTGGTGTACGAGAGGATTGGTACCATCATTAGTTTAGTTTGAATTGATGAGAGAAAGAAAAAGGGGAAGTTAGTTCACCATTTCTAATGTGGTTGAGGATAAATGGTATTTATGAACTATAATAAACCTCCCTTCTATAGTAAAATATTTCATGGCATAGAAACTTACCTAGTCCCAAGAAGGATACATCTTAGTTTTGTTATAACCATTTCGATGTCTTTTAATATTTTCTTTTCCCTCAAAGAAGTTTTCCACAAGTTCCTTGTAATCTATGTTCCTCTTTTTGGTGACCTTTTGACCTTGATAACTTAGGCCAGTCATTTTCCCAATCAAATCTTGAGTGACCTCCAATTTCAAGCTCCCTATAGTTACCCAACCATTCTCCTACAAATTATAGAAGTTAAGAAGGAGTTTATTGGTATGACCTCTCATTGAGAAATAAAATAGAGTGAACCCAACCTTTTTAAATTTTCTCTATAAGGGTGTGTGCAGGCTCATTGGGGTCCAAACTAGGCCCTTAAGTAGTGATGAAAATATTCAAATTTCAATGTAGTAGTACTTAAATTGTAGGAATGAAAATTAAATGTAGGTGTATGTCTAGGGAACCTAAGTATAAGAAAAACATAATATATTTTTTGGGGAACTTTTAGTATAAGTAGAGGAGAAATTCCTAGATACACCGCACTTTTTTTGTAGTTTTTTGAGAATTAAATAATTAATAATGATTTTTTTAATAGAAGTTTTGAAGAATAAGAAATATAGCATGCCTAGACACCATAACCTGGTCAAAACTCGATGAAATTCAAATCATTTTTTATCCTATATTAGGGGAAGCACAGAACGTGTAACTTTTTTTGGTTTTGAAATATGTGCAACCATTTGGAAGTTATAGATATTTTTTAATCATCTTATCAATTAGAGATTTAGTCATAATGTATGTAGAAAATCAATAACAATTATTTATTAAATTTAAAATAAGGCAAAATTTATATTGGTGTAAAGCTAACAATTTTATTAATAAACCTTTTTCATTTGATCAAATTTCGATTAAAAAAAGTCGTCAACCACATGGGTGAAGTCTAGAAAACCAAGGAAAACTTCTAAACAAGCTTGGCATCACTTTCCAAGTTTGACACTCCCAACCCAAATCCCAAAGCAATCCCAAGGGAAATCCCATGGTTGTATTTTTTGTCATAAAAAATGGATATCTGATTGTAATGAATTTATTATAACTAATTTTTTATGTCAACTAAATATTTTGATAATTAATTTGTTAGTCTACAATATACATTATAATAGAGTTTATCATATATAATAAATGATATTAATATATAATATATATTAAATATCATTTATATGCTTGATATAACATTCAATATTATAAATATCTCTCTATCTCTAAACCTCTTCCCCCTAGATCTCTCTCTCTCTCTCATCTCTCCATCTCTCTATTTTTCCCTCCCTCTTTCTTAGGTCTCCATCTCTCTATAGTCTCTCCTTCTCTCTATCCCTCCCATCCTAGACCTATATAACTCTTCTATCACAAGCTCTCTCTCTCTCTCTCTCTCAAGTCTCTCCCTCTCTTTCTCTCCCTCCCTCCATTCTTCACTTTGTCTTTCTCACTCGGGCTCCCTTCTCAGGTTTCTCTAAGCTCTATATGTATTATTGATTTATAATAATTTTATTATATATAAACAATATAAAATATTTATAATGTCAAGTAATGGATATTCATTTGTAACAAATATTTATTACTTCCTTTTTTGGGGGCATAAAACCTTTGGCAACCTTTATGGTGGCTTTGATACCAAATTGAATTCATAACAAATATCTGTTTGTAATGAATATATGTTTATTAGACCTACAAAAAGGGGTAAATTAACTATTTTAATTATTCCAATAATTCTCACATTCTCTTTGCTATCCCAAATCTCGCAATCTCTATCTATATGAGATAAAATTAACATTTGGATTGCTTGTTTGCACAAAAAAAAGATATCAAGTTTTTGAATCTTTTTGCAAGTATGATGTTGGGTAGTAGTCATCACAAATGAAAACACAAGAGAAAACCTATAATGGAAGAAATTGAAGCTTTATAGAGAAAGATAGAGAAATACATAGGAACAAAAGACAAGGTATGTCAAATACTCATCAAGGTACTCAAGATTCTTCTTTACACATAAATATTATTTCAAGTGAAGATGAAATTGAATTTGAAAATGTGAAGCATGATATTCAAATTGAAAATGAAAATGTTGAAACTAATATTGGAAATGTCGATATTAAAAATGAAAATGTTGATATTGATATTGGAAATGGTAATATAGAAAATGAATATGTTGAAATTGATATGAGAAAGGTTGATATTGAAAATGAATTTATGTTTTAATTGATATTGCAAATGTTGATATTGAAAAAATAAAATGTTGGAATTGATATTGGAAATGCTGAGACTGAAAATGAAAAATGAAAAAGTTGAGAATGAAAACTAAAATGTTGATAACATTAGAAATCAAAATGTTCAATGTTGTGTATTGTCGAATTACATGAGAAGAGAATATATTTGTGTGGAAGAATGAGAAATTTAAAATCCAACACATTTTAGAAACCCAAAATGATTAGGTGAAATTGATGAGATATAGTTAAAAATATTAAAGGAAAGAGATCAATTTGAACAATTTAGAAATAAGATATTGACCGAACAATACCAAATTTTTTAATAAAATGCTAATGAAACATAAAATGAGAAGTTTGGTAGACAAATTGAAGATTTGTGTGACCAAAAAATTGGAGAAAAATTCTATTATTCTTGACTTTTTTTTTTCTTTTTTTTTGGATAAAAGACTTATAGCTTGAAATATATTAGTATATATATGAAAATACATATGAAGTAAATGTAAAAGATATTTAAACTATAAAATAACTCTTACATAAATAAAATAGTTTCAAATTGAAAATGCACACAAAAATTAAAACATAATCCATCACATACATTTGAAAAAAACTTTAAACAATAAAATAATTCTTCAAGAACTAGAAATAAAACACTACATAGGTACTGGGATTGTCAATTTGATTCAAGAGATACTTGTTAACACATTAAGATCTTTACAATATATTGTAATCAAAACTCTCAACATAATTAATACTTTTCTAAGAAATCAAAACTTGTTCCTAAATATTAATCAATTTTCCAGTATATGTAATGATAGTTTAGTAAATAAATATATTAAATTTTTACACAATATAAAGAACAAAACAAAGGAAACTAGATCATTTACCAATTTATTGTAGTAAAAGTTTATCACTTCCAACATTAAACATAATCAATTTAATGCTTACAAATATAAAACATCATTTTTAAAAACAATAAAAAATAAATAAATTTCATAGTGTGATCATAGAGTTGACATTGAAATTGATTCTTTTTACTTTAAAAAATAGTTATATCAATTCTTTACATAGAAAAATAATAAATAACCATCTAGTTTAAAGAAATAATAATAGTAATTCAAAATTGAGCAAAATAAGCACAACCTGTTGGTAGAGAGATCTAAAATGGAAGCCAAATATAATAATAATGATAATAACCAGTGATTAGAGATTTTGCAGATGGATTTAGGAAATGTGCAGGTGCAACTATTTCCATATCTTAAGGTGTGAATTGTACATATTAGACATTAGTGACAGCTCTTGCTCAACCAATTCAAATGTAAATTAATTCTGCCAAGACTATCGAGTATTGATTGCTTGATCAGTTATCGTGATCTTCTCTGGTCTTCTTATTTAAATATTCTAATTATAATGTTTTCTAGCACTTTCCAAGATTTACTTTATCATTTAATTGGATAAACATTATCACTTTTAAGATAAATATTACAAAGTTATTTAAAGGCAAAATATTATCTCCAACACGCCCCCATAATGTTTATTGGGAGAGGATAAATACAAGAATATATCACATAACAAATTCCTTGAGATGAAGCAAGTTTCTAATTTTGACAAATTTCATAATAGGTTATGTTTTTTTAAATATATCAGCAACTTGATCTTCATCACTTTTTTCAAAAAAATTCAATTTGGTGTCTTTGTGCACCTTCACCTCAGATCACTTGAAATTGAAATGTATTCTTCTTGAAAGTTCACTATATGTAGATGCCGTATAACACAATTGATTGGTTTTTATCCAAAACTTTTTTTGTCCCTTCTGAACTTTCAAGTTATTCACAATTAGTATCATTAGTATCATTTTTCCCATATGAACACTTACACTTGAAAAACCTTCTAGTCATTGTAATATTTTTGTAGTTTGATCCACAACTCCATGCACATTCCATTTTCATACACCCTGACATAAACATATTCTTTGACTCTTTATTCCAAAATGTCTTTTTAGAATGATTCCTCAAACCACAAATATTGTAAGAATCTAAATACCAACACCTATCCTTCATGTGTCCTTTCCTTGTACAATGTGAACACTACATACTCTGGATTCCTTGAAGTAACTTGCTTGTACTGGGAACACTTGCATCATTCTTTCCACCTCTACCTGTGATATATCGAAGGCCTTCATATTTTGGTCTCATTGTTGGCTCAATAGGATTTTTTATTCATTCTTCATGTTTTCATAATCTTTGAAATTTATAACCCATTCTTTTTGTGATCTTTAAACCAACATTCTTTTCATTATCATCATATTTAATACTTTTCTAAGAAAACAAAACTTGTTCCTAAATATTACTCAATTTTCCAGCATATGTAATGATAGTTTAGTAAATAAATATATTAAATTTTTACACAATATAAAGAACAAAACAAAGGAAACTAGATCATTTACCAATTTATTGTAGTAAAAGTTTATCACTTCTAGCATTAAACATAATCGATTTAATGCTTACAAATATAAAACATCATTTTTAAAACAATAAAAAATAAATAAATTTCATAGTGTGATTATAGAGTTGACATTGAACTTGATTCCTTTTACTTTAAAAAATAGTTATATCAATTCTTTACATAGAAAAATAATAAATAACCATCTAGTCTAAAGAAATAATAATAGTAATTCAAAATTGAGCAAAATAAGCACAACCTGCTGGCAGAGAGATCTAAAATGGAAGCCAAATATAATAATAATGATAATAACCAGTGATTAGAGATTTTGCAGATGGATTTAGGAAATGTGCAGGTGCAACTATTTCCATATCTTAAGGTGTGAATTGTACATATTAGACATTAGTGACAGATCTTGCTCAACCAATTCAAATGTAAATTAATTCTGCCAAGACTATCGAGTATTGATTCCTTGATTAGTTACCGTGATCTTATCTAGTCTTCTTATTTAAATATTCTAATTATAATGTTTTCCAGCACTTTCCAAGATTTAATTTATCATTTAATTGGATAAACATTATCACTTTTAAGATAAATATTACAAAGTTATTTAAAGGCAAAATATTATTTCCAACACGCCCCCATAATGTTTATTGGGAGAGGATAAATACAAGAATATATCACATAACAAATTCCTTGAGATGAAGCAAGTTTCTAATTTTGACAAATTTCATAATAGGTTATGTTTTTTTAAATATATCAGCAACTTGATCTTCATCACTTTTTTCAAAAAAATTAATTTGGTGTCTTCATGCACCTTCACCTCAGATCACTTGAAATTGAACTGTATTCTTCTTGAAAGTTCATGATATGTAGATGTCGTATAACACAATTGATTGGTTTTTATCCAAAACTTTTTTTGTCCCTTCTGAACTTTCAAATTATTCACAATTAGTATCACTTTTCCCATATGAACACTTACACTTGAAAAACCTTCTAGTCATTGTAATATTTTTCTAGTTTGATCCACAACTCCATGCACATTCCATTTTCATACACCTTGACATAAACATATTCTTTGACTCTTTATTCCAAAATGTCTTTTTAGAATGATTCCTCAAACCACAAATATTGTAAGAATGTAAATACCAACACCTATCCTTCATGTGTCCTTTCCTTTTACAATATGAACACTACATACTCTGGATTCCTTGAAGTAACTTGCTTGTACTGGGAACACTTCCATCATTGTTTCTTCATCTACTTGTGATATATCCAAGGCCTTCATATTTTGGCCTCATTGTTGGCTCAATAGGATTTTTTATTCCTTCTTCATGTTTTCCTAATCCTTGACATTTATAACCCATTCTTTTCATGATCTTTAAACCAACATTATTTTCATTATCAACATATTTAATAAAAAATTTAAACTCATTAGTAGATTCATTATGAACCACTTTAGAAAAACCAAACTTAGCAAATGAAGAACATGAATCATCTTTATTACAAACCAAAGGCTTTAACTTCCAACATTCATTATTTTTTGCTAGTGGTTCTCTTTTCAACTTTGATATTTCATACTTTTGTAAACTATTTTACTCTTCCAATTTTTGTATCTTTTCTTCGAAATTGTTCTTTTCTTTTTCAAACCATTTCAATTTTTCTTCCAAGTCTTCATTCTTATTTTTAACTTTCTCTAATTCATTACTTTTTTGACATCAAATTGTTTAAACTTTCATTGCTGATTTCTTTAGGTTTTCTATCTTTTCACTATGATCTTTCTTTTACTTTCACCAATTCTTCTTTAAGTGTCACTAATTATCCTTTTAATAAATCATTTTCAACCACTAAGCTATCATTTTCTTTCTTTACTCTTTTTCAACATTTTCCAATTTAAATTAAAAATGGTTTCTTTAAACAAAATGTTACATGAAACTGTAATTGATAATAGCTTCACACTTAACACTTGAACTTTCTTTGATTTTTCTTTCACTCAGCTTCCTCCAATGACCAACATCTTCCTACAATCTTCTTCATGATGGTATCCATGATCTACAAAATCTTAACAAAAACATTTTTGTAGTTTGAATTGTTTTGCCTTGATCATCTGCTTTCATACCATATTGATAAACCAAAACAAATGAAAAACACTGAAAATATTAGCACAAATTATAAAACTTTATATTGTTATTTTTTGTTACCATACAATCACAAAGAAATTTGTTGAATTTATAGACTTGAATGGATAGGAAGAAAAAAAATTTGGAAACTACTAGAAGTTTCCATGTGCTGGAAAGTTCTTATTTAAATATCTTAGTTATAATGTTATCCAACTCTTTCCAAGATTTACATTATCACTTAATTGGATAACCATTATCACTTTTAAGATAAATATTACAAACCTATTTCAAGGTAAACATTATCGCCAACATGAATCACACATTTCATGAGTTGTAAGCCACTAAAGTGATGTGAAAAAATAATTTCTTCTAAACATTCGCATCATTGATAATAATATTATAGATAGGCAGGTTTTGCACTTCCATTGAACTAATGTACACATCAATGTTGTAGTTGAATGTGATGTTATGGATAGGGTTAACTGTGATGACAAGTATGAGCATAAAGGTGACGACTACAAAGCTATAGAATCTCCACTTAATATAACATCTATCAATCATAGGACAAATGTTGTAATAGGTGTTCCGCTAGATGAAATAAAGCTAAATGAATACCATCCTTTTGAGGATTTTAAGGATAGTTATCACTTTATTTTATAATTTTGTGAGCTAAAAGAATAATATAGATCCCTATCTTGACCTTGGATACATATATAATAACTTTACACTATGTTGTATTATTCAATTAAATCTTAAATAATTGAGATTAAAAATATTGTTTATGCATCAACAATATCATTATGTTATTATAATGGAGATATATAGATAATTTTGATGAGAGCTAGGGAAAAGACAAAAGCATTCAAAATTCTAACCATTAGGGTTGGAGGTGAGTCCTCTGGATTTGGTGCCACCATAGATAGTTCAAAGGATGAATAAATTGATGATGAATATCATTTAGATGATGATGATAAGCTTCTACTTGATATCTTGATAGATTTTCCGACATGTTCGTGTGTTTGGAGGTCGAGAATGGTACCGTTGGAGGAGTAAAGACATCTTGGAATGATTCTACAATAGATATCCTTGATGATGTGGAGGAGGATCTAGATGGGAGGGTCCTTCAATATAGGGATCCTAAGGTTTTTGGTTCCATTTCCTTCAACTATCATCATTCCTTCCCTTTTTTGGCCTCCAATCTCTTCCTTGAGAAATTATTGTTCCTATTATTTGTGTCCTCCAAGGAGGGTTTTTCATTGCCCCCTTGCTCCAAAAGAGCTCTTGGTGATTAGAGATAGAGTTGATCTTGCTGAGTTCATTCTAGATGGGGACTCTAATTCCTTCACTAGTGTTTCATATTCTCCCTAGTCCTCTATTACCTATGATGTGGCTACCCTTATTTTCCTTTTGTCTTGGTTTTCATGTGAGTATTGATCGATCAAGTTGACTCAATTGACTAATCTTCCTAAATCCATCATTGAGGATGTCTTGGAGCTGAGGATCTTAGCTTATCTGAATTTTGATAAGATAAAAAATTTCACATGGAAAAACTTTGACTAAGCTAAGGTTAGTCATCAGATAGATACACCTTCCTACCATCAAACTCTTTGTATTTATAAAACCAACATTTGTGAAGTCAGATGGAAAGAGGTACCTGAATCTATCAATCACATATCTTCAAATGCATATGTTGCCAAGGCTGTAACAAAAGTATCTACTTCATAATTATAGGATTTATTAGAGTTAGAATCTGAGAAATTCTTTTTACCTTTCTTTTTCTTCTCCTCCTTGCACTCGTTGTGAAAATGACCAAATTTGTCACAGTTCCAACATTTTGCCTTGGATTTTTTACCAAGTTACTTCTCTTGGGAGAGTTGCAGTTACCCTTCTTGTCTTTCTTCTTTCCTTTCTCCATTTTTCTACCATGAGAAATTAGGGCCTCCTTAGCCATCTTAGCAGATTTCCTTCACATCTCTTCATATAATAGTGAATAAACCACATCCTCCATCTTGAAAGTAGTTTTTGAGCATCCAATGACCATCACAAGATGATCCCACTAGTCCAATAAAGAACATAACAAAAGGATATATTTTCTTGATCATCTATCTTGACATTGATAAAAGTCAGTTGAGAAACTAGCTTGTTGAATGCATTCATGTGATTTGCAATGGATCCTCCTTCCTCTATCCTTAGAGTATAAACCTACAACAAGGTTATGAAATTTTCCTTTGTAAAACTTCCACTAAAAATAGATCAACACAAAAACCTTGTCGAACCAACAACAATAACAATACTGGCTAGGCTCTAATACCAATTGAAAGGAAGCCAAGCATAGAATAAATGCTTCCAAATGATAAATCTAACAAGAGAGGTGATGTAAAAACTTCCTTACAAACCCTTAATTGTTGCAAATTAGATTAGCAAACTCAAAATCAAATTTAAACAAATAAGCTCACAACACTTGATATATGTGGGAAAACCTTTTGGGAACAAAACCCACACTTTAAAAGAAAGACCCAATTGTATTATCATCAATAACTAATAGTTACAATTCAATACCTATAGCCAATTGTCTTCAAGAGTAAATACAACATTAAATAATTTTAGAGAATATCTGAGACATAAAATCTGTTTAGATACAACATCAAATTATTTTAGAGAATATCGGACACATAAAATCTTTTTAGACGATATCCAACCTATCATACAAAAATACACTAAGAGGCCACATATTTATAGAGCTCAACACAAGTGGAATCACCCATAGTTTTGAAAATAAACTCCAATGGGCCGAAGAGGTATGTGGTGTCATAAACAACAACCTGCTAAACTCATGGCATGTTGCACATAGAAACTTCCAAATAAACAAAGCATAACTCATCTGGAACGGTCACCTTTCAATATGCAACACCTTCCTCACACCACTTGTCAAAAGTGAACTCCACCATAGATACCAATTGCCAAATAATATCTCTCCATGACTCTTCCACCAAACTAGTAAACATCATAGTAAATAAAAGAAACTCTCGTAGCTCCAACATAGCAACCTATGACACTAGTCCCCTCTTTTTGGGACTTCCAAAGTGGACATAATAAAATAAATAAACAAAATAAACATGTTTGGCTCTAAGGTTGAGACACCTTATCCCAACAAAATAAAGATAAAAATGTGGCCAAGTATGGTCATGCTAGGAAAGAACCATAACATTATTAAATATTGATATGGTGATTATGATATTGCAAGGAGGTTGTTGAATTAAAATTAAACAAAAAAAGGACTTGAAGCTTATCAATGATGTTAGGGCTTCTATAGGTTCATTAAACCAAGGAAAAGTTATTAAAACCTTGTGGCCCTAAAAAAATGATATATGTTAGTGATTGGGTCTTTCACATTTCATATTCCTAGAGAAGAGATATTTAAATTTTGCTATTTCAAATAGTCCTACCCTATGTGGTTCAACTTTCAAGCATGTCGCCTACCACATGACATCAAGGCAAAGCATGAAGAGGAACTCAAAATGTCCAAAGGACTTAGGTGTTGGGTCAATTATGGGTCTACCATCGTTCCTCTCTCCTACAATTAGGGATTAGGCTCCAAGCCTACGTTGGTCTTTTGACACCTTCAATCCTTTTTAGGTCAATTAAAATTCCCTTTCTTTAGGGTCAGGTTTTCACATGTAACCAAGATCCCCATTAGAGCTTGCAATAGTTTTGGAAACCTCAAAAACTCCTAAATGGAGGCCTTCCTTTACATTTATTATCACTTAGTTTGAACACATTCATACATACATATATACATGTATATTACACACAAAGATATATATATATATATAAACTTATTAAAGAAAATTAAATCATTTGTTAATAATATGACCAAATAAGAAGTAAAAAGCAATTATAAAATGTGGATTTTGACAATTTTGTCAAATAACATACACAGTACTCCTTTGACGCGACCACTTGCAGCTCTTTATAGGGTAGTCAAGTCCAAATATTTAACAATTTTGTACCTATGATGCCCTTCGAAAATTATTTTACTCATGTATAATTGAGGCTAGCGCATAGGTCTTTAGGAATTGGAAAAATGAAAGAATTTTATTTTTTTTTTGCGTAGAGGTCTTTAGGAATTGGAAAAATGAAAGAAATTTATTTTTTCATTTTGAAAAGATGCTCGCCTTCTTTGGTAAGGTTTGATTGATTGATTATATGGCAGACACAAAGTCGTTAGAATTCATCAATCAAAAGAGAAATAACTTGCCCGATAAAATTATTTCAATGGCAGACACAAAGTCATTAGAAATCGACAATCGGAAGATAAATAACTCGCCCGATAAAAACAATCGGTTTATTCGGTCCAACTTAAACATTTTCTGTGTGTATTTACAGCTTGTGATTGTAAATCTACCCTCAACTTTGACCGTGGAACACCAAAGATTATCTTTAATAAAATACTTTTTAAAATAGGTTGACAAAATATAATGCAAAGACCAAACCGACCATTTTGTCATTGGAATTGATTTACGCGCTATAATTTTCCAGTGATTTGTTTTCACCTGGTCGCATTCTTTTCAATTATGACTCAAGTCTTTAGCATTGTAGGTCCATCAGCTCCCTTGTTCTGAGTATGGACTTGTCTTGTCAAAGATTATTTTTTCTAAATCAGTTCTTAGCAATGGGGTCAAGTGGTGGAGAATTTGTACTCTTGAAAGAGAGGTCACAAGTTCAAATCTCACAAGGGGTAGGGTATGTACGCTTCATTTGTAGTGCAGTTAGGTACCTCCCACAAGGAGTATGAGGTAGTCCCATATTGCTCTAACCCATTTGTAGACCCACATACAGATTGTTGGCATAGTGGATTATAAAAGACCCTTTCCCTTCCTTTTCATTCTATTGCATGATGTCATGATTTATCTAATAAGCCCAAACTTTACACAGAAGACATTGAGTGCATCATCTAGCTACGTGTTCTCTAATTGGTAGTGTGGTAGCATGGGGACATGTGTGTTACAAATAAGTAAGTAGTTCGCCACTATGGTTTTTTTTTAATTGAAAAAAATTGCTACTACGGTTTAGTGCCACATGTCCCAAGCCCACTATACTTAGGCAAGCAAAGGAAGGTTGACTGCAAACTCATAGTGTCAAAATGGTGGGCTATGACTCCTTGTGTGAGAGCATGGAATGCTAACACATGGAGCTTACTAGGTGGTATGATATAAAGTGTAGTCCTAGGTGAAAAACTCTAATTGATGAAAATATCTGAAGGCATCTGATGGTTTTTTAAATCTGATCTATTGAAACTAGAACGAATGAAGTTTTTTAAAGACGTACACGATATCAAAGATGAACCATTTTACATAACTGGTTTATGCTGTCTTTGGTGGATAATTTGGAGTAGCACATGTTAGATTGTGATAGAGGTGTAGCATTAGGATAGGTAGGTGGTATATAATGATAGGTAGGTGGAACATTATGATAGGTAGGTAAAGGATTGAGAAACAAATGGAAGGCTAGTGGAAGGAGATATGTAGGAGTATCCATTGATGTGATTCTCCCATGAAAAACATGTACATAGCATTAACATTTTATGTAGAGGTATATAAGACACATTAGGAAAATATGTAGGAAAAGAATGCTTAATTATGTTTGTAGGGTTTAAATGATCAAGCAATTCAGCTCAACTTTTAATTGACATGACATTATTATACACAATATGAGAAATACTATGCAACATGTTCAAACCATTTTCATCACTTTGAATCAATCTTGTGAAAACCTTAATCAAGGGTACTACCTCTCCACACAAGTACTCTTGACTCATACATTGTTGAAAGTCTCCCAATCTATGGTCAATCTTTGCCAGTTTTTTGTAGGCACTTGAGTTAAAGATTAATCCTCAACATGACAACTATAAGGGCATTGGTTCTCGACAATGTTAGGTGTATCCTATGTAGGAATAAAGGATTCACCCAAGATCCCATCGAATAGGTTAGTCAACTTAGGCTCAATACCCTTAGTATTTAAACTTTGGGGTGCCATAACTCTATAACTTCTTCATAATGGGATATTAGATTTAGTACAAAGGGTGATAAAACTCATAGACAAATAAGGAAAAGGTAATGAAATACCTCTTATGCAAGCAAAAGAAGTGATCCAACAATGCAATTTCCCAACAGAATGATCAATTGACCACTTAAATAACAAAAATGTATCATAGAAATGAGAGATTTGAACAATTAATGATTCTAGATTTGAAAATTATATGACCATGCAGTGAAAATCAAATTTGAGCATTTGAATAAAAATTAATGCAATGAAGAAGTCACCTTCACCAAAATATAAAGTGGTGAATGGTGTTCAGTTGTCTAAACATGCAAACTAGAAATCAAACCCATTCACAATAGTATTGCATTAACCTAAATGAAATCCAATAGGCCCAACCTCAAACCTATTTGAAAAGGGATAAGAAAACTATTCAACTTTATTTGCCTTATTTTAGTTGAATTGCTACAATTGGATGAGATATAATGATTAAATGCAAAAAGTGGGGTTAATTATATAAAACTAACAATAAATAGCATAATTAGAAAGGTGCAAAGTAGATATGCAGATTCTAAGTACAGATTTCGAAATGAGAAGCAAAGAGAAACTTGTGTCTAAAATTTGAGCTCAAACAATACCAGACTATGGTGCTAGGTAACCTAGTCCAGAAGCTATTAGATGTGAATATTGGAAACAGGTTTGGGATTAGAATGTCACTTAGAATATTTTAGTAAAATATTTTTAGAAAAGTGTCAAATGCTATTAAGTGATTCCTTGTGTCTAGGGTTTTCATGTTTTTTAAAATCTTGTTCAATTCATATTAGTTTATAATTTTTAAATCTATATTGCTTGTCTTCTTAACTTGTCACTTGCACACACAAGAGAGGAAAAATATTGTTAGGTTGATAGGGGTTTACCTAGGTCAAACTCTAGGTTTTGAATTAACTCTATGATGAATGAAATAGAAAAGAGAGCATGCCCTTGTGGGGTAGAGGCTAGATCTGAAAATGAAACACTTAATTGAAATATTATAGCTTCTTTATGAATCTTCCTTGCCCTAAAGTATTCATATAAAGGTTGATATTTTCATGTAGGAACTCATAGTTGTCTTCATAAGAACATGACCATGGATGCCATCTTAAATTCTTGAAATCTAAATACTTGACCTCTCCTTTACTGCCCTAATGATGCTTGATTTCTTTCTCACTTGAATTTTAATTGTGGAGTGAATTTTTTTAATGAGAGATGTTTCAAATGAGACGATAAGACTTGTTTTTATAGCTATACTCAAGAAAGGTATTGAAAATTATAAAGAAGGGTTACATCATAAATCATTTCCTAACAAACCTTTTTCGACCATTAGAGGATTCTAAAATGGTCCCTTTTGGTCTAGACTATGTACCTAGCTATAGCATGCTAGTCTAGGAGGACAAGAGCACTAGGCACCCTATTCCAATTCATAAAGGTTGAGAAAAATTTATGTAATCAAAGTAGTGAATGAAGACCATAAATTTGTCATTGGTATGAGTAGAATCAGACATAATCAAGGCATAGAAGGTAGAAGCGTTGAAGTGATGCCCAAGTGAGTATGAAATTTTATTGTGGATACAATTTATGACACTAAAAAAGTCATGCTTCTCAAGAATTGATTCCCACATGGCCGAGTCTCCTATTTTCATGGTCCCCAAAAAAATATGTGTCACCTCTTCCAACATTGCTTCCAAACACTCCAAGTTTTTCTTTGTGACTAGGAAGACTTACACAATTCCTCGCACAATAGGCTCTCCATTTGGTTCAATTATGATTGGAGTTGTTTCTCCTAATACTTAAATTAGAGTTAGTAATAGTTTTACGGTTAGGGTTTACTTAGTATTAGGGTTAGTATTAGTATTATGGTTATAGCTAATGTGTGTTATATTAGGCTTAGGATGCAATTATGGTTATGTTTCTACTTACAATCCTAATTATGATCATAATTCCAACCCTAGACCTATCAATATCCCTAATTGTCAATCCTAATTCTATTTTTAAACCTAATGCCAAACATGATTCAATTTCTAACCATAATTTTAAACTTAATCTTGTCCAAACCCTAACTCTAACCGAATTTTAATTTTGACCCTTATCCTAACCCTAACAAAGAAGAATATCAATGATCAAAGATCAATCTATTCACTAAAATCTATTTCATAAGTTAAATGTTTCTTTGTATTGTGAAAAAGCTATAGTGTACAATGAAGGTTCATAGAATACTTATGAGGAGGATCTCAATTGTTGATCTGAGTTTTCTATGGCATACTATAAATTATTGTCATTATTTATTTGATTTGTACCCTCCAATATATTATTTAACGTATGACTTACTAACGGTGTACCCATTGCACCTCCTTTTGATGCAAGTGCAAATAAAATATATTAATGAATACTTATGTGACAAAATAGTAGTCCAATTTAACTGATATTATTTATGAATCATGATAGAGAAATAAAATGGACACTATCTAATTTATACTAATAATTGCCATCTGATTAAAATTGGTCTAACCTAAATGATTGATCTCATGCAATTGAATGTATGGTCTAACCTAAATGATTGATCTCATGCAATATGCATTCAATGCATCTCAATCCAAAGTGAAGTTTCACTATCCTTGGTAACGATAAACATTATGTGAGATTCATGATCAAAGACACAAAATGTGCACTCCATAATGCAACCGTTGAATTTAAGTGGCAAATAAAAGAGAGAGAAAAATTAAATTCAAGTAATCAAACTATATCATTTCATTTTTTATGAAATAAGATCGATTAATTTAAACTAGTCAACATGAAATATGAAGTAATAATTAATGTGAAATGAGTTAGGTTTATTCATTTCATTTTTTAGACAAGATGATTTATTGAGTTAAATGAGTCGATATAAGATAACAATGAAAAATGGGTAAATAAAATACATCTATTTCATTTTTCAATATGGAAAAAAAATAAACTCAAATAAATAAATAAAAATTGTCACAATAAAATTGACAGAGATCAAACTGAAAGTCAAGTAAGAAAAATACATCTATTTCGTTTTTCTATGATAACATAATTGACCGACTTAAACTAGTCTCTGAAGAACATGAAGTGAAGTAAACGAAATACAATCTATTTCATTTTCTATGAGAAAAATTGACTGAATTAAAGCAGTCTGAAAAGAATAGAATTGACTGACATAACCAGTAATATGAGATAGTCTTTCTATTGATTATGACAACAAGGCCAAATTCATTATGATCCACACCCACTTAAAGCCCAAATCATACGCTAACATAATAACAACTGGCCGCAATTATCAAGAAATTATCATCGTTGGGAAAAGATGACAATATAATGTCAAATCGTCAAAGTCTACTAATCTGAAATCTCACATAGTTGCATTGTGGAGTTCACATTTTGTGTCATTGGTCATGAATTTAAGTCTTCTATTGTGAAAAGAAGAGAGTTATAGCTTCTAGTTTTATCACATGTGAAGCAAATACAGAGCAACTACCTTAAAAAAATAGAATTGACAGAAATAACCAGTAATATGAGATGGTCTTTCAATTGATCATTGACAATAAGGCGAAATGGATTATGATCCCACCCACTTAACGGTCAAATCATACTCTAACATAACAACTGGTCACATTCCACTTTCCATGTCCGCCATTAGCTCATTATCAAGAATTAATTCATCAAACGTTATTTAAATTAAGAATAAAACAATCAATGATGATGAGATTTTAAAATATAACTTTTCATGTTATACAATTTGATCAGTCAATTGACAACTTAATAAATATCCTTAAAATTCTAAGATGGACAATTTTATTTTTTTTAATGAACAAAATCTATACAATGAAGCATGTTTATCATTAAGAATGTGTGTAAGAAAAAAAGATCTTAGGGAAAAAAAATGAATCCAAAATTTATTTGTGTTAGGGTTAGACAAGATGTGAATGACACTTATTAAGATCAAGGTTTTTAATAATTATTTTGTTCTATGTATTGAAGCATAATTTCATCCCTTTTGATATTTATAGTATGATGGAACCTCATTATTATCTCCTTCTAGTTCATTCTCATATTTAGTAGGAAAATTGAAGTATTAATTACAAATTTTTTAGGATTTGTATAATGTCACTTTCAATTGTATTAATTAGTAGTTGGTTGCTCATTCATTTCTAATCCTTGATAGGCTATATATAATGTCATGTGGAACTATGGACAAGCATTTTTATTATCGCAATTGGTGGAATGAAATCTTCATATATCTATTTTGATATTGTATTTAAGATAAATTATTGTTCCCTATTTTTTCTCATGTCTATTTATATTTCCAAAAGAAATATTAGTGCCACCATTATTTGAGTGAATATACCATTTATGATTGTTGCATCGATAGTTGAAGTTTTTTGGATGATAACCCAACTTTATTAATTTGTTGCATTCCTTATTTGATAATTTATATCATTATTCCATTTTTGGACCATTATTTACTAGCTATATATATCCACATTTAATTCATAAGGTTGTTTTTATGGTAAAATATGGATTAGATCATATTTTTTGTTGATAGATGCTTGATTATTCAACTATGATTGAACTCTTGGCCCATTTTTCATTAGGTTGTACAAATTACATTCCTTTAGTATGTAAATTGATTATTTAAATAAGGAGTTGCATTCAATTATGGTTTATGGATAATATCATTATTATTGGGAAGTTTTATACCTAATTAGGGTTACAGACTTGGATTTGATTACATGGTTGGTCTTGATGTTGATTATGGACATTTGGAATTGGATTAAGGAGTGGTGTGGGTTGAGTGGAGGATTTCTTATTATATTATTTGGTTGTATGTTGTTAGTTGTCTAAGAGAAGGGAGTGGTCAGTCCAGGAAGACTAGGGCACTAGGCTGCCTATTCAAGTCCTTCTAGATTAGGCAATGGTCAGGAAGCAAGAGAAGAGAGAAAAGACCCCAAATATAGCACTAGTTTGAGTATCATCAGGAATAATCAAGGGAAAGAAGGAATAACACTATCTAAGTGAGACCTAAAAGAGTATGAAATTTTACTAGGATATAATTCACGACACTGCAATAAAAATATATGCAAATTTTCTTTTCTTTAATTGAAATAATATATTTATTTAAGTATACAAATAAGAGGATATTTATATACATATAAATATATATCTATATATGTGTATGCATACATACATACATACATACATACATACAAACATACATACATGTGTGTGTGTGTGTGTGTGTGTGTGTGTGTGTGTGTGTGTGTGTGTGTGTGTGTGTGTATGTATGTATATGTATATGTATATATACATACATATACATATCTATAATATGTATATCTATGTGTGTGTGTGTGTGTGTATATATGTGTGTGTGTGCATATACATACATATGTATCTAAGTTGTGTTGTCATTGATGCCAAACTTGGTGTTCCAGGTAGAGTTTAGTCTGGATACAATCTTGTACTATTGTAGGTTTCTTTGTTAGTGTTTAGTGTTGCTAATTGAGTTTGATGATTTGGTATTGATTGTGACAAGTTCAATATGGAGGAAAGAATACTTAATATATGCTGAAAATAATATTTAATGTTCCATTGGTTTTTTGGTTCATGGATTATAGAAGTTTATTGTTATTATTGTTTGATAGTATGAGGATTTATCATAATGGTCCAAAATGTTCTTGGTGGCCTTCAGAGAGGCAAAATCCTATATTACGGTTTGGTAGAAAAGTTAACTTTTGTTTGCATAGTATTTCAGTTTAGTTCTCAAGTGGTATTTCTGTTTCACAAGTGAGTTATGTTGGTTTGTGATTGGTATATTCAATTATGTTATGGTTTGTTTTGTCTAACTGAATTATCTAGTTTGGATCAAGGTTTTTGGTCTAGATATGCATTGAAGGTTGAGTAAGAGCATTGCCATGGTTCTCACCATGGTGTGTGGAGATTTGCATGAGGTAATTTACATAGGAAGATGTCATTTGGTTGACAACCAAACTTTAGAGGATGTGTTAGAATGTGTGGTTCATTGGATTTGACTTGGAAGGTTGTATTATGATGAATTTTGGGCCCCTCTTTCTCTTGGTGTGGACCACTTTGAGTGTTTTTGGTCTAGGTGGTTTATTTTTTGTAATATTGCTTATTTCATCTTTGGTCGACCTTCAATTAGGTTTTTGATGATTTAACCTATATTTAAGGAACATATGAATGTATGAGTTGGCTATGGATGTGTGTGTGGATGACTAGTTGTGTGTGAGAAGCAAATGTGAATGATATGCAAGTAGATTTGGGACTGGGGATGTGAAAAAGTCAGTTTGTGTAGTATTTTGATGTTGATACATTCAATGAGACACTGTGTTGCGACATTGGTGGTTATCAAAGATGTCTACCATAATATTGTTCACTTGACATGTTGCTAAATGATAGTGGGTATTTTGGTAGCACTTTGTATCTTGCCCTAAAGAAATGTGCCTTAGTTGTTCAAGCCCATGCATCTTGTCCTAAGGTAGAGTGATAGAGTCTTGCAAATCCATCAATTGCTTCTTGCTCCCTGACAGTGAATGTGAAACATTGTAATTATTTCTTTTTATATTGTGAGCATAATTCTCACCGTGATTTTTCCTAATTGAATTTTCCACGTAAATCTATTACTCATATATTAATAATTATTTCTTATCGATATTGCTATAGAATTGTTAAATGTTATGTATAATTAATCTATTTTTTATTTTAGAACATTAATCTTTGTTAAAAGATTTTACATTATTTACTTCGCTCACTCTTTTCTCTTCTATGATATATTTAAAGTCTAGCGATCTTCATCATACTTAAATGTCACCCAAAAAAATCAATTCATATAGTTCGAAAGAAACATCAAATCAATCAGATTGGTGAGAGTTGTGTTGATCGTCTTCCAATCATGCATTCAGCGGACATGTTTTTCTTAGGTTATCAGTCTCACTATTTGTTACCCAAAAAAATAAATTCAAATAGTTATGAGTTTAACTGTTTGTTACGACATATTCGTTGCTTAAAATTCCACGGTTGGCTTGTGGAGCGTACATCTTAGGTTATGAGTCTCACATTTTGGGTCATTTGCCATAAGTCTCACATTTTTCTTCCTCTCAACCAAGACGAAACACTTTATTTCACATTAGATCCGGATGCGTTAGATAAATTGCCTTCCATCCCCTTCAAACGATACATTCCATGCCATGATAAATTTACACAAATATCTGTCAAATTTATATCTCGATCTGACTTTAAATACTTCGCACCCTCAGTGCATTATAGGAAAAGTTATAGAGATTTTCATATTAGATCATCCTACCTCTCAATATAAGTGACTTAGATTTTGCTTCCCTTTTTTCTTCTCTTTTTGTCTTTTTATATTATGTCGATTATAATTTATACAAAATATTTTATAATTTTGACAATAGATTTGAGAATTTGATGTTATTTGGGATTTCATTCTTCAATTTGTTTTCTTTTCATATTGAAGTATTGTAGAGCCTTCAACCAACTTATTACAAAAGACGATAAATACTATTATATGTTCATTACAAGTTGAACAAACATGATATCTTTGCATATTATGTTTCTAAAATTCTGATTTATTTATATTTATGTGTAACATGTAAGATGTCTAAAATAGAACGTCGTCCTTTGAATTTATTTATGTCCAATATATAAGATGTCTAAAATGTAACATGTAAGTGTTTTAAGTGAAAACAATTGCAACTTCCTTACTAGAAATAAAATAGAAAAACAAAAAGAACATCAAAAAAGGAAATCCAATACTTAGTCAGATCTAAGTGTCAAAAGGGAAACTATCAATTGGTGATGCACGTTCAATCCTCAATATAGTTTGTGACAAGTCTATATAATTCTATCCTCCTTTGGTAAAACCTTATGTAATAGAACATAAACATGAATAAAAAAATAAATAAAGTGAATTAAAAGATAGAAAATATTTTTTAGCACAATAAGAATAGATTTTTGGAAAAGATATATAATATGAAGCATACTAATTTCCCCCACAACCACCCTAGTATCTATGCAAATGGGATATGTTGTATTGTAAGACAGTTCATGTGTCTTGTCTATGCTTCCATATTTTGCATGAATTCAACCAAAAAGAAATCACATGCCTTGATTATACTTTAATATATTTGCATATATGCTTTCCACAAAGAGGAGGAAGCACTAGGAGGGAACTAGTTGGCTTGTTACTGTTTAAACTATAATGCAGCACCAAGGAACCCCAAAGGATATGAGCTAAGAAAAATAAGTAAACATGAACTATTCATTTGAAACATTAAAGATAAACATGCATAACTTGCAGAAGTTCACTAGCCCAAACCTAAAACTTACATCCTATCAAACTGTGACAATGCACAAGTGAAAGACATAGACACCAAAATGCTTACTGAGAAAAGGGGAAAACTCAAAACATGTTAGGATATGTCTACAAGTGGTTTCAAATCTTACAAGACTTCTCAAGAGGTTATAACACTTTACTCGACAAACAAGGTTTTCTACTTGATCCAAGGTGCAATGATTAAATTTGTATGAAGACAAACATTAAAAGTGACATAATTGACACCACACTAACTTAATGATATTAGATTTCCATAATCAATAGGTTAATAATATAACACTTTCTGGATTAGACTGTGTACCATATTTTTGTAGCTATTTGTGGCATAATTGACACCACAACAACTTATTGCCAACACATTATGATCATCTTACATGTTCCCTAGACTCTCCAAGTCCTATAAATCAATTGCAAAGTACAAAACACCACTATTTGGGACCTAAAAAATCCTATGAGCAACTTGCAAAGACTACAACACTGATAGAGGACTAGGGTTCCCTCACATGACACTTATATGCTTGGAGGACACTACCACACTACACTAGAGCTCTCTATCTATGGTGTAGTGCTCTTGGTGCACTACTATCCAAATTGGGAACTATTGTTAGGCTAGTAACCCTCCACTTGTGTTGTTGTCCTTCAATCGTGCATTTGTCGTAAGCAATCAAACAATTGAAGCTAAGTATTGGTCCCATAGACATCATGGATGCATTCGATTAGACTAAATGTGATGAATTATCCCAAGAAACACATAAATGCCAAAAAGGTTTGGGGATGAAGTATGGAAAATAGCTCTTTTAATCATTTTTAAGCAAATTGATCTTTTGTTGTTACTAAAAGGTGTAATTATGACACACATCAATTATATATGAAGGCCTTTTAAATTGAATATGTGAAAATTCATAAATAAGTTGTTCATGTTATGTCTGAAATGTCCAATTTGGATGAATAGCTTTGATGTAGATTTCATTTGAAAAAATGGTGATATTAATGGGACTTAATTTCCAATTCCTATGGACCTTCGTGCTAGCCTCAAATTTAGAAAAGTAAAATCATTATCAAAGTGACTTTGAATTCCACCTACTTTGAATTATTATATTTTTTTGTTTTGTTTTGGAGTAATAATCATTTTTCACTGATTTTATTTACTTCGTACACTCTACTCTTTTCTTTGGTATATTTAAAGTCGAGCAATCTTCATCATACGTGACATATCACCTAAAAATTCCCGTTGGATTTGCGTTTAACCCTCAGTTAAAATTCCAGCGTTGGCTTGTGGTGCGTACATCTTGGGTCAGGAGTCTCACATCAAATTAAGGACGAAGAAACTTTATTTAACAGATTCAGGTTCGGATGCATTAAATAAATTCTCTTCCATCCCCTTCAAACGATACATTCAATGTGATGTTATTACTTTAATTTTTATTGTCTTCTAACCATACATTCAACGGACATATCTTCCTTAATGGACCGTAAATATTGGGTCATAAATCTGGAAGCAGCTATTTTCCACACAGAATAGCACGTCATAACCATGATAACATTGAATTTATCATACGCATTGAATTTGGCTCGATGGATGTTTAAACGCAAGGAAACAGAGCTAGAAATAGAGCTGGAAATGGAAACGGAGCCAATTGCTAGTGATTTTCTAAAATATTCTGATTTTATTCTTTTTTCGTAAAGGATGATTGTTTTTCATTAAAAGTAAATTCAGTCAATTCAAAACATTAAAAACTACCAAAAGACCTAGATTTCAGTTTACTACCAATATTTAAAGCCTAACAACATAACTAATCTAATTAAGCTTGAAAATAACGACTTCTTGGAGATAGCCGGTTAAACTGAAGTTTAAGCATAATTAAAAATAAACGACCCTCTAGAGCTAATAGTTTTAGGGAAAGAAATAAATTAAAAAAGTTAACAGAAAAAACAACTAATCTAAAGCTCCACTTTTTCCTCTTTTGTCCCTTCATTTTCCACCTCTCCATCTTCTGCCTGTAAATTATTGCTACCCTTTTATTTGCCATTTCTATAAGTGTTACATCCTCTTGAGGTTTTTGTGCCACTTGTGCTTCCATCTTTTTTCTGTATGATTTGAATCTAGTAATGATCAAACTTAATATATCAGTTGTTGGGAAACCTATAATGTTAACCCTCGTTTTACATT
This sequence comes from Cryptomeria japonica, assembly GCF_030272615.1. Classification (NCBI taxonomy): domain Eukaryota; kingdom Viridiplantae; phylum Streptophyta; class Pinopsida; order Cupressales; family Cupressaceae; genus Cryptomeria; species Cryptomeria japonica. The sequence goes on from NC_081415.1 coordinate 167,618,787, forward strand.
TTGCGATTTTCTTTTTAGTATCCACTATTTTTTTGGTATTTAATTTACACTATCTCTAATTGAATTGAATAGATCCATTGCATCATTCAACTAGTCAAGGGAATGAGATCGCACATTAGTCTATGAGAAATTATCTCTTTAAGGGTTCAATTTCACAACAACACCGGTCTTCATTCCCTAGGAGCTTTTGCATGAACTACCTCCCACTTGTGGTGTCCCCTTTTGTGAAGGAGAATCAGCCTGGAATCTTAAATTATTTTCTAACCACATGTAAATTATACACCCTTTATTAGTGTGTCCAATTTCAAACTCTTCTAGCACCTATTTTAGTATTTCCCTTTCCTCTATGCATTATACTAGGACCTTTATTGTAATTAATTAATTTTTAATTCAATATTATGGGTCTTATTTCACTGTATTACATGATCACACTCTTATTTGGGCCCTTAATTATAGGTGTGCCTTTTATCTTTTTATTTTGATTTTTTCTTAATCCTACCCTAATTTCAACTCCCAAAGCATATTTTGCATACCAGAGGCAACTTGAATTGTAGCACCAAGATATGATTGACTTTGTAATCACAATACGTTGCATCCCTAAAAAATTGGAAAAAAGTCTGTCGGACCATCATGTGGCATTATGGTCCTGAATATTTCTCCCTGAATTTTTGGATCATGTTTTGATACTATTATAATGTTTAAATCTTGCTTTGTGTGAGGTTACATCAATTTGAGGTTGGCCTAATGCTGATTTTAATCTTGAAATTCCTATATAAGTCATTCTTCTCAACTCATTTTCATCTAAGTGATTCTCAAACTCTAAGCATCATAAGTATTAGACTAAAAGCATTAAAGTGTTCAATCACTCATCATTAAGCATTTTTAAAAATCTTTAAGGCAACATATTCTTCATTCAAGCATTGTGGAGTAAATTAGATCATTCATATGCAAGCATGTGTGTGTGATTAGGGTTGTGTCATGTCCATGCCATTTCATACAACATATGTGATTACATTCAACAAGAAAAGAATCATTATCAACAATTACAAATATGAGGTATATCCTTTCATTATTTATTTCAGTATTTGCAACATTCCAGTCAAGGTTAATTCCTAAACTAGGGTTCGACTTAGGAAAACCGTTATTCCCAACCTATTTCTCCTTCTTTTTGTGTGAAGGAAATAGGTACGAAGCTGTTATCTTCACGATAAGCATTATGTGCAGTGAAAAATCAATACCTGTTTGGTGTGTGAAAAGTTTAGAGGATCAAGGTGGGCACCACCATGGTCCTAACATTTTAAGAGCACTTTGCAGGAGTAGGTTCAAATCTTCTTATATTTCTCAAATTGAGGTGTGTGGCTCAATTTGATGCCTATAGCTCACTATTTCTATATTTTTTACTTCATTTCCAACACTTTTACCCTAATTTCAACATCTTCAATAATTCAATCCAACTTAAGGGAAAGAAGAGGTGCATCCAATACCCCCTTAAATTTGATCAGGATCTAGATCTACTAGGTTTAGATCTATCAAATTCCAATCTTTAGCTAACATAATGGTCCCTAAGCTAATTTAGAGGTTTTACTACATCCAATGGTGGCCTTAATTTTCACTTTTACATTTTGGTGAGCCCAACTCCTTACACCCTTATTTCTAATTTATGTTCTCAAATCTGGCTATTTATATAATTTCAAATTCAAATTTATATTTACAAGTTTAATTTTCAATTGAATTTAAAAAATCTAGAGGTTAAATTCACAAAACCCTAATTTTTTATTCTAAGATTGAGCTTGTGAGTTGTCTAATGTGGATTAATTATTTTAGATCTGATTTGTGAACATTCAAAATTTCAATCTTGCACTCATAGAACTTATTTTAATCAAACTACATAAATTTAGAGGTTTAAATCACATACACCCTAATTTATTTTGGTTAATTTTTTGTGAGTTGTATAATTTTTCAATTATTATTGTTATGACATGTTATGTCATGATTTAGGTGAATCCAATCATTATTTATGTACTTTCATTAGTGCAAGCATCATAAAAATTGTACATTTTGCTTATGGTACCATTTGAAAAAAGAAAATTATTGTCATAATGAGTTTATTTCATAAATAAGACAACAAAATAGCCTCCCTTGTTTCACTCTATCCGTATCCTTAGGAATCCTTCTCATGAGGATATTTTAGAGCCAAAAAGAAACTTTAACATTTCTTTCTAACCTCTCCCTTCTAAGGATGAACATTTTAAAAATGATGTTGATATTTTTCGTAAAACATGCCTCTCCCATGAGAGTATCTTAGAGGAAGAGGGGAATATCATAAACACCTTCCTTAACTCTACCTTACCTTTCATACATGATAGCTTTCCCAGTGAAAAAAAATTGATGGACATTGAGTTGTCCTCTCCCAAATTTGGTCTTAGCAATGAGGGCATGTTGGTGCAAGAAGAGGGACCATGTACATTTCTTTCAAAGATGTCCTTCCTAAGTATGAACCATTGAAGAATGATGTTCTTCTTCCCCCTAGAATGTACCTCCCCCATAAAGACCATTTGGTACAAATGGATGATATTGTCACTAACTTTCCTAGTGATACCATGACCTCTTCTTATTCCAATGAATTTCCCACTAGAGATTCAAAGCATTATGAGTTATGTTTGTCTTCCTAAAGCTTGTCTTACCCATAAAGATACCTTGGACAAAGAAGATGGAATTATTAGCAATTTCCTTGATGATATCCATCGTAAAGATGCATTCTTGGAGAACAAAGAACCTAATCAATTAAATACCATTCATGCTTCTACTTATGAGAAGACTAGACCTGAAAAACCTCATAATATCCTATAAGAAATAAAATACATATGTGAAAGAAATGATATGGAAAGGCAACTAGAGCGAAAAGATGGTTCTAAAATACTTCACTCATTTAATACTTGTGCCAAAAAGAAATATCCCAATGTTCTTTTCACCTCCCTTCCTTCTACCCCTCATCCTAAGAAACATGTTGATAGGGAACCTAATCTTGATGAGAAGCTTCAGGATATCTGAGCTAAGATTTCCCTTCAGGACTTGATTCATATTACCTTCATATCATAAGCATATCCAAGAGGCCTTACAAATGGTGATTCCTTATTCTTATTCTAATTCAAATGATACTAAATTCTCACAAGTTGAATTTCCTTCTATAGAGGTTAAAAATAGAGATGAACCTCTTATGATTACTTCTTGCATTTATGAACAAAAGATAAGAAGTACTTGAAATAGTAATGGGTCAGCTCTTAATATTTGTTGTGTTGACTTATTAGATAAGATAAATTGGGATTATTCTTCTATTCAACCTGATCATCTTTGTGTGTGTGGCTTTGATAATGTTCCTAGAGAGTCACTTGGTATATTCATATTACCTATTAAAGTAGGACTTGTGACTTTGCATTCTCCTATTCATGTCATGCCTAACCATCTTAATTATAACATTTTTTCTAGCTATACCATTGATTCATTCTATGAAAGCAGTCCCTTCTACCATTCATTTTATAATTAGATTCTCATAACAATGAAACTTCACACAACAAAGGATGATTCGAAGTCTTATAATTTCACTCATGATGAAGTATGATATATTTCTCCCTGTAGTACTATGGTTCCTTCAACAATGCCATCTCCTACAATGATGCTTTTCTAGTAACGAATTGGGGTACACTAGACTTTACACCCTCCTTCAATTGGTATAAGATCCCTCAATCTAAGAATTAAGCATTGAATGAGCCTTTTGTTTCTTCCATCAAAGCTTCTAAATCAATTCCACTTCTCCTTCCCACACATGTCTTGATAATGATGAGAGGTCTTTTAATTTTGATACTAATAATGAACCCTCTCATCAAAAAATTTCACTATCTATAAATGGAAACAATGGACGTGGTTTAGGATGTGGGCAATAAAGTCTTGAACCTCATGAGAAATCAAAACTTTATAATAAAAAGGTAGGTTTCCAACCTCTTCCTTTGTCAACATCCCCTCCTTCATTGACTAGTGAATTTAGATCTTCTTATTCCCTTATGGAATTCCAACAAGATATTCTTCTATTCAATACTCTTGATGTCAACTTGAAACTTTAAGTTGATACCTAGGGACCAAGGTGTGTAGCACCCTAGTCCTAAGACCATGGCACCCAATGCCCAGGTCCTCCTCAAGCCAAAGTTACCTAGCGCCCTTGTCCTTCTTAGGACTAAGTTTCCCTATGCCCTGGTCCTCCTCCAGACCATGGTGCCCAACAACTCGGTCCTCCCAGTTGATGTCCAAAATTTCAAGATCCCTTCTAGAGTGTTTCAAAATCTAAATTCCTAGTTTGTTTCTTTGAATATCATAATAATAACATAAAAGTAACAAGTGATGATGGATGACATATTTTTTCTATTCATTTCCAATAATATTCAAGTTCCTATTATGCTTCTTTTCCCTATGTGATATTGTTAGTTTACCTATTGGGGGATCATTGTCATTCATGGTGGTACAATTTTAGGTGAAATCATACTTGGTAAGAAACATAATAGTTTATTCATTCTTGTCTCTATTCCTAGGAGGAACTAATACTGTCTTGTTTTCTTTCATTGGTTCACTATTTCCTGTAGGGTTGCAGTTTTTACACTTCATGTCCTTCCTTGCATGGAAAATTGTATATATCTTATGATTAATCACTCCTTAAGGGCTTTTGTGATCCTTCTTCTAATTCTCTCTTTACATTTAAAGGTTACCTCTTCTTTAGAGTTGCAATTTATATATATTAATGTCTTGTCTTGCATTGAATTTTCATTCATGTGAATATATTGTGCATTTGCTTATTTTTAATCTCTTCTTAGAGCTTATGTAATTATTCTCATTGTCCCTATGCTTGGGCGGCAATGATCTCTATCTTACCTTTTCTAAGGATCCACTTTTCCTTTGTTGAGTGGTGTTTTCTTATGATTTGATGTGATTCCTTGTGTGAAGTTGTTGTTTGTTCAAGGACTTTGTGTTATGAAAGAGGCATGTTTCTTTGAATACAACCTATTTATCACTTCGCCTTATATATCTATCATACAACTTACCCCTCATAGTGGGTCAAAAGTGTGTCATCCTTTATCAAGAGTCTCTTCCACCTAGAAATATAAGGAAGGCATATATTCTTTCTCTCCTTCCTTTCTTTCTCTCCTTGCTTACACTTGTTGGAAAATATCTCTTTTTCAACTATCTTATCCTTTCTTGAAGAGTACTCCCTCTTTAGCTTGGATTTATGAACATTGTTGCTTAAAAGGAAATCTCCTTGGTGTTGAAGGCAAGTATCCTTGTTTCTACTTCCTTAAGACATCAACATAGGCCTATGTTGACATCATAAGGGAGGGGCACCCATATCGCCCACTTTGTATTATTTGTACCATATCTTTGCATGTCTTAAATGGGGTTACACATTTTCAGAATTAGAGGAAACAAACTCTTAGAGAGAGATGTTTCTAAAACTAGACATTTGCCTCTTGGAATTTACACATTTTACCCTTGGCATTTTAATTTGAATTATATGTCTTAAATAGGTTAGTGCATGCTTGAAACTAGTGAAAAAAAACTCTTATATGGGGTGCTATATACGTGAAACTATATGTAACTTGCACACACACACATGGGGATGATTGGAACTAGCAAAAAATGGCAGGACTATTCCTATTCTCCTCCCCAACATGGAGCACCTAGAAAAACATATCTAGGAACATGTATATGTGTCCTTTCTCATCATTCTTATCATGGATCATCTATTAAAAAAAATCTATGATGTATTCATGCTCCTCTCTTCTGTTCGAGTGAGCTTATAACTTTGCTAATGTAGTTCATAGATGTTGTGTGGTTTTCTCTTTAATGTGATCACTTGTGTTCTTCATATGGCATTTTTCTAGAATGATATTAGTGGTGAGACATTTTTATTGTCAAGATCTCTTTGGCTACTTTACTTGAGGTCTTGTTTTTAGTACTAACCCCTTGTGTTATGTGTCCTTGCATATAATTGTGTGAGTTAAGATCATAAGATTGGTGGCTTGGTTTCTCAAAATTAGTGAATTCTCATCTCGTCATGATTGTGCTGCAATTCTCTCCTCTCTCTCACCTCATCTTTCTACTTTATCGAGAGTATGATCATAAGATCATACTCCGATAAAGTGGGGGCTAAATGTAGTGTCATAAACTATACAACCTTTATTAGTGTGTCCAATTTCACACTTATTTTAGTATTTCCCTTTCCTCTATACATTATAGGACTTTTATTGTAATTAATTAATTTTTAATTCAATATTATGAGTCTTATTTAACGTTTTTACATCATCATGCTCTTATTTGGGCCCATAATTCTAGGTGCCCTTTATCATTTTATCCTGAATTTTCCTTAATCATGCCCTAATTTCAAATCCCAAAGCATATTTCAAATATTGACGCACCTTGAATAGTTGCATCAAGCTAGGATTAACTTTGTAATCGCGATACATTGCATCCCTAAAAATTTCAACAAAAGTCGTCTAGACTGTGGAACAACACCATGGTCCTAACTTTTTCACCCTGAATTTTTGGGATCTTTTTTTGGCAGTATTGTAATGTTTAAATATTTCTTTTTGCAAAATTAAATCAATGTTGGATTGGCCTAAATATAATTTTAATCACAAATGCCTATATACTTGGCATCCTTCTCAACTCATTTTTATCTAAGCATAACTAAGCCTCTAAGTGTCATAAGCATTCAACCTAAAGCATTCAAGTGTTCAAGCACTCATCATCAAGTAGTTCTAGAGATCTTGAAGGTTGCATATTGTTCTCTAAACCATTGTGGAACAAATTACATCATTCGTATGCAAGCATGTGTGTGTGCTTAGATTTTTTTCATGTTGATGCCATTTCATACAACATATGTGATTACATTCAAGAACCATAGAATCATATCAACAATTATAAATTTCTAGGTATATACTTTCATTATTTATTTCAATATTTGCAATATTTTATTCAAGTTTAGTTCTTTAACCAAGGTTTGACTTAGGAAAAATCACGTTCCCAACTTATTTCTCCTTTTTTAATGTGTAGGAAACAGGTACAGAGTTGTAATCTTCAGGATAAGCATTATACATAGTGACAAATCAATCCCCTTTTTGTGTGTGAAAAGTTTAGAGGACTATGGATACCATCACCATGGTCCCAATGTATTAGGATCTCTTTCAGGAAGCATGTTCGAATCTACTTACATTGCTCAAACTCAAGTGTAAAGCTCATTCCAACAATATAGCTAACTATTTTTACTTTTTTTACCTTCATGTCAACAATTTTACCCTAATTTTAGCATCTTTAATAATTCAATTAAACTTAAGGGAAAGAAGAGGCACATTCAATACCCCTTGGAATTTGATCAAGATATACATCTACTAGGTTTAAATCTATCAAATTCCTATCTTTCCCTAATGTAATGGAAAAATTAGAGGTCTTACTACATCCAATGGTGGAAACCCTTATTTTCACCATTACAGATTTTAATGTTAGTATTTTCTTCTTCTTCAGGCTAGTATAAAGGTGCTATAATAGCATTTTTATATGTCTCATTTACAATGTCACAACCATCATCAATTTGTATCTCTCCAAATATTTGTGGAGATAAATCAAATGCAATGAACTGGTCCAAAGATAGTCTCATGAAATCCCTTTGGAGGACTTTCCTTTCATCAATATAATCTTCCTAAAAATCTTCTAAATGAGGCACATGAAGGTATTGGCTTGTACCATAAAAATTATTTTTGACATAACCCTTAAAATCAAAATTGCTCCTTATAGGTATGGAGCGAAAACCAAATTCGACTAACAATTTATCAAAAAAAATAGCAATTTCATTAATTTTACCATTAAAATGGGATAAAATCGGAGAAAAGGTATATCCATTATTTTTCATGGCTACATAGTTAATAATAACAAAAGTGATTTGATGAAAAACCTCTAAAAACCAAGATGATTAGAGACATACCTTGACAATTTCAAGGGGGCCTTTTCATATTTACCAATTTTTAAATAAAAGAAAGTGTTGAGATGAATATAGTAGCTACTAAACTTTGCTAACTAGGAGATAGATTCTGTTGAAAATATTCTCTCTAGAGTTCCCTCAATTCTCCTTATGAAGATCATGAAGAAAGCACCATGGACATGAGAAGGTTCTTTCATATCTGCCTTCTTTTGCAGTTGGGGAAAACAATTATATATAAGCATGCCTTCTATGATAGAACCTTGTTTCTGTAAGCCCAACCAAATAGGTTCTTTGTAGGCTAACACATAGACAAATATATAACATAAATTAAAATTTTGTTTCTCACTAAATTTCACCAACTACTCATGTAGGCACTCACTTATCAAGTTTTCCTAATCCACATAATGATCATCATCACAAATTGTGTCAATAAACAAGCACATCCATTCTTCAAAGTATTCTACCTCAAGTTTCCCAATGGTGCCATACAATAATACAATTATTTCAACAATATCATCTCAGAATAGCTCATTATTTATAGGGGAAGGTAATTTGAACTTTCCCTTCCTTGCCACTTTCAACCAACCCTTGGTTATATGAGAGAGACACCAATCTATTTGGTTTTGAAAGAATTCCCAACTTGTCTATAAAGAAACAATCACATACTACTCCCTCTCAAGTATTTGGAGTGCAAAGACTATGGAGTCAACATCAATTCTATTTACTATAGGCTAGATTAGGCTTTTGATTCATGGCAATTGCGATGATAATTTTGGGCACAAGCAAAGACTAATTCAAGAGATGCAATAACTAGTGGATATCCTCTAGCTTGTAACAGCTTGTTATCTATAATTTTTTGTGCTATGGGAGACCTATTTTGATTTTGTATTCTCCTAATGATATCTTTGAGGGTGAAGTCTTCGACATCTAGGTCTCTTAAATAAATTGTTCATGTTATTTTTGAAAGGTCCAATTTGGATGAATAACTTTGATGTGGATTTTATTTGGAAAAATGGTCACATTACTATAACATATTCATGTAATGAGCGTGAGGGTTGGTGGGAAACATCATCATGGCTTAATTCTAATATCTCCATGATATGGATGCCATGTAATTCTAACTGAACTAGCTATTTAAATTATTTCAAAGAAAATATATATTTAAATGGAAGGAAGACCTCTACAATTAGGCATTGATGCAATGAGGACATCATTGAGATTGTGTATTAATGGAAGGGACTCATTTTATTTGTCAATTTTCAATATAAATGAAATTAAGAGAAAAAGATGTCATGTTAGCATTTACAATAAAGAGGGGTAAAATATTATTGAAAATAGAAAGAGAGATACTTCAACAGAAGGCAAACTGCACAACAAAGAGAAAACTACAAAGACATATCTTTATCCACCAATTGATCCAAGATATGAGATAACTTTGGATATAGTTGGCCCCTATCCTCAATAGACCAGCCCTCCATAATGACAAAATCCCTTTTAGCGAGACAATCTGTCACCCCATTCCATTCTCTGGGAATATGACTGAAAATGACTAACTCAAAAGAGTTACAAAACAAAAGAACTTGCTTAATAATCAACTGTAACTACCAACTAAACCATCCAAGTTCTGTTGATTCAACAAAGTCACCACTACCTGGGAGTTAGATTCCACAACAATCTATTGCCAATGAAGATAACAACAATGCATCATCGCAATGAGAATAGAAAGAGCCTCCACAAAGTTATTTGGGTGAAAATGTTTGTAGATAGAAAACAAAAACTAGACTTTCCTAGATCTATCACACCCCACTCCACCAATACCAGGATGCCTAGGATTACCCCTAGAAGACCCATCTATATTAATTTTCAAAAGACTAAGAGGAGAATGACTCCAATGACCCACCCTAAAAATCCTCTTCAAAGGATGATGACACCTATTTCACATAAGCTACAGAGTTGGCTGCACTCTCGGATCAAGAAGAGAAAAAATAAAGTGATTGTATATATCAATTTTGCCAAGAGCCACTCCCCAGCAAGGTCACACTAGCATTGTTAAAATGTAAGTTGAGGATATTTTTATTTGGACCAATCATTTTGATCAATACAAACAGGATGGGTTCAAATGTGCACTGAAATTTCACAAATAAATTATTTTCTTTATAGATGATCCATTGCAAAGATTTCCTAGTGAACCAGTTAGTTGGATGTTAAAAGGTTAAGCTATGTTGAAGCTCATATCATCACAAATAATTATTTAGTTTTCTATAAATAATTGGGTGTGGGAGATTTGAAACTAATTGGATGCTTTAACACTAAATTCAAGTGCATTTCACTTATGTGCTGCTTTTCATGAGAAGCAACCATTTACAAAAGATTGAAGTGGATCGGTTGTATAGAAAAAGATCATGATGCTCGTTTTGCTTAAATGAAATTTGACAAACTTTAAAGAAACAAAGGGGTTATTTTAAATGCTCCTTTTATTTAACATGATATTTCATTAGGATAACTAATCTACGATTTTGAAGGAACAAGGGAAAATAGGTGGCCATTACTTACTTTACTCGTAGGAATACTCCACTTCTAATTCATTGGCGATCATTTTCTGGTAGTCCTTCAATACAATTAAATACAAGAGATGCCAGTTCCAATTTAAAATTCCTAGAATAAGAAAAGTCATGGTTCACATAAAAAATGTTCTTATGTTACAAGATAGTCTTAAGAAAAACAATTTTACTTTAAGCATTAAATATTGATTCTCCTCCAACTTAATGGTTTTTCCACTTTCTCAATTTCACATTGTCTTAGAGAGATTAATGTGTTTGTGGATTTTCTTGCAAATAAGGTTGTTAGTGAAGGTGCTGATTATATAGAACTGGCCCCTTCGGACTTTCCTATCTCTTGCATGAAACTTCTATCTTAATAGTCCTTCTTGGTGTGGTTGTTCTTTTGAAAGTGCCTATAATGAGGGTGTTCGTCTTTGGAGCAATACCATTATTATTGACATTTATTGGGAGAATCTCCTCATTACGAAAGGAGTTTGTTGTGATTTTTGGGGAATCTCCTCGCCTCATGGGGAGTTTACTTCCTTGAATGGCTATAGGGGGGGTGTTGTCTTGCCTTATGACTGCATCTCTATTTTAGCCATTCTTGGTAGTAGCACCTTATTGAGTAAGGAGGATGGAGGGGCATTTTAGGCCCAACTGACACTTATTTTATAGTGAATAGGGGTTGGGTCGATTCTCATCACTTTTTAAATTTTGGTTACCCCTGTCTATGGATATTCTTGTTCTTCTTCTATTATTTTGGTGATTGCCTTTTGATCTTTCCTTATCTATCAACTTTGTGGTATATTGGCAGGCAATTAGGATTGCTAAGACCATTTTTGGTTCTGTGTCATTATGTTCCCAATTGGACAGGGAAGGGATGCCTTATGTCCGATCGATAGTTTTGGTAATTATTGGTTTTTTTGATTGGCATTGTTTTGTCTCATGAAGTTGTATGATGCATCGTGGCAGCTGATTACCTCGGTTTTTCTTGGACTTCCTGGGGACTAATTTGGTATTGGATATTCTATGCTACTCATTATGCTTTGTGGATGAGTTTGGGTATTATGCTTGGATTCTCTGCTTTTTTGGAAATCATTTCTCCTTGCAGATAGATTTGGGTGATTTTGTCATGAGTTTTTGTTTTCACGTTTTGTGCATTGATCCTTCAGATGAATCATTATGCTTCATCGATGCCGTGCTAATTAGCCATTTGCTTTAATGATTGGACCTACTGTAAGTTATGCGAAATTCCCATATTTTGTATGTGATCTCTTGCTGGGCATTTTCTCTTATGATGGCATGATAATCATATAGTGGTTATCCTCTTCTCTGTTATATATTCTGGTAAGGTGCTTAGGTATGGCATTCATTCATTTGTTCTTTTTCTCTATTACGTAATGCTCTGCATTATGTGGAGTTTCTTTGGCAGAGTTGGTGGTTGGTGGTTTTTTCTGAGGAATTGGAAAGTGCAATTTGTTTGGTGGCGTAGATGGTTCCTTATCATGTTGTAACTAACTTGGCTATTGCTTTGGATTATTTTATGGATTGGTTTCACCTTGTTTTCGGAAGGTTGTCTCCATCTTCCTCTACTACTTATATGGATGGGCCAATGTATGCTAACCATTTTTATGTTGTCAGGATTGCTTTTCCTTGGTTCCCTTTTGGCTGTGTGTTTTGTTCTCTATAGGGCCTTTTATTTTTCCAATTCATATGGACCTTCGTGCTAGCCTCAAATAATTATCAACGTGGCACTAATGATTATTCATAGATTTGACATTATTTACTTCTTGTAGTCTACTCTTTTTTTTGGTATATTTAAAGTATAGCAAAAATCTTCACCGTACTTGAATAGATTGGGATTACTTTAATTTTTATTGTCTTCCAACCATACCTTAGTGGACCTATCTTCCTTAGTGGACCGTACATCTTGAGTCATGAATCACATGACATTGAAGATGGAGAAACTTTATTTCATATTAGATGAGGACACATTGAATAAATCCATCAATTTTATATCTCAATTATGAATTTAAATGCTTTGCACCCTCGGTGCATTACAGTTTGCAATATTACTATCCATAGAAAAAATGATAGAGACATTTTTATATTAGAATATTCTACAAAATAAGTGACCTACAAAAAATATTTGGACAAATAGAAAAGTAGTGGAACAATAAAATCAACTTGTTTACGCATGAAATGTTGGTACAAGATAGAATCCTCTTTCATTTTTCTTAACTATAATTCTCATATCTTACTTGAATATTTAGTGTCTAATGTGTATTGGTGCTTACAAATATTCTGAAAAGAACCTTTTATAAAATATTTTTTAGTGGTCTTCTCCCAAAAAGATTTCACAAAAGTCTTGTGTTCTTGTGTTTTTAATTGTTGATGTTTTGCAATTGTTATTACTATGGCTGTTAAGTTGAAAAATTTAAAAATATTGTCTTATACTAATTCAACACCCCCTCTTAGTATAATCTCATTCTCATGAATAATTAGTCATTAACAACTTCTATTTCACTAAATGTCCTACACACTTTTTCTAATCCTAAAATAAGTAATTAATATATTCAATTTTTATATTCCTAGCCTAGTTTTTTCCTACACATACATCCCTAATGGTAAGAATCCTTCTTTATGTCTATTTAGTTCATTAGAAAAAAAAAATCATCTTCAAATTTAATTATATTTATGATGTTGTCAATTGGTTGATCAAATTGTGGAACATTAGAAATTATATTTAAAAATTACAACATTGTGGGTTGTTTCATCATCTATTAATTTAATTGATCTTTAAGAATATTTTTCAATATCAAATTAAGATGGCGAATATGATGTTACTTCCTCTCTATGGTTCAATTTTTTAATTATAGAAAATTTCCCTTTTTCATTCTCTTTCTATTGCATTCACAATTTCATGTTCCTCCAATATTTAATTTTCTTTTGTTTCATTAGCATGTTATGAAATTATGTAGCACAGTAAGTTAAAATAATAAAAATAATGATTGACAATTATCAAATTCAAATAAAACATGAAAATTATTATTTAAATTCTTGAAAACATGAAAATAATCATTCAAATTCTTGAAAACATGAAAATAATTATTGATAATACCAAATTTGATTAAAAAATATGCAATTTTGATATTTTATAGCAATAAAAGAACCCTTAGGGTTGGATTTTTCTTCGACATCCAACACGGTTTTGTTTGTCAATGTTACAATATTTGTTTCCAATATATTAATTTATCAATGTTCAATTTATTTTTTGAGTGACTTCTTTTGATCCAAAACTCATGTATAGTATTTTTGATATCATTTTTATCAATTCATCAAAATTTAAAATAATTTACATTTGTTCATTCTAAACTCTAATATATATATATATATATATATATATATATATATATATATATAATTAAATTTTAAACAATTAAAGAGAACATGCTTAATTTTTATTTTTGTTTAAGATGTGCTTACTCTGCCCAATTTCCAACAAAACAATTTATGAAATACATTAAAAGTGTAAACATTTAACATAGAGCACATCATATGACATGCTATATTTTTTTGACAAAAATAAAAATATTTATGTCCTCGCTCTATTTGAACATCTTAATGGACAATATTTTTTTGAAAAATGTAGTTTAGAAACTAGATTTTGAGAAATAAGCATCTAGTTTCAGTTAATATGCAAATTTTGACTATGGTTGTCTTCAATTTCTCATCGAAAATTATTTTTTACTATTTTTAAGAGAAAATTGACAAACTTTGACCCCATTTTCATCCTCTGTGTTTTTTTATTTCTTTGAAGGTTAGAAGAGATTTGGGTTATGTGAGGTTCAGTTTAAATATTTCTTCATGTAAATTAGATTTTAGGTTATGTGATAAAATTATTGGTAAAAAATTAAAAAATCAGAAATATATTTTAAAATAATTGAAATTAAAAAAAATAAAAATTCTCCAATATTAAATTATTTATGGAAATACAAAAAAAAATTAACTTAGAAAAAATTAAAATATTGACGTTCAATCATTTATATTTAAAATTTAGAAAAATATTAAACAATGTGTTTTGAAAATATAAACATGAAATTGTTTGGTGTCCTTACCTATAACTCTTTTCTTAATTAAATTACTTTTGATCATAAATTTAATTTAATGAATAAAAATGTAGATTATTATTTGTAAAAGATTAATACATATAGTGAAAAAATTCACCTCCAACATATGTACAAGACTAAAACCATAGATTTAGTATTATCTCCATACCATCATATATTTGGAGGGTGACAATCTCCATCATACTTGAAATATCACCAAGGAAAACAGACTTTTTTTTTAATTGATAAATGGCTATGCCAGAGGGGATTATATTAAGACTAAAAATAGTTACATGTTATAGTATAGATTTGTTAATTGAAAATTGGGGCATGCTCCCCTAATAAACCAGATTCTTCCATTGAAGAAGAATCACCAAGTTTAATAAAAAAGTAGAAAAAGAGGCTACCTTCCAGCCTCTAAAGTCTGAAACTTTAACCAAAAAACAACATACTATAAAGTTCAAATGTATCTACAAGTTTTAATTATAGAATTTGAGTTAAAAAAAAAAAATCATATCTGTTCTACAAGAAATTCACTGATCTCTAGGCTGAATCTTCAACATGAGTGTGACCCCAACTTCTCAAACGACCACGACCCCTGTTCGACATAGGCAAACACCCTAAACCACAACCCCTCGGCCACACATTTCTGAAGCCATCAGAAACTCTCCTATTGCATTCTAACTTTGAAGGAATAAGGTCGTTCAACTTGGAAAAATCTAGAACTTCTTCTCCCTCTCGTGGCCGTAGCCAAGAATATTACTGATAGCTCGAAGATTTGAAGGAGCCTTACCGATAGCTCGAAGATTTGAAGGAGCCTTTTGAGCCTTAAATCTATTATCTCTCTAAAAGAGAAGCAAGAGAGAGATATAGTGGTATGCGCCCAAAAATAAGAAATTCGCTTAGGATATGATCTAATAATGAAGTTGAAAGGAGCTTCTTCTATCCTTAAAACTGAGACCCAAATGGAAAACTCTCTTTGTAACTTGAAACGCATAAGCCTTACAACGTCAAGAGCCGATAGAATGACAAGACAAAAACAAGACATAACTATTAATAAACTTCCCAACATTGTTGCACTTTCCAATACTCATAAATGTGAATCGCTTGGAGTTAATAAGCCTAGTGGAAAGGTGGCCTGCTTCCAACTATTAGAAATTAATTAACCGGTCCTTATATAGTTTCCAACAAGGCAACACATCTCTCCACCTTCTGGTGATGGTGTACTTTCCTGCTTTTCAAGAAGATTTGATGGATTTTCTTCAATCTCTTCAAACCTTCCTAAAACACGCCTTTGGATCACTTTAAAAAGATTATTTGTCAACAGCAATTTTGTGGTCAAATAGAAAGTTTGAAATGGTAGTGGCTAGGCAAACATCTTTGTGGCATCTAGCTCAGCAGCCTCCATGCTGACCACAATTTTGTACTCCAATTCAATGGATACAAGAAGGAGGGGGCCCACGAAAACCAAGTCAACATTTCCAATAAATTCCTTACTTTGGTGTGAAGTGGACTTGATTTAAAAAAGAGGACCATTGAAGTTTTGAAGGAGCTCTTAATTTAAATTCAAACATAGAGTCCAACTAAAGAGAACCCCATGATCCTTAATGGATACTTTAGAGTTTAAATGTGGGCTATATCCATCTATGATCATACCTTCTCGTTGAAATAAAACAATTAAATGCTGAGATCATATGCCTACCAACTAATAGTATTGTCATTTCAAGTCAACTTGCATAGGGCATCAACTTCCATATTTTCTTATCTATATATGTGCTTATAGGTGTAGTTGTCAAAAGTGGATATAGTAGCGCTTGAATTTTATCCAACAATGCTTGTAGCTTCTAGTTGAAAGAATGAGATTTTCTAATTGCATTAATAGCAATGGAAGAGTCCCCTTCAATAGGTAAGTTCCTAATACCTCGGTTGGAACACTCAAAATGGCCGAACATAAGGGCCCTGAATTATGCAACATTGTTTATCTCTGGGAGAGTAGGCACAACCATCTTTCCTTTGACTACTCCTCTATGGTCTCTTACCTCATAGCCAGCTCCAAAGGCACTAGGGTTTCCTTTCGAATCCGCTTCAAAATTCAATTTAAGTCAACCAAATTGGAGAGGAGTCCATACTGCACTTCCTCTGCCAGTTCTCTTCTTGCCTAAACAAGGGGGAATTTTTATTCCATCCCATGTGAACCTTATTCTACCATACGATGACGTGAATTCCTTGTCTAAGTTGGAAAAGAGAGTAAGTCTATTGTTAATGTTCTCAACAATGGCATCTTCCAAAGAGGATAAGATAACTCAACGCTTCTATCTTTGCCATCAAATAATCTCCTATTCTGCTCCTTCCAAACCTCCCAAACTATAGAAGAGCGAGAAATTTCCCATACAGAACTTAAAATACCTTCTCTCGATCTACTTGGCTAGCTTTTGAGGAGGGAAATAATATCATTTGGAAGGGCAGTTATCCAACCAAGTTTAGCACATAACCACCTCCAACATTTTACAAAAATAGAGCAATTTAGAAGGAGATGATCTACAGTTTCCTCTGAAGCTTCGCAAAGAATACACCTAGATGGTCCCTCAAAGCCCATCTTCTTGAATCCCTCAGTTGCCTCTTGATCTTTGCAAAAAATACCAGCCTTGGCGATAATTTTATCTATTCCAAAAACTCTTTTAGAGTAAACTTAGATCAAATGAGTCCTCATGGTTTGCGAGGATATTATATCTTACCTCAGTAGAATATTGGCCTGATGTAGAAGTCCAAATTAGAGAATCAACCCCATTTTTGAAGGCCAATTGCCTATCCTTGGTTAAGCTTGAAAGATAGTTTAATTCATTTGAGGGGAGAGGGAGGCCTTCCAATTTTTTCCAACTCCCACCTAGAAAGGAATTCTCCCTTGAAAAATTCAACATAGTCCTTAATATGCAGTCCCTAGTGATGTCTTCGCCACTACCTCGTTGGAATATAAATTAAATTGTCTATACTCGGGAATCCACCCCAAGAGACTTCCCAAAAGAGACATGAGGAACCATCATGGACATGCCAAGAAACAAAATCTGCTATAAGATGTCTACATTTGAAATAAAATTCTAGGTTCAAGACACTTTTGGATGGTCAAAAGCCCTCAAAAATTTGATAGGATCTCTTGTAGCTACATATTTGGTAAGCATCATTATTACCCACCTTGCATTAGGACCAATAAGAATTTTCTAGTCTAATTTGGTATCCAAGGCCTTATTCTGAATTTGAAGATTATGCACTCCCAAACCCCTTGAAGATTTGGGTTGACAGATTTTTTCCCAAGAAATTAGTGTGACTTTATTCCTTTCATTCGTATTCTAGAAAAAGAAGTTTCTCATCTTCTGTATGATGAAGGAATTCATACCCATGGAAAGAGATAGAAAGGACATGAGATAGATGGGGAGAGAAAAGATAGCTACTTGAAGCACGATTAATCTGCCCACCTAGGAAAGCCACTTCCCTTTCCATGAATTAGCTTTTATATCCAATTTTAGCTTAAGAGGATCCCACAACTTGGAACCCCTCAAACCCCTATCTATTGGAATCCCTAAATAAATACAAGGGAAAGAAGTATTTTTGACGTTAAAGATTCTTCAAATCCTATTCTCCAAATATGCTACTGTGGAGAAGAAATATATTTCTAATTTTTCCGTATTAATAACCTGACCTAAAGCCTTACCATAAGAGACTAGATGCTCCTAAAACTGGGTTTCTTTCTTAGCTTTTGTTTTTCCAAGTAGAAGACTGTCATTAACAAATTGCTAATGCATAGTAATGAAGTTGGTAGTGATCTTAATTCCTTCCAAATTCTTGTTGGCCTACCTTGATTATATATCTTTACCCAAGGCTTCTTCCATTATAATAAAGAGAAAGGGAGGAATCAAATCCCCTTGATGGATGCCCTTTGAGGATGAGAAAAATCCCTCTGGCTTGCCATTGATCAGAATAGAAAATCTTGGAGTGGAAATGCATTCATAGACCCATTCAATCCATTGCCTACTAAATCCAAAGGCTTGCATAATTTTGGATAAAGAACACCAGTCCGCGTTGTCATAAGCCTTCAAAATGTCCAATTTCACTATCATACATCGCCTTTTCATGCTTTGAAGTGTATGAATAGCCTTCTTAGCCACAATGACCCCATACAAAATTGAATGGCTAGGAACGAAGCCCGTCTGATCCTCTAAGATAATGGTGTTCATTAAAGGTTTTAGTTTGTTCATCATCACCTTGGAAATAATTTTGTAGATGGAATTGGAAAGGGAGATTCATCTGAAATCTTCCAATTGGGAACTTTTTCCGTCTTCGGTGTGAGAACAATTAAGATGTTATTAATCTCCTTTAGAAGATTGTCCGTTTTCCTTGCAAATTCAAATGCCTCCACTAAGTCCAATCTGAGGATCTCCCAACATTTTTTGAAGAATCCCATCAGGAAGCCATCCGGGCATGAAGCTTTTCTATAAGGGAGTTGATTTAGATCTATACTCACTTCCTCCAACGAGAAACTTTGACTGAGATTTTTTGTTTTGATCCTCCAAGATCACTTTAGGGATGAACGATAACAACTTTCTTTTCTCTATTATATTTGATCCTTCTTAATTGTTAAGCAACTTGGAGAAAAAAAAGACAATTTCATTTCTTATGGCTACTAGATCATATATGGTACCTTTGCCTTGAGTATCAAGCATTGGAATTCTATTTATACCTCTGCGGATCCTTGTGACATTATGAAAGAATTTTTTATTTCTATCCCTAGCTTGTAGCTAATTTTCTCTAGATTTTTTCTTCCAAAAGATTTCGTCTTTGGATAAGATGTCCTCATATTCAGCTAACAGTTTTTTTTCCTCTTAAAAAAGGACTTGTGACATTCCCTTCCTGATTACCTTTTTATTCAAATCTTCTAATTGGTCTTCAAGCTTCTTTTTAATAGAAAACATATTCTTAAAATGCAAAGTATTCCATTCTCACAACTGTCTTTTAACATATTTTAGCTTGGACAAACCTAAAAATCTTGAAACCTTCAAAGGTTAGTTCATTCCAACATTTTCCAATTAGAGTAAGGAAGCCACAATCCTTCATCCACATATTTTTAAATCTAAAAGATAAACTTTAAAGATTTGGAGCACCGTACAAGGAAAGAAGGAGTGGAAAATGATCTGAACCTGAACAAGGGAGGAGAGAGCCTCAATAGAGAAAGGGGAGGAAGAGAAAACCCAAAGCCAAACAAAAATGTCTATTTTTTCCGTTACGTTGCTAAAGCCTCATCTTCTATTGTTCCAAGTGAAGACACTGTCGCCATATTCTATGTCAAAGAGACCATTTATATCAATCCAATTATTGAGATCATATTGGGATCTACCAAGTCTAGTGATACAACCTCTTTTATACTTAGAGCTCCTCGTAGCATTAAAGTCCCCTCCAATGATAAGAAATTGATCATGGATAAGCAAAATCACTCCATCAAGGTCAAACCAAAGAGCACGCCTGAAAACAGGGGATGGTAGCCCATAAATATTAAGCAGTAAAAAAGAAACATTTGATTGTAGGTGGAGAACTCTCATAAGCAATGAAATTCTATTGGAGGCAACTCCCTCAATATGAAAAATAGAACGTTTCCAAATTATCAACAGACCCCCTAATGCACCCTTTGCACACATGACCACTTGTTGACTAGTAGTGAAATGGTGTCCAACTTCTTCCCCAAAGGATTCTTCTTATAGATAGTTTGATTTCATTTCCTAAAACATTAGGATTTCAGAATTGGTCAAAAGGACCCTTCTTTTGACCAACCATCTCTTGTTAGGGGCATTTAATCCCCTATCATTCGATGCAATTATTTTCATTATTATTCAGGAAGGGGGGATCCTTTCCCTACATTCCAAAGATTGGTAATTTTTGCTTGAACCTCTATTTTATCTTCCCTGACTAAGTGCTCTATGATGGACTTCTTGGCTCTTTTTGGAGAAAGAAGGCCATACTCAGGAATTGCTTTACCATCAATTCATTGTTTGATACCTATTTTTCTCTTTTCTTTAATTTTTGAATACAAGGTGTCAAGAGGAGTCTCCATCACCTGCTATGGGTCTTCATCTTCATTCAAATAATATTCAAGAAGACACTGAGTGTTAGATTCTAGGTTCAATCCAAAGAAAGGGGCATGTATATGAGTGGAATCCAATAAGAGAATTGGAGATTCTGAAGAGAGGTTAAAGATATTTTTCCTGAAAGGGGAAACACAAAAGGAGGAGACATTGAAAGCATAATGTGACTTGCTAAGCGTAGAAATAGGCATTTCCTTGAAGACCACAAAACCATGAACAAATGGGTCATTGACTGCATTCATCTCCTAAATGATATGTTTCTTAAGAATATCCCCTTCTGAAAGGAGATTTGATAAGGCCACATCCATTCTCTTGCAAGAAATTTCTAGAGAGAAATTCTCCCTAGCCTATAACCTTCTAACTTGATTCCTTAATTAGAGGATTTCCTGGGTCTGGGAATGAAAATATTGAACGCCCTATTGTCGAAAAGGGGTATCTATCCTAATCCATAAAGTCTCTTAGAAATATTTATATCCTTCAGTTTTAACTTTGGAGATAGGATAAGAGAAGAACCAAGAGGGGCTTGAGACCCATCAGCTTCCTCGATTTCTCCAATAGGCTCCTGATGAAGAGAGTTATCTAAACTTGAACCAATTAGATCTTGTGTCTCCTCATTATGGTCTTGGTGATGAGAGCCATCTAGAGTTGAGGCAACTGGAATCTATTTCTCTCCATTCGGCTCTAAAAGAGGAGAGCCAACTGGAGTTGATTGCAATTGATGGGGATTATCTTCCAGAGCAATGCATTGAGAATGGTCCACTTACCGAAAGACTGAGCCCCTTGATCCTTGCATATAATTTACATGTAATAATTGGTTTCTGAGGATGCATTTTCCCAGAATTGCTTCAGTCAACCTTTTAATTTTTTGCTTCCATCTACCCATCTCAGAGACAATAGGTTGCTCTCCATAAAATCCTAACTCAAGATCTATTTCAACATAGATGTTGGTTACATCCCCTTTATTCCCATTCAAGAAGTCATTTTCAATGCCTATCAGATAACCAAGAGAATCTCCAATCTTCATAAGAGCCTTAGCACACAAAAATTCCGAGGGAAGCCCAACAATAGATAATTAGACTAGGAAATTTTTTATCTTATGATTCAAAGGATCAAAGCAGTGTGTCTATTATATGAAATGAAAAGTTGATCCTTGATTAAACAGAGGGCTACCATGCATGATTTCATCTTAAAGAGTAGAATCTATACATTCTAATTAAAAATAATCATTTTACAAAGGACAAATCGAGACCATCTACCACAAATGAATGAAGCCACCATTGTATGATGTCCTAGCTTTCCCCCCTATTCCACACCATGTGGAAAAGAGAGAATTCTCCTTTAGGCACCCTATCTTGGGATTCATACAATCCGAAGGCAGAACAAATTTTTTATTGCCAGAGCCTTTCTTCTACCAAACTGCATTGACAAATTTGGCATCAAAATATATTGTCAATGAAGAAAGAAGACCCTTCCAACTCACATTCTTTCCATTCTTTCTGAAACTTTTGAGGCCTTGTTTCCCATTAAAAATATTGATAGAGTTTATATTAGAGTCTCTATCATCTGGAGAGGTTGAATAGCCTACTTTTGCGGAGAAGTTAGAATGTGGATGTTTTTCCTTCACCCATTTATCACTGAAGTGAACATTCTTTCCAAACGTAGAGACCCCATTTGTTCCAACCATGTTCTCCTGACTCATTTTCTGACATTGTTCCTTAAGTGCATCTTTCTCTTCATCATCTTGATTTTGCAAAAGTTCCTTTCTCCTAGCTTGAACAAATGTTAGCCTCTCTTGTAGGACAAGAATGAATTCCTTAGCAGAATTCAATTCATCTTTTAGCGATAAGTTCTTCAACCTTTCAGCATCATAATCTTCAAGTGCCATCTCAAGTTGCTTCTCCAAATCCATATCCATATATTCTAGATTCAAGATCTTCCTCAATTTGTTAAACTTCCTCTAAGGCACAGGGTTGTGATACCAATTGTTGGAATCCAATAACACTAAGAAGGGGGCCTAAATCAATGTTATATTGGAATGAATAATTAAATTCTTATTAAAACATGCGAACACCAATCGGTATACTAGTACATACAAAATTGAAAGAAGTAAAGCAACCAATAAGACAATCACATTAATAAGAACCATAACACATAGAATTATACTTGGAAAACCTCAAAGATGAAAAACCATGGTGGGATTTCTGATCCACAATATCAATTCACTAGTCATATGAAGAGATATTAAAAAATATAAGGGTCCTACACTTGCAGGAAGGTTTATATCCTAGAGCACATTGCTCAGTCACAAAAGGAGCCTCACCGACTACATAAAAATCATGACTACAATCTGGAGAAGTGTTGAACTCCTAACATAGCATCTTCTATGCCAGAATATAGTTCTGGTCTAAAACGCTAAACCCTTTACCAGAATAACCCTTACATGAATTTTCTCACATACATAATCTCTCAGATATATATTACATTATATTACATTCGCATATCCATAATCTCCTATTTCATCCTTTTTTACAAAATTATCTAACCAACTGACCTATATACCCTATATAAATTATCATGCCTTATGTTGGATTATAAAGATAATTACAATATCAGATTACATTTGGCTAGATAACATGAATGCATAAATATTAAGAACAATTGCCGATGTCAGATCTAAGAGATGTTGGCCTCCAATACTGATAACCATATTCTAAGCCATGTCATCTTGCATTATCTATAACAAAAGAAATCCTTCTATCTTGCCGGTGTCAGTGCCAGTGTAGTGTCTATGAAGTGCCTGTCGGTACACAACTGAAGCAAAACATGAAGTCGGAACACAATATCATGTTTTCATTAATGACAAAATAGTGAAACCAACCAATTCAGTGTCCATTGCCAACAGAACCATGGTTCAAGCAAGAGATATACACCATGATTATATATATATATATCAGCACCATTTAATAGTCAAGTTGTCTTAGCTAGAGTAGATGAGACCAAACATAACCACACACTGCAAGAGTCCGAGTGGCTTCATGTGGTGTTGGATTTTAGCTACAAACTTGAGAAGTGCAAATCATAGTATATCTAGATGAGACTAGATCTTGAAATATGTTCCATTAAGTTTCATTGAAGGTATTTGAAACTAGAGAATCAGACATAAATGTAGATCTACTTCTGGCAACACATAGTTTTCACAAAGTAACTATCAATTCAAAACACTTCCGATGTATTTTGAAAAATAGGCCATTGAGGATAACCATATATCTACCCAATTATCTACTACCATAGTAATAGCATGGCATATCTTACTCTAATTTAAAAGAGCTTATATATTCCATGATTGATGTACTTGAAGAGAAACTAGTATTTTAAGCATTGATAGACAAATTTTTTTGGATAAATGAAGTCAAGGGACTTAACTACTGAGTTAGTTCTTGATTTTTATTTTCTATTGCTTTCTCAAATTTTGACAAATTTCCCATAGATAATTTGGGATGATAGATATCTCCTTCAGTTATTGAAAGACCCATATCAATTCTACTTATATTGAATTCTTCCTCTATGATTTCATGTTTTTTCTATCTGCTCTAGGATCAATAATTTCCAACATATGATGTTTTGTTTTAGGATCAATAATCATCCTAGCCATTTGTCTGACCCTTCTGGGGTTGGGCACTACCCCTAACAATTTGGTTACACTGTCTGCTTGGGTTTCTATTACACAGATATAGTAGTTTTTCATCTTCTCAACAACCTTCTTTAACTAGGAAAGAGATGAGGATAAAACTATGTTACAAACAAC
Organism: Cryptomeria japonica; assembly: GCF_030272615.1. Classification (NCBI taxonomy): domain Eukaryota; kingdom Viridiplantae; phylum Streptophyta; class Pinopsida; order Cupressales; family Cupressaceae; genus Cryptomeria; species Cryptomeria japonica. The sequence goes on from NC_081415.1 coordinate 167,643,386, forward strand.
ATTGATTGGAGTATCAACTATGATCGGAGGAGGAGGTAAAGAAACCACTGTAGTAGGATATTGGGTAACAGGACCATTTGCCAATGAATCGAGGAGATTATCCCTTTTAATTGACATAAAATAAGTCTCCTCCTCAACAACATCAACAACTAGGATTGGTTCTTGTTGCGTTGATAGTCTTCTCTTTTTGGGAAAGACAAGAGTACTAGTCTCATAAATGGATTTTAATTTTTGATCTCCTCTAGGGGGTTCATCATTCCCTATAGGTTGTGAATTATCTCTTTGAGAGGTTAATTTGATAGCTGAATTGGTATTCATTCCCTAAGAGCTATGGGATGAACTACCTCCCTCTTGCGGTTTCCCCTTTGGTGAAGGAGAATCAATGTGAGATCTTAATTTATTTTCTAACAACTTGTATGTTTTTTTCAAAACATTTGAAGTTTTGATCATGTAGCTTAAATTGCACACCCTTTATTAGTGTGTCCAATTTTACACTCTCCTAGCACCTATTTTATTATTTCCCTTTTTCTCTATGAATTATAGGACCTTCAATGTAATTAATTAATAATTAATTCAATATTGTGGGTCTTATTTCACTTTATTACATAATCAATCTCTTATTTAGGCCCTTAATTATAGGTGGGCCCTTTATCATTATATCTTGATTTTTCCTTAATCCTGCCATAATTCCAATTCCCAAAGCATATTTTACATATCTTGGCACGTTGAACTATTGCATCGAGCTAGGATTGACTTTGTAATCATGATACCTTACATGCTTGCAAATTTGGAAAAAATTTGACTGGACCATGGCATAGCACCATGGTCCCAACTTTTTCTCCCCGAATTTCAGGATCATGTTTTGGTGGTATTATAATGTTTAAATCTTTTTTTGTGTGAAATTATATCAATTATAGGTCATATTAAAGGTAATTTTAAACATGAAGCCCCTCTATAAGGCATCCTTCTCAACTCATTTTCACCTAAGTGATTCTAAGACTCTAAGGAACATAAATATTCAACCTAAAGCATTCAAGTGTTCAAGAACTTATCATCAAGAATTTTTAGAGATCTCGGAGCTTCATATTCTTCATTAAACTATTGTAGACAAAATTACATCATTCATATGCAAGCATGTGTGTCTGATTAGGATTTTGTCATGTCCATGAAATTTCATACTGTACATATGTGATTACATTCAAGAAACAAAGCATTATTATCAACATTTGCAGATTTGAGGTATATGCTTTCATTATTTAGTTCATATTTGTAACATTTCATTGAATATTAATTCCTAAATCATGGTTTTAATTAGGTAAACCCATATTCCCAACCTATCTCTCCTTCTTTCTCTATGTAGGAAATAGGTACGAAGCTATGATCTTCGGGATAAACATTATTTACATTGACGAATCAATCCTCCTTTGGTGTATGAAAAGTTCGGAGGACCAGGGTGACCACCACCATAGGCCCAAAATTTTACGATCTCTTTTAGGGAGTGATTTTAAATATTCTTTCATTTCTTAGATACAAGTGTGTGTCTCAACCCGATGACTATAGCTCACTATTTTTAACATTTTACCTTCATTTCCAACACTTCTACCCTAATTTCAGCATCTTTAATAATTTAGTTGAACTTTAGGGAAAGAAGAGCCGCATTCAATACCCCCTAAAATTTGATCAGGATCTAGATTTCCTAGGTTTAGATCTATTTAATTCCTATCTTTCCCTAATGTAATGGTCTTTAAGAAAAATTAGAGGTTTTACTACATCCAATGGTGGAAACCCTAATTTTTACTATTACATTTTGGTCAACCCAACTCCTTACACCCTTATTTCTTATTTATGTTCTTACATCTGATTGTTTGTGCAATTTCAAATTCAAATTTATATTTACAAGTTTAATTTTCAATTGAATTTCAAAACTTTAGAGAATAAAATCACAACAATCCTAATTTTTAATTCTAAAATTGAGGTTGTGAGCTATCTAATTTGAATAAATTATTTCAGATCTAATTTGTGAACATTCTAAATTTCAATCTTGCACTCATAGAGCTTATTTTAATCAAATTCCATAAATTTAGAGTTTTAAATCACAATTTAAACCTAATTTATTTTGGTTAATTTTTTATGGGTTGCATATTTTTTTAATTATGATTGTTATGACATGTTATGTCAATATTTAGACACATCAAATCATTATTTATGTACTTGCATTAGTAAAAACATCATAAAAATTGCACATAATGCATATGTTCCCATTTGAAAAAAGCAAGGTGTTGTCATAATACATTTATTTCATAGATGTGATAATGGATTAGCCTCCCTTGTTTCATTTTGTCTAGGCTCTCCAAAGGAATGTCCTACTCATGAGGAAATTTTATAACAAAAAGGACTCATTAAAACGTCTTTCAAACCTCTCCCTTCTAAGGATAATGATTTGAAGAATCATGTTGATAATTCACCTAAAGTGTTCCTCTCTCATGAGAGTATCTTAGAGGAAAATGAGGATATCATAAACACCTTCTTTAATTTTACCTTACCATCCATGCATGGTACCTCTCCTAGAGACAAAGTGTTGATGGACATTGAATTATCCTCTCCCAAATTTGGTCTTACCAATGAGGGCACATTGGTGCAAGATGAGGTTATGGACACTTATTTAAAAGATCTCCTTCCTAAGCCTAAATCTTTGAAGAATGATGTTCATCTTCCTCCTAAAAGTTACCTCTCCCATAAAGACCATTTGGTACAAGTGGATGATATTGTCACTACCTTTCCTAGTTATACCATAACCTCTTCTTATTCCAATTAATTCCCCACTAGAGATGAAGCATTATGAGTTATGTTTGTCCTTCTACTAAAGATTGTCTTGCCCATAAAGATACCTTGGAGGAAAAAGATGAAACTATTAGCAGTTTCCTTAATGATCTCCTTGCTAAAGATGTATCCTTGGAAAACGAAGAACCTAATCAAGTCAATACCATTAATGGTTCCACTTATGAGAAGCCTAGACCTAAAAAAATCTCCTAATATCTTACAAGCTACAAAATACACATGTGAAAGAATTAATATGGAAAGTAAACTAGAAAAAAATATGGTTCTAAAATACATCTCATTTAATACTCATGCCAAAAAGAAATATCCCAATGTTCTTTTCACCTCCCTTCCTTCCTCCTCTCATCCTTAGAAACATGTTTATAGGGAACCTAATCTTGTTGAGAACATTCTTGATACAAGATTTATGATTTCCCTTTGAGACTTGATTGAAACTTTCCCTCCATATCATAAGTTGATCCAAGAATCCTTACAAAGGGTGATTCACCATTCTTATTATAAACCAAATGATATTACATTCTCACAAGATGAATTTATTTCTATAAAGCTTAAAAAGAGATACGATACCCTGATGATTAGTCTTTGCATTTATGAAAAAAATATAAGAGGTACTCTAATTGATAATGGGTTAGATCTTAACATTTGTTATATTGATTTATTAGATAAGATAAACTGGGATTATTCTTCTATTCAACCTAGTCCTCTTTATGTGTGTGGCTTTGCCAATGTTCCTAGAGAGTCACTCGGTACAGTCATATTACCTATTAAAGAAGGACCTATGACTTTGGCTACTCCTATTCATTTCAGGCCCAACCGTCCTATTTATAACCTTCTTCTAGGTAGACCATGGCTTTATGCTATGAAAGAAGTCCCTTCTACCCTTTATTGCACAATAAAATTCATATACAACAATGAAATTCACACAATAAAGGTTGACTCTAATCTTTATAATTTCAGTTATGATGAAGTGGGATATATTTCCCCCTTTATTACTATTGTTTCTTCAACAACACCATCTGCTATCAATGATTCTTCTCTAGCAAGGAATTGGGGTATACAAGACTTTATACCCTCCTTCAATGGGTATAAGATCCCTCAATCTAAGAATGAAGCCTTAAAGGAGACTTTCGTATCTTCCATCCAAGATTCTAAATCAATTTCCATTTCTCGTTCCAACACTTGTCTTTATAATGGTGAGAGATATTTGAATTTTCATACTAAGAATGAACCCTCCTCTAGACATTTTACCACCTACACATGGATACAATGGATATGGTTTAGGATGTGTGCCAAAAAGTCTTGAACATAATGAGAAATTATACCTTTCTAATAAAAATATAGGTTTCCAATCTCTTCCTTTGTCAACATCGCTTCCTCCATTGACTAGTGAATTTAGATCTTGTCATTCCCATATGGAATTCCAACAAGCTATTCTTTTGTTCAATCCTATTAATGTCAACTTGAAAGTTCAGCTTGGTACCTAGGGACTAGGGTGTTTAACACCTCAGTCTTAAGACCATGGCCCCAGTGCCCTAGTTCTCCTTAAGACTAATGAACCTAGTGCCCTCGTCCTTCTTAGGACCATGGTGCCCAACACCCTGGTCCTCCCAATTCAGGTCCAAAATTTCAAGATCCCTTCTAGACTATGTCAAAATCTAGATTCCTAGTTTTCTTCTCCAAAGATAATAAGAATAAGATAAAAGTAATAGGTGATGATGAATGGCATATTTTTCTTAATCATGTCAAATAACATTCAAGTTCCTATTATGTTGCTCCTAACTAAATCACATTGTTAGCTTACCTATTAGGGGCTCATTGTCATTCATGGTTGTACAATTTTTGGTACAATCATAATTAGTGAGAAACATTATGGTTTATTCATTCTTGTTTGTATGATTGGGGGGAAAGAATATTATCCTATCTTCCATCATAGTTTCACTATTTCCTTTAGGGGTTGCCATTTTTCATACTTTGATGTCCTTTCTTGCATGTAATTATATATCTCTTATGGTTAATCTCTCTTTAAGGGAGTTTGTGATTCTTCTTCTAATTATCTATTTCTATTTAAATATTACATATTTTATAGAGTTGTGATATACATATATTAATGTCTTTTCTTGCATTGAATGTTCATTAATGTGAGTATATTATGTGTTTGCTTATGTTTAATCTACCCTTAGAGGTAGTGCAATTCTTCTCATCGTCACTACGCTTGGGATGAAAGTATCTCTCTCTTATATTTTTTAAGGATCCACTTTTCCTTTATTGAGTGGTATTTATTTATGATTTGATGTTATTCCTTGTGTGAAGTTGTTGTTTGTTCAAACACTCTCTCTTCTGCAAGAGGTGTGTTTCCTTGACTACATCCTCTTTATCACTTGGCCATGTATATCTATCATAAACTTAGCCCTCATAGTGGGTCAAAAGTGTTTTATCCTTCATCAAGAGTCTCTTCCACCTATAAATAGGAGGGAGGTATATATATTCTTGTTCTCCTTCCTTTATTTTTGTAGAAGATGCTATGTTTGTTCAAGAAACTCCTCTTGGAGGTAGATATCTTTTGAACAAAGATCTCTTCTCCTTCGTGGATCTTCTCTACACTTGTTTCAAGATATATATTTTTCAACTATCTTAGTCCTTCTTGAATAATACTCCCTCTTTAGCTTGGATTTATGAACATTGTTGCTTAAAAGGATATGGTGTTAGTGTTGAAGGCAGGTATCATTATTTATAGCTTCCTTAAGACATCAACATATTCCTATGCTGACATCTTAAGAGGGCGGGCACCAATATCACCCTTTGTATTATTTGTACCATATCTTTTGTAATGTCCCCTACCTGATCTATTTAAATATACTAAAATTGATAGATTTTCTTCAATAGGTTGTTAACAAGTGCTTGTCTATTTTCCTCATTAGCTGATTAATTTCATTATTCATAGTTCTTAATATAGATATCAAACCCTACTACTACTTCAGTTTAAAGGGAGAGGGGTTTACATATGTTACCAAAGCGCTTAGAGACCAACTACAATAGGTTCCCTCAAAGTTTATAGATCCAAGCCCTTACCTATCTTGGGTCTATACCCTCAAGGCTTATTGGTCACTGATCACCACCCTATCTTGGGACTTAACCTATTGCTTGGATTTAGACTGCCCCTCTTCGGAGCATCTCAATCCTATCTTCTTAAATACGGAAAGTAATAACATGATTTAGACTATAAGTATATATATTTCTTATGTATTATGAATACGTATATGAAATTAAGTATGACTATCATACATATTGCAATCCATATTAGTATTACTATTAATTTACATAAGAACATTATTGGGATTCATATATTTAATATTAAGGATACTTATTAAACACATCGCCATGCATACCACCAAGAACAAGGATGTTACTGCCTATAACTTAATAATAGTTCTGATCTGATCTGATCCATGGTGCTCTTACTAGATTCTTTTGATTCATTTCCTTTATATCTCTCAATGTGAGGGAGAGGTCACACCTCTTCATCATGTATGCCCTTTGGCAAGAGACACACCCTTTCACCATTCCCTTTGATAGAGTGCAACTCTTCATTATTTCTGCCCTTTGAAAGGGACACAACCTCTCATAATTAGATCTGCACTTCTCATTTAAATCAAATCTGCACTTCTCATTTCCAAATTATTCCCCCCCTCAAATGAGGTTCTCTTCTCCCTTTTATATCTCATTGTTGAGGGAGTCACAACTTTCCTTTCATTTCTTTTGACTTTTTGTTAACTTAATTAATTTTTAATTAATCATATTTAATTATATTTAATTATTTTATTTTATTTTTTAATTTAATTTTAAATATTTTAATTTTATTATTATCATTTATTATTGAATTTTATTTCAAAGTGGGGACATTACATCTTTCCATGTCATAAATGGGAATATACATTCTCAGAACCAAAGGAAACAAACTATTATAGTGAGATATTCCCTAAACGAAACATTCGCCTCTTGAAATTTACACATTTTCCCCTTGGAATTTTCATTTATAGTATATGTCTTAAATAGGTTGATGTATTCTCAAAACTAGAGAAAATAAACTCTTATACAGGGTGTTATATACTTCAAACTACATGTCACTTTCACACACACACGAGGATGATTGGAACTTGTGGAACATGGCTAAACTATTCTTATTATCTGACCCAACATGGATCACCTAGCAACCCATATATAGGGGTCAATATCTGTGTCCCTTCTCATTATTCTCTTCGTGAATTATCTAGAAAAATAAGTCTAATGTGTATTCATTCTCCTCTCTTCTCTTTGAATGAGTTCATAGCTTTTCTATTTTTCGTTCATTGATGGTGTGTGCTTTATTCTTTTATATGATCACTTGTGATCTTGAGATGAAATTATTCAAGAAGTATATTAGTGGTCAAGACATTTTGATTATTGAGGTCTCTTCAACTAGGTGACTTGAGGTTTTGTTTTTAGTACTAACCCCTTGTGTTATGTGTCCTTGCATATGATTATGTGAGTTAAGACCCTAGGTCTGGGTGCTTGGTTCCTCAAAATTAGTGAAGTCTTATTTCCTTGTGACTGTGCTCCTATTTTCTTCTCTCTCAACTCATCTTTCTACTTTACCAAGAGTATGATCATAATCTCATACTCTACTAACATGGGGACTGGATGTATAATTGTAAATTGTACACTCTTTATTAGTGTGTCCAATTTCACACTCTCCTAGCACCTAATTTAGTAATTCTCTTTCTTCTATCCATTATAGGACCTTTATTGTAATTAATTAATATTATCGGTCTTATTTCACTTTATTACATCATCACACTCTTTTTTGGACCCTTAATTCTAGGTGTTCACTTTATCATTTTATCTTATTTTTCCCTTAATCTTTTTCTAATATACTATGATCAAGAGTATCATAATATTGTAGATGAGAATGCACATGCATTCAAGCACCCTATCTAGAGCTCACTGCTCAATTATAAAAGAGAGGGCTAGAAACATGGAGGACTCACTATCATGCAAATGAGTTACAATGGAAACAAGAATCTCTAAACTGATGAATAGAATCTACAAATGCTGAAATGCAGTTCCAGTTAAGCACAAAGTGACAGTCTTTCACTGATTTGGCAAACTCCTTTGTTCTATTGTTCTTTCATATACCGGAGCACAAAATCACAAATATCGCATGTGAAACTATTCTCTGACAATCATACACTCTTTGCACAACTATGTCAAATACCAAAATGATCATATAGATCATTCTTATATATCTGCACCACTTTATTAGGTCACCAATATATTGGCTCCAAAACATGAAATGTGTAACAGCAAGTCGGTTCAATCTGATTACAAATCCACATACAAACCTAAAAAATTGATAACATGCTTCACAAATTTTGGCTCACGCACCTCAAACTTAAAATAAATCACTAAAATCATCCCAAAGATTCTGCATAACACACTACACCAAAATAACCAAAATAAACCTATTCTTCGTGAAATACTAGATACTGGATCTTGAATTTTGCACAAGGATCAATACTGGAGGCTAGGATTGCGAATTAAGCTATTTCAAACATCCAATCGACTATCTCTTCCACCAGAACCAAAAATATGCAACAAAAATTTAGTTTTTTTTAAATGTACTCATACTTTGTCAAACAGTGTATTCCACCTTCTAGACTTAAGAAAAATATATATATAAATTTTTGGTAGAATAATTCAACATATACCATATTTTGTTTCTTATCTGAGTTACCATCAATGACAACCCCAAAATATTTCTCATGCACTAATCTCTACCGGTATAGTGTCTCTTTCCAATAATCTCCCCCTTTGGCATTGATGGCAACACTTGTGAAAAATGAAACTGTCAAAACAAATCTACAAAACTCTGAAACTACAAAATCTTCCAGATTCTCACATACTCAACAAGGTCCCCCTAAGAATATGAAACTTTTTTCACTCCTCTCTCTCCCCCTTTGACATCAATAGATAAGGCAGGCATCCACCAAAATTTATGTACAAGGATATACAATAACTTATAAAAATTTAAAAATACCTGCAAAAATTGTCTTCAATGACTATAAGGGACAATCCCAACTTTTCTTCAGGTTCTCCAAAATGTTGATCAGAACACTAAATATATATGTGTGTATTTCTTCTCCTTTAAGGTTTGAAGGAACACTTTTGTTCAGAGCATTCATAGCATCCTACTAACTGCTAAGCAAAGTGTCTAATCAGGGAGTGATTAATCTCCTTAGTTATCCCACTCTACCAACGACTCTATCATTTTCTTGATTTAGGATTTTGATTTTATCAAGTAGTACAATCACCTGACCTTCAAGATTGCTAGCAAAAACTTCTTGAGGGGCATAAGACTGAGATATACCAACTAGTTATCCTTCACTCTTTGATATTCTTATCAAGCTCTATAGTGAACTTCGAGAAAACACGATGTGACTTGTAAATCTTTCTTGCTTCATCCAATGCCTCTTAAATGTCTTTCATACTAGTAATTAAATTAGCCCTATGATCTTTAACCATTCTCAAAATTGTCTTTAACTGCATGGTATTGAATTTTCTCAAAACGTTTGCTTCAACAACTTTCTCTAAAGAGAAAAAATGAGAATCCACTAATTTAAGCATACTCCTTAGGTTACTGGAGGGTGATTTGACAATGTCTTTATTGAAAGATGGAAATTGTTTCTCCAAGACACTTATAGCCATGGATATCATCTCTTTATCTTTAGTATGTGACTTCAGCAAGTCTTCACTAGCTTTTGCATGGGCGAGAGCTGCAAGATTGAGTGCTTGGACCAGAGATAGGGAGTTATGATCGATTGGTCCTTTGGTGAGATCTATGTCACTCACAATCTACTTCCCTTTATTAGATTCCATAGTGTCTCTTGCCACTGGAACCTGTTCAACCTTTTCTTCTTCCCTCTCCTTCTCTCCCTTTTTTAAATCTTCTCCTTTCTCATAATCCTCTCCCTTTACATCACAACCTCCTCAGCTACCTCCTCTTATTGAATAGTTGTTACCAGAGGATTTTGGTCAACTTCACTAAAGTCTGCAACCTTTTGACTTTCATCAATATCCTCAGCAACAGTGACCTATTCACTTGCTTGTACATTCGATATAACTTTCTACACATCTAAAACTTCAATCTATACTTCCGTATTGGATTTATCTTCCTGTGTGTGCACTTCCAGATGGGTATTATCTTGTTGACTCTATTTTTTCTTCTAAATCTACTCTTTGCATTGATCTTAAGAATTTTGTCTACCTCACTCTTAGAAATAACTGAGTACAAATTAACCAAAACATACTCTTTCATCCTCTCATCTTCTAGGTTGGTCGTATACCTTTTGGCATACAAAATCTCATTTAGAATCATTGATGATAATTCTATCATGGATTTGTTGTATACATTCTTATATTCTACAACTACTTCATCTAATGTCCTTTTACCATTCTCATCACAATTATCATACCATTGAGATACATGCATCAAATTCCCTTCCTTAACTACTATATCAACAATTTGGCTTAATCTGATGGGAGGTACAATATTATAGTTACCTTGAAGCTTCTTAGACTTAAATGCTTCATCAAGCTTAGACTTGGGCTTCTTTCTTGATGGATATCTTCTAGATGGCTCAGCTTCAACTCTAGGCTTTTTTCTTGGTTGACCTTCACTTGATGGTTGCTTCTTGACAACCCTAGCAGAAGTTGCACTTTTCTTCACTTCCCTCACTACTTCATCAGATTTGGTCTCTTCTACACTAGTAGCTAGAGCATAGACTCTTTTAGGCTTTCCTTTCTTCTTCTTCTCTGCTCCACTAGATGATTTTATTTGAGGCTTGAGTAGAGAGACATGATTTTGAGCACTAGAGGAGGGTGCTAATCTTTTTTGCCTTGGCTTAGGAGGAGGAGTATCCAGTTTGGTCTTCTTGGGTTTGACCATGTCTTCCCCTTTTAAGATATTTTTCTCTCTTGCTATGTAGATACCCTCCTTTGATATTCCCATCTCCTCTTCCAATTGCTCCACTTCCTTCCTTATTTTCCTATCTATTGGGATTGGTAAACTTGGTGTGTAGGCTCAAACTCTTCTCCTTATATGTTTCAAATATTTCATCTTTCTCATCCACTGGCTTACTCAAAAGGTGCTAAGAATATGCATCATGTGTATTATCATCAACTTCATACCCCATGGGCATGATCCATAGTGTCCTTGGTTCACCAGCCTCCATTAGGCATTGGTCAATTTCTACCATGAAGCATATGGTGTCTTCATACTTCTCCATAATATCCTTGGGTATCCTTTCCTTGCTTTGCATCTTACCTTGAAATAATTTGAAGTAACCCTACAGTATAGCTTTATGTGCCTTTACATCTACTAGACCCTACAAACCTTCCTTAATCTACACCTCCACTGATTGATCATGTGTCGGAGATCTCCTTCATGAAATAGAAGGCTAAATAGATAATCAGAGTATCAAAATTAAATGCATGCTTCTTATCTTGCTTTATCTTCTTAAAATTTCTCATAAGATCATTCAAAAGTACCCCACATAAATTATATAACTTATCCTCCTTAAGAATTTGATAAGCTACATAAATTGTTGTACCTGATATTGAGTTTTCTCTTCTAGATTTATATACCTTGTATCCTGTCACCATGGATGCAAATCTGACATCATATTAAATAATGTCAATGATTGTCATCGATCTGTTATCATGTTGGGAACCGGTTACATCTGTCATAGTTTGGTTCTTCACATGCCTTAGGATAAGGATTTCATCAGTTGCATTCAGACATGTTACCCCTTCGATTGCTTTCTTGGTGATCTTATGAAGTTTATCTAGCCATATAAATTCATCATGGACCCTGCTCAGAATATACCGAACCCATTTGGGTTCGATAAAACCCAGAAAGTTCACAAACTTAATGAAACCCTTATCCTATACAGATTTGAAATTGGGTTTAAGGTTTCCCATCCATCATGTTCTTGGTTTATAAATATAACATTTCATCATTTCTAGCCTCCTTAATGCTACAATGGATGTATGCCCTAATATCTATAACATGCAAAACACCAAATAACATAGATGAAAATACTCCATGCAGATCATCTTCCATCTATTTGAATGGGTGTTTCTTGAATTTATGCCTTTCCCTATTAGTTACCTGAACAACCAATGGTGTTGCCACACTAGATGATTCTATTATCAAATTTAGGTTATAACAGATAGCTCAAACTCAGAAAATACCTCTTTTTCTTCAACTGGATACAAGAAATCTTCATCGAATCCTTGCAAGCTCTAGTTTAGCTGCACAATCTTCTTGGTCACACTCTTTTTCTATTTCACTTCAAACGTAATGTGAGGAATAAGAGTTAAAATGTCTTTTTATACACCACATACATAACCTTTAGGTATAATAAATGCTTAACCCTAAAACTCTCTTGGATTCTCTATATCTCATTAAAATTATTTTAAAGCATCGAATCGACATGAAGTATTTCTGAGATCTTTCAAGATCAATTGTTCAACAATTCACACTCATCTATAACCTATTGTAGCTAGTTACAGGTCTTTAGATGGGGAATTTTCAGGATTTGCATGAAAAGATTCTCCCTAAGGCCAAATGCCTTAGTTACTAAATGAGGATACAACACTAGAATCGGGTGCAGACCCATTCATTGCATCTGAATCACCCTCTTTGACCCACATCTTCTTGTTCTATTTTGTGATCTCTTCAATATTTTCTTTTACTTTATCATCTGACTTGTTCTTATTTGTCGAAACATTTTTGCTTTTGTAGTATTTTTCAATATGACCAAATTTGTTGCATGCATTACAAACAACATTTCCTTGCATATGTCTAAAGTTCAGATGATTTTTTGTCATTCTGGATTGGCTAGAAATGTGTCCAAACATACCACATGCAAAGCATCTCTTATTCTAGAAATTGTTCATTGCTATTCTACAAATATTAGACTTATGACCATATTTGTTGCATTTGAAACAGTGACCGGTAAAGGTATGACAATTATTGATTATCCTATTTCTGCATTGACTTTCCATATGAACAAATTTATTGCAAACAACACATTTACCATTGAATTTATAAGCATTACGTTTTCTTACTAGAGATCTCTTTTTCTTCTAATGATGAGGTTTAGCATTGCTTTGTCTAGATCTAGAGCTTTCTCCTTTTTCATATCCAATTCCTTACTTATCATATCCACTTTTCTGAGTTTGTAGCATCTCATCTAACTTGGCTAAGCTAACTTTGAATTTTTATTTGTACTCATTAGCAGTGGTGAGTTCATCTCTAAAAATTATGACCTGTCTTTCAATATCTTGCTCATCATTCTTGGATTGTATCAATTCAAGCTTTAGCTAGTCATTTTCTTAGTTTTGTTTGCGATATTGATCAAATCTCTCCTTTAATGACTAAGTCAAGATTTCCTTATTCTTCTTCCTATCTTCAATCTTCTTTGTTAGCTTCATCACAATGGATTGCATTTAATTCTTTATGACTATATTATCTCTAGCAAGTTTCTCACATTCATTTGTATTGTCTTGTAAGGTTTGGTTTTCAATGCTTTGATCTTCTTTCTCCATGATTTTTTCCATCAGCTACTTTCTCTTCTCTCTGGATGTGTTCATTTGATCCTTCAATGATTCAATGAAGTCTTTAGCATCACTCTAATTTCTTTTTCAGGCTAGTTGTTTCTTTCCTTGTTGTATCTATATCTTCAAGTGCCACAATAAGTTATTTCTACAAACCCGAGTCGATTGATTTGATATTCTAGAACTTCCTCAAGTTGTTAGGCTTCCTCGGAGGAACTAGGCTCTGATACCAATTGTTAGAATCAATGAACATTAAGAGGGGGTGTAAATCAGTGTTCTATAAATTTTAAATTTCTTGAGTTGATTCCTAAACCACCGAATACAAATGCATAAAAGTAAGGTGCAAAAACTTTTAATGCAAACATGCACAAAACCATAACACAAGAATTTTTATGTGGAAACTTGTAAAGGGAAAAACCATGGTGGGATTGAGACCCACAATATTAATATACTATGATCAAGAGTTTCATAAAATTATAGAGGGGAATGCACATGCATTCAGGCACACTGTCTAGAGCTCACTGCTTAGTTACAAAAGAGACGACTACAACCCACGAGGACTCATTGTCCTACAAATGAGTTACAATGGAAAAAAGAATGTCTAGACTGACTAATAACATCTATAAATGCTGAAATACAATTCCGATTAAGCACAAAGTGATTGTCTTTCATTGATCTTGCAAACTGATTTGTTATGTTGTTCTTTCATATACTAGAGCACAAAATCACAAATACCACATGTGAAACTATACTCAAATGCTCATACACTCTTTGCACAGTTATCTGGAATACCAAAATGATCATATAGATCATTCTTATATATCCGCACCACTTGATTAGGTCACCAATATGTCAGGTCTAAAAACATGAAACATGTAACAACAACTCGGTTGAATCTGATTACAAATCCACATAGGCACCTAAACCAATTGATAATATGCTTCATACATGTTGGATCAACCACGTCGAACTTGAAACCAATCACCGAAATCATCCTAAAGATTCTGCGTAACACACTACACCAAAATAACCAAAATAACCCTATTCTTCCTAAATTATCAAATATGGGATCTTCAATCTTGTATGAGGATCAATACTAGAGGCTAGGATTGTGAATTAAGCTATTTCAAACATCCAATCGACTATCTCTTCCACCACAACCAAAACTATGCCACCAAAATTTAGTTCTGCTCAATGTACTCATACTTTTCCTAATACTATATTCCACCTTCCAACCTTAAGGAAAAAAAATATCAAACTTCTAGTAGAAAAATTTAGCATGTACCAGATGAGATTTCTGATTTGAGTTGCCATCACTGAAAACCCCAAAACATTCCTCATGTACTAATCTCTACTGGTATAGTGCCCCTTGCCAACAACTATATTATTTAAATCTTGCTTTGTGCAAAATTATATCAATTCTAGATTAGCCTAAAGGTTATTTTAATCATGAAATCCCTATATAAGGAATATTTCTCAACTTGTTTACATATAAGCAATTTTAAGACTCTAAGCATCATAAGTATTCGATCTAAAGCATTCAAGTGTTCAAGCACTCATCATCAAGCATTTATAAAGATCTCAAAGCCTACATATTCTTCATTCGACCATTGTGGAGAAAATTACATCATTCATATGCAAGCATGTGTGTGAGATTAGGGTTTTTTCATGTCCATGCCATTTCGTACAACATATGTGATTACATTTAATAAGAAAAGTATAATTATCAACAATTGCAAATCTAAGGTATATCCTTTCATTATTTATTTAAGTATTTGCAACATTCAATTCATGGTTAATTCCTAAACTAGGGTTTGAGTTAGGAAACTTCTTTTCCCAACCTATTTCTCCTTATTTATTTGTGTAGGAAAAAGGTATGAAACTCCAATCTTCAGGATAAGCATTATTTATAGTGATAAATCAATCCCCCCTTTGGTGTGTGAAAAGTTTTGAGGACCAAGGTGACCACCACTATGGTCCTAAAATTTTAGGAGCTCTTTCAGGGAGCAGGTTTGAATCTACTTACATCGTTCTAATTCAAATGTGTAGCTCAATCTGATGACTATAGCTCATTGTTTTTGTGTTTTTGCCTTTATTTCCAACACTTTTACCCTACTTTTAGCATCTTCAATAATTCAATCCAACACAAGGGAGAGAGGAGGTACATTTAATACCCCCTATAATTTCACCAAGATCTAGATGTACTAGGTTTAGATCTATCAAATTCCTATCCTTCCCTAATGTAATGGTCCATAAGAAAAATTAGAGGTTTTACTACATCCAATGGTGGAAACCCTAATTTTGACCATTACAGATCCTAATGTCAGTATTTTCTTCTTCTTCAAGCCACTAAAAAGGTGATATAATAGCATTTTGATGTGGGTCATCAACCATTTCAACACCATCATCAATCGGTATCTCTCTAGACATTGGTGGAGATAAATCAAATGCAACTAATTGGTCCAAAGACAGTTTCATGAAATCCCTTTTGAGAACTTCTCTTTCATCGATACAATCTTCCCAAAAATCTTCTAAGTGAGGCATGTGAAGGTATTGGCTTGCACCGTAAAAATTATATCTGACATAACCCTTACTATCAAAATTGCTCCTTTGAGGGATAGAACAGAAACCAAACTCAGCTAACAATTTATCAAAAAAACTCAGCAACTTCATTGCTATTAGAAGGAAAATGGGATAAACACAGAGCAAAGGTACATCCCTTCTTTTTCATGGCTACATTCTTAATATTAACAAAAGTGATTTGATGAAAAATCTCTAAAAATACAACATAACCAGAAATGTACCTCAGCAATTTCAATATGGTCTTTTCATAATCTCCAAATTTCAAATAAGAGAGAGTGCTAAATTGACTATCATGTATTCTCCTAGTGATATCATTGAGCATGAAGTCTTCGACATCTGGGTCTCTTAAATAAATTGTTCATGTTATGTCTGAAAGGTCCAATTTGGATGAATAGCTTTGATGTAGATTTACTTTGAAAAAATGGTGACATTAATGGAACTTAATCATGTCAGGAGGGCGAGGGTTGGTGGGAAACATCATCATGTCTTAATGCTAATATCACCATGATATGGGTGTCATGTGATTCTAACTGAATTGGCTATTTAAATTATTTCTCATGTGATTCTAACTGAATTGGATATTTAAATTATTTCAATGAAAATGTCCAGTTTAGATGGAGGGAAGACCTCTCCATGAGGCATTGATGCGATGAGGTCATTATTTAGATTATATATTAATGAAAGGGACTCATTTTATTGGTCAATTTTGAATAAATGAAATTAAGAAAAAATGATGTCATGTTAACATTGTTAAAATCTAAGTTGAGGATAATTTTATTTGGACCAATCATTTTGATCAATAAAAACTGGATGGGTTCAAACATGCATTGAAATTTCACAAATAATTTATTTTCTTTATAGACGATCCGCTACAAAAATTCCCTAGTGAACTAGATAGTTGGATAGTTTAAGGTGAAGTTACCTTGAAGCTCAGATCATCACAAATAATTAATTTTTTTTAATAAATCATTAGGTGTGGGAGATTTGAAATGAATTGGATGTTTAAACACTAAATTAAAGTGTAGTTCACTTATGTGTTGCTTTTCATGAGAAAAAAACATTTACACAGGAATTGAAGTAAATCAGTTATGTTTGAGAATTAGAAGATAGAAGTGAGATCATGAACTTGATAATGGACTTTTCTAAATATGAGCTACGTCTCTAGGTCCACTTCTAAATCTAGGACCGCTTTATTAACATCCCCGCCTTGTTACAATATTCAAGCTTTGGCAAAATCTGCATCAAAGAGCTTTGCAATCTCCTCCTAGCAATTTTCCACTTTAAAAAGCATGAAAAATCTCCCAACTTATCACAACTTCAATGAATTTTCCAACCTACACTACCCCCTTTTAAACAACAAAATTTCTCAAATTGGTATAATACCAATTGATTTTGCAAAATCACCTTATCTCTCTATTTTTACATATAAAATATTGAAAAATATCCTCTTTACAAATACAATAAATCTCGATTAACATTAACCTCCCAATTTATTTTAAAACAATATGTTATTTGGCCTTTTATGGAGGTTATTAGTGCTTTTACATTTGAGAATTTATTTTTGTACTAAATATGGATTTTTTATCCCCTTATTAATAAGGGAAGGAGATTTTAAAATCTTTGAAAATCTTTCAAAAGCCATTTAAATAGCCTCTAATATTGTCCTAATAAAATGGGCTTATAAAAGTTTATGTTTAGGGGAATTAAATCTTATTTAAAGATTTATGTAAACGGAGGGATTTTCTTTTATCATAAAGAATGGTAAGGCAAGAGGATTTTAAGGCATGGGTTAAGGGATTAAATCCCAACAAATCCTCCTTAATTATTATTATTTTTTTTGTTTTTTTATTTAAACCATATATTTTTTTCTTTTAATAATTATGGTTTAATCCATATTCATGCCAACTCGCTACTCTTGTCATTTCATATGCCATGTGTCCTACCAAGTGTCACATTTTGGTGACGCCACGTCATCATTTCTACCAAAAGTTTGATTCATCATAAATTCTACATACAGACTCCTCTTGAGACCATTCAAGTTGTGTTAGAATCGTGTCGGCGAGTCGTAGACAATGATGCCATTTTCATGAGATTTTGAGACTGTGAAAGTTTTAGGTTTTGATAGATCCACCTGGATCATTCCTCCCCACTGAGAAGCATTTGAACCTCCAAAAGGTCTATTTTATGTACAATTTGAGCTAGGGAAATGGTGCCCCACTTGCCCAATATCATCTATCCTTCCTACTGAAAGCTTCAACATCTGACCCATCACAAACACAAAGAAATATGAGATAGTTTTGCTCATACAATCAACTACATGTTCATCAATATTCCCTATCACATTCATCATCCACATAGACATAACTAGAAAAATAACAAGTACCAGTACTGAATACACTAATGTGGAGGAAATAGTATCAACATTCTAAATCTCCTAAACAAAAGCATTATTAGAAGATGAAACATACAAACCCTCGGTTACCATCTCTAGCTGAAGGCCTGACTCTTCTTGCAACTGATCCTTATACTATGTTGTTTGTGATACCATATTATGTTTCAAATTTCCATGCTTGGTATCACTAGTTGTTACAAACATAAGGATTAAAGCATTTCTTGCACTTAAAATCATTTTCAGATGTCCTATTTTTTCAAGAGACTTGTCACGTTTAATATGATGAGCTTTTACACTAAATTCAAGTCCATCTTTAAACAAATAATACCTATTATGTTCCCTATAGAAAATGCCTTTTCTGTCATACAAACAAGGACTGCCTAGAACCATCCCATAGATGTCAAGCAGAATTACATCTAACTCTACCTCATATACAAACTTGGATTTGATTGCAAATCAAAGTTTACATTATTTTGATATATTTAACCGACCATTATCATGCACCCAACCCAATGGATATGTTTTAGGATGAGGTGTTGATTTTAATCTTACCTTAGCAAAATATTGGCCTAATGTAGGAGTCCAAATTAGAGAATCAACCCCATTTCTCAAGGCCAACTGCCTACCCTTGGTTAAGCTTGAAAGATAGTTTAATTCATTTGAAGGGAGAGGGAGGCCTTCCAATTTCTTCCAACTCCCACTTAGAAAGGAATTCTCCCTTGACAATTCAACATAGTCCTTAATATGCAGTCCCTAGTGATGTCTTAGCCACTACCTTGTTGGAATATAAATTAAATTTTCTATACTTGGGAATCCACCCCAAGAGACTTCCCAAAAGAGACACAAGGAACCATCATGGACATCCCAAGAAACAAAATCTGCTATAAGATGTCTACATTTGAGAATAAAATTATAGGTTTAGGACCCTTTTGGATGGTTAGAAGCCCTCAAAAATTTGATAGGATCTCTTGTAGCGACATATTTGGTAAGAATCATTCTTACCCACCTCGCATTAGGATTACTAAGAATTTTCTAGTCTAATTTAGCATCCAAGGCCTTATTTTGAATTTGAAAATTATGCACTCCCAAACCCCTTGAAGATTTGGGTTTACAGATTTTTTCCCAAGAAATTAGAGTGACTTTATGCCTTTCATCCATATTCTACAGAAAGAAGTTTCTCATCTTCTATATGATGAAGGAATTCATACCCACAGAAAGAGCTAGAAGGGACATGAGATAGATGGGGAGAGAAAAGATAGCTACTTGAAGCACGAACAATCCGCCCTCCCAGGAAAGCCACTTCCCTTTCCATGAATTAGCTTTTATATCCAATTTTAGCTTAAGAGGATCCCACAACTTGGAACCCCTCAAACCCCTGTCTATTGGAATCCCTAAATAAATACAAGGGAAAGAAATATTTTTGCAGTTAAAGATTCTTAAAATCCTATTCTCCACAGATGCTGATGTGGAGAAGAAATATATTTCTAATTTTTCTATATTAATAACCCGACCTAAAGCCTTAGCATAAGAGACTAGATGCTCCTAAAACTGGGTTGCTTTCTTAGCTTTTGTTTTTCCAAGTAGAAGACTGTCATCAACAAATTATTGATGCGTAGAAATGAAGTTGGTAGTGATCTTAATTCCTTCCAAATTCTTGTTGGCATATCTTGATTATATATCTTTACCCAAGGCTTCTTCCATTATAATAAAGAGAAAGAGAGAAATTGGATCCCCTTGACGGATGCCCTTTGAGGATGAGAAAAATCCCTCTGGCTTGC
This sequence comes from Cryptomeria japonica, assembly GCF_030272615.1. NCBI lineage: Eukaryota > Viridiplantae > Streptophyta > Pinopsida > Cupressales > Cupressaceae > Cryptomeria > Cryptomeria japonica. The sequence goes on from NC_081415.1 coordinate 167,663,633, forward strand.
CATTGATCAAAATAGAAAATCTTGGAGTGGAAATGCATTCATAGACCCATTCAATCCATTGCCTACTAAATCCAAAGGCTTGCATAATTTTGGATAAAGAATACCAGTCCACATTGTCATAAGCCTTGGAAATGTCCAATTTCACTATCATACCTAGCCTTTTCAAGCTTTGAAGTGTATGAATAGCCTTCTGAGCCACAATGACCCCATACAAAATTGAACGGCTAGGAACAAAGCCCGTCTACTCCTCTGAGATAATGGTGTTCATTAAATGTTTTAGTTTGTTCATCATCACCTTGGAAATAATTTTGTAGATGGAATTGGAAAGGGAGATTGGTCTGAAATCCTCTAATTGGGAAGCTTTTTCCTTCTTCGGTGTGAGAACAATTAAGGTGTTATTAATCTCCTTTAGAAGATTGTCCGATTTCCTTGCAAATTAAAAAGCCTCCACTAAGTCCAATCTGAGGATCTCCCAACATTTTTGGAAGAATCCCATTAGGAAGCCATCTAGGCCTGGAGATTTTTTAGAAGGGAGCTGATTTAGAGCTATACTCACTTCCTCCAACGAGAAACTTTGGTTGAGATTTTTGTTTTGATCCTCCAAGATCACTTTAGGGATGAACGATAACAACTTTCTTTTCTCTATTATATTTGATCCTTCTTAATTGTTAATCAACTTGGAGAAAAAAAAGACAATTTCATTTCTTATGGCTACTAGATCATCTATGGTACCTTTGTCTTGAGTATCCAGCATTGGAATTCTATTTATACCTTTGCGGATCCTTGTGATATTATGAAAGAATTTTTTATTTCTATCCCTAGCTTGTTGCTTTTCCTCTTAAAAAAGGACTTGTGACATTCCCTTCCTGATTACCCTTTCATTCAAATCTTCTAATTGGTCTTCAAGCTTCTTTTTAATAGCAAAAATATTCTTAAAATGCAAAGCATTCCATTCTAACAACTGTCTTTTAACATATTTTAGCTTGGACAAAACTAAAAAGCTTGGAACCTTCAAAGCTTAGTTCATTCCAACATTTGCCAATTAGAGTATGGAATCCACCATCCTTCATCCACATATTTTTAAATCTAAAAGGTAAATTTTAAAGATTTGGAGCACCCTACAAGGAAAGAAGGAGTGCAAAATGATCTGAACTTGAACAAGGGAGGAGGGAGCAATCAATAAAGAAAGGGGATGAAGATAAATCCCCCAGCCAAAAAAAATGTCTATTTTTTCCTTTACGTTGCTAAAGCCTCATCTTCTATTGTTCCAAGTGAAGACATTGTCGCCATATTCTATGTCAAAGAGACCATTTCAATCAATCCAATTATTCAAATCCTATTAGGATCTACCAAGTCTAGTGATACAACCTCTTTTATACTTAGAGCTCCTAGTAGCATTAAATTCCCCTCCAATGATAAGAAATTGATCATGGATAAGCGAAATCACTCCATCTAGGTCAAACCAAAGAGCACGTCTGAAAATAGGGGATGCTAGCCCATAAATATTAAACAGTAAAAAGGAAACATTTGATTGTAGGTGGAGAGCTCTCACAAGCAACCAAATTCTATTGGAGACAACTCCCTCAATATGAACAACAAAATGTTTCCAAATTATCAACACACCCCCCGATGCACCCTTTGCACACATGACTACTTGCTGACTAGCAGTGAAATGGTGTCCAACTTTTTCCCCAAAGGATTCTGCTTGTAGATAGTCTGATTTTGTTTCCTAAAATGTTAGGATTTTAGTATTGGTCAAAAGGACCCTTCTTTTGACCAAGTGTCTCTTGTTAGGGTCATTTAATCCCCTAACATTCGATGTAATTATTTTCATTATTATTTAGGAAGGGGGGATCCCTTCTCTACTTTCCAAAGATCGGTAATTTTTGCTTGGCCCTCTAAGTTAGCTTCCTTGAGTAAGTGCTCTATGATGGACTTCTTGCCTCTTTTTGGAGAAAGAAGGCCATACTCAGCCATTTCTTTACCATCAATTAATCGTTTGATACCTAGTTTTCTCTTTTCTTTAATTTTTGAATACAAGGTTGCAAGAGGAGTCTCCATCACCTACTATGGGTCTTCATCTTCATTCAAATAATATTTAAGAAGTCACTAAGTGTTAGATTCTAGGTTCACTCCAAGGCAAGGGGCATGTATATGAGTGGAATCCAATAAGAGAATTGGAGATTCTGAAGAGAGGTTAAAGATATTTTTCCTCAAAGGGGAAACACAAAAGGAGGAGACATTGAAAGCATAATGTGACTTGCTAGGCGTAGAAATAGGCATTTCATTAAAGACCACAAAACCATGAACAAATGGGTCATTGACTACATTCATCTCCTAATGATATGTTTCTTAAGAATCTCCCCTTCTGAAAGGAGATTTGATAAGGCCACATCCTTTCTCTTGCAAGAAATTGCTAGGCAGAAATTCTCTCTAGCCTATAATCTTCTAACTCAATTCCTTAATTAGAGGATTTCCTGGGTCTAGGAATGAAAATATTGAATGCCCTATGGTTGAAAAGGGGTATCTATCCTAATCCATAAAGTCTCTTAGAAATATTTATATCCTTCAGTTTTAACTTTGGAGATAGGATAAGAGAAGAACCAAGAGGGGCTTGAGACCCATCAGCTTCCTGGATTTCGCCAATAAGCTTCTAATGAAGAGAGCCATCTAAACTTGAACCAATTGGATCTCATGTCTCCTCATTATGGTCTTGGTGATGAGAGCCATCTAGAGCTGAAGCAACTAGAATCTGTTTCTCTCCATTTGGCTCTAAAAGAGGAGAGCCAACTGGAGTTGATTGCACTTGATGGGGATTATCTTCTAGAGCAATGCGTCGATAATGTTCCACTAACTGAAAGACTGAGCCCCTTGATCTTTGCATATAATTTCCATTTAATAATTAGTTTCTGAGGGTGCATTTGCCCAGAATTGCTTCAGTCAACCTTTTAATTTTTTGCTTCCATCTACCAATCTCGGAGACAATATCTTGTTCTCCATAAAATCCTAACTCAAGATCTATTTTAACATAGATGTTGGTTACATCCCCTTTACTCCCATTTAAGAAGTCCTTTTCGATGCCTATCAGATAACCAAGAGAATCTCCAATCTTCATAAGAGCCTTAGCACACCAAAATTTCAAGGGAAGCCCAACTATAGATAACTAGACTAGGGAATTTTTTATCTTATGATTCAAAGGATCAAAGCAGGGCTTCTATTATATGAAATAAAAAGTCGATCCTTGATTAAACAAAGGGCTACCATGCATGATTGCATCTTTAAGAGTAGAATCTAGACATTCTATGAAAAATAATCATTTTGCAAAAGACAAACTGAGACCATGTACCAGAAAATGAATGAAGCCACCATTCTATGATGTCCTAGCTTTCCCCCTATGCCACACCATGTGGAAAAGAGAGCATTCTTTCTTAGGCACCCTATCTTGGGATTCATAGAATCCAAAGGCAGAACAAATTTTTTATTGCCAGGGCCTTTCTTCTTCCAAACTGCATTGACAGATTTCGCATCAAAATATATTGTCAATGAAGAAAGAAGACCCTTCCAACGCACATTCTTTCCATTCTTTCTGAAACTTCTGAGGCCTTGTTTCCCATTAAAAATATTGATAGAGTTTATAATAGAGTCTCTATCACCTGGAGAGGTTGAATAGCCTACTTTTGCTGAGAAGTTAGAACGTGGATGTCTTTCCTTCGCCCATTTATCGCTGAAGTGAACATTCTTTCCAAACGTAGAGACCCCATTTGTTCCAGCAGGGTATCTATTATGCCAAAAGTTGCGAGAATGTTGAAGAGGAATTTTATTTGCCCTTGTTTCCACCCGATTAGCCCAAGAGTTAGAGTTGTTCATGCTCGTTTGGCTTAAGGGAGGTATCTTCAAACAACTATGAAACTTGGAATGAAAGTGTTGCTTATGGGTTTCAAAGGAAGAGGGCTCTAAATCAGTAGGTCAGCGAAGATTTATCACCTGAGACCGAGCACGATGAGGTGATTTAGACCATGCGAAAGGTCAAAAGCCATGGGAGCCAGAAAAACACGGCTAAGAATTCCTCCTATTAGAAAGAAGGTCATGGGCACGAGAAAAGAACGCCTCAGCCATGGGCATTTTTTCCTTGAGGCTTGCCTCTTTTCTTACAAAATTACACATTTTCACATTTTTTGCTGGCTACTGAGGAAAATAAACTTGATTTGATATTTCTTCGGCACCATATAAAATAAAATCACTTCATATGGTGCCAAAGAAATATCAAATCAAAGCATTTCAATTGTAAGAAAATAAATTTACGCCAAAATAATATATAGAATAATAACGAAGGTGAAGTGAATACAGCAAAATCATGGATAGAGGAATTTGACTATTTCACACTAGATTGTCTTCATCTTTTTCCAACGATACTTTCAATGGCATCTGATAGTTGTAAAATTTTCTGCATAGCAAAATACAAATCTAGCTAGGAAGTAAGAAACAAAACTTCGAGAAAATAGAGAAGAAAAAACAAAACTGCAAGAATGAAATTATATTAATTTATTGTGTCATATTACATTATGCAAATGCAGATTTATACGAAGTGAACCACTGCACAAAATATGAAATTAGCGGTGAAAGAGGCTTAGTTAGACTTATTCATCTATAGTTTGCATGGAATGGAAGATAGATCCGCTATTCTTTGAGAGAATGGATAGGATCATGCAAGCGGTCTATGATTCATGGAGAGAGAGAGGATCATGCAAACTGCATGCGAAATTGACACTAACACCCCTCCTTAAGTCTAACTAAGGAGAGATATGGGAAGAGGAAAGAGGGAAAACTCATTGGGAACAAAACCCCCACTCAAAATTACAAGAGATGCAACTTATGAAATGCAGAAGAAAATCCTTTGAGATACAAGAACAGTGTGAACAACTATCAAATGATGACCACCATAGCACTGAATGAAGAACCTCCTCACAAGCCAAGATGATGATCAAGATAAAGAATCTGCATGAGTGCCCTGAATGACACTACTCGAACAATAATCAGATGGAAAACAAAGGAAAAACATCTTACATTAGAAGATGCATGTGGCACATCAGTCTGCATGAGTGACTCAAATGACACTACTTAACTAGGCAAGAAGAAGCTACTAGTAAAAAATATAGGTGCCAACAGTGAATTGATCAAAGTTGAAACAAAACCAAGAAGCATTAGTACTACTAGCAGAAAGACAGGTCCATTGAAACGATGTGTCACAAAGGAGAAGGAGAAGATGAAGGCAAGGCCCATGAATAGAGGTTTATGTCAGTTCTCATTCTTCAGAAATCTGCCTGCAAATAATTTGTCCTTCCTCCTATCTCTCAAGGTCTGATACCATGTAAAAAAAATTTGCATAGCAGAATACAAACCTAGCTAGGAAGTAAGAAACAAAACTTCTAGAAAATAGAGAAGAAGAAATAGAACTACAAGAATGAAATCATATTAATTCATTGTGTCATATTACATTATGCAAAATGCAAATTTATACAAAGTGAACCACCGCACAAAATATGAAATTAGTGGTGAAAGAGGCTTAGTTAGACTTATTTATCTGTAGTTTGCATGGAATGAAAGATAGATCCACTATTCTCGGAGAGAATGGAGAGGATCATGCAAACGCTCCATAATTCATGGAGAGAGAGAGGATCATGCAAACTGCATGCAAAACTGACACTAACAATAGTTGCAGGCATGGCAAGTTGAATGTCACTAGTTGATATTATGTTAGCGTATGATTTGAGCATAAGTGGGTGAGGTTCCAATGCATTTTTCTTTGTTGCCAATGACCAATTGAAACAATAGAATAGCATTGAATAAATTATATTTCATTTGACAGTTTCAGCCCCTTCAATACAAAAGACCATTTCATATTGACTGGTTGTGTCAATCAATTTTATTGTTTTATGATAGTCACTCTTGTTGACGTGGAAAAATTATATAACAGGATTGAATAAATTATATTTCATTTGATAGTTTCAGCCCCTCCAATATGAAAGACCATTTCATATTGACTGGTTATGTCAATCAATTCTATTGTTTCAAGGTAGGCAGTCTTGTTGATGTGGAAAAATTATATAACAACATTGAATAAATTATATTTCATTTGACAGTTTCAGCCCGTTTGATACGAAAGACCATCTCATATTGAATAGTTATGTCAATGAATTCTATTGTTTGAAGATAGTCGGTCTTGTTGACATGGAAAAATTATATAACAACATTGAATAAATTGTATTTCATTTGATAGTTTCAGCCCCTTTCATACGAAAGACCATCTCACATTGACTAGTTATGTCAACCAATTCTATTATTTCAAGCTAGGCAGTATTGTTGACATGAAAAAATTATATAATAGCATTGAATAAATTGTATTCCATTTGATAGTTTCAGCCCTTTCGATACTAAAGACCATCTCATATTGATTGGTTATGCGAATCAATAGTTTATGTCAATCAATTCTATTGTTTTAAGCTAGTCAGCCTTGTTGATGCGGAAAAAGTACATGAAAAAAATTTGTTTCATTGATTTTAAATTCTATCTTGTATTTAGTGGTTTACATTTGTCAGTTTTATTGCCATAGAAAATAAAATGAAATAGATATATTTTGTTTACTTGACTTTTCAGACTTATAATGCAATCCATTATGTTATCATAGGAAAATAAAATAGAAGTAATTTCATTTTTATCTCATACTCACTAGAAAAATGAAATGGAAGTACTTTGTTTAGTTCACTTTATTTATTTCTATATTGATTGGTTTAAGCCAGACAATTTAAATGTCATTGAAAATTGAAATGGATGTTTTTTCATTATGTGATAGTAATTATTAATATTTCATGTTCACTCATTTAAATCAATAAATCTTGTTGTAGCAAAAAATGAAATAGATATATTTTATTTATGTGATTTTATGATCTGTTTCATTTATGTGATTATACTTTCATTATTATCTCATATTGACTGATTTAAGTCAATCAATTCTATTATGTAAAAAAACAAATGAAGGTGGGATATAATTTTTTGGTTTCTTATTGACTAATGACAATAAGCTCATGGTCCCAGTCTAGATAGAATTTCTTGGTATTCCCAATTTCCCATTGCCTTGTTGGTCATTTTTGTAAACCATTGCCCAGTCTATCAACAAGGTTGTATGTGTTGAGCTTGACTGGTTTTATCATGCTCCCCCTCAAAAGAGGGTCTATCTAAAATTAGATTTCTATTGTGACCTCAAAGAGACAATTGATATTCATATAGGAGGTCTTTGTCACTTCCAACAAGTGCTCTATCTAAATTTGCCTAATATTTTTTTTGGTAATAGTCTTCATAGCACAAGATTAAGGACTGCCCTCTCGCCATTCCACAGGTGAATGCTCCACCCAAGGAATTTGAATCTTCGTGCTCAACTGAGGCCTCATTGTGACACCGATTACCATCGTTATGGATGACCATATTCTTGAATATGTTTTTGATTATGATAAACAATTTTTGAGGGGACCAAAAACCCTATACAACATGTTTGAAGGGACTTGAAACCTTCAGATAACATAGGGATCTAGTCCCAACAATAGGATGTTGCAAGCAAATAGATCAAAGACACCCAACAACCAATACTAAAACAAAGTCAACAAGACTACCAAGTTGACAGATCCAACAGATTTAAAACACCTAGTAGATCATGAAGATAGAAAACAAGGGTTTGTCTGGTACCCTCAACCAACAAGAAGGGTTTTCCCAGGTACCCTTAACCTGAAGAAAAATCATCAACAGATCTTCAACAAAACCATATCCTAACCAAAAACAAAGACTGGCTAGACTTGACCCTTGAAAATTATGAGCATCCAACCTATCCCTGAAGAGAAAACAACAAATGGGATTTTTCCAGGCTCCCTCAACCATTAAAGTGGGTTTTGTAGGGCTCCCACAACCTGTAGAAACATTTGGATTTTGGAAGGCTTCCTTAAACTCATCCCTAGGTTTTGAAAAGGCTCCCAGAACCACAAAAAAGGGTTTTGAAGTAGCTCCCTTAACCACATTAAGCTGAAACGGAGGCCAAAGCATAACAACATCCAAGCTAGCAAGCATCCCTAAAATCCCCACCTGAATATGGAAAGACCAAAAAGAACTTGAAAGCAAGGATTTAGGAACCAGAAAATGAACCTCCAAGACAACCAACAACAGACCAGCAATAGACCCCGAAGGCATCCAACGGTCAAGCCCAGAAACAGACCACCAGCAACCAGGGTAATTCATAGTCTTCCCCTTACTCCTACCAATAGACATCATAGCCATCAAATCCACCTCAATAGGATAACGATTGTTATAAAAACCCACCATCTCAACCTCAATAAAAGATGTGGCCACCTCAATAAGACTAGAAGGAAACAACCCAGTAGGGTGAGATATGAGAGATAGAAGTCAAACCAAGGGGACAGAGAGAGAAAGACCCACAACAGGGCATAAAACCCCCTTCAGAAGAGCCATATCCAAAACCCGAGGCACAAGACATCCCAAAGAAAAAACTTAATATATATCGCCAGGGTCCCAGATAAGAGGAACCACCACTGCACCCCAAGGAGAAGAAATAGAGGCATCAACAAAAGCCTCAACCCCAAGGAACAGAGAATAGACAGGCACAACACCCATCATAGAAAGCATGGAGACCTTCCCGCACCGCCAAAGTACGCCAAGCACCACCTCGCACTCCCACTAGCACCAACGCCAGAAGGAAAAAAGGCAAGCATCGCTAGAAAAAAGACTCTGTCAACAACAAAATAGGGGACCGAAAGGATTTTCTGTCAATAGACTTATTCTGGATTATAGTGAAGAATTTGTTCAATACTGTTGAAATTGATAATATAAACTGTTGTCTGTTTATTGAATTGTGATAGTTGTAAAGAAGAAATCTCAGCAATCAACAACAAATATATTCAATGTAATCAATTTCTAAAGTTAATCATTTACATAGTTTGTAAAATATTTAGCACAATTTAAAATTCTATTTTCCATTCATGTGTATTCATTTTTTAACATTTCAAAATCAATTCATTTATATTATAAATAATAATTATTACTAAAAAATATATTTTTAAGTTTTTAGAATTATTACATCTTCAAATATATTATTGGAAGTACTATCGACGCCTCCTTTTAGTAAAGTAATATTTAGTTTTGTAATATTTAGTTTTGTTGAGCCGATTATGGACTGTGGAAAGGTCATGTGGACAAGCATGGAAACCTACAAGCTGAAATTTTGTGGCCCCAAACTGCACGTCGAAAATGCGTTGAAGTTTTGTTGAAATCAACAACATGGAGGTTATAAGAGAAGAGAATTTACTCAGATCTTTTTGAGCTCTGGCTTTACATCCTTGATCAATAGCACTCAGTTCAACAAGATGCATCCTCTGTTTGGAACGTGTTTTACTCTGTTTCTTTTTCTATTGCCTTGTACCTGCAAAATTACTGATGAGCAAAGTCTTATAAAGTTCAAGAAGTTCATCACTCTAGATCCTCTGAATTCCTTGGCCAATTGGCGCCCTACTATTCACTTCCGCAATTGGACTGGAGTTACTTGTGATTCAACAGGCAACAGGGTACAATTGGTTGAGCTGGGAGATATGGAATTAGGGGGTTCCATCTCTCCTTCAATTGGTAATCTCTCATTCCTCACACAACTTGATCTACATAACAACAGTTTTGTAGGCCGAATTCCGGAGGAAACAGGCAGACTTCAACGCCTAAAGGTTCTTTATCTTTACACCAATCTATTGGAGGGCTCCATTCCAAAGAATTTGACTTCCTGCAAGGAGTTACAAGAATTGTTACTCCCTGACAACCAGTTTACTGGAACAATTCCTCCAGAGCTAAGTATGCTTACAAATCTCCAAGACCTTTCGCTCGGCTCCAACAATATTTCTGGTAAAATCCCTTCCTCCTTACGAAATCTCTCTTACCTAGAATCATTTTATATAGCAGATACCGGCCTTGAAGGCAACATTCCACCTGAATTAGGAAAGCTATCCAGCTTGATCTCTTTTCTGTTGTTTGAGAATCCTCGTTTAACAGGCCCTATTCCCTCGTCAATCTCAAACAATTCAGGATTAGTAGAACTGGGTCTTTATAGCAACAACTTGACTAGTACTATCCCACCTGAATTGGGCAAGCTCTCTCGCCTTAGAGTTCTATATCTATGGGAGAATCAACTGAAAGGCACCATCCCACCCACAATTGCCAACTGTACACAACTGATTGACCTGGATTTGGAGCTCAATCATCTCAGTGGAGAAGTACCATTAGTGCTGAGCAGGCTTTCACATCTGCGATTCTTGAACCTTTCATCTAATCAACTAGTCAGCGGGAGCACTCTCACCATCCCCATTCTTAAGGCCCTCCAGAATTGCACTAGCCTCAATAAAATATGGATTGATCAAAATCATTTGACTGGATACTTGCCAGAGCAGCTCCCCACAAATCTCTCTCTTTTGGTACTAGATGGTAATAAGATAACAGGAAGTATACCTTCATTTATTGCCAACATAAGCAAGTTGGGAGATCTTTATTTGTCTTCCAATCTCCTTACAGGCAGCATCCCATCTTCTCTTAGAAGCCTTCATAAGTTGCAAAGACTTTTGTTGGACAACAACAAGCTAGAAGGAAACATACCCACTGAGATTGAAGAAATGAAAAGCCTTGGAGAGCTATCACTGAGCCATAATGTGCTTTCTGGAGGAATCCCTGTTACAATTGGTCGCCTTCAACAGTTAACACATCTTGTGCTTAACCACAGCCGATTCTCCGGGAACGTCCCTGCAAGTTTGGGAAAATGTTACAATTTGCAATTGCTAGACCTCTCCAACAATCAGTTCACAGGACGTATCCCCGATGAAGTGGCCAGTCTTGCTAATTTACAGTTCTATTTCAATTTGTCCAGAAACTCATTTCAGGGATCTCTGCCTCTGGAAATCGAAAAGATGATTCATGTTCAAGCTATTGATGTTTCAGCTAACAGGTTAAAAGGTAAAATTCCAGCCTCAGAATGATGAAGGATATAGGAGAGAATGAAATAAATCAATGCCTCATTCCTCTCCTATTTATTGGGTTGGAATGTTCGAAGGAGTCCCCTAGTGAAAGACCCACAGCTAGAGAGGTGGCAGGTGTATTGAAAACAATCAGGAAGGCGCACTTTGATGTTAAAAATTAAGTTTTATATGTTAGTCTTATGTTAATTATGCTGGTTCTAAAATAAGTTTTACATGTTAGTTATGCTGGTCCTAAAATAAGTATTCGATGTGTGCTATGTTAGCTATGCTGGTTGTAATAAACTGATTTTAACAATTGAGTCCTGTCAGCAATTAAAATTATGTCAGTTGTATTCATTATATTAGTTGTGAAAATCTTTGACGAGTTATGTTTAAAACAATTCACAATGTTCTTGTCTAATAAAAAGGACGATTAAGTTATACAAAGTAGGAGTACATAATGGTAGCCCAGAATGATACATAACAGCTATAGAGGTCAGTTGCTCTTGCAACACACAAGATCGTGCATTCTCTGCCATCATTAAATACAATTGATGTATGCCATACACTTTTTTCAATTGAAGATAAATAATTATAAGAAAGGGTTTTGTGTATTCATGAGGCCGTGAAAGCAATTTTGTTTGTTATCTCCAAAATCTAGGGCAACTCCAAATGAAGCCTATACACCAGATCTTATGATAGGATTAATGGCATCGTAGAAAGTTTGGTTTGCATTGCCCAGCCTGTTAGAGGCATTTAATAATATAATTGAACTCGTGCAATTGAGGAGGCACTTCATTTATTTTTAGTCTATGTTTATGGAGATGAATGTAAGATCTGGATGAATATAATGTCATTAATGATGCAACAATTTGTCAATGTCAATGTTGTTGGGTATATCAAGGCCAACAGTCAAATGGTTGTTTGTCTTCGCCAAAAGACTCTTCATTTCATATTTGATATGTTTATATAAATGGTTGTGTGCAGCCCATACATGATGTACTGTGTAATTGGATATTGGTTAATAAGAATTCTCCCTGTGTTTCTGGTGGACGTAGCCACTTAGTGGTGAACCACGTTAATCTTCTGTCTTGAGTTATTTGTTATGTTTATTATTCTTTTTGTTGTTTTCTGTTCATTATTATGTGTTTTCTCTGCTCGTTTTTAAACTAACAATTGGTATTAGAGCTATGGTGAAATGTTGAGCAGAGATGGGATCTGATTGGATAGTTGATCATGGAGTTGGATGTTTTTATGTTATCAATAAATGGGCTGAAGTTTCAAATGATGAGGCCCAATTAGATGATAAAGTCGAATCAGTCATCAAAAAATTTCTTGGCAGTCTAGACTAGGTAGAGAGTGATGTCCAAGTGGAGAATGAAACCAAACATCATTAGTGGGATGGCTGGAAAAAGGAGGAGACTTTGGCTGAAAAAGAAGAGGGTTTGTTGTATTCGCTTTTTGAAGAAGAGACTGGTTTGTTTTCCTTCCAAGATGAGAAGGATGCCTCTCGAGGTGAGGAGGATGTAGTCTCAAATCTAGCAAATGAGGATGACCCAGAAAAAGAACAGGCAGATAGCAGAAGTGATGATTTATCATTGTAGATTGCAGCAGTGGAGGCAGAGTGGAATGCATTGATTGTAGGTACTACACAAGTTTTTGCACAAAATACAACAAATTCATTCAGTGAGGCAACCGTGAGAATTGGGAGTGATGTTTATAAGCTATTCACACCTGTACAAGAGTTTATATTTGGGTATTAAAATTTGATAATGGTGATCTTCTAGATAATCTATTACGGTGGAGCACAAAAGCAAGAGACTTTGATGGAGGAGTGTATTATGCATCTGCATATAGTAGTGTTCCTGATTATGGATTACCGGATGAAGTAGTTAGAGAATATGTTTTTAACTCTGATCTGACTTGGAGAAGATTAATTTGCACTGTTCATGAACAGAGTTTGGCGATATTAAAATCTTCTCAAGAGTTGGTTGTAGTATGAGCCTTGGAATGGAGATGCAAAGAATATTATAGGCTGTGCCGATTGGACTTCACAGGGGATATTGTTGGGTATATGAAGCCCAACAGTCACAAGGTTGTTTGTCTTCGCCATAAGACTCTTCATTTCATATTTGATATGTTTATATAAATGGTTGTGTGCAGCCCATACATGATGTACCGTATAATTGGATATTGGTTAATAAGAATTCTCCCTACGTTTCTGGTGGATGTAGCCACTTAGTAGTGAACCATGTTAATATCGTGTCTTGAGTTCTTGTTTGTTTCTATTATTCTTTCTGTTGTTTTCTGTTCATTATTATCTATTTTCTCTGCTCATTTTTAAACTAACAAATGTCACATTAAAATTTAGTCAAGTTTCAATTTCAAACAACTAAATAGATTAGTAGAAGCACTTTGTTCGGAATGTTTAGTTTTGAAGTTTTATAAACCATTCAAGTTTTTTTCTTTTTCTTTTTGTGCAGTAGTTCATGAAAAGAAGTCAAAAAAATATTCCAAAAGAATAATTAATTATAAAGTGAGTTTTATTTTGTTGCCACATCGATTAATGACAAACAATCAGTACAAAACTCCCCCTAAATCTGTACTTCCTCTTGAACTAAGAGGATTTAGCCACCATTGTCAGCTTCTATATTAGATATTCAAATGTCTCTTTTGCAAGAAATTATGCAATGATGTCAACAATTTTCTCCTCTATTTCAACATACTCTAGCTTTTCTCTCAAAAAATGATACTGAGTTAATATTTTCTTTGTCACTGAATCTATTATTGGATTCTATGAAATGTTAATAGCAGTTGTATTATCACAAAGAATAGGAATGGCCTCTTAAAATTCAATCTTTACTCATGAATGATACTTGAGTGCAACAAGAAACCATTACAACATACTCTGCATCTGTTATAGATAAGGATAGTGAATTTTACTTTTTGCTCAACCATGATACAAAGACTATCACAACAAAAGAATGCCCTATTGCTTGTACTCTTCCAATAATCTACATTTGTGCTTTTAAGATACCATAGTCTGAAAAATAATGTAGCTTTCAAATATCTGAATATACTTTTTACTTCTTTTACATAAGTTTACCTAGGTTCTACTTGAAACCTTTTCACCATTCCTACTACTTGCATTATATCTAGTACCTACCAGACAACAAACTTCCAATCACAGATCTATACAAAGTCTAATTACATGGGCCATACTCGTCATCTTTAATCAATTTACACATTGTAACATAGGTATACTCACTAGTTTGTAGTACTCCATCATTAATTTGTTCAAGATTTCTTTCACTTACTTGGTTTGTGATACGAATATATCTTTATCTGACTGAGTGACTTGTAAACCAAGAAAGAATGATAACTCAGCAAGCATTGAAATCTCAATTTCTTTCTGAATTATATCTCTAAATGCAATCCACATTTTACAATAGTTGCTTCCAAAATGGTGTTATCAATATAAATAACAACAACTAATAATTTATTACCTTTATCTTTAATATATAGGTTCCTATCGACACTAATTTTCTTGAAGCACAATTACTTTTTTAAACTTCAATACCATGCACTTGGAACTTGCTTGAGTCCACAAAGGGTTATCTTCAATTTGAATACAAATTTTTTATTCTTAGTTAACTAAAAAAATTATGCTTGCTTAATGTATACATCTTCTTCTAACTCTCCATTCAAGATTGTTGAATTGACATCCATTTGACATACCTTAACGTTCTTGAGTGTTAATAATACTAAAAGAATTTGGATTGCCTCTAATCTTTCTTTTGAAGCAAGCATCTCTTCAAAGTCAACGCCTTCCAATTGAGCATAATCTTTGCATGCAAATTTATCTTCATTTCTTTTAAGGTAACATCTACTCCCAAATATCCTCATATAGTTAGTTTCAATATCACTATCTTTTAACTAGGTAATATTGTTTATTGTGAAGCAAGGGGAAATTTACTAGGCATGGTATGAATGAGAGATAACATACTTTAGAGAAACATGAACTGATTTGAGGAGATATGAATTCTATTATCAATAATTATATTTCATATTTCAATCATTAAATAAGTGAAATACTACTTACAATCAATGGATTTTGTGCTATATACACATACAACCAATTGTTATAGAGCATGAATAGTTAAACTATTTTAAATTAGACACACATGAGACATGTTAAGCTCACACAAAGTGATACTTGTAGGAAAAAAAAAACCCAACACTACCTCACTTAACTAGCGCTCTGGTGAGCCATAG